>NC_045706.1:60709869-61309869 GCF_009834535.1 Camelus ferus | reverse complement strand
CCACCCAGACCTACTGAATCAGAAACTCTGGGGCTGAGGGCCATAACCTGGGTTTTCACAAGCTGCCCAGGGAATTTTCACGCACGCTCAAGTTTGAGCATCACATTAAGGGAGCCTCAGAAGCATACGTGCCCCTGGAAACTAAACTGGAAACAAGGCAGGGAGGTCAGGTCATAGTTAAAAAGTTGTGTGACTCTTTTAAGTCCGAAGAATCTGGGTTCACATCCAGTCTGGCCATGAGGCTGGGCAGTGGGGCGGGGGGGTGTGGTGGTGACTCATGGCCATGGTTTTGGTCCTCAGTTTGGCCTGTGCAGGGACTGGTTTGGCTTATAGATGGCTATAGGTCGAGATCCGGCCAAAGGCCTTGCTCCCCGGGGACATGTTCCTGAGGGCCTGGGGAGCCTGCCAGGCAAACTGGTACTTCCAGGCCCACTGCTGCTGGCAACGGCGGGGTTTCCATCACAACTGTCCCAGAAGCTGCCAGGTAAGCCTGGTCTGCGAGCTGTCACGCACACACGTGTCCTCTGGAATCAGCCCGAGCACTGCAGAGGTGGCGTTCTGAAGTGTGACTGCCCTGGCTTACCTAGTGGGAAACTTGCTCTCTCAGGACAGTCATCGCTCACTCATTTGGGTCAACAAGGCTGAGCATCATTTTTCAAAGCTGTCACTTGGCCTGGTCACAGCAATTTAAAAGTTCTGCCTCAGATTCCCATGTGTGTGCCATGGGCCTGCACATGGCACCAACTAGATGGTACTGGCAAGGCTCTAGGTGTGACCCACGGAAGAAGGCTGTGGTCCTCTTAGGTAAGTGGAGACTGTGTAAATGAACAGAGGGAAGCAGAGGATTTGGCAGGAGCGTTCTGGTGGTCTTCCCAGAACAAACTAAGTCTGATGGCTACGTTCTGATTACAGGGGACAGGACAGCTCCAAAGAGTGCTGGCCGGGGGACCCAAGCGTAAGGGCTGGGGATTCCGGGAGAAGCTGTGAGCCCAGGGCCCATGTGTGCTGTCCATTCCTGGAGCCGGACTGCTGCTTTCACGGGGGAGGCTCTGAGAGTGAGGGCAGCAGCCCGCACGCACAGGCACCCACCGGCACCCACCATCCACCAGCCCGGGAGGCAGGGACATCACCCCCGATCTGGAAAGGCCTGGGAAAAAAAATGAACGAGGAATGTAATTTTCAACGTTCTCCATTGGCTTTTCTGTTTTCTCAGGATAATACCTCTCTCCATGGCCAAGTGAAATAATTCGTGTATCATATCTAACTAAAGTAGCAAAAAATAAATTAAAAAAAATCTGGAAAAAAATTCCCCATTCTGGATATATTGTGGTGAAATGGGTGCTCCTAATTAATTGTGGTGCCATTGGAAAACCATAGAACTTTCTTGAAATGTATTTTAAGAAAACAATTAATCAAAAGCAAACAGCAATCTTTACGAGATGTCTTCCACAGCACAATTTAAAATGGTTAAAGCTTGGAAGCAATATAATTGTCTAGTTTTAGAAGAAATGGTTTATTAAACTGTGGTGCATTGACATAAAACAATTGAAATGTAATTTTATGGAGGTGAAATAATATGAAACAATTGAAATATAAATTACAGAGACTGTAGAAAAGCAGAAACAACTTGACAGGTGGGATGAAAACAGAATCAACATATCTACACAATGATCAGAATGGTGTAAATATGAATATCTGGGGAGGGTAGTATGCAACACTGAAAACGTTTATAGGGATTATAGAGAATTGTTCAACTTTGAAATGAATTTGAAATTCATCTTCAATGTTGTAACATCTTTAGAAATAAAACACTTTTAAAAAAACTGTTAATGAAGCTATTTAATGGTAACTTCTCTGTCTACAGGGCAGACACCATTCTCGGAGCAGCTGCTGGTGTGGGGGCTCTCCAAGGCCATGTCAGCCTCTGTAGGTAACTGACGAAGTGTTTTATTTTGCTTAGGAAGTAAGAGCATGTGGGATTCCACATACTTTTCCTCTTGATTTAGATCTAGGAGAGGAGGATAAATTACGTCTTATGTTGTCAATACTGGGCTTTTATGGTGCAACTTCACCGCTAAACAGGACCTTGGAGCAGTGGTGGGGAGGGGATCATTTCCCTGGCGCCCCAAGGCAGCTTCGGGGTTGGGCTGGATCTCCCCTGTCCCCGGAGTGATGCCTGGGAGAGGGGGGGCGCTCCACACCGGTAATGGCAGTGCACAGCCTCTTGGCTTAGCTCAGGAATGTGAAGGCGTGATAAAGCCAGGAACTCCAGGCTGGCTGGGGAGGACTTCCTCTGAGTTCCGCTGAAGACAGCCTGCCCTTGACCCTTGACTGGCACAGCCCCTCTCAGCAGGTGCCACCGCTTCTGCAGGATTAACCAGCAACCTGGGCACTGACCCTTTTATTCCCTCACCTCACGTTTACGGAGCGCCTGCCAGGAACCACACGTGAGCTAGGGGTGGCACTGGGGACAAGGGCAAGCTCTGAGGAGACCTGAGGGACTGAGAAAGCAACTAGAGAAACCCAGAGTCAGTTCCAGTGAGATGTGCCCAGTTTAGGAGACCCGGTCAGTGGTGGGCCTTGTGTGATTAATGTTTTCTGTCTGTTTGGTTCTTTGTTTTGTTATTTGGGGGCCATACGGATAATTAAAGACCAGAGATACAAGTGAACTGCATTGTGGAGCTGGGCGTGTCCCCTAGTGGTATTCTCCGGCAAGTTCAAGTGTATGCAGGGGAAAGTATGAAGTTGAGCGCTAGACAAACCTAGATTAAAAATGCAAACCTGACCTTTTTGAGGCTCAGTTTCCTCATCTGAATGCGGGAATAACAGTGCCTGCTTTCCAAGATTACAAGGAAAGGACAGTCTTAAGCAAGCAGCAGTGCCGCTCTGTTCACTGTCCTGCATGGCGGTGCTTTGTGAGGTAGGGCCAGAACGAGTCCCCTGCCCCCGGCTTCCACTCGCTCTGCTGCTGCCACAACCACCCCTGTTCTGAGACAGTCTCATTTTTCTGGCTCTGAGCCTGGACAAAGCCTTGCACCGGATTATTCACCAGTAAAGGAGGGATGATAATGGGACGGACTTTACAGGGCTGTTGAGGAAGTAAAATGAGGCCATTTACATAAAAGTGCCCGTGACAAATGCTCAAACATGTCCCCTAGTGCAAAACAAACAAACAAAACCCCGATTTCACTGGCCCTGATGTGTGAGCAGCATCTCTCACTGAGGTGTGGGTCTCCATGGACGCACTGGCTCTGTGTGCTTGTCAGGTCCACCCAAGGGCATGGAAACGGTGCCCTCGAATGATGCAGAGCCGCCTGCCGCTCTCAGTGCTTCACCGTGTTCTCTGCTCCAGGCAGAGGCAGGGCTTTCGGGGGTCAGGGAGTTGGAACATGCCAGGGCACCCCACCTGCCCAGGCCATTGCACCTGCCCGAGCCACCCCACCTGCCCGAGGCCCCGTACCTGCTTGAGGTGCAGGCCTGTGGGGCGGCCTTTGGCCATGCTGAGCTCCCACACACACACCACGGCGCTGGTCCCGGAGGTGACAATCATCGTGGGGGAGGGGCACACGGCACACAGACATTGGCCCCAAACGGCCAAGTTCTCGAACGTCATCAGGATCTGCAGGACGTGAGTGGGATGAGCGCCCGTGCCAGGGCCGGCACAGGGCAGGGAGCTGGGAGAGGGTGACAGAGGATGCAGGCAGGTCTGGACCCTGCTACTGGCTGGCCTGTGTGCTGTGGGAACCGACGGAACTGTTACTTGTTCAAGAGCCTGGCCCTGGTGACAAAATCCAGGCCATCCAGGCCTGTCCCCAAGGAGCTGACATCACCCAAAGAGTGGGGGAGAGATAAGCCAGCAGGAGGCGGTGGGGACACAGCAAAAACGCCCTGTGAGTATAGTGAACACAGGCCAGTGACTCAGCCCGGGGAGGTCAGATGTCACCTCCTCTGGAAGCCGGGGGGAGCTTTCAGGAGGAGGTGACATCCGGGACCCACTTCACTGGCTGTCTCATGAAGGAAGTGGGGGAAGCCTAGGAGGGCGAGGGAGCTGGGTGGGCAGGAAGTCATGCCACGTGATAGGGTGGGAGACACTGAGGGTAGGAAAGGAGGCAGGGGTTGGGGGACACAGCCAGCAGGTAGAAATAACAGGATGGCCTAACGCAGGGTTGCAGGACGAAAAACCAGATGGCTTGGTCTGGTGGCCAGCTGAAAGCTCAGGATGTGTCCTCTGAGTCTGTACCCCGACCAGGGCTGGAGAAGCCCCCAGGACTTCCCACCCACACTGAGTGACAGTCCAGGCCAGCTCCGTGTAGCCATGCGACCAGCCAGCCACAGAGACCACCGTGGAGGTGACAGCCTGCAACACTAACTTACAAGTTCAATTTCCGGTAACGTGGGGGGAAGTTTGGTCCACGAGGGCCCTTGGCACAGCTGCCCAAACGCTCTCAGTCCCAGGCTAGGGGTCCAGCCACGAGGAGGAAGTGGGTGTGGGCCTGACTTGGGCTCGCCGGTCCCCTGAACACCTCTGCCCCAACCAGGAGGAGGCCGAGGCCCCGGGGCCACCCTGCACCCAGCACCGCTCACCTTGTCTGAGCCATAGCTCCCCAGGCAGCAGCTGAAGTCGTCAAAGCCCCAGCTGAAGGTCCTGCTCCAGTGAGGAGGCAGCAGCAGCTTGTTTGTCTCCACAGCCAGGATGGCCTTCTCCGTGGGGACGATGTGGCCGATGGCCCCTTTGGGGGATTCCGAGCCTAGAGAGAAGAGGTACATATCTGCCCCCCCATCAGTAAAGCGGAGCTTACACGTCAAAGAGCCACACCCGCTTTCGCCGGGCCACGCGCTGGCAACGCAGACCTGGCAACGCGCCTGCCCAGGCAGGGGCGGCTCCTCATCAGGGGCCCTCCTGCCCGGGCCTTCCTCCGGGGGCTGCATTATTTCCTAGCCCCAGCCGGGGCCCCCGGCTCTGGTCCCTCCCCGCCTTAGCGCACACATGAAGTGTGTGGCCATGCAGGTGTTCAGGGCTGCCGCCCTAAGGGCTGCTGTCAGGCCAGGGGATGCTGTCGGGGAGAGGGTGCGGCTCGGCCCTTCCTGCCCCTCCCAGGCACCGTATCTAGCAAGGACACTGTGTTTGGACTTCAAAAGGAAAAACCCTGAAAAATCTGACCTTATACTCCTTGGGACCAGAAAGTTATTCCACATAATGAGACTTCCCCAAAGCAGTGCACACCCCAGGTGACATGGACTTTGGACTTCACACACACACACACACACACACACACACACACACACAGAGCTCCTCTAGGAGGCAGGGCTGAGACTCAGAGACAGGTCGTCTGCCTTGGGGTGCATGCTTTTATAGCTAGTGCTCGCCAGCCCCCACCCCTGGGTGCTCAAGAGAGATAGTGACTGCAGGTGCAGAGGAATGGGAGCTGCTACCCTCCTTTACAAAACCTGGAAGCTTCCTCACCTGGCTTTGGAGGTGAGGAGGGGTGTGTGTGTGTGCGTGTGAGCACGTGTGTTCATGTGTGTATGTGTACATGAAAGAGAGAGAGGAGTGTGTGTCTCAGAGAGACAGACGGATGGGTCTTCAGAAGTCAGGGTGTAACAGAGGTGGCCCCGGACACTCCCAGGTCACAGGCCTCCTCAGATTTCTGCTGTGACTGGAGACACAGCCATGCAGAGTCAGACCCCAACCTCCTGCCCAGGTCTGTGCCCCTGGACCTCCAGAGGAACGCCAGTTACTGAAGAAACAACTCCGGGACAGGACACTGAACAAAGCAGGGCCAGGTACTCACCTTTGACTGTGACCTGGGAGGGCCTCAGTGACTGCAGGCAGTAGAAAAAGGGCAGTGGGTGGCCAGGCAGGCTCGCAGGCGCGGAGACATCCTTTGCAGGGGAAGGCTTCCCGGCAGCGGTCCTGGCCGGGTGGGGTTTAGTAAACAGCTGGAGAGGCAAGGGGACAGATACACCCCACAAAGGTTGTTAGGGACAGAAGGACAGAGGAGTTGTCGTCCCTGGGGAAGTCGCAGCTGCACCCCTGCTCTGGGCGCTGCCCGGGCTGGGCTTGCCCCTGAGCGAGGTGAGTATAAACAGAACCATCTGGTTCAGCCTTTAGAGGATGCAGGTGAGGGGCCTGGGGCTCAGAGGGGCAGCTACTTTCTCGGGGTCACAGTGCAGGGCTGGTAGAGAGCCCTCCTGGTTGCCAGCTCTGTCTTCTCCTCCAAGCTGCTCAAGAAAAGGATGACCTCACTGAGGAGTCCCGTTCCTGGGAGAGCTGCCTGTCACAGCACAGGGTCAGAATGGCCCTCTTTCCTCCCTAGACCACGTGTCTCCTCGTTTGCTTCAGCTATTTTTCACACTGTTTTCCTTTTCCTTACAGACTCTCTGCAGGCACGCCATCCGGGCATCAACACACGATTCTTCAAGAGCATCCATTCAAGTGTTCCCAAGGGCACAGGCAAACCTCATTAGCCGCCTTTCTCAGTTTCCTTTTTCTTAGATCTCTACTGTCAAATCACCCCGAACGCCAAACTTTTCACACAAGCAGACAAAGCATGAGCTGCGAGGCCACGCTGCCTGGCAGCATCCTTGCTGCTGGGCCAGAGAGAGCGGCTGGGGCTGGCTCCAGCTCTCCACCCTCCCCTCCCCGACCGGGCCGCTCTCTCCAGCCATGGGCACATTCCTCTGCTCCCAGATGGAAACACGCGCTGGGCGCCATGATGGGGGAGTGGGGTGTGGGGAGCTGGCCTCGGCTGGGCAGGGCGCGTGGGCAGCCGTGGGGCTCAGCCGGCAGCCTGGGAGGCTCAGAGCAGCCTTAGTTTGGTTACAGCCCTAGATCTGGTAAAGCTGGGCGAGTGATCAATACAAACAGCAATCAGAATGATGATTTTTAAATGAGCATTAAGTAAAGAATGTTCTCCTTTGCACAGAAGAATGAAAGCACCCAGGCTGGGTCCCTGTGGCGGCGTTCGCAGGCGCGGCCCCTTGAGGGGACGGTCCTGAAGCGTTTCAGTCTGGTCTTCAGGCTGGGACTGCTTGGGGAATTCTAATCTTGATGATTTTTTAGAAATATTTTTTACAAGCTCCTATGATATTTTGTTAAGTAATATCAGAATCTAACCTTGTGTGCACCCCATGATCCCACCGATGCGAAGATATTTTTGCTTAAGGGGAAGGACTGAGTCTATAATACAGGACACAGTTGGATGGTTTAAGCTGCTACTTTGAATCATCTGTTTCATCTGTATTATCAATTCTTTTAAAAATTAAAGAAATGAAACCATTTGGCTACCCAAGCTTCACTGAAATTCTCTCTTTTCTACAAAGACTTCCTTGGCCAAACCCCCATTTGGATTGTGGTTTGTTCTCCAAGTCACCCTCAGGCCCTTCCACATTCCCCTACCTAGGAGCTGAGCAAACGTGAGCACATCACGTAAGACCAGGCAGAAGAGATATTATTAGGTGAGCCCACCCAAGCCTCGTGGTTACATGTGAGGAGGGCCACTCCTCAGGATGGTCCTGGAGTTGGCTGGGTCTGTGCACTCATTTCCTAGCGTGCCTCCTGGGTGGGGCCATGCTTCTGCACCCAGATGGCTGTGCTCAGGGATAAAACATCTCTACTCTGAATGGAAGTCTGAGAATCAACAGGGCAGGGATCAGTTAGATAAGCGCCTAACTCTCTTGTATACCGTCATCAGGACGGGGACATGAATGCACAGACTCACACTGCCATGTGACTACATGGATGGAAACGGAGCCAGCAGAGCAAAAGGCCGGCGTAAGGCCCCTGCATTTCACCAGGGGCCCCGGCAGGACTTGGATGCTCTCACGCTGGTGCCAATATGGCGTAGGCTTTGGAGCCAGCCAGATGGGGTGGGAGCTCTACCGCTGCCGCCTGCCAATGGTGCAGCTATAGGCAAGTTATTATTTAGACCCTCAGAGCCTCAGTTTTCTGATCTGTAGAAGAAAAATCCCTATACCCAGAGCTTATGAGAGAATTCAGTAAGGTCATCACACGCATAACTAACATTTCTTGGGTGCTTATCATATCTCAAGCACTTGATGTCTTAACTCATTGGATCTTTCCAACAACCTGAGAGGGTAGACACATACATAAAGAATTAAATTCTGTGGATTTACCATAGTGTCTATCACACACGTCACAGATAACGATAATGACGTTAGCGTTCATCACTGTCATTAACGATGTCTTCACCTCCATCAACATCAGATGGTGACGGAGGGATAAGCCCTGACACTGAAGGCATAGGGAGATGATGTGGACCATTTCGGCTCTCAGGCCTCTATGCTCCTCGCTCTCTCTCCCATCCAAGCTCACCCTCCACACACTCTTTTGAGAAAGCAAGACAGAGGACATAGCATACCGTACCTGTTTGGGCACCTGCCCAAAGTTGCTGACAAACCCCAGGATGGTGTTCCTGATCAGGGGGTCACTGATGCTGCTGAGGTCCATTCTGTCACCGTAGAAGTAGGGGTGGAAGGTGTTAACAGCCTCCACTGCGGCTGACCCCTGCTGCTTGTAGCCAAAAATGAGGTCTATCCAGTGGTGGAGGTTGGCACTAACGAAGTCACTTTCCAAAGCCTGGAACCAAAACCCAAGCATGAAAGCATGAAAACGCAGGCCTCCCAACGGACTCATGGGCCCTCTGCCCAGATCAGGAGTGGGCACGTGGCTCAGGATGCAGCTCCGCACAGGAGAGATGAGTGATGCCTCCCTGGGCTGGATACGCACTAAGCGGGCAGACACACCGTCCACTCAAGGACCACCTAATTTCTGCCTCCAGCTAGTGGCAAAATGGGTCTGACCAGCCCATCCAGTTCATAAAATAACTCTGAACCGGAAGAAATGTGGACCAGTGTTGGGATGTCCCAGTTCACCCGTTTCTGCTGAGCAGAGCCCAACTCCAAAGCTTAGTCTCCAGAACCCACAGACGATCATTTGGAGTTGTCTGGGTTCCCCTTACTGATCTTCTGGGGGGACGTGCAGAATTACACCTGGGCTTGGGAAAGTCAGGTCATCTCCGTCAGGTTAAGTTTCTGAGGCATATGGCCAAAAAGGCTTTGAGAAGGCTACACCTGCGGAAAGCCTTAGGAGGTGTGATGCCTGCTGTCACCGAATTTCCAGCGACAGGGCTAAACCCCAGGAGAACTTTCTCCTCGCCAACGACAGACAGAGGAAAGGACACAGCTTCATTATTACTAGTCAGGCCTGCCCCATTTTTTTTTTTAAGTACAGTTTATGTATAATAGAATTTTCCCTAAACTTGTAGTTTAATGTGTCCTGAAAAACGTATGCAGTCATGTCAGTCATCACCATAATCAAGATACAGAATATTTACATCCATTCAAAAAGTTCTCTTACACTCCTTTTTGCTTACCTCCTACTCCAGACCTTAGTAACCCCTGATCTGCTTTCTGTCCCCATAGTTTACCTTTTCCAACATGTCACAAAATAGAATCCCATAGTGCGTAGCTTTGGGTTTTGGCTTCTTTTGCTTAGGACAATGCCTTTGAGATTCATCCATGTTGCTTCGTGTATCCAAAATTTGTTCCTTTTTATTGCGAACTAATAGCAATGGAGTATCATTGTGTGGCTGTATCATTTGTTCATCCATTTACAAGTTGATAGTCATGTGGGGTGTTTTTGGTTTCTGACTGGTACAAATAACACTGATGAATATTTATGTACATACTTTTCTTCTGTGGACATATTTTTATTTCTCTTGGGTGCGTACCTACAAGTGGAATTCCTGGGTGATATGGCAAATGCATCTTCAACTTTATAAGAAACAAACAAGCTATTTTCCAAAGTGGTTGTACTATTTTTTTTTTCCCACCAGCAGTGCAGGATGAATTCTGGCCACTCCACAGCCTTGCTAACTCTTGATTTTATCAGTCTTTTAAATGTTAGCCATTCTTGTGAGTGTGTAGTAGCATCTCGTGGTTTTGATGTATGTTTCCCTGGTTACTAATAATGTTAAACACATTTTCGTGTATTTATGCTAACCCAGGTATCTGATCCAGGATATGTATTCCCAAATGGCGTCTGGCCCCTACCCAATCAGCCTCTCTGGGTAAAGGTAGCCAGATCCTGGGGCTTATCAGCCAAGTCCTCCCTACTCTTGGAAAACCCTTTGGCCACGGCCAGCTCCTTGGGCCTCCAGCCCCTCTCTGATCTATACTGGGCAGTATGGCCCAGGGTTTGGCCTTGCCTGTAGGGGTGAATAAGGACACTGACTTGCCCTCCATCCAACAAGAATATGGATTTGCTTTCCCCTGCGAGTCCCACAACAAAGCGTACAAAGACAAAGCCTAACGGAGCTCTTAAAAGAGCCCAGAACCCAAGCCTTTTCCTGTCAACCCAAGGCTCTCCAGTCATATAAGGCCTTAGAAGTGCTCAGCAGTAGCCCTCGGCTTGGACAGAAAGTGTCCGTCGACACTGAGGACATACTGAGGTCCTCATTCAGGACACTGGGATGCGGCTATGATCCCACTCAGCTCACCTGTCTGTGCAGGCTGATGAACTTCCGAGGGTCCCCATCAGCCCAGGGAGGGAGCTGCACGTCCCCCAGCGCTGTCCCGTCCTGCATACGGCCTGAATGAGATGAGAAAGGGCAGGGTTTGGGATAAATGGGAACCCACACTGGACTAGGAACCAGGGGGTATAAACACTGTGTTGTCCAGGTCCGCCAGTTCCTGCCAAGGCCATACTGCTTCCTGCCTCCTCTGTCAGAAGTCAGCCCACCGGATCCGCCTTGAATATTCCTATTTGGGCACTAACCCTTCCACCCTCCACAAGGCCCTCCTTGCTTCCCAGGTAGTGTCTGTGCTTGATTCACAAGTCGCATAAAATGACTACAGTGTCATCATTGTCTGTACATCTTCCTCCCCTCTGCTCTATGCGTCTTCATCTGGGGGCTTGTACACGGTGCCCAAACAATAAGGAAACGATAACAGTAACCATGACAACTACCGGGGACGCTGAGCACCTCACTCCATGCCAGGGCGCTGTGCTAGGTAGGTGCTGGGCACACAACATCTTACTGAATCTTCATTCAGCTCTATGATTTATGCCTTTACTCTCCATTTTTAAAGTGAAGACAGCAGGTTTTCAGAGGGAGCTCCTCCAGACATTAAGAAGAGGAGTCTGGCTCCCAGCCTGAGTCTTTCTCCCTCCTATGAGCTGCACAACCTTGAGCAAGTTGCTTAACCTCTTTGGAAGTCACCTTTCCTACCTGCAGCCTTCCAGGGCTGGTATAAGGGTTAAAAGAGAAAAGTACACATAAGGTGCCTAGACTAGTTCCAGGTCTATGACGGTTGCTCAATAAAAGTTAGCCGTAGTCTTGCTGAAACCCCCCAGAGCTCTCCCGGTGCAGCTGCAGTGAAAGCACTTCTCCCTCCCCGGCCCACAGGGCTGGCCTGGCCCTTCTCACCACGCAGTCTCAGCTCACCTGCCACCTCCTCAGGTGGGTCCTTCCTGAGGACCAGAGTGACACAGGGCCTGAGTCACCTCGAACCATTTTCCTACCTTCTTTCCTTATAGGACTCATCAGATTGGACAGTACTTCACTGATTTATTTGTCTATATGTTCTATACCCGTGCCCGCAGAGTATAAACTATACCTTCAGGGCAATCCGCCTCAGGACACCCAACTAAACCCCAGTGCCTAAAAAGTGCCTGCATACAGTAAGTGCTTAATAGCCACTTGCTTTCCTGAATTCCCTGGGGATACCTTGGTCCTTGGCATGCAGCTAGGCCCCTCCCCTTCTGCAGAGAGCCCGCCTCCACCTCCCTCCAGCGCTCCCCTCGCCCCAGGCTGGTTGGCAGCCCCTCCATTCAGCTTCCACCAGCTCCCCCAACTTACTCCTTTCCTGGGCCTCCTCACATCTGATGGGAAATGCCCTTTATATTTTCAGGTTTTCATATCCCTGATGCATGTGAAACAGATCTGAGAATCTGAACACTGCCGAGGCCACCAAGATCCACGGGCTCAGACTCCTGGGCCCGGGCATGCTTTAAATGCCCCGCTGGCATACTGTCTGCAAACCGCCACACAAGAGGCGAGGGCCTGAGGCGGGGGCTGGATCTCCTCAACAGTGCTCCCCTGGGCCCACACCTGGTCTGGCTGGAGGTGCAGGCCCACATGTGCCGTTTGGAGGAAGAAGGGGTGCCCTGAGGAAGGGGAGCTCCAGGGCACCAGGTGTGCGCTGGTGTTGGTTTGTGAGTGCCTTCCTCGGGGTGGGGGATTCCATCCCCCGCCTCTGGGTAGGGAGGGCCGAGCCCTGTGGGGGCTCTGACCACACACCCCTCCTCCACAAGTTGCCCTGATACGTGTCGTCAAGGCCCCCAAGGTACAGTCTCCAGGGGACCTCCTCTAAAGCAGCAGGTAGGAAGGCATGGCTCACTCTGGGGTGGGTCCTGGAGGGCAGGAAAGAGGAGGAGCCACCAAGGATGCCCAGACGAGTGCCCGCAGACACCCCAGCAATCTGTGCTGGGAGATGCAGCATCTCTGGGTTCTGCTCATGGGATCCCACTTAACCCGTTTGTGGGACCTGGAGGAAAATGGGGCCAGAGAGGGGCTGGGGCTTGCCCGGGTATCCAGCACGGCAGTGCCAGCCTAGCTATCAGCAAGGACTCCTGCTCCCTGGCTGCCAGCTCGCTGCAGACTGAGGCCTGGGGACCCCTGGGGATAGGGCCATGGGTGGAACCGTAGCTCCGTGGTCCTGCAGCCGGGGACTGTGTCTCTCCTCAGCTCCCACCCAGTGGAGGCCTCACGCCGACTGTACTGGTCTGGTGAGAGCCTGTGAGTTTAGTCACCTGGCAAAGATCCTGATGTCACGACCCACGAGCTGCAGGAAACAGCCCGGCGCTGCCCGGCCCCTCCGCCGCCTTGCCCAGGCTCCACTCACCGAACTCCACGGCGTTGCAGTTGGTCAGGAAGTCGGGCAGGTAGAAGAACTCCGGGACCAGCTCCCTGACGTCACTCATGTTCTCCCTGGAGGCCGACTCCCACGCGTTCTTCACGCTGTGGAACATTCTATCTGCCACATCGAAGCTTCCACCCTGAGAGATAAAGGGGTGACAATCAGCCGAATACGGCAAGAATTTAGGCTGCACAGGCACCGCCAGGTGGTCCTGTCTTCTCTGTCACCGAGGCTCGGGTTCTGCTGTTAGAACCGTCCATTCATTCCCTGACACATGTGCACGGGTCAGTCCATCCAAGGGTTCCTTCAGGCATCTCTTCACGCACCCACTTCCTGGGACCCTGTACTGTGAGCAGCCATGGAGGATGCAGGACCCATGTAATAAAGGAAGCGATGTTTCCCTGGTTTGGAAATCAAGGTTCAGCTCAGAGACAGGAAAACCAGGTCAGTCATCTCATCATGCCCCACTTTTGCTGAGGGCCAGCCCTGAATTAGGCACAAAGACAGGACCCGAAGGACCCACCAAAGGACAGAGAGTGGGTCAGACACTCCACGTGCAGGAAAAGTTTCTGGAAAAGTTGACCCCTGGCGAGCCTGCCAGCCTGGTGACAGAGAAGGTGGCAGTGGACAAGGCCTTGGCCAGGGGCAGCAGTGGAGGAAAGCAGGTCAGGTCAGGACCCTGGAGACATCAAACATAGCAGCCTTGACAAGCAAGGACAGGTCTGAGGATGGACAGCTGGGGGCGCACCAGGCTTTAAGGGATGGGAGGCTGGCCCCTCAAGACCAGCTCAGGGTGCAGCACATACCAAGCCCACCTGGTTTCCAAGGCCCATTTATTTCCACAGGTGTTTCCATGCAGCCCCAAGCTTGGCAGCTGGGACTGGACCACATTAGACATAACGCAAATTTACCCTTGGATTCTCCGCTCCTCTCATCTGAATGGTCAGATCTCTTCAGCTGTCTCTACCCTTATTCCTCAGGTGATGTGGGCATTGGGAAGAGCAGAGAGGTCCCAGTTGGAGGACGGAAGATGTTGGGGGCAGAGGTACTTCAGGAAAGGGTTCTGAAACTGGGATTTGGGTCTGTCTGCTGAAGTTTACGGACACTCAAGGGACACCTCCTCCCTGGGATTCAATACTTCACTTGTCCCCATCGAAGCCGGGCCTGTCTTGTTCAGCCAGAACTTGTCTTCCTTCTGCCAAGCTCTGCAGAGTGCAGGTGTGGCCCAAGAGCAAAGGGTAGAACCAGAATGCCAGTGTCTGCCTCTGCCCGACCAGCTCCCTGCACTCTGCTGGGCTGAGATTTCCCGTCAACATTTATCTAAGGCGGTGGCGGCAGCAGCAGCAGCAGCAGCAGCAGCAGCAGCAGCAGCAGCAGCAGATGAAGGATAATGAATGTGTCAGCACTTTACACGCACAGAGATGCCCTCTCTGAGTCCTCACAGCAGGTGCATCAGGAAGGAACTGGCACTTCCATTTGGCAGGGCAGAACACTGAGGCTCCTCAAAGTTCACTGATTTTCCCAAAGCAATGGATGGCAGACCTGGGGTAAAAACCTACGGATATAACTTTAAAGGGCATGCTTTGCACTAGTGCCAGTTACCCAGGGGAACCCCTGGGCCTTGCGTAAATGATCTACTGTGTGTGGCCAAAGGACTCTGCTCTTTCTGAGAAGGGAGAACCTGCCACACACTTGGGCATCCTGGCAGGCTGGTCAATTTTCAGAGTCAGATGTGAGGAGCCAGGGAGACCCGTGAGTCATTCTCTGCACAGGGTTGGGGACTCCCCTGGGGTCACAACCAAACACAGTACATAAGCAGCTTAAAGAGGTGGCTTTCCTCCAAGATCACTTTGCTCTTGGCTTAAATTAGGGGATGATGCCCACCCTTAGGTTCAAACTGCAATGGAAAAAAAATGTGGGGAGAGTGTTTTTAAATAAATCTGCCCCTAACAAGTCACTCGTTGAAATGTATTAAGAGTTTTGCGTATTTAATTTGCAGCCTGAGTCTTATATCTGCGGGAGATTGATGCCTCCTCGTCGTCCTATTTTCCTTCTGCAGTTTTTATGAGTGCTGATGGTAATCTCCTGAGAAACAATATGATTTGGTAATAAAAAGATTACCTGTATTAAATAAAAATAATATATACATAGGAAATATTGTTAGTGCTACAAATCTGGTTAAAGATATTACCACAAAGAAAAATGTTATTTTTTTCACAGCTGTCTAATGCATTTTAGGAAAAGTAATATCTTTAAAACTTAAGCCTGTATTATTTATAAAGGAAGCAATAACTGATTTTCCGATTTCCTAGATTAATAAATGTATTTGCATACATTTGTTTCAAAATGAATGGGTTTTCTCACTTCTGCAATACACAAGAAACGCCAAATTCCCTAGAAGGGAAAGCGGAGCTGCTTTGTTACTGGTATCGTAAATCAGTGGGGTGACACAAACTCCGGGGGCTGCCGGCAAGGAGTCCCACCAGGACTTAACTCTCAGGGAGAGAAGGAAGGAGAAAAGGAAGAGGAGATGGAAGGAAGAGAGAGGGAGAAAAACACAATCTAGGTTCCCAGAGCATCCCCATAAAGAATGTCCAAAACAAAAGAAAGCGACAATCAAATTAAGTCTGGAGATTGGATGGAAGCGAAGTGATCGGAGGAAATTACTGTGCTGATATCTGCTCCTAAATCTGTTCTGCAGACACTCTTGAATATCAAGAATAATGAATTCTCTGTGTAGTCAAACAGACAGAGAACTAATAGCAAGGCTATTATTATGAACAAAGGATCCACCTTGTTCCTTTGCCAACAAGGCAGAAGATGTTTCCCAGGTGATGTTAAAGCTGGAAGACGAGGCCTCTCAGTCTGGAAGTTTCTGAGGCAAAAGGTTACAGTCTTTGGATTTGATGGCTAGCTGACATCACTCAGATGTAACGACACCAGACAGACATTCTGAACATTCAGAAATAATATAACCCTGGACATCTTTCCTCAAGTAAAACGCTTTAAGAGGTGCTCAATTTTACTAAGAGAGGAATCAAAATTAAAAGCAAAATAATGAAAGCAGATGTAGCCGACAAGGACTGTTGCTGAGCACTGACAGAAGTTAAAATCAGAGGAAAGTTCACAATTATGGTCCAGCAATTAAAATCGGAAATGCCCTTGAAAGGAGTGTATATACAGAAGGCACCATTCCTTTTGCATGAAGACATGGAGTCTACGCGCACCTGTGCCCTGGGTAGACATTCCAGTGGCAACACTCTTTAACCCCTCTCCAACATGGGAGGGAAGCTGTGCTGGAAAAAGCCCGTTCAGTTCCTGACCCGCACCCCTAGGAAGTCCAGTAACTGCATGGGCTGCAAGAAACTTAACACACAGCTATTCTGATAACATGTGCTAGAAAGTCTATTCTTCCCTCCAGGTGGGTCTGACCCAAATCAACCCACCACATCCAAATTACGGGACTGGTTTTATGAGCAGGGGGATGACCCCGTCTCACTGCAGATAACCTTTCCAGGAATTTAAAAGCACCCCAGGTAAACAGTTCACTTACAGGACCTTGTCGGTACATCAGTTGGCCTAAGCGGCTGGCGCTTGTCCGTCAAAGAGGCCACATGCAGAGTGAGTGGAAAGCGCCTTAGCTTTAGAACCAAGAGGACCTGGGGGCGGGGAGGCAGGGTTTTCAGCACCCATTTGCAGTGTGTGCTCCAGGGATCTCTTAGTCCCTTTAATTTCCCATGCCCGGCTCTGCAAATTGTGGATGTGAGAGAGTGTGGGTGAGTGTGAGTGTGTACGTGTGTGATGTGTCGCAGGCCAGGCACACGGGAAGAGGTACCACAAGAGCCCGGCTCCCTCGCTTTCACACACCGGGAACTCGGGAGCAATCCTGGGCTTGGGCCCGAATCCCAGCACCCATGTGGAAGGTAACCATGGGTTCAAAAAAATAAAAAGAAGGATTTGGAAGTTATTAGACATGGAAGTGGAGGTACGAGGGGAAGGGAGGAGGAGTGGGGTCCTGGGACGGGGCAGGAGAGAAGTAGCGAGAGTATTGTCCGGGCGGTCTTGAGGCAACACCATCACCAAAGGAGTCAAGGGGCCAACGCGGCTTCCTCCAGCTCCGACATGGACTTGGGAAGCCCAGGTACCAGTTCAGCTGCCTCCTCCGTCTCCCTCTCCACTGAGGACGGGCTGACCCAGACTAGTCGTTAGCTTTCCTTCCTGTAGGATATGGTCTTTTACTCAAATAAAACCCACATACAATGTGCTGCCTGCTCTGAAGGGGAGGAGAGTGCACACGTACGGAACCCTCAGAAGCAGCAAACAGTTCTCATGATGAATCTCACTTTGCCCCCATCAGCCCGAGTCGGGTTATTTTAAAGGAGGAGGAACGGAGGCTCAGGTATTCAGCACTAGCAGTTAGAAAGTTCTAGAGCCAGGACTTCGTCCCAGGTCTGCCTGACTCTATCACCTGGGCCTTTTCTTACTCCCCACTGAGTCAGCGCAGTAACAATTACACCTGTAGTGCGGACACAACTCCACCCGGACCGGGCTGGCACCCACCCAGCCCCCAGCTGATCAGCCTGGGCCAAGTGCTACCCACAGCCCTTGGTTCTCTCCGCAGTTAGCATACGTTGTACGCAAAACCAGCCATCTCGCCTCAGGTGGTTCAGAAAACCCTTCCCGACCGCTGGTAATGGCCGACTTCACACAGGCTGTGACTTAATTAACACAGCACTTGATTTCAGTTCCTTATTAAATGCAGCAGCGGTGGCAGTGGCACTGCCACTGTGCCCTCACTGGGGCGCTGGCTGCCTTGGTCTGCCCTCCCCTCCCCAACCCCCAGGCTGGGTCTGAGTTCAGGCCTGAAAGCAACGGGCGCTCGTGACAGGGCAGAAGTGGGGGCCTGGCCCCAGCAGCGGGGTGGCTTCCCAGCTGCTCAGCTGTAGGAAGGCTCCCAGACACTGGCTCCTGGTAGGTGAGACTCCTGAGAATTACAGCATCCTGGGAGGCCAGCCCCCAGCTCTGGTCAACAGTAGTCCCACACCCCAAGGGACTCGGGATAACAGGGCACATAGCCGACTTGTGCCTGGGTCACACTGCCCACATATCATATTTTCTGGATGGTAAGAGTCTATCATTGTAATGGCAGGTTTGGGGCAGAAAAGCAGAGACAGCAACAGGAGAGGTAGACATCAATTCTAAGACCAGCCAGAACTTCATAAGGCTTAAATGTGAAGAGAATAAAGGAAATCTTATGCCTAGGAATCAGAATATGCCACACTGCAGTTCTTAGACTGCCCACATCCCTCTGCACCATGCCTAGCGGGCAGGCCACTGCCCAAGGAATGCTGTACCCACCTTCCATCAGACCACACGAGGTGCCCTGCACAGGAACCAGCTCTCCACATCGAAGCCCTCCCTGGCCAAGTCATCGAGCAAGCACATCCCTCTGGCTTATTCCCGTAACAGGCCAGAGGCAGAGTTTGCTTAATGCAGAACAGAAGAGCATGCACTTTCTTAGGCTGACTCTTGGATGTACACCTGCTCTGGAAATAGAGGCCAATCTCACTTCTCTGCTCCCGGATAAGTGAAAAGGGCCCCGCTGCCCAGATTCTGCACCCCTCTCCTTCTCTTCCTCTCCCCTTCTCTTCCTCTCCCCTACTTCATGGTCCATGCTGGGGCTGGGGGCTGGAAGCCTCAGGCTGCTAAGAATGCAGTGAGGCGCCTTTCCTTGTCACCAACAGGGGTGAAGCAAAGATCCCAAGGCTCCCACAGGGGAGCCAAGCATACTCCCCCAGATAGAGGCTCTGTGCACACCCCCTTGGGAGCTACAATTCATCTTTTATTGTAAGGAAAAAGCAGAAGACTGTTGGTTCTCCTGGTTCCAAAGGCTTGGACCTACTAGAGGAGGCAGTTAAAAGAAGGAAGGGGAAGCCAATTCAGAAGTATTGTGGAGATTGCAACTCGGATGGGCCAATGTGCCACAGATAGACTGGAACCCGAATAACTAGGAGTCACATCAGACTTAGACACGGGAGTCAAAGACCTCAAGCTAATACAACTGCCTTTGCGCCACCCTCCCCAAAGCAGAGAAAATCGCCTCTGATCATCTCACACTGGTTTAGACTATCTCACCCAGTTTGGGCTGGTCACCAATGGACCGATTCCGGCTAACATAAGCTCAGACCTGTTACGACTAGCTTCCAAGTGGCCTTAACCCAGTAGGTTGGCAGCACACCTGTTCCGCCTGGCTCAGGCCTTTTGGGATGCTGTGATGCAGTCCCGACTGTCTTGAATTAGCTTAAAGCAAAGAGAAGCAGCTTGCACAAGTCCAGGACTGCTCAGATGAGATCAGATGGGACACAAAGCTCACAGCTGACACTGCTTCTACTTCCATCTCCCTCCTCCCAGTGTGAGAAGACCCTTCATAACAGGCCGAGGTGAGGCAGTAACACGTGCGACTGAGGGCCAAGGGGGAGCTTGTGAAGCACCAGCACTCCCTGGGTGGAGGGCCGTCCTGGGATGCCTCAGCATCACCGCCAGCAGGGATCATCCTTCTTGTGGATGGCGGAGGAGCCGCTGGAGGGGATTCCTGGCATCGGGTACAGCTCCAGGGCTGTTTGTTCTCCAAACCAAACTTACTCAAAATGCCTGTTGCCTGAGAAAGGCTCAGGGGAAGCACATTTGTTATTTTTGAGTGAATTTCCAGGGAGAGGAGTTATACAATGTCTAGACGATCTGTGCCTTCCAGGAGCGAGAAGTGTGCCAGGACACAGAAGACAGGAGGGCTTTTGCTCCAAACCAGAGAAAGCGCCTTGACCTTGCCTACCCGTTCCTGCCCAGGGCCCAGGAGTGGGCGTGCTTTGATGCCGACCTAGGGTGGCTTTTCGTCTCTCGGGGTCAAGCTCATCTGAGTGTCCACAAAGAGTGACCTTGCCGATGAAGTCACTCCAAAACACACAGTTCCTGGAACAAGCATGCTTTTCCATTGGTGAAACTTGGCTGTCAGAGTGAGTCCATGTAGGTTCGGCAGTCTGTTACCCATCAGGGCCAGGCCTTCCTCTCCATAGGACCCTTGCAAGGCCTGGATCAGGAAGGGCCCTAAACTTGGGCCCTGCGGTGTGTTCGCTTTGGAGTTGGCTGAGGCAGCTGTCTGCTGCTAGGATACCCAATGGCTCTCCCCAGTCAAAACCTGTGTCCCGGGATAACCTTGAAGCAGGATCCCAGTGATGGAGTCAGAAAGGAAGAGAGAAAAAAACTCCTCAGCTGCCCATGAGGGACCCTGTCCCAGGAAACCCACGTGTCTTGGACATCACCATCCACTCAGAGTCAGACTTGCCTACTGCCAGCTTGTATTGGGCTGCCAGGTAAAATACAGGATGCTCGGCTAGATCTGAATTTCAGATAAATATAAATCACTGTTTATCTGAAATTCAGATCTACCTGGACATCCTGTATTTTTATTTGTGAAACCCAGAGACCCTAAGCTGGTGTGATGGTCTGTTAGTTTATGGGTGGGCAAACTGGTTAGTTTCTTTCTCGAGTTTGGCTGTTCATTTCAGCATTTAAATATTTTGTTCGTCCTTTTAGGCCTTCAGGCTTGTACTGAGCATCGCTTTATGCATTCTGATGTCACAGTGGTATTCTCGTTCTTCCTTCCTTCTTTGTCTTTATTTTTCTAATTTTTGACCACCTACCTTCAAGGAAGTCTTCAAGCTTCCTGCTTTTCCTTTTTCCACTAAAACCTATTCATGCTAAGTATTTTTTCCCCATATCTCTCATTCCTTATATTTTAGAGTCTTTTTGCAAGACTTTTGGGCACACATAGAAGTGTATCTGACAAAGAGCAGCCACCCTCATCTGGACGGCCTGGCATCCTGGAGCCAGTGTCCAGTGGGAATCGTGGTCTGCAGACTGGATTTCTGGCAGTGGGGTCCCCACCTGGTCCAAGCCTAGCTCTTAGTCTGTGAGACAGAGCTGTCTGTGTGTGCACACACGTGTGTAGGGGAGTGGGCGTGCTTACCTGCAGAGAGCAGAAGGCCTGGGTGAAGGGCGGCATCCGGACCAGGTAGGAGGCGACAATGATGGCCGAGGAGTAGTGGGTGCAGTAGTGGCACTGGACAGTCATGTCTCCTGCAATGAAAGGACACGCATGGGGTGGCATCCCCACCTGTGCTCGGGCAGGCGGCAGACCCGCAGGTGTGAGCCCTGCTGGTGCTGGAGCCTTGATGTTCTGTTCACAGACGTCAGTGTAATTTGGCCAACAGCCACCAGTGGTGGCAAGCACATTCGAGACCCTCAGCTGCCAAGTCCCCAGTGGGGTGCCCTCAGGCATGCAGACAGAGCCAGGCTCCGGGAAGGATCTGCTGAGGATCCACTGGGGGGACAGAGCTCTGCTTTTCTGACTTAAGCAGGACGTAGAGAGCCCCAAGGTGATCCAGTCCCACCAGCAGCACTGTCTCCTTCTGTTCTCATTTAGAATAAAAGTACCTGTGTGAGAGGCAGAGGCTTGTTAACTTGGGGACACTCCCCCCCATCCCCAGGGTGAGTGAGAACATAGTGTCTTCAGTCCCAGAGGGACCAAGACTGGAGAGGCATAAATATCTCCAATTTGCTCCATCCAGGGATGGCGGAGCTGGATCGTCGAGTCAGAAGCAGTGCCCTGGCCAGACCGGCCCAGCAGAGTAACAGCGAGGGTGCCCTTGAGGACACTGTGCAGGCTGTGTCCCCTCCGTCACTCTCTCCCTGAGTCCACACAGCAACCCTATGAGTCGGGGTTACTTGTTACCCCCATTCCGCCAATGAAGAAGCCAGAGCAAACGAGCGCCGTGCTCCCATCATTAGTGAGTGGGAGAACCAGTTGGAGGCACGGTCGGCAGAGGCCCCAGACATCTCCCCTAAACGGCCGCTCAGCCATCTCACTGCCAGGCCCACCCCTAGCCCTAAGCCTTCCCTAGTGCCACGAGGGAGTGGCACTCTAAATCAGAGTTGTTTGGGGAGGTTGTTGGATGTACTTGTGTAAGGGCGCAAACTCACTGTGTGTGGCTCCAATGCACACCCGGGTTGATATGGGAGAGAATGGTACCCAAGTGGGTCCTGCGTGGGACACAGCTGGGGAGACCTGATGTCCCTCTGCCCTGTCTCCCTGGAAGGCAGAGCCTGGTGGAGCCAGAGGAACAGCCTCTGGGGTCAGGTGAGGGACCTCAAACCAACCCAGTAGGTTGGCAGCACACCTGTTTCGTCTGGCTCAGGACTTCTGGGATGCTATGATGCAGTCCTGATTGCCTTAAATTAGCTTAAACCAAAGAACAGCAGCTTGAACTCCAGCCATAGGAGGTAATAATCAGGGTAAGGAGGCCTGCCCACTCCTCCCACCTCCCCCAGCCCCATGCAAAACAGGGGTCCCAGGTGGGGGCCAGGAGGCTCCCAGGGACTGTGTGCCGAGAACCTGTTCACCAAAGGCAGGGCCTCGGGGCTGAGGGAGCCTTCGCAAAGTGTGCTGCTTCTGGTTCTCAAGATAAGCTTTCATGGTTCATGGGTGGACGTTCCTTATTTTACCAGTTCTATGTTTATTTCAAAGTGTTTGAGAAAACCAATAGAGCTGGTGTCAAATACATGACAGAAAATTGTCTTTAAAATATATTCATTGAAGTTTAAGAAGTGAATAGACCTAAAGGAATAAGGCGGTTACAGTATAGGGGGCATGTGAATGTGGGGACAGCTGTCCAGGTGATGTGCTGGTGAATAGGTTCTACAGCCGGACAAACGCAGGTTCTGCCACTTGGA
Organism: Camelus ferus; assembly: GCF_009834535.1. Lineage (NCBI taxonomy): Eukaryota > Metazoa > Chordata > Mammalia > Artiodactyla > Camelidae > Camelus > Camelus ferus. The sequence continues at coordinate 61,287,141 of NC_045706.1, read as the reverse complement.
GGCCATGATCCTGAGTGAGCGGCTTAAACTCTGAGCTCCAGTGTCCTCCTCTTTGAAAACGACCGCTGTATTTATGATCACAGCCAGGCCTGCACTTGCTGTACAGAAAGTGCTGAACGCATGTCACTTCCCGGCCTTTGCCTGCCTCTGGGAGTGGAAGTGTTAGCTCTTGGCACCATAGTTCTCAGTCCCAACTGCACGTTGGAATCACCCGATCCACACCCTAGCACAGACTTAAGTTAAATCAGAATTTCTAGAGGTGGGGCCTGGGCATCAGTATCTTTTTTAACAAGCTCCCCAGGTGATTCGCACATGCAGCCAGGGTGCAGACCACTGAATCAGAGAGTTCTCTATTCAGATGTCATTGTCTGTCGCCTAGGTGACCATCTAAATTGTTATCAACTCTCACTTCAAGGAATTCGGATGAAAAGCAACGCAGGAAATAAATCGAGCTGGTGTCTACCCACCTTCAGTCTTCTCAACTTCTTTAAACCTCTGGATGAATTTCAGCTTCCTTTCCTTGGTCTGAGCCCCCATGGGCTTCGAAAGATCCCGGAAAGTCTTGGGATTCGTCAAGTTCAATGTCTAGAAGGCAGATGTGCAGCTGGAGTTAACTCCCCAGGACCCCCTGTGCCCCAGCGAGACTTCAGGAGCCACGCTCTTTAGTTTTATGGTTCTCTTTATCGGTTTACTGTTGTTTGGTCTGACCCCCCTCTGGCGATTAGCGGGCCTGCTAGGGTTTTACAGCCTCGCAGCCAGTGATCCACAAAGACTTAATAGGGGAGAGATGGAAAATAAGAGGAGGGGAAGATTGAGTTCACACTGAACTGTGTCAAGTTGACCCACATTAGAACATCGCCACTGGTTACACAAGAGACGTTCAGAAGGGTTCCTGTTGTCAGGGGGCGCTTGGCTCTGGCCCTCACGGAGCAGTTCAGGGTCCTTGCTTAGAATCAAACTGATTTTACAGGAAATTAGAAGTCATTTGATTGGGGAGGAAAGGGGAGGAAGGACCTCATGTTTCTGGAGGCGCACTCCCTTCCGGGTAATGAAAACAGCACTGGCGCCCCTTCCCCTGCCCTTGGGATACACGACAGTGGAGGCATGTGGAGCTTCCAGGGCTGGGTGTCCTCAGAGATGTTTTATTAGCAGAGACGTTCTGCGTATTAGCAGGGGAGCCACGAACTCCCCGGAAAGGAGGTGTTTCTTTACACCTCTCTTCCCTTTCACTAGGAGTGAATCACCACAGCTTTGCTGGGGAGGCAGGGCCTCCCACCGTCTCATACCTGTTGAAGCCAGGCAGGGACAGAAGCGAAGCAGGTGGGCCTGAGACCCCCACGAGTGGCGGCCCCCATGGAGACCCACAGTCAGCTACAACCAACTCTGCCAGGGCAGAATGGGGCTTCAGAGTTGCCAGATCTCCTATTCCTCCAAAAGATACTGGAAATCCAGCTTTTTAAATGCTGGTAAGTGATCAAATTTTAATACAGAGTATGGGCTAGACAAAAGAAACCGGTGAGCCACCGCTTTGCCACACTGTGAGTTAAAGCTGGGATTGGTACGTCTCGGTTTTGAAATAACTCGGCCTCAGATGATCATTAGTGCAGTAAGAAGCAACATGTGGCTGGTGAGGTTTGCTGTGTTACATGTCCTAAGTGGGGATGGGAGGTCACCAAAGGCTGAGGCTTCTCTCCAAATTCTAGGGATCAGCCATCTGAACAGCCCGAGGCAGGACTGGCCGGGGCTGATCCGAATCGGGACCCGGCCACATTTTGCCCTTTACCTACACTGCCCAAGACACCTCCCGATGGCCAGAGCTCAGGTGGTCAGGACACTGCTCTACAGCTTGGTCGTCCCCCAGTAACCTCACCTTGGTCTAGCTGAGTCATTTTTCTATTCCTTCCTCCCCTGCCTGCTGAGTTCCAGGGACAGAGGCAAAGAGCAGATGATCTGGTCTTGCCATCAGCCTCCCCTGTGGCTACATGTCTCGGTCCAGCTCCGAGATGAAGTCTACAGACCATCATCTCAGTCACTGAAGTCAGGTTACCAGGGAGGAGTACCTTCTCGCTGGGTCTGTGTCTCTGTGTCTCTCTCGCTCTCTCCTCTTCTCTCTCACCCTCCCCTCCTCTCTCTCTCTCTCTCTCCCTCTCTCTCCACGTTGATTCTAAGAACAAATTTCATGGCCCACTTCACTTGATGGACCAGTGTTGTCCATGGCAGTATCTCAGCAGATGGGTATCTCTTGCATTCACGGTAGCAAATAAACCAGGAAGCCCTCTGGGGTGCATGTTATCTATCGTCCTAGTCATGTGGGGCTAGGTTCAGGAACCAAGGCAGCCAGACTCCACAGGCCTCCTCCCAGGCGAGGGGCCAAGCCCAGAGCAGCCCCCAGGCAGGCCCCGGGGGAACTGAACCCCATCAGAGAGGCTCTACATGATTATGGATGCTCTGGTCATCAGAAAGCCCCAGGACAGCTGCGCAGCATCCCTGTGAACACGCACCTGTGAGGTGTAGTCGGCCAGGACCCAGGGGAACACCGGATACTGCATGTAGTCATTGTAGGTCCTCCCGGCCAGGGTGTTGAGGTACATGAGATACTCAAAATTGCTGATGTCCCTTTTCTACCAGAAGAGACAAAGAGGGGATAAACCAAACACAGTTGGCCTCTTCCTAAGGACCACAGGGGTCTAACTCCCAGCCCCGTGTAGGAGACCCTCGCTGTGCAGGTGAGAGCAGGTTGCACTTACCTGCCCTGTTCCCTGCACCTCGGCGTGGAGCCGGGCCATCTCAGGGAGGCCCACTAATTCCAATATGAACTGAAGCAAATCTAGTTAGGAAGCAAAGTCAGCCAGGAAAACACACACACACACACACACAAGAACACAGCTTGGCAGTCCAAGCACTCTTTTGTGTTAACTGTTGGGTGGGATGATCCAAAGCTGATTAAAATAATAGCACCAATGCTGGGTGAACTTGCTGCTGACCTCTTTATGACTGAACACACAGCTGAGGGGACTTGCAGTCACAGGGAAAGAGGCTCTCACCAACAGGTGGAATGATCTGTCTTCCTCTGGGACTTTAGGAACCTTCTTTTCCCTGACCCTGCCTGTGTGGATAACACTGGCTCTTAGGGGCCTCGGCTTGAAGACGTACAATCACACATGGAGACAGGGACTGTATTCGGGGAAAAGTCCCCAAGGCCAGCTGGTGAATGAGCAGCCCCGTACATCCCTCATCTCTGATGGGACCTGCATGCTGTGGCCTCCCTTCTCCTTGTCCTGCTTCTTGGGAAAGGAAGTGGATTTGGGACACGAGGGATCAAGAGTTACTTTCTTGCTGCCATGTGATTTGTAGGACTGGCTCTCTTGGGGTCTGTTCCTTTCACTGACAACCCACAGCTGAATGTCAGCTTCTCCAGGCTGGGAGCCACGTGTGATTTCCCAGGACAAGATGTGGTGATCACTGTGCAGTCCTGAGCTGTGTTCATTCATACATACATGCACGTCTTCACAGATGGAGAATGTGTGCACACAGGGCCTGTGTACACAGACACACACACACACACAGACACATGCCCCCTCACTCCCCAGCTCTGAGTCCAATGCTCAAGAATCACCTCCAGTCACTGAAATCTTTTCAGGGCAATATTTGGGACATTTGGGCAAATTAATAAAACAAGATCCCTCCTGATTCATGCACAGGTTTTCTCTCTTCATCACTGGGACCTCAGCTATTTGCTGGTTTGCATGCCCAGAGGGATTCCTCGGACCTAGAGCCCTCTGAGGGGGGTCACTGTACCTGCCACTTCTGCAGCATGGTCCTGTCGAAGCCGGGGTATCTCCTGTGGAACAGAAAACAATACTGGTGACAAAATATCTCAAGGCATGATCGGGTGGAGAGGTGGGACTTTCTGGAGCTTTGAGGTTCCAGGGCCTCCAGGAGAGCCACAGACTTCTCAGGACCCACAGATTACTGCCCGAGCTCTTCTTGCCCCGACCCTGCCCTATTGAAGGTTGGGTCCTTGCAGCCACCATGGCTCTCAGGTGATGCCAGAATTCACTGCTGCCTGAAGTGTGGCCCCCGGAGAAGTCCCAGGGCCTTGCAGAAGCAGGCACCAGGGCCTCACACCCTCAACACTGGATTTCCCACAGCCACATCATAATCTTCTTTGGCCATTTGAACAAAATATATGTGAGTAGAATATGTTATATACGAATATAATACATGTGAATCTATGTGCATGGTTAAAAAATGCAAATGCAATGGAAGATCATGAAATATGAAATAATAGTTACAAAGTATTGCCCCCACTCAAGAAGTATCCACAGATGAGTTTCCAGCAAAGTTTTAGCCATAGGCCTGTCTATATGGTCACAGAGTGTAAAACCAATTTTTTTTGATACATGGGATCATCTCATGTGTGCCGGTCTATGCCCTGCTCTGCTGCCCAACGCCTTGGTAGGGGCGGCTCGAGTTGTCCTGTGGCCGTGGTAGCAAGACCTCACCGCACACCTGGATGGGAAGTGGCTGAGCCTGTCCCTGTGCTGGGCTCTGTCCTCACCAATAAGGCTTCTGTGATCCCCTCTGGACATACATCCCGGTGATTTATGAGATGGAAATCGTCACATCTCATAACGATTTCATGATTTGAATCTTTGTGAGTGTATCCATGAGTCACATTTCTGGCAATGGTACTTCTTGGCTAAAAAGGATGAGCACTTTTGAAATGCCCCTTCTGCTCAGCAGGGGTTTGTAGAGTCTGGTTCCTCAGCCTCTGTGATGTACCCTGGGGCTCCTTTTCCAGCTCTGTGCTCTTTCCCCCTCTGTCTCCCTGAGGCTCTCCCTCTACTCCCCAAACCAGGTCCTTGCTCAAGAGGTTCCACCAGACGGAACCAGGCCACGCTTCTCTCCAGCCACGCCCACCGCCTCAGTCCTGGGCTCACCCCCACGGACCCCGCCCCCACGTGCACCCTACGTTCCGCCCACCGCACCAGGGTCCTTCAGGCTTTCGTGCGCCCCAGAAGGGGCAGAGCCTCTTCATCTTCCCATCACAGTGCCGCTGTTACAGCATCTGTCCAGGCTCCCCACCCCTCCTCATTCAAGATCTTCCTTGGCAGATTTTCTATAAACAGCAAGCAACTCCTAGGCTGGGGCTCACCTCTTCCCCCAAGTACAGAAATCATCTTTTTGATCCATTTTATCCAGGCAAACAATAACCATAACAAGAAGAAGCAGGCAAAACCTGGTCACACTTATTGCTTTAGCTTGCAAAGGCTCAAGTGAAGATCTGGTGGTCCTGCCCTGTCTGTGAGCCTGCCACCAACCCCCGTTCCAGGAGTCAGGCTGCTTTGAAGGCTATAAACAAGGGCAGAGCCCAGGCTGGAGACAGTGAGGGTCACCACCTTGAAAAGGAGCCTTCCTGAGGCTGTGGAGCTGAGCTCCAAGGCCATGGAGTTGATACAGCAAAGCCTGCTAATCTTGCTACTTTATTTCAGAAAGCTGACAGTGGAGTGGGAATAGGGGAGCAAAATGTGCCTCTTAGGATCCTGGAAATGAGAGACAGCCTCTGGTTTTATTTTCTCCTTTTGGAAAGAGTTCTAGAATTTTACCTGTGGTCTTTTGTGACATTGCCACCCGACGGAATGGTGTGCAGAAGATAAAGGCAATTCACTTCCCCTTCCTCATTTCATCAGCTATGAGCTCCAAGGAACACCCATCACTTCAGGACCATCATAAAAAGAAGCCATTACCAGCAGTGCCCAGACACCTAACCAAAGGTGAGTTCTCTTTTTAAAAAAATTTTTTTAAAAAAATCATGCTCGTCTGAAGGCAGTTTACAGACCTCTTGGAATGGTGTATGTGAATTTTGTAACTATCTGATGATTAAAAGTATTTAAGAGTTGATAAACTGTGCTGTTCCATCATTATAATGTAAGTTTTAGATTAAACAAGGTGCCAGAGATGGCTCTTGGCTTTCCAAAGTACCCCCTAAGTTCTGGGGGAAGTAGGGTGGGAAAGAGCACGGGCTTTGGAGTCAACAGAACCTGCCCCCAACACTTGGCTGCTCTGAACTGCTGTTACCTCATCCCTCAAACAGAGCTGATCACATCTGTCTGACCACATCTGTCTGTGTGTGTGTGTGTGTGTGTGTGTGTGTGTGTGTGTGTGGCACCTGCCGGACCACACCTTAGCCCTACTTTGACCCCGGGCCCTGACTCTGAAGACAAGTACTTTCCAAGTACTTTTCAAGGGGAAAAGAAAACAAAAGCAAATAAAAATCGACAACTAAAATCTCTGACCTGGCTGGATTAGAGAGACGTTACTTGACAAACTTGGGTATATTTAGCATTAAAAATGAACATTAGCAAAATTACCAAATTATTATTGCACACTTATGCTATGAACTTGATACTGTAGATGCATGAAAAGTCTGGAAGGGTATTCAGCAGGAAGTTACCTCCAAATGCGTTGAGTGGCTTTAATTTTTATAAGGTTTTACATATCTGCATTTTAAAATGTATTTATCATCTCATATATTTTCTCCCTTAAAATATTGATTTTCCTTATGGCTTATCTGTATTTATAATTTTCATATTACTTATTTCCTAATTTAAATTATGTGCTTTTTGAATGTTCTCATTAGAAATGTACTAAGTTGTAGGATTTCAGTTAATTTTTAATTTTCTACTTATCTTCATTTGTTCATTATTTTAAATCTAATTATTGTCTAAATTAAATGATCTATTTTATTTAGTTTTCAATTAACTAGTACAGTGCTGGTGTTCACATATTTAAAATTTTAACAGTTAACTATATTTCTAATTTAAAGATTATATTTTTATTTTTTAATTAAAAATTTTTCATTTCGCTTTTTTGTACTTTCAACATTTTATTGCTTGGGTTAATTTTGCATTTCATAGTATTTATTTGCTAATTATTTTTTTAATTCAACCTGGCATTATTCAAAATAAGTATTTTTATTTTTTTATTTCCATATATGCATTTTCTAACTTTTCTACAATGTTATCTTATTATTTGCATAATAATTTTAACATTTAACCTTTTTTGCCAAATTTCTCAATTTCTTGGAATTTAATTTAAAGGAAAAAGATGAACAAAAATACTATAAATGCCTTAATACATTCATTGCAGCCTTATTCATGATAGTGTCAAATCGGAAAAAATAGGAAAAGCATGGTCCACGAGATTCATAATTGCACATTCATTCAAAATGTCGAGCTTGGAAACTACATATCAGCACTGAATGATGTAATATTAATCAATAAAAAATTGTTGTAGAATGTCTGATTTTTATAAGCAGTAGTCACTCTGATCTATTAGTGAAAAAGGGGTGTAAAAGAGAAAACCGCAAGAAAAAATTAAATTCAAATAAATAAAGAGATAAAAGACGGCCCTCTCTCAAAAACCAAAGGGCAAGAAAGAAATATGGGGGCCAAATTACAGGGAAGTCGATGATGTTTCATGAGACTCAATGCTATAGAAGATATTTTTTCCTTCCAAGAGGCAAACGTGGCTCTTTCCCCTCTGTTAGCAATGTGCACTGCCTGCGGTCTTCAAGAAAAGCAGCCCTGCTGATACTGCAACCCCCACGGCAGAATGGGGGAAGCCAGGAGCAAGCCCCCGGCAAGAGTCCCAGCGACCCCAGACCTGGCCTCCCTCTGCGTGGGAAGCAAGCTGGCCTGCTGGGAGTCTGAGTGTCCCGGAGACGCTGTCAGCACTGTGTTCTTTCACCTTACAGGCTGGCGTCAGATTATGCTAATGAACTCCAGATCCCAAGCCTCTTGTTGCCTGGTGACAAAGTTTCACCATTGAGGAAGAGGAACTGAGACCAGCAGGGTAAGTTTTCCTCTAATTGCATTTATTTTACTTTAACTCTGCCACACTACGACCTCTTCAAACTTCTTTTCTCTCCTCCTTTGAGTAATAAGCAACTTTGAAAATGCCGGTTCTCCTGGTGTGCTTTATTTACAACCCCCAGACACCACCGCCACTGGCTAATTCATTATTCAGGAGAGGAGGGAGCTGGCCGGGAGCCCCAGGTAGGAAGGGCAGCTAGCAGGGGGTGGGGGGGCCCAGCTTGCAAGGTTAGTGTGGGAGTCCGTGGGGCTTTGGGTCACACTTTCTAATGATCTTTCCAAAGTCTGAGTGTCCTGGAGTGTTTGTGGCACCACAAGGAGGTGGAGACCAGTGTTTGAACTGCTCCTCCACCCACCCAGTTACCCCTGTAAGGAAACTGCAATGCTCGGCCAGCCAGGAGGGCTGAAGCCTGTGAAGGTGACTTCAGCAGCAGACGTCACTCAGTGACTGCTGACTGTGCTGGAGCTTAGAGCACAGTCTGTCTTTTGAGAAGTCTGGACGCAAACCCTTTCTGCAAGTGATCCCGAACACTGGAATCCACTGACACGCGGTGGAGTCCTAGGCTGGGCTGGGCCTTCCAAGGAGGGATCGGTCATGGAACACACTAGAACACATGCCTCACGTCCCTATTTCCACGACAGGTATCATGGGGAAAGGAAGGTGCCCCTACTTCAAGTCTGTGTGACTTTGGACAAGCTATTTTCTCTTCTTATTATTATCATTACTAATTGTGCTTAAAAGGTTGCGAAGACTTTTCTGCTTGGGGATCAGCAAAGACTGTTCCACGAATCCTACATCTGGGATTAATGACCAAGAGGGAGGGTCTTGGGGCTACTGATTTGAGGGAGGCTCTCAATATGGTGCTGTTTGGTGAAATCTATCAGTGTTATTTACCATCATAAAGGTACCGGATACCAGATTACCATTCATTGAGTGCCCAGTGCACACTAATCACTTAATGTAGCCATCACCTCATTGACTCTTCACAGCAACCTGCAACTTTCTAACCCATTTTGCAGATCAGTAAACTGAGCTCATGATTAAAACCAGGTTGGCAGTGAAGGTGTGGATGGAGTCCAGTTCCAGTGGTCTCAAAGCCTCCACATTCTCCACCGCCTGGGTGCCTGGCTTCTACCGAGTACTTTATACATAACAGGAAAGGAACAGACAAAATGGCTAATACAAGGGCTCTGTCCCTATTTGGAAAATGCTGAAGAGCTGCCCTGTCCTAAACAAAGTGCTGCCTGTTATACGCCTTTGCTTGCATCCTTCCTGACAAGTTATATCTTTGTGCCCAAAGTCATCAGAAAAGAGGTCTGTCTTATTGATGATGGCCTTGGATGCTTCAGTAAAAACTTTAAATAAGCCTGATAAAGACTGAAGGAGGAAAGGGAAATCTGAATTTAGAAAATATTTCTACAGAAAAACGTTAAGATTAGAAGTCGTAGCGTTTTTGAAAGACAGGTGCCGTATATACAAAGACCCCCGAACTATCCTTTTGCACCCTTTTCCTTTAACCTGAAGTATCCCTTTAAAAATGAGACCGTGGTCCTTCCAATGCCCTTCTGTTCTAGATGGGGACCGATTAGCTGGGGTTTACATAAGCATCCTCCCCGACACTGCGCTGCACTGCTCTCACCCACGTGTAAAAGGCTACGTGGTTCTGATACCACAGTCGTCCGTGCTTGACTGAGGGTTTTCAGGGTGGTGGCCGGCTTGCTGGCTCTGAGAGGACCCCTGTGGAGGGAGACAAGGGCGGCTGCCGGGGCTGCGTACCACTCCCCGCTGTCACCACTCCAGCGCGGCCAAGTTTGCTGGAGATTCAAGAGAGCACGGGGCTGCCTCAGGTAGAAATTAGAGCGGAGAGACCCTGTCCTGTCTGTGGTCACTCTGGGGGAAGTGTAGGCACGGGCCTTCTCTCCTTGGTTTGACATGTCCTGGGGACTTAAGTATCATTTGAAAAATACGGCACAGCACGTCTGCCCTGGGTTTTTGTTTTTGTTTTTGTTTTTTTGCCTTTAGCCTGCCTGCCTTCTTTCCTTCCTTCACTTCTTCCTTCTCTCCCTCCCTCCCTCCTTCCCTCTGTCTGTCCTTCCATGGTCTCCCCTCCTTCCCCTGCCCTCCTGCTGTCCCTCCCCTCCCCTCTGACATGGAGCCTGGAGCCTTTCCATCTGGCCTTCCCTCTGTCAGAAATACCCTCCCTGCCTCCCTGCATCCTCACTTCTGTCTCTGCTCAGACATCTTCTGGTCAGAGGCCCTTCCTGGTCACGTCTCCAAAAGAGCACGTCTCCCCACAACACTCTCTCTCTTGTCCCAGCTTTTTCTCTTCCTGGCACTCATGGCACCTGGTGTTAGGTTTGTCTGCTTTGGTTCATCTCCTCTTATAGGCTGTGAGCAGGGCCTTTATTTTGCTTGTTGCGTAAATAAGCACCTCGTTCACAGTCGTTATTCAGTGCGCGCTGTTGATGAATGAATGAACTCCAAAGAACCAAAGGAAGTTCGGCTGCTCCCTTAGAGTTGGTGCTCAGGGCTCCCCTTCAGGAAGTTCACAGGTGGGCGGGTTTCCGCAAAGCCTTCCCCGGGAGCTGGGGGCTGTCCCACAACAGACAGGGGAACCCCACTGGGGTATCCACCAGTGCACACTGCCGAGGCGCACCAGCGTGTGCACCAGATTCTGCACCATGTCCACCCTTAGCAGGCTCTCCCTGAGGCCAGATGGGGTCATGGTACAGAAAGAATGCACAAAGCACAGAGCACTTGAGAACTGCCCCCTACTCTGCCATCCTGGGGGGCGGCACTGTGCCTCCAAGGAGCAACGTCCTTGTCCTCCAGATAAAGTAACCCAGTGTCTGCACGCGGGAGACAGGGATGCCCCAGTAAGTAAGGACGCTGTGCTATGTGTTTCTAACCCACTGGAATCCTGGCGTCCTGGCTCCACTGTCATCAGTTATGATGCATCAGTCCAGTCCCCGCCGCTGCTGCTCCCCACACCTCCCCTCGCCCTGACACACAGTTGCTCACCCTCACCCTGCCCTTCAGAAGCAGCCACTTTTACTGTCCTATTTACAGAAGTGGGGGCTGAAGCTCAGTGACGCTCTGCAGACTGGCCAGGGCCACCGGACAATAAATGAGGAGCTGGGTGGCGGCCCTCGCGGGTCTCAAGGCCCTGTGCTTCTTGCCCTGCCGAGCCACCTCTCTGAGCCCGGCTTCCCTATCTGCAAGGGAGGCAGTGGCTGAGAGGAGAAAAATCCAGTCACACCTGTCTGGCCATAGCGGTGCTTAAACCACGCTGGCTGAAACTGAATTAATGCTCACCTCTTGGGATTTAAAGGTGCCAGGACTGACTTTGGTTCTTCGCTTTCCTGGGAGTCAAGGTTGCTCTGTGTGCTTTGAATGTGTTGGTTGATGAACAAGGCGTTTCTAGTCTGTTAAACTAATAATCTTAATATTTTATTTTAACTGTAAGGCACCTATTCCCTCTGTTCCTTTAACAAATCCAATTAAAACAGAGTACATTCAGAATTACAAAAGAGATGCTATTAAACCAATAAGAAATCATAATCCTTTGTTATTGGGCCATGTGACCCCCTGGGAACTTTTGCTCCAAATAAAAGTTGAATTCTTATTACCCACCAGGGGGATGGGGGCAGTTTGACAGATAACAGCTTCCCGGGCAGCACATGTGCAGAGCCACAGTGATGCTGAGGACGGAGAAGTAAATAATATTAGGGGTAGATGAAGCTATACATGGGAAATACCCCACCAAGATCCTTAGCGCTGCATTGATCAAAATTAACCAGATAATTGCCAAATGAAGTGAACCTGCTAATTTCCATGCAGACTCTCTGTCTGCTGCAGCTCTGATGTCATGGAAAGAACGTCCCAACTGGATGCCCTGGAATGAGGCGGACAGTGTGAGCTTGGATAAACCAACTTTACACCCCACCCACCCACCAGGTCCTTATCTTTGGGTGGGAGGGATATTCCTACCTCAAAGGAGAGCTGTGAGGACTGAATGAAAGGGCAAACTGGAGGGCACTGGCTTTGCAGAGGAGGCATGAAGTGCCTCTAAAGGGCTGGCAGAGAGACTAAAAGCACTCATGTCTATGCCCCCAGGGAGTCTCTGCTCCAAAAACCAGGTAACACTAAGGCCAGTGGCAGAGAATACCGTTCCTGGCCCAGAGTGGGTGCTGGACAAATGGTCATGCTTTCCCTCAGTGCAGACCACGCCCGAGTCAAACATTAGTGCCTGTTTTGGAAGCCTGGTCAGAGGTTCTAGACACACACACTCCACAGACGGCCCCACCGTGACCACCCACATCTCCACCTGCCCCAGGGCTTCTCAGGTGAAGGAACAGCTCGTTTTGGGAGGGGTTGGAGGGCACAGGGAATGACCTGAAGGGGGAAATCAGAGCAGAGGAGATCAGAAGCTGGCCTGTTACATGCCTAGTGAATGGGTCTTACGAGAGTCAGGAGAGAGAATAATGACTTTTGAATGAATGACTTCACTGGGGCAGGTATGCATTGTTTCCCCTTAAGAGATGTCCAAAGTGCAAAAGCTATTTCTCATTCATATGGCACAAAGCTGGCTATGAAGTTAGTCCCAGATACTGGCTGTGAAACGGCGCTGACTTTGAGGGTTTCAGTTCTACAGTATGTCCACCTTGTCTCAGTGCATCAGTGAAAAGAGTGAAGTAATTATTGAGGCTGTCTTAGCAAGATGTTTAAAGATATCAGCTATATATAAATAAAATCAGTCTTACTTAAAAATATAAAGATACATGGGTGTGAAGCACCAGATAAATTCTCGTATCAGAGTGAAGACAATGATCTTACAACTGAAAATGCTTGCAAATATTTGATGGCATTAAAATATAAGTTGCTGTTACATTTTTAATTTAGATATCCATGGGGTGTCCCACCATGCTGTTTGATTCACAATGACTAGATAGAAAAATTAATTAGAAGTTAGTCAAACCAACTGGTTCAGTTTTTCCAAAGTATAAAAACCAACTGTACAAAACAAAAAGTACATTTAGAAACTTCTCATATTTGGGTTTCTAAGCTGTTCATGAGAAATAAAATCTATTATTTGTCTGTCCATCCATCCGTCTGTCTGTTCAGCCATCTATCTGTCTATTTATCTATCTATCCATCCTTCTGATTAAATCTATTTTATATCTCTCTCTCTCTGTAATTGCCAGCTTCCCTTGTGTGGGTTGGTCACACACTGACATCTGAGGAGTCTATGAATTGATCATAACAGGTCATCTAGTGACTGACAAACGCTTAATTTCCAGAATATGTAAACAGCTCATACAACTTAATAACAAAAAAAAATCCCCAAAAATAGAATATGGAGTCCCAAATATTTCTAAGTTTTTTTAAAAACTGTAAATTTACCTACAGTAAAATTGCTTTTTTTGTATACAGTTGACTGAGCTCTAACACGTACAGCCTCACGTAAGCACCACCACAGTCAGGGTACAGGCAGGTGCAGCACCCCAGAAAGCCCACTTGTGCTGCTCCACTGTTGTCAAACCTTCTGCATCCCTAGTCCCTGGCAACTACCCATCTCTTTTTTGTACCTTTCCTTGTGGCTTTTCCAAAGTGTTGTGCAAACGGAATCATTCCTTATGTAGACTATTAAGATTGGCTTCTTTTACTCAGCAAAATGCTCTTGAGATGCATCCAAGTTGTTACATGTATCAATAAGATTTGTCCTCTTTACGCTTGAGAGTATTCCATTATAAGGATTAGCCAACGTTTCTCATTCATCCACGCACTGAAAGACCTTTGGGTTTTTTGTTTCTGTTTTTGGCAACTGTGAATACAGTAACTATAAACACAAGTTTTCGTGTGAACATAGTTTTGGGGTTTTTTTGAGTAAATAGCTAGATGGAAGAATGCTCGGTCATATGATTAAGTATGATTAATTTTATCAGAAGTTGCCAAACTGTTTTTCAGGATGATTGTACCATTCTGAATTCCCATCAACAATATATAAGCATTCCAGTTGCTCCACATTCTCGCCAAATCTTTGTGCTATTGCATTTTATGTCCTGTTTTTTGTTTTAGGTATTTTAGTAACTGTTTTAGGTATTTTAGTAATCTGACTGTGATTTTCATTTGCTTTTCCCTAGTGACTAATGATGTGGAGCAATGTTTTGTGGTTTTGTGGGCTTATTAGTCATCCACACAACTTCTATGGTGAAATGTCTCATTAAATCTCGAGCATTTTTTTTTATTACATTGTTTGCTTTCTTACTGTTGACCTTGAGTTCTTTATAGAGTCTGGATACTAGTACTTGGTTGAATATGGGTTTTGGTTTTGTTTTTGATTTTTTTTACATAGCAAAAAATTTTAAATATTGTTGCAGTCCAATCTGTCAATATTTTCTTTTATGAATCGCACTTCTGCCTAATTCAAGGTCATGAATAATTTCTCCTACGTTTTCCTTTAAAAGGTCTATGGGTTTTTCTGGGGCATGGGCATAGCTCAGTGGTAGAGTGTATGCTTAGCACGCACGAGGTCCTGTGTTCAATTCCCAGTACCTCCATTGAAAAATAAATAAATCTAATCCCCACACTCCCCCAAAAAGCTTCAAAAAAAAGTTCTATGGTTTTACAATTTACATATCTATGACCCATTTTGAGTTAATCTGAGTTAATTAGGTTGAGAGTCAACTTTTTTGCATACGGGTAACCAATTGTTCCAACACATTTGTTGAAAAGTCTGGTGTTTCTCCATTGAATTTCTCCTCAGCTTTTGCCAAAAAACAATTTACCATTTGACCATATTTATGTGGATCTAGCTCTAGATTCTATTTTCAATTCCACTGATCTATACAGATCAGTATATATGATCACTGACCTATATAGATCAGTATGCATGCACGCACGTGTGTGTGTGTGTATATATCACATCCTTTCACCAATATCACATGTTACAATGACACGGTAAGTTTTAAAATCAAGATGCATGATACCTCCAACTCTGTTTCTCTTACAAAATAGTTTTGGGTTTCTAGTTCCTTTTCTTTTCAATATAAATTTTAGAATCTGTTTTTTCCTATATACAAGTAATCCTGCTGGAATTTTTATTGGAATCACATTGATCCTTAGCCTAATTTGGGATGAATGGACATCTTAACTATATTAGGTCTTTCAACTCATGAATGGTATGTTTCTCCACTTATTTAGTTCTTCTTTGCTTTCTTTCATCAGTGTTTTTTAATTTCCATCACAGAAATCCTGCACTTTTTTTCAGTTATGTGAAATACACACGTTTTTTTTTTGGAGCATTATTATTTTTCAAATTTCAGTTTCCAGTAGTTCATTGATAATATATAGAAATTCAGTGAGGGTTTTCTGTGTAACTTTGTAGCCTGCAACCTTGCTAAACCCACTAGTTTCAAGAGCGTATTTTAAATTCAGTGGGATTCTCTATGTGGACAATTCGATCAACTGTGAGTAGAAACAGTTTTATTTCATTCTTTCCTATCTGTCCGTTATTTCCTTTTATTTTTCTTGCATTATTGCACTGACTGGACTTTCCAATGTAATATTAATAGGAGTAATGAATTAACCTTCTTGTATTATTCTCAAACTTAGGGGGAAAAGCATTCAGTCTGTCACCAATTACATTAACTACAGGGTTTTTTGTTTTTTTTTTTTTTGTGGGAGCCGTATGTCAGGTTAAGGAAGAGCCTTTTTACTACTTGTTTGCTGAGACTTTTTGTCATGAATGAATACATAGTATTGATATGTGTTTTTTCCAGCATAAGTTGATATGATGATATATTTTTTTCTTTTTAGTCTGTTAATGTGCTGTATTATGTTGCTTTCTGAATACTGAATCAACCTTGCATTTCTACTTAGATGTCATGTATTTTATATATACATATGTATTTTATGTGTGTGTGTGTATATATATATATATTCAATTTACTAATATTTTGTTGAGGATTTTTATGTCCAAGTTCATGAGGTATTGGTCTGCAGTTTTCTTTCCTTAAACTGTCTATATGTGATTTTAGTATTAGGGTAATGCTGGCCTCAGAAAATACATTAAGAATTGCTCCCTCTTCTATCTTATGGAAAAGTTTATATAAAACTGGTGTCATTATCTTTAAATATTTGGCAGAATTTGCCAGTAAAACCATTTGAGCCCGGAGGGGTTTTGGGGGGAAGATTTTCAACTGTGAATTCAGTCTCTTTAATAAATATAGGTCTTTTAAGAGTTGTCTCTTTCTTCATGGGTTAAATTTTTTAGTTTGTGGTCAATTTCATCTAAGTTTTTTTCTAAAGTGGTACTATTCTCTTATACTTTTAATGCCTATAGGTTTTCAGTCATATCCTTGCTTTAATTACTGATGTTCATAATTTATATCTTCTCTCCTTTTTTTATTGTCAGCCTGGCTAGAGACTTAACAATTTTATTAAACCTTTCAAAGAACCAGCTTTTAATTTTATGGATTTTTCTCTACTGTCTTTATTCTTTCAATTTTATTGATTTCTACTCATCTTTATTATTTTCCCTCTGTTCATGCTTTAGTTTATTTTGCTCTTCTTTACTAGTTTATTTAAGGTAGGAGTTTATATTATTCATTTGAGAAATTTCTTTTTTAAATGTCCCTAATGTGAACATTTAAAGCTATAAATTTTCCTCTAATCACTGCTTTAGTTGCATACCATAAGTTTTAATATGTTCCATTTTTGTATTTGTTCAGGTCAAAATATTTTCTAATTTCCCTTGAGATTTATTTGACTCAAGGCTTATTTACAAATGTGTTAATTTTTTAACTATATGGAGATTTTCTAGTTATTGTTCTAATATTGTCTTCTAATTTAATTCCATTATTTTTAGAGAACACTCTTTATATGATTTCAATTCAATTGTTAAGATTTATTTTATGACCAAGAATAGGGCCTATATTTGTGAATATTACATATGCACTTGAAAAGAATGTGTATTCTGTGCTGGGTAGAGTGTTTTATAAATGTCAATTGGATCCAGTTGGTTGATGGTAATGTTTAGTTCTTTATCAGTGGTTCTCTTGTGGGGGCAATTTTGCTACCCAGTGGACAGATGGCAATGTTTAAAAGCATTATTGGTTGTTCAGCTAATGGAGAGCTACTGGCTTTTAGTGGGTAGAATATTCTGGCTTTCTGCTGCTAAATATCCTACAATGCATAGGACAGGCCTTCCTCTCATCACCACCCCACTCCTGCCAACAACAAAGAACTGTCTGGCCCAAAATGTCAACAGAACCATGATTGAGAAACCCCATTCCTTGCTGATTTTCTCTCTACTTCTATTGATTTGAGAGAGAAGTATTGCTGTCTCCAACTTTAATTATGAATTCACCCATTTCTCCTTCAAATTTTGTCATTTTTTACTTCATCTATATTAAAGCTCTATTGTTAAGTACACACACATTTAGGCTTTTTGTATCTTCTTGTTATTCTTAATCTCAGGTAAATTTTCATGCTCTGAAATATACCTTGTCTGTTATTAGTAAAATCACTCCAGCTTTCCTTTAGTGTTTGCATAGTACGTCTTTTTCCATTCCCTTAGTTTAACTTAAAGTGGATTTCTTATAGATGGCATATAATTGGGCCTTTTTCTTTTATAATCCATTCTGATAATTATCCATTCTGATTACTCTGGAGATTAAAATATACACCCTTAACTCTCTACAGCCTATTTAGAATTAATATTTTACTACTTCAAAAACAGTGTAAAAGTCTTACCTACCTATAGGTCTCATTAACTTCCCCCACTATGTTGTAGTTGTTATTTGCACTCCATCTACATACCTGGACAGTATTAAAATGTCTGCTTTCAACTATCACACATATTTTAAAGATCATAAGAGGAGAAAAACAGTCTATTATATTTTCCAGATACCTATCATTTCCATTGCTCTCCCTTGATTCTCAAAGTCCAAGTTTCTCTTTAGTATTGTTTCTCTTTTACCTAAAGACTTCCTTTACCATTTCTTTCGTAAAAGCCCAGCTAGTGGCAAATCCTTTTATATTTCATTCAGCTGGGAATGTCTCATTTGCCTTCATTCATAAAGGATTGCTGGCTGACAGTCCTATATTTTCAGCGTTATTTTAAAAATATTTTTCCAGTACCTCTGGCCTCCATGGCTTCTAGTGAGAAAACTGAAGTCATTCATATTGCTGTTCCCTGTAAGCAATGTGTCATTTTTTTTCTTTAGTTTTTTTCTTTAATTTTGAGCAGTTTGATTATGTCTGAACGTGGACTTCTTTGAGTTTTTCCTGTTTGGGATTCCCTGAGCTTCTTGAATCTGTAATTTTTATGTCTCTCACCAACTTTTGGAAGTTTTTACTCATTTTTCCTTCAAATATTTTTCTGCACCACAGCTCTCTGTCTTCTCCTTTTTATAGAATGTATTCATATATTGATAACGAAAGATGTATATTTTGAGCAGACAGTCACAAGTCACGAGTTCTGGCAAACCTTCTGTAGCTTCTGTAGATTATGGTTACAGTGTCCCATTCTGCATTCAAAGAATTTACAGTGCTTTTCAAACTAGTCCTTCATGTTGCTACTCAGGCACCAGGCTGGAACCTGCACAGTGGTCTCTCTCTTCGCTCAGTTCACAGTGCCTTTGGGTTCAGGGTTTGGGATTAGGCACTAAAGACCCAGTTCAGGATTTTATCCATTATTCATAGGCAGCTCAGGGCGCGACCAGGAGTTCACACACAACTTTATTCAGCTCTATCCTTTTTGCAATCTCCCCAACACTTCGTGGTTCCCAAGAGCTGCCCTCTGCCCCACCCTTGGTGTTCTGGCTAGAAATCCAGGAATCTTGTTTTCTAAACCTGCTGTGTACTTCCTGCCATGGTTTCTGCCTCCAGGGCCAAGTGGCAGTGAGACAGAGAGGAAAAAGCAAACTTCTACCTCGTGGGATGACAGTTTGGTCAAAGACAATTGTTATTCTCCTGCAGAGTTTTAGGTGCCTGCCTGCCTGACTCCAGTGAGATAGGATTGCCTGGGGCTGAGGCAGGAGAGAATGGAAAAAACAAACAGAAAAACAACAGGAGATCTCCTTCACTCTCTTTGACCCTAAAAGGTTCCCTTTCCCAACCTTGGCCAGTAAAAGAGGCTTTTCTTGGAAGTCTGTTGTCATTGGTTCAAAGCTGGTCTTACTTTGAGTTACTCCTCCAGTCTGTCTGATACCATTTATCTTCAGAGATGTCAGCGTGCCAGCTGCTCCGCGCGGACTGTCCGGGGCCTTCAGCTGCACTCAGTGGGTGATACTGCATTTTAACTGTGACTGAAACCCCAGCTTTCCTTTTTAAACTGCTTTATCCCATCCACTTCCTCACAGTAGCATGATACACACACTTCAGTACTGGTCAAGCCAGGACTGTCTTTGGTAACCAGCCAATTACGCCTGAATGCGGTCGGCCCATTGTTTCTGAAGAACAGGTTCAGCTTACAAGGCCTGCTCCAGAGAACGTCAGTGCTGCTGAGGGCTGAGAGGACTCTCACTGGGTTATCGCGGAGGCCCCCATCCAGCTCCGGAGGCTCTGATCCAGCGGGACTTGCACAGGGTGGGCAGCTCTGACCTCCAGCTAGGAGTGGCAACAGTGGGATTTATAATAAGCACGTGGGAGGCATTTTTGCCTACTTCCTTTGACACTGAGGATTATTGTACCAGGAAAACAGGGGATGCTAGGCTCACACAGCCTGATTGCTGGCGCTGTATGTATGACAGAAACCTGGTTCCTGATAAAGGGCCTGGATGATGAAGTGGAGAGACTGCAGAGCCCCTCTCCCACCCATGCCTGCCAGGGAATGGAGGCAGTTCTAGCATTTGTCTCCTGACAGCACACATCTGTCCAGGGTGGGAGCTTGGTCCAAAATACAAAAGCAGCAAGCAAGAGGCACCAAGTTGTAGAAAAGAAAAGAGCCTCGAGAACGGGCAGGCCAGTTGCATCCTCTTCTGAGCTGTAGACCTCCCTCACTCCTAAACCTCAGTCTTCTTCTCTTAATAATGGGGGTAATCCTGTGGACCTTGTTGGACTGTTGAGGATTAAAATCAGTATGTGCGAAGTTCCTGATAATAACATTTAATAGTTAATTAGGGTTTTACTGTGTGCCAGGCACTGCTGTAAGCATTTTGTAGTTTAGATAATTTACACTCCCAAAGAGTCCTAACAGGGGGCTGTTTTCACAAATGAGGAGACTGAGGCACCGAATATGCAAGACAATTGGGGAAGAACTGGATTCTAAGCAAGCATCTGAGGCCAGAATCCACCCATCACTCTGTACGTTCTCCTTCTCCGACGGCAGCAGTCCTGTTACCACACCTATAGGCGCAGAGGTGTCCACAGCTGATTTCAGTGTGAAGGATGTGAGGGGAGGGAGACAAGGGGGTAGGAGGTAGAAAAAGGCAGCATTCTCATTTTGGTTCCGCCAGGCTCCAAGCTGGCCCCCTCCGTGCTCATGGGCACAGCGGTACATCCTTCTACTGGTGGGTCGAGCCAAAGACCTCTCTGTGCTGCTTTTATTGCAATGCAGTCATAGGAGCCGAGGCCTGACTAGTTCCAGACGGTGAAGAGGGAGGTAGCACACGTGTCATTCTTAACTCCCGTCTTGTTCCCTCATCTCCAGGCTGCGTTGCTTCTGAGACCTCAACCATCCCACCCTAGGAACTCATGAGATAACTCTGAGAAAAGACTAGATTTAAGTAGGGATCTGGGAAATGACAGCTATCCAAGGCTGCCCCCACCCCAACACACACGAATACACATGTCCCCAGGAGGGGAAATATGTCAAAGTCCAAGACAATGGATTGTAGTCGGGGACTGGCGTAGCCAGAGGGGTGGTAAGCATCCTTCAGGCCAACCCTGAACCTCCCATTTTACATCTGGGAGCACTGAAGTGTGAAGCGGGCATTCGGTTTGCTAACGCTCTTTGGCTAGGCTACTTCTGCTCATGGCCTAATTTTTCTCCACTTTCCTCTCAATCTCCTTTTCAACCATGAGAGAGTGAAGCATTAAGATTTAGGGGGAGTCTAGAACCCTCATGTCCTCTCCTAACTAGATATTTTTTCTTTTCTTATCAGAGTGTACCTTCTAGCAGTTTCATATGACTTTTTTCCTCAAACTGATCACCAATCAATCAGAACTATCTACTTCAAACACACTCCCTTAACTAAAAGAACATGGCCAAGGGTGGCAAAGGCCCCAAGGGCAAAAAGATCACCTTCAATGTGGCCAAGAATTGCATCAAGATCACATTCGACGGGAAAAAACGCCTCGACTTGAGCAAGATGGGAATTACCACCTTCCCCAAGTGCATCCTGCGGCTCAATGATGTGGACGAGCTCGACCTTAGCCGGAACATGATCAAGAAGATCCCTGACTCCATCTCCAAGTTCCAAAACCTGCGGTGGCTGGACTTGCACAGCAACTACATCGATAGGCTGCCTGAGTCCATCGGCCAGATGACCACTCTGCTCTACCTCAACGTGAGCAACAACAGGCTGACCGCCAACGGGCTGCCCGTGGAGCTCAATCAGCTCAAGAACATCCGCACTGTGAACTTAGGCCTGAATCACCTGGACAGCGTGCCCACCACGCTGGGCGCCCTGAAGGAGCTCCATGAGGTGGGTCTCCATGACAACCTGCTCAACTCCGTCCCCACCAGCATCTCCAAGCTCCCCAAGCTGAAAAAGCTCAACACAAAGCGAAACCCTTTTCCCAAGGCAGAAGAGGCGGATACATTCATAGATACAATCAAGCGGATGGAAAATCTGTACCTGGTGGACGAGAAGGATCTGTGTGGGACTTGCCTGAGAAAATGCCAGCAGGCCCGGGAAAAGCTGAACAAAATCAAGAACATGACTGTGACGGCACCGAAAAGGGCCATCTTTTCTAATTTGGTCTCACCCAACTCCATGGCCAAAGGATCCCAGGAAGATTGGAGGTGACCTGGGACCCCGACCCCAAGGCAGGAACGGAAATGGGAGGGAGGGAAGATGGCAGTGGGTGCACCCTCAGAAAACTGAGGGAGTCTTCCATCACTGCAATAGCTCCTCCAGCCAAGCCCATAAAATACCTTTCCTGACCTCCTTGGCTTGTGATTTTGTTGATTGAAAGGCTTTTAGTTCTTTGCCATTCCATACATTTCTGTCTCTGCATTCACACACCCACATGTACAGGCACAATGAGTCAGGAAAGGGCCGTCCATCTCACTTCCACCCCAGAACTCTCCTGCCTACAGCCCACGGCCCGGGCAGCTCACACGAGCATACTCTTAACCTCATTATCACCCATTTCAGGACCACTGCCAGCTCCCAAATGGGG
The DNA here is from genome assembly GCF_009834535.1 of Camelus ferus. Classification (NCBI taxonomy): domain Eukaryota; kingdom Metazoa; phylum Chordata; class Mammalia; order Artiodactyla; family Camelidae; genus Camelus; species Camelus ferus. Next base: position 61,264,911 of record NC_045706.1, on the reverse strand, counting down.
AGCCTGTTCTATAGGAATGCTTTGGATCAGGGCTTCAATAGTCAGGAATCTCAGAGGATGGGTTGGTAGGAGGGCTGATGGACATTTCATCTTAGGAAGGGGACAAAACTGGGCCACAGTGATGGGCAGATACTGTCGCTAAGTACTGGCATTAACATCTTGGGCTTAAAGCAGTCCTATCCTTTTCTCTTATCTGCACTTGCATAATTTGCTCTAGGAGCTTTTTAGCCTAAACCTGCCAGCCCTTGACTGGCTGTGAATGAATGAGGTTGCACTCCCATCTTATTACGTCCAACACTTTTGCAGACCTTTGTGGAGTAAGGAAAGAATGTGTGCACATAGGGGTTGGTGCAGTCAATAAATAAATACCTCGTGAGGCACTGTGCTGGGAGCAGGGACTGTGTCCAATGGGGGAAAGCTTGCCTTGCCCTGTGCAACCTGTGGGGAAGATGAGATGAAAGAAAACAGAGCGTGATGTCATTGTTTGAGGAAGTTAGGAGATCAGAGCCTAACAGTGTGCAGGGCTGGCCTGGTACAGAGAAAAAGCCAAAGATTCTGGAGTTGGACACATCTAACCTAGGGCAGCTCTGCCTCTTCCTTGCCATCCATCTCCCTGGGCATTCTACTCAGCTTTGGTTCCCTCATCTGTAAAGTGGAAATAACACCAGCCCAACTCTAAGGGTTGCTGTGGGTCTCCAGCAGATGCTCAGAGCAGGAGTACTTGGTAGAAGTCAGTTCTCTCTAAGAACTAGAGCTTGGTGCAACTCAAAGCTGAAATTCCACTTTGACAGTGTCCCTAGTCCCTCTAGAGCTGTTGGCAGAAATGACAGAGATAGAGTCAATCCTCACAATAGCTGAGGACCTTCTCTGAACCACTCACTCACGCCTTCATACTGCCTAAAAGAAATGGATCAAGGAAGACAGTGTTAGAATAGTTTTGTTTTGTTTTGGTTAAATCAAGGCTTTCCTGTGTTGGTGGCAAGTTTTGTAGTGGTTAATGGAAATGCACCAAGAGACGGATATCCATTAGTTCAGTGTAACTAACATATTTCTTTTTCATGTTATAAACCATAGCAGACAGTGTGCTTCATTTTTTCACTCCTCACTGCTGCTTTTCCATGTTAATGCTTAGCTGTGACGACTCTATCATATTTCTAAAATCTCTGAAGATATAGATTCAAAATTCCCTTTTCAGCTTTCCTCCTTATTAAATGTTTTCTATTATAAAAGGAACAAAACCATATATTGTTTTAAATATAGCAGCTTACAATTCTACAGGGTAAGCCAGCTGTAATATTGACAGATTTCCCTATGAGTTATTTTTCTGTGTATATTTTTATACATAGTTAAAATAATAGCATTCGTGTCATTTTTATCCTGCTTTCAAACCCACGTGTTTACACGATCTTAGTAACCATAATTTAAAACATCTGCGAGATAGTTTAGCATGAATATACGTTACTGTAAGTTACTATTGGGCTTTCAAGTTGTTCCCAGTTTTTCACTAACAGAAATTGTTTTGTGATGATGCCTGAATGGTTAAGACATTTAAAATATTTTGCATTATTTTCTGGTAGAGCTTCATTATTGCAAATACTGTGTTAAAGGGTGTGTTTTTAAAATAATTTTTGATATGTGCTATCAAGTGGCTTATAAAAAGTTTATACCCATTTATATATCTACCAGGAATATATTAGAGAACCCATTTCATTATGTCCTTGTGAGCACTGAATGTCATTCTTTACAATTTCCCCTTCATTTAATGACCAAAATGATGTCTTAGAAGCCCGTCTGTAGAGGAATAGAGGACCCGTGTCTGTGAAGTGCATGATGAGATGTCATGCCTGAGGCTCAGGAGTCCCCACGGGAGTGCTGGGCCTTGAGCATGTCCCCAAGGGAGCCATCCTGCTATTTTAGCTACTTCATCTCCAACCCAAGGGGCACAGAGGCATTCATTCCAAACAGAATCGTGGCTAGTTATTTGGATCCTGTCCATTTCCATTCTGTCCCCTTGAGACACTTTTTCTTTAGAATTAGTGTTCCCTTCTTGGTCATTCAGAAGGATCAGCGAAGAGCAGGAGTTAAGGAAAAAGATCTCCGTGCACCTCCACAAGGGGTCTTGGTCTGGACCACAAGTTGGCCCTTCTACTCCCTCTCCGGCTCCATCGCAGCAGCTTCGCCCACTGCAAGTGGTCCTCAAAATCTCTGCCCAGTGCTTCTCCTGGATTTCCTGCCGGCGGAGTGGGTGGCGTGCACGATGACGGGTTTTGCCGTCCTTCATCTCTAGGTGCTTTGCTGGGCTTTCACGCCTGCAGCTATGTCTTAGGGAGAGATTTTAAGCACACTAAACCTCACCAGGCTTGAGAAATTAACAGGCGGGGGCTTTGATCTGCCCCAGGATGCATTCACCTTAGACCCCTCATTTGTCAGGAAACTTTGGCGGTAGGATGAAGCAAAGACGAGACACGGAGCTCGTTAAGAGGAGGCATCTTCTATAGTTTATTCCTTTTTCTGTCAAGGGAAGGTTTCGTGTCAACGGTCCCTCATGCCCTAAAAGACCACAGTCACCTTCACTTCCTGGAGAGCATATTAGGCCCCCAGACACTTGATAGGAACACCATGGGGTTTCTCTTTCCTCAAATAGAACAAAAGTCCTTTCCACGCTCACCCAGTCACCACCTCTCTGAGAGTCAGGCATGACCTAGGTGACCCCTGTGTGACCTCTACCTAGCTGTGTTTTACCCCGTGACATGGAGTAATCACCTCGGCCTTTTGTGTCTCCATCCCCAGGATTCGCTCAACATCTCCCTAGAGTAGCTTATGACAAAAACTTGAAGACTAATCAGCTAAGAAGAATAAACAACTCTGACGAAGAAAAGCGCTCAGTTAGGAGAAGAAAGAGAGTGTCATGGGGAACATTCTGGAAGCCAGGCTCTCTGGTGCCGGCCAAGCCATTGAATTGCTTCTTAAATTCACTTTGCCTTTTTTGATGATCTGTGTGCAAAAATGACTTTGGGAAATATTTGATGTGTGATTTTTTTTTTAATGTGTATAGAGAAAATGCTTACGACAACGATAGATATAAATGATAGACAACTAAAGATTTAAAAGAAGGCTTTAAGACTTAAAGACGTATGCTCTTATGCTTAACTTGAACTGGTAAAATCCCAACCCCAGTTGCCTCTGATAAGTTATGTGTGTATAACATGATACCTCAAGCAACTAAAATTTATACCAGGAAGTCATACCAAAAAAACCTCAAATAAAAAAAAAAAAACTACATAAATCAAAGTAGAATTTTAACGAATCTTTCAGTAATGCAAAGGTAGGCAGGAAAAAGAGAAATGAACAACAGAGGGAAAAATAGGAAACAAAAAAATATATAATGGCCAGACTGATGTGCTAACACCTTAGTAATTTGTTAAATGTAAATAGTCTGCTTTGTTTGGCCCCAAACTAGGAATAACCAAGTTTCCCTCAACAGGATGGTTTAACCAACTCTGGTGTGTGATACCAGTCAGCAATAAAAGCACACTATGGATACAACTTGGATGGATCTCAAGGCATTGTTCTGGGTAAAAAAGGCCTATCTTCAAAGGTCACATACTCTGTGATTCCACTTACAGAATATCCTCTAAATGACAAAATGCTAGAGATGAAAAACAGATCAGTGGTTGCCAGGGGTCAAGGTTGACGAGGGGTGATTGATGCTGAGCATGACCATGACTGTGGTGATCAAATTGTGTACGTCGATCGATCGTGGTGGGGTTACAAGAATCTGCACGTGTGATAAAATGACAAAGAACTATGCATACAAATTGTTCAATGTCAGTTTCCTGGTTTTGAAATTGTACTTTAGTTATACAAGATGGAACCATTGGGAGAAATTAAGTGAAGGCTGCTTGGGGACTCTCTGTATTATTTTTGCAACTTCCTATGAATCTGTAGTGATTTTAAAATACAATAAAAAATTTAAAAAAAATCTTACAGCCTATATGCAGCAGAAAACAGATCCTTGTGTATCTGCCAAGTGCTAATTTATGAGTGACTATGGCAAGCGTAAAGTTCCTCAACCATCCTGAAGAGTTAAGGCATTTTGGGAGAAAGAGTGCCTTAACCTTGGATCACTGGACTAACTTAAGATGATCCATGTTGCTCTTATCTTATTGAAGATTCCCAAGAAAGATGCTAAAATAATAAAAAGACAACGCATAGCTTCCCTGTCTGTGCCCCAGGTTTTCTGGTAGTGGCTGGACACAGGTGGCAAGTAGGGTGGGGGGACGGTGAGCCAGCGAGTTGCTCCTCTCCCAGTTCTGGACTTTCACACACCTGCCCACTACCCCATGGAAGCACCTCTGTTGGGTGAAGCTGGATGGACAAAGGGGCCAGGCTTGGTGCAGAGAACAGGGCTTAAGTTGGGCTCCTGCCTAGAAAGAGGTCTGAGGTCAGGACTAAGGATTGTGCTAGGAGACATGAATAGGAAAGACAGAGAGCAACACGGAGGGGCCCCAAAACGAAGTCTGAGTGGGGCTCAGGTGGAGCTCACTGCAGGTCACAGGGGTCCACTGCCCAGGGCCTGTTGAACCAACCATGTGAGAAAATCCACGATGCCAGGGCATGGGTCATCCCACCAGGGGTTTAGTGCACTTCTGGTTCCAGTGATTCTGCTGTAACCCCGGGGCTTGAGTTGTGTGGCCCCTACAACTTCCTGTCCCAAGAAGCCAAAGGAGCATGTCTCCCCACTCAGTGATGGAGGAAAACCTCTGTATCAAAGCAATCACGCACATTACAGTTCCTCAGTCTTCCAGCTCGTCAACAGTGATGATCTCCGGAGACTAGGACCGAAGGGGCAGAAGTGGGGAGATGGAGTACTTGAAATTTAGCCTCCACACTGCTACCAGTGGTGCCCTGAGGGGTGTGATTGATTATCGTGGAAGACCATCTTCTCATGGGAGTTTATAGCTTCTTATGGTTGGTTTTCTAAGTTCTCTGTCTTACATTATTTTTCAAAGATAATCTATAAAGGAAACTCATTCATTAAAGGAAATCCATAAAAGACACTACTTCCTCAACTGCAGAACTTTGTGCCAAAAAATGAATTTCATCCTAACCATTACATTTAAGTCATCTGTACAACTGAGAGAACATTTCAGAAACTACAAGCATCCAGATACAGTAAGGCCCTAAGTATAGGCACTACCTGACAACCAACAGTTTCTTCCAGCCAAGGACACTTAGGTCTGGATGACACTGCAAGTAGGTATTTATTTCAGGCCTTGTCAGGGACCACAGCCATGGAAAGATGCCCTTCACCCATTCAAAGACATGTGCCGTGTGCCACAGAGATTTCAGAGAAGGGCCAGACAGGCACCCAGGCCTTGTATTTCTCTGAACTCTGGGCTCAGTAGGAACTGAGACCCCTATGAAGAGATGGAACCAAACCAGATCACGTCCCAAAGCCACGTCTGTACAGAAATACATCAAAATGTGAGGGCTCTGCTTTTTCAGAGAATCAGCATAGAAAGTTACATTCTGTCGTACTCTTTTTTCATTTTTTTATAAAAAGGGAACTACCTTCTTTGCTCCCCACTACCCTATTTAGACAAGGACAAATCTGATACTCAGTGCTAAGAGAAAGTAAGTTCCAGGGAAAAAAAAAAGTGCACAAACCCCTCTGTTTCTTGTTATATGTCACTGGAAAACGTTGTAACCCAGCACAGTTGTTTGATTTTTGTTAGTTTCGGGACAATTAGAGTAACCAGATCACTTCATGTACCTGATATCCCATCTATGTTTTCTTCCTTTAAAGGAGTTTTGGAGTAATTTTTAAAGGATCATTGTAGCCTATATTTAGTTTTGAAGCTGTCTCCAGCCCTTTGTGGAAGGGGACAGATAACTTCAAGTACAAAAATGTGTGTTTCTTTACTTGTACACTGATAACTAGCTTCCCTTTTCCTGTAACTTCAGCTATTTCCACATCTCCGCAGAGCCTGCCTGTGCCTAATATCGTGCAGCTTTCTGGTCATCGGATGCTTATCCTGTGGAGACGGGGGGCGTCTAGCTGGCTGGCTCTACATAAGAAGCCACTGTGTGCTTGCAAAGCCTTGCACCCCAATGATGTCTGATTATGCTGCCATGCTGCCTTCAGAATGGTCTAGTCTTGCACATGGGGAGACACAGGATTACAGATCCCGGGCTCATCTAGGCTTTGCAAGTATTTTCCACTTGGGCTCCAGGCCCACAGAACCTCCTTGGAATTCAGTTATGGCGGCAGCCACTGTCACTGAAATTCTAGGCAAAATTCTGGTACCGAAAAGCTCTGGTCTCCCATATGTCAGGATGGCCTCTAGAGGGGCCACATCAGTCATGAAGAGCTAGAGGCTGAAGACATGAAAATCCATAGCACAGGCCAAGTGTCGTGGGCCAGCTGAAGACCCTGAGAATGGACCACGCGCCTCCTTCAGAGATGAGACGCTTGTGTTCACTGGAGTGTCCCAAGGGCAGCTAGGCATTTGTTAAGACTTGGTGTATGGATGGGGCACTGTCCTTGGCAATCCAAATGAAAACTGGCCACATTCATTCCAAGCATGAATGAGGGGTCCTAAGTCTGGGAGCCACCACTGCCTTCCCCACCCTGAAACGTGGGAAGGCACGCTGTGTCTTGTAGGGGAAGGGCTGGGAGACGCTCAGAAGAGCTAAGAGCACAGACAGATGTGCTAATCAACTGCTCCATAAACACGCCCCAAAACACAGCAGCTGATTCTAAAACCAAACACAGGTATTATAGTTTACTGAGCACCTAATATGAGCCCAAACCAGGTTGACCCCAAAGCTCACGGCTGTCTGTTGCCGCCCATCAGCACATGCCCTGGCTGCTTGGGTGGCCTCAGAGCTTAGGACCAGGGCTCCAGCTTCCTCATTTTGTCAAAGCTCATCCTGCATGAGCTTGGATCCGCATTTCTCTGGAGCACTGCCCCCTTGAATTTCAAAATCATATATTCAGTCACCTACATGACTTCTCCACTTGGATATCTGACAGGCATCTCCAAATGAACATGTCCAAAATCAAGCCCTGATATCCACCATACCCCCAAAGCAGTTCTTCCTATGGTCTTCCCCATTTCACTCCCAACTGCTCAAGCCTAAATCCTTGGACTTTTCCTTAAGTCCATTCTCTTACACACACATACCCTACCCATGCTTGATTTGTTAACAAATCTCATGAGATGCACCTTCAATCATGCCCAGCCATGTCCACTCTGAGCACTTCACCCCACCTTTACTGTCCCTCCCCGCACCCGCCCCCCATCTGAGCCACCATCATCTCCTGCCTGCATTACTGCAAAAGCCTCCTAACCGGCCTCCCAGCTTCTGCCTTTGACCTACTATGGTCTATTCTCGACACAGCAGCCAGAGTGAGTCTTTTAAAATATAAATTAGGCCACGTGATCCCTCCAATGCTTCCCATTTATTCAGAGTAAAAGCCGACACCGTTACCACGAGCCCCGAGGCTTACATGAACTAGCCGGTTACGTCTGACTCTCCGCCCACTGACTCCCCGCACCCCAACCACTGTGGCCCAGCCAGGCCCACCACGCTCCCCCTGGGGACCTTTACCCTTGGCCTGAAATACACTTTCCCCAGTTATCTGAATAACTTATTTCCCACTTTGCTCAAGTCTTAGATCTCACATTTTTGGTGAGGGCTTCCCCTACCATCCAGTCTAAGATCTCAACCCTTACCTCTGTCTGCTTTGTTTTTTATACTTAAACTTATCATTATCAAAGATGCTTTATATTTCACTCTTTTAAATTGTTCTCTGTCTATCTTCCTCACAAGAGTGCAAACTCAATAAACAGAGGAGATCAAGTATTTTGCTTGTTGCCCTGTCAAGCAGCAAACACCACACGACATGCTATCGGTAAATGACAAGCTATCAGTAAATAGTTTTAAATGAACGGATGGCGTGCATCCCATAGTCGTTATAAATATTTTGAACACCACTCCCCTCCCCACCCAATCCCCCACAAACTCCTGGAGAAGACAAGCAACCAGTGTCCTCGCCCTGTTCCCACTCCTAACTGAAATAAAGCACCTGCTGATCCTGAACAGGCCTTCTGGAGAACTGGGTACTTGTAAGGGGGGGCCTTGGGAAGGGGCTGTAAGCCTTTTGTCTCCTGGGAAAGATGCTCCCTATCATAGACTCATAAATTAACATCTGATTTGATACTATCATGTATTTATTTATTTTCCGAGCTTTCAGAGAGTCGCAGATAGAAATGACAGACCTGGGATGGCTCACACCCCCACCTGAGGGCCTGATCCCAAGGTGGACAGCTCTCTGGGCAACCTGCCCCCACCCACCACAGGCGAAGGGTCACTCCCTGCCATTTTGGTTTGAACAAGCCCCGGAGCACTTGGGACTTCAAGTCTGTTGGCTGTAGAGGTTTAATTGGCAGAAGGAACTTCAGGAGTAGGATGAGGGTGCTATGGGGCTGGGAGCGGGAAATATAATCCAGAAGGCAGGCTGGTGTGCTCTTGGCCCGCCTTCTTGGCAGTGGGATCAGGCAAATGGAGACAATCAAAGTGAGGCCAACACAGCTGGCCCAGAGAGCATGGCTGGCTTCCCCCCTGCACCCGTTACCTTAGATTGAGCGGGTCCTCTGTGAAGCTTTTTCCCTTCAAGCTGGGTTGGAAGGAGCAGAAGCTGGACAAAAAGGGAAACCATCCTATTAGCAGAGTCAAGACTTTTCCGCCACCAGGGAGACATCTTAGGAGCCAGGCAAGAGGTTAGTCCATTTTGGCCACCCCAGGGGGCCCCATCTGCCCCCAGATCTGGATGTACCTGGTAGGCACCCTTAGCATCCTCTGCCATTACACATTCTAGCTTTAATACCAGCAATGATAACAACAGAACAATAGTTACAATAAAAATTACATGTTTTAGAGACCTCTTCTGGGCCAGGCACTTGGCATTTCTGTTGCCGATTTCAGCAACCCCTGCAGTAGTCCAGGGACAAGAGGCGTCTTAATTTAACGCTCCTTGAGCAGCATGGAGTGGGGTTGGGCACCGCTCACTGCCTCAGCTATGGATGTATAAGACTTCTAGATCAATCATGGAAAACTTTGTTTACTGCACAGAAATGACAAGAGAAAATGAATGTAAGTTTCAACGCTGCATGTCTCCTTCAGTTGGGTCTGAAACGGAACTTGAAGACCTTTCAGGAGGCGATATGACCACCGTTCTTGAAAGAACCTCAAATGGAGAATCACAGTCCATGGAGATGCGCCCAGGGCGGGCGCAAACAGCCTCTCTGTGAGAGCTGTCTCTCTCCACCCTGGCCCTCCCCTTCCAACCCAGCAGTTGGTCCTGGTGCCAGTGACTGGTCAGGGCTGACAGGAAGACAAGACTAGAACCTCGGAGCACAAAATGACCTGGGACATTTGGCCAGGGATGTCAGGCCTCACCTCAGAACTTCCAGCCCAAAATGGAGCTGAATGTGACCATCCCCTCCATTAATCCAACTTCTGTGTGGTCTGTTTATGGCCAGGAACCTACCTCTCCTTCGGTCCCTTCTAGATTCTCTGCAAATCTACGTATCTATAACTTTAATACCAATAAAAATAAACTAAAAATTTAAACTATAGCTTACATCCCTTAGATTGATTAATCTATTTGGAGAAAGACAAGTTAAATTAAAGCAGCATGCTTCTCTCTTTAAGAAAAAAAGATGTTCCTTGCGGAAGTGGGCAATCAGTTGTATGGAGCTCTTTCCAATGAAATATGAAGTCAAAACAACTAAAATTGGCAACTGGGATCAAAAAGAAAGATTCAGCCAAAATAAATTACTTGGAGAATTGAAAGATAAAGACAGAAAATTCTGGAAGCCTCATTAAATATGTTGCATCTGCACAATTTTTTCTCCCTTCAGTTATTGTTGTCTTAAACTACTTCAGTCCATGAAATAGAGCCTGGTTCCAAGGATTTAGGGAAGGAGCTTTTATAGCTTTCTCCATACTGTGCTCTGTAACTCAACAGTTCTGTGGGTAAGTCCTTCCTTGTGTCTAACCTAAGCCCTGTTCACTGTAGGTTGAGAACAATTCTCCTGTGAACAGAGCTGTTCCCCTGCTATTGGTTCATGATCAGTTTGCTTAGCGGAGGACTTTTCAGATCCTTACCTTTTAAAGACCTTACTCCGATCACTGTTGTGGAAGACAAGAAACTTGGAATATCCGTTTTGAAAAAAGATCTCCAGGGCGATGTCCTATAAAGAGAAACCCCTTTTACTTTTCCTAAAGTTTCATGGAATGGAGACACCCGTGGAAACAGAGCCACTGGCTGTGGGTCATTTGGGACTCTGTCAGATGTGAAAGGATTTCAATCTAAAAATGGAACTGGAGGATATGAAATGGCGAATCTCACACATGTACCCTTGGAAAATAAAACTTAAAAACTGAAAGACTGATTTTCCGTAAATGCCTGATTTACAGAAGATCAAGACTTACCCGCCCTGACCAATGGACATCCATCAAGAATCCCTCCCATCCTCAAACAATGAATTCACTGCTTGGTCAAGGGTTTGATTTCCTAAACCGAAGAGTTATCTTACCAGGAACACTAGGGGCTGGCTGGGTATGTGTAAGCTCCCGATCTGAGCAGCATCCTACATTGACCTACAGTCTTAAAGGCACGTGTGCTTTGCCAAGCCCACTTCACTGAGCCATTTTGATGTGGCCACACTGACACAGCAAAGTTGTTTCAAGGGTATTTTGTTAATGCCTAAGCAAACTCTACCTGATTTCCTTTCTCTTTCCCCTCCCTTCTTTCTCTCTCCCTCACCCTTCTAAGCCACAGCAAGTAAACAGTAGACTTGGAATAGTGCTAGAGTGAGCCCACATACAGGAGGAGGCTCAGGGATGAGAGGCAGTCAGCAAGAGGATTCCCAGGGCTGGAGGGAGGGACCTGGGGGGTGGAGGTGAGGCCTGGGCCTGGAGGCACAGGTGGGGTGGGTGAAGGTCAGACTCCAGAGATGAGGTGCTGCATCCAACACCAGTCAGGTCCTGCTCCTACCTGGCTGGAAATGAGTTCTCAAAGTCCAGCTCACTAGATTCCTGAGCAGAGGGAAAGTCCTTATAATGATAATGTAAGGCCCTCCTCCTCTGCAGGTGCACTTAAGAGCCTCGGATTTTTTTTTTTTTTTACAAGCAGAAATATAAATAATGTGCAAATGGATGATGAATGTAGACTCTTATGGAGTCTTGCCCCGGCAACCTGGAGTGTCCAGACTCTGACTTTCTCCTGGGAGAATTTAGGGCTGGACGGGTGACAGTCCTGCTCACAAAGCGCCCCCTGCCCCACCTGGCCACACACACACATACACACACACACACACGCCCTGCTGTTTTCCACCACTGTCAGGCTAACCAGCCATCTGGAAACAATCCCCTTTTACTGAAGAGAAAGAAAGCCACTACACCTATTTGCTACTATATATAACCTGTAAGGCAGACATACAATTATAAAAAAAATAATTTTTGAGTACTTGCTATGTGCCCAAAATGTACTAAATGCTATATATGTAATGGTGGAAAAGACAGGACATGGTTGCCTGTGCACTGCAGGGAACCGGAAGCCCAGAGAGACGCACAATGTGCCAAGGTGGCAGCGCCCCGTAGGACTGAGCCCATGCTGCTGACGTCAGCACTGTCAGGGTGGGGCCTCCTCCACCAGCCCCTTCCCAGCTCACTCTCCGCTCAAAGACCCGCACTAAGGGCAGGCCAAATGAGAACATTCGCTGCTTTGTGGGCAAAAGCCGCGGAGGGGGAGGGAGAGGAAGGGAGTCAGCTAAACCCTTGTCAGCAGGGCGACGGTCATGAGCACCCCCAGAAGGGCTTCCCTGAGTTTTCATTTCAGAAAATAATAATAAGGCCTCCTGCAGGAGGATCAAGGGACAAAGAAATTTACAAATGAAATTATTCTTGGTTCCTGAGGGCCAAGCCCTACTCACTCTGTTGGCCTTTGCAGAGCAAATATTCTGCCAAGAACGTAGGGGGAAGGATCTGGGCCCTCCCCTCCTACAAGGGTGGTCCCTCATTTCTTCCTCTGCCTGGGAGGCCCCTGGGCACAGATGTAACTTCTCTATTACTGAGGCTGGACTGGTGAAGGTAGGAAGTGTTTGGGACCAGCGGGGGCCCCAGAGTTCTTTCTCCTCCCTCTGCCACTGAGGTGATGCTTCTAAATCAGGTGATATCTCTCCAGGGTGGGCTGCGACTCGCTGACAGCAGAGCTCTGCCTCTGGAAGGAGTCAGCTCTGTCTAGTACCTGGGTGAACCCTTGAATGCACCAGACAAGGCTCTGGGACCCTGGCTGGAGGGGACAATCAGGAGATCTCTAAACCACGTGGCCAGGAAATGACCAGGAGCTGGAAGGTGGGTGAAGCGGTGGGCAGGGCAGAGGAGAGGGGCGGTGGCCTGAGGAGGGGTCCACGTGGTCAGAAGACGGCAGACCGCCACTCAACTGCTGTGAAGCCATGGAGCTGCCCTGTCCTGTATTCCTGCATCTCCACGGCAGCTCTGGGTTGTGTCAAGGGGAAAATAAAGCAAAGAGGCTGGATCCTAAATGACATAGTAAGAGAGAAGGGATTAGGAGCCAAATGACAGGGTCTCTGGAGACAGTGAAGCAGAGGGCAGAATTTCATCTCAGCCAGGGGACCAACCCAACATAAGCCAAGGGGAGTCACTATGTGTCCCAAAGAGCTGTGATGTGGGTCACAGAGGCGTGCCCCTCACATTCTAATGGGGCCTGGATGGCACCTGGATCACGTGTCCCCTGAAGAGATGGCCCTCCCTCTCCCCCCACCCCGGGGCATACCTGCAGGAGGAAGCGAGCCTGCCGGAGCTCCCTGAGGTCACTGTAGCTGTGGCGCTGGCATGAGTAGTGGTCGGAGGACCTATCTTTGCTGCACATGTTGAAGATGAACGGATCGCTGATGCTGGAAAGGAAGCGAGCCACACAGTGAGGGGGCATCTGGCGGGCCTGTCCCCTGCCTGCCCTATGGCCCCGCCTGAGACTGTAGGACACATGGGAGGAGACCTAAGGCCACTGCCAACCAGTGCCAGAGCCCTGTGACCCGATTAGCCCTGTCTGGGTCAGCCTGCCCCGAGGAGTAGGTGAGGCACCGGCCACACCAGGCGAGGGGACAGCAAGGCAAGGGGACTGCCTCCAGGACAGACAGTGACACAGGGTGCAGAGTGTAAGGGTGAAAAGGCTCTGGGAACAGGGGTCAGAAATAGGTTGAGGGGATGAGGGAAGAATGAAGGAGATATGCAATGAGGTCTGCAGAAGTTTCAAGCTCCTGAGACGCAGGGCAAGAAGATGACAAACCTGTGTTCAGCACAGCCTCGGGCAGCGTGGAGCCTGGGGTGGACCAGGTGTTGGGGTGGCACCCAGTGTAAAATGGGAGAAAGTGACAGAAAACTCTGAGCCCCCAAAGAAGTGGGCGACAGGGCTGAGAGTGCTGACGGGCTGAAAGATAAGGACCACAGCCTTACTGGTGGACCCCAGGGCACTGTGCCTGAAGCCAGGGACTAGTGATGTTGTAGCTGAGAGCGGAGGATGGTCGCGGGGCCAGGCCAGCTGCCATCTCCAGAGGTCATACTGACTCGCCTTGGGAAGAAAGGTGGGGGGAGGGAGATTCACGAATTTGACTAAGTATCGCAAAGAGAACAATTTCTGCACCAGAAGTAACTGAAATGCCTTTCGATAACCAACCAGATGAACTTTTCACCCGCAAAACAAATGGGGACTTGAGAAATAAATTTGATTTCAGTTATGGACGGTTACTTTTCTGAATATCCAAGTTGAGCAGCAATTTTACATTGTGTAAATGACCACACAAGCTCAGATAAAACACCCTTTTCGGACTTGAGAAAACAAGGGTTTCCCAAGCACCTCAGCCCTCGAGAAATCTGCGTATCCATCACAGAGCCGAAGAGCCCTCACTCCAGCACAAGGTTGCAAGAATGTGTTCCACCTCCTCGGACCCCAGCTCCAGTGCGGCCCTCGCCGCCCAGCTTACAGGGCAGACCATGCTTCTGGGGGAAATGGAGAGAGATCAGGCCCTCACGTAGGCCGGCGAGACTTCTCCGCTCAGCGGTCAGTGGTGGTGTTCCAGCGTCTGCGGTGCTAAGGGCTCAGCATTGCATGCTATGCAGAATGGTCCCTACCGGGCAGACTGCAAGCTTACTGGTGTGGGACACCATCTGGGCCTGCTACTCAGCACCCCCGAGTGGACTCAAATCCTTTGCAGGTCCTACTGTCCCTTCTTCCAACAATTCTTTCAGGGGCCCTGCTCTGGGCCACATTGCTGGAGGACTGATCAAACCTACTGATGGCTGAGGCCCTCTGTCCATTATTAATGCTTCCCCCTGGGGCTAAGTGAGGCCAGAGAAGTAACTCTGGTTCCTACCCTTGACTGAGGCCAAACAGCATCCCAGGTGAAGGCACTGGTGGCAATGACGATGATGACTCCTCTGTGGTCCTGCAGCCCCCACGCTTGGGGGAGCGCAGCAAACGTCCTCCATACCTTAGCCGCATCTGGTTGGTTTCTCTCCCCAGCTGACTGTGAGTGAGTTCGTGGGGGCACAGACCACGTCCATAGCTCTCACCCTCCAAATCTGCTCTAGACTGATCACTGTCCTGCTCTACAGCCCACCCAGCACTTCCCTGTTGTTTAATTGGATCCTCACACCGACCCCTTACTGAGTATGTGTGATTAACATTCCCCTCTCAGATATCAGGAAACTGCATCCCAAAGAAGAGAAGAGACTATTCCAAGGTCACGTGGAACTGAATTCCAAGCTGGGTCCTCTTGAGTCTAACAGCCAAGCTCACACGCAGCACCTGCTCTCCCGAGGTGGACAGGCTGGCAGGCACTGACACAGCTCCTCTCTGGAGCTCCCCGCTTTTCAGTGTCCTCTGTGCTGATTCTCAACCAGGACTCTGAAACAGTGGTGACCTGAGGAAGAACCCCCTGGAAAATGCTTTTAGGAAGGAGCTTTTAGGAGGAAAGACATTAATTCTTCTCTTGCCTGTAGGGACTGAATAACCACATAGAGCAGGAATGCTCAGACAGACCCAATTTCTTATGAAAATTAAATTGTGAAAATGGAACTGACCCCTGATGGAGGGTCCCGATCGGAGTTCCGTCTTATGCAGCATTAGTCACACAGCTACAACTGGGTGTCTTTGCCAGCACTATATTCTACATTTTCTGTGCACTACATCAGAGTTCAGGCCCCCAAGGTCAATGAGTAGAAAGAAACAGCCAACCCATGTTCTTCTTTAGGTGGGGCTGTGGCCATCAGTCAAAGGATGCTGTTCACAGCTCTTGCATGACAGCTGTCACAAAATATGCAAATTGACCAATGTGGTCATAACATATCTTTTAATATTCTTAACTAGGGAGATCACAGTAAGCTAACAGATAATTATGATATTGATTGACCTAGTCTTTGGTAACAGAAGTGGATTTCAGATTAAAATATACTTTGATTTTCCCCACATTTGAATATATCCAATGACTGTCAGAACTGACACCTAGAATTTATACCCAAATCATGCACTAGGTCACAAACTCTTTACCAGACTCAGCCCACATCTGACTGATCTCTGTATCTGTGGAGTCTACCACAGTGCTGGTACAAGACAGATTTTCAATAAGCATTTGTTGAATTAAATTAAACAGAGAAGGGAGGCCTTAAAACTGCTGGCTGATGTGAAGGAGACACCTAATTAAAAGCACCCCAACACGAAGAGCCAGTTGGATGGTTTGGATTCCCACCAAATGAATCAAAAGCTATATACCTTGTGAGTTTGGCTGTCATGAGTGGAATTGTGTCCCCCAAAAGACGTATGTTGAAGTCCTAATCCCCAGAACCTCAGGATGTTACTTTATTTGAAGTAAATCATGGAGGTAACAAGGTGAGGTGATTAAGACAAGCCCTAATCCAGTATGACCAGTCTCCTCATGTAAAGGGGAAAAACCCACAGAGGGAAGAGCACATGAAGACACACAGGGAGGAGATGCCATATGACCGGAGTGATGCATCTACAAGCCATGGACCACTGAGGATTGCCAGGAAGCACAAGCAGCTCGAAGAGGCAGGGAGGCTCCTCCCCCAAAGCTGCAGCAGGAACGTGGCCTGCTGACACCTTGATTTCAGACTTCTAGCCTCCAGAACGGTGAGACAGCGAATTTCTGTTTTCTCAAAGCCACACACGTTTTGACACTTTGTTACAGCAGCTCTGGCAAACTAATACGGTCACCCTATTCAGCCAAGAAGGGGTCCCACCGGGAGCAAAATGTAACCTTCTAGAAAGGTTCTTACTTTCTGAGGGAAGTTCCAAAGTACACAAGTCCAATCACTGCTGGAGGACTTGCAGTGTTCTTGAGTTTTATTTGGGATATTTTTATGGTCCATCAGAGAGCCTCTTTCAAGGTCTAATGCTCAACTACACTCAAATTTATGGCAGTCTTTAAGAGAAACATTTCAGAGTTGACTTAGCTTTATTTTTAACTGGCTTATTTATGTACCTTCCTTAGTCTCCATGGTCAAAATAAGACTTAATCCCCATTGATCTGACGTGATCTAATAGTCCATCTCTGAGAGTCACATCTCCAAGAGCGCCAGCAATTTCTCAGGCAGTATACAAGATCACCGAGAGGAAGCACGGTCTAGTTAACAAACTCTTCTTTGAGGTATGGTGACTAAAATTTCCTACGCAATTCCCACATGACATTCCAAGGCAGTAATTTGTTCTCACGACACTCCTATTTGCATTCTAGAAGAGCACATTTCCAGACATGGGAAGTCTCCCTTGTCATTGCAAAGCAAGCGAGTGCATCCAACCTGAAGCCCAGGCTTCTATTAAAAGTGCAGATAGTCAATTCGATCGTGATTACATGCACCTCATAAACACAATTTACCTAATCAATAAGATCTTATCTAAACACTAACTCAATTTAAACCAGAGGTGGAGAGTGAAGCAATGGATTATGCAGTCATTACATGGGCATGCCATGCATATAGGTAGAGAAGAAAGCTTTCATCCGCTCTCAGAAAGGCAAGTCTGCAGATCCATTGTCCATATTGATCAGTATCAATAAAACATGAGCAGTAAGATGGGAGGAGTGTGCCAAGTATTAATTATGCTTCTGCCTTGGAAAAGTACAGAAGACTCACTGCAATCGGTGAACGTTTGATATGAATAAAAGATGGAAATTAGCAGAGAGAAAAAATGCCAAGCATTTTAAAGCAAACCTAAATCAGAGGAGGGTGGGCTGACATCTATCCTTCCAGACTCCTTAAACTCTTGCTTCCTGACATAGGCTGGAAATGACATGACACCTGGGGCTTAAATTCTTAGTTACTGGCAGGTAAGACTGGCTATTCTGTCAGTGGTTCTCAAAGTGTGGTCCCGGACCAGTAGCATCAGT
Source organism: Camelus ferus (assembly GCF_009834535.1). Taxonomy (NCBI): domain Eukaryota; kingdom Metazoa; phylum Chordata; class Mammalia; order Artiodactyla; family Camelidae; genus Camelus; species Camelus ferus. The sequence goes on along the minus strand of NC_045706.1, from coordinate 61,247,413 downwards.
ACTAGCTGAGAACTGGCTGAAATCTCAAACCCTAACCCAGACCTCCTAAATTAGGAACTGGGATAATGGTGGGTCCAGAAGTCTGTTTTAACAAGCCCTCCAGGTGATTCGATGTAAATTAGTTTGAGAGCCACTGGGCTAAGAGGTCATCTTGTCTTCACTTGAGACTTGGCTAACCAGAAAAATCAAGGCCTACATCTGGATAAAGAAATTTTCATCCGAATTTCTTTGTAAGTGATGAAAACATACAACTTGACAACAGAACTTTTAGCGGAAGTACAAACACAATCAATTTGATTTTGAATGACTGTGCTTTATAAACACAAGGGAATCCATCCATGAGAGCTGACTGAACCCAAAGAGATCAAATACATTTAATCCTAAAGAAGAACCTTGGGAGTTTGCTGCCAAAGACCTCTGATATTAGTTGGTGTAAAAATGACTCTTTAAATTTCTACCCAAATCTCACCCATCCTTCAAGACTTAGATCTCAGCCTACTTCCTCAAGTAGCTGTCCCTCACCCCACCAGCCCCATGCCAGTTCTCTGAGTGGGAGCCTCAAAGAGTCCTCCCACACACATGTAAGTTGTCCCTTGACAGCGTTCTCCCAACTCTTTCCAAAAGAACCTGTTTACACTGCCGATTGCACCCACGGCCCTTGTGGGCATGAAGGGACAATGCCTGATGTCTTATAAAACCGTGAACAAGGAGGAAGGTGTTGAGTGAGTAACCTGATGGGATTGGATTCTATTACCCAAATCACCTAAGGAGCAATCCCCCCATCCTGTGGGGCATCCCACACCAGGAGAGGCTTGGAGAATGGCCACGTTGTTAACTGCTCCAGATTTCAGCTTTGGGGAACCACAGTCAGTGGCTGCCTGTGCCTTAAGGTTCGTTTGTTTTATCTCATAGCTCAGTTTGTGGCCTGCACCTAAGTCTACAGTAAGGACAAGGTGGGAGATGTAGAAGTGCGGGTGGCGGAGAAGACAGCTTGGGGGGGCTCAGGGATGAATCTGCTGGTAGGGGAGGGCACTCACTTGGATAAGCAGTGGCGGGTGCAGTAGACGTCACCCACAGGGGAGAGCGTGAAGTTCTCGCAGACGTAGAAGTGTTGTCGGCCAAAGAGCAGGAGCCCTTCGCAGACCAGATGGCCCTGCACGATCACCAGAGAGTACTTCTGTGTCACCTGGAGGGAGACAGCACCAGAGTCAGGCCATGCGCAAGTGAAGCATGCTCATCTCCTTATGGAGGACAGGAGGGCAGTGGCTGGCCACCCATCGGGCACTCGGAGGTGAGAGTGGCACCCGTGAGAATGACAGGGCGCTGCCCCAGGGCACCGCTCATCACAGTGTAAGTGGCCCTTCTACCCCCAAAACGCTGTTTAGTTATTTCATCTACCCACAGCCACCCGCATCCCCACCGAGGCACACGGATGAGTGTTTATTGCTCTTTTTATCACGTTGACATTTTTTCTCTCACTTTAAGCTCCCCCACAACCGTACAAAACATTCCTCAGTAAACAGTGAGGAAAGAGTTCAAGGTATGAGGCATCCTTCAGTTACAGAGGCGAGGGAGCTTGTCCAGGGACCAGCTGGAAAGTGGCTGAGCCGGGACTGGACCTGGGTCTGCCTGGAACCACAAGGGCAAGACTGGTACTGCTGTCTCCAAGGCCAAGGCCAGTCCAAGGTGTGTGCAGAGGAGGCATGAGATGCTCCCGACCCCTCCTTTCTGACTCAAGTGTGTTCTCTCAGCCGCTGAAGATGCTGGCAGCTTTCCAGAATCGCCTCAGCTACAGAGAGCACCTGGCCAAAGGTCACGTCCCCATCAGTTCCCAACAACCGGTCAGTGCAGAGAAGGAAGGGCCAGACCCTTTGCCTCAATTCAGGTCAACTCTGAGCTCCCGTGGGATCAGCGGGGCCCTCACTGAGCCGGCAGTGGAGTTCCCCTCCTCCCTCCACTCGATCCTGGGACCCAAGCTCCCAGTAAACGTCCTGCCTGCACATCTCTGGCTCACAGCTGGCTTTCTAGGGAGTCTGACCTGCTATAATGTCTGGTATGACCCAGAGTCCTGCATGATGGAAAGACTAGGTACGTCCATTCACGGAATTAATCCCTGAAGGAACGAGGCAGGGAAGGCAGGAATTCTAGATGATGGGAGCCCAGATGGATCCGAGTGAGGCCAGGACCAACACTTTCTCAGGGTAATTCCGTGCTAACTCCAGTTATACTAAAGAGGAGCTGGTATTTTCTGGACTACCTACTATATGACCGCGGTAAACATTTTATGCACATTAAGCAGATAATCCTTACACTTGGGCCTGGCTGGTTTTAGAACTCTAATTTAGAGATTTTTTTTAAAAGTTCCAGAGATAAGAATCTCACCAGAGTAACTGGCAGAGCCTGGGATTGAAGCTAAGCTCCTTGCTCATCTTTGGGAGCAATGATGGGGCCGCAGTGGTGAAATCTCGAAAGAAGCCCTGGGTACCAGTTCTCATGCCCCTGAATCAGACGGGATTAGTCAAAGTGAGGGCCAAGGCCAGGAATTGAAGATTCACTGAGGTTACGTTCCAAGACAAGCATGAACCACTACAATACAGAACAAGGTGTCACTGAACTATTTTTCCTGTGTGGAGTCACTGAGGGTCGTGGTTCCTGTAGCCTAAGCCTGCGGCAGGCAGCTGGCTCTCTCGGCCTCTCCTGCCTGAACTTTATCAGAGGAATTGGTCCCCAAAGCACCTGCAGTCACAGCTTAAGATGGACTCATTGCCAGCCTCATTCATTCATCCAGATGTTCATCTGTTCAACAGTCATGGATTCAGCACCTAGTACATGCCAGGCCCTGAGCCAGGCTTTGGGGATCGAAGGACAGACAAGATGAACAAGAATCCTCCCCTCCTGGGGGAGGATGGAGAGTAGAAATACACGTCAACCGATAGACTGTTACAAACTGCGATAAGTGCTGAGAGGAAAAGAACAGGCCAGTGATAATAAGGCAGAGAGAAAGGATGCTATTTTAGACAAATCCTGAGGCTGAAGGGTGGAATGGGGCAGTCATGGAAAAGCTGGGAGAAGAACATTTTGGGGAAAGGGAACATCCAGCTCAGAGCCTCGAGGCAGGAAGGGCAGATCAGGGAGCAAGAAGAGGTCAGTGTGGCTGAGGTGGCACTGGAAAGCCAGAGTGCCCAGATCATGGGGGCCTTAGATGCTTTGGTAAGGGCATTGGGTTTTATTCTGGTTGCAATAGAAAGCTGCAGGAGGGGTCACTTCTAAAAGGTGACACTGGCTCCTGGGCCTTAAGAGTGGCAGGAGGGTGATCGGTCACGTGGCTGAGTCAGTGTCCTGGGGAGGGAGGTTGGCGGATGGGATGGGGGTGGTGGAGGGAAGCGGGAGGAAGAGGAGAAGTGGGTGAATCTAAACAAGAGCAGGTAGCATCGACAGGAGCTGCTACTAGACAAACTGAAAGGAAAGACGGAGGACACATGTCTACTTTGGGGCTTAGGCAACTGAGTGGTGTCCCCAGCTTCCCTAGAAGCCGTGCCCAGAGGCCACCACCAGTACTGCCTTAGAATGTGGAAGGGCACTGGATATGCCACCCCCAAATCTGCTATTTTGGCATAAGTATTATTGAGTTAAAGACCCTTGAAACACAGCAGGCACAAGACGGGCACTCCCACCTACTCTTTTCTTCCCCAAAGCGGGAGATGAACCCCATGTGACAAAACCCCCTCTGCCAGGAGGGAAGGCATATTATCACCAGAGACAGGGAGTCAGGCCAACAGAAACCTGCACAAACAAACCTTGTTCAACCATCCCAAAGAGAGTCTATGACTACATAAGCATGTTTTACACGTTTTCTCTTTTTTTACACAAACGGCATATTCATGTAAGGACTGGTCCTCAACTAGTTTTTTTCCCTCAATAGGTCTCCCATCTAGAAGACCCTCCCAAATCACTTCTTATACAATTGTCTCATTTTTATTAAATGGTGCACACCGGACCCTTGCATGGATGTACTGCAACTTACTTGACCCATCCCCAAATGAAAACATTTGTTTTCAAATGTTTTGAGACAGTACAAGCAATGCTGCAGTGACCATCCTTGTGCATACGTCACTCTAAACACGTGAGTTCAATCTGTAGGTTAGATTCCTAGAATTGCACGTCAAGCGTGTGCGCGTTTTAAATTCTGATCTATTGCCACGCTGCCCTCCTGCAAGGCGATACTAGTTTGCACTCCCACCAGCATTGCTGGGGCGTCTTTACGCCACCTGTGCCAAGCTCTCTATATGCTTTCTCTTATGCTCTCGTACGAAGGATACTCCATCCTCAAGTTAACAAGGTCAGAAGTGAAGCCAGGGCACCAGCCTCGGCCTGGGCACCTCCTAAACTTCTCCCCTCCCCGCCATGCCCCACCCTTGCCCGAACTCTGTGGTGCCAGCAGCAGGGGCTGCAGCATATTCCCAAGGTCTCCTGGTGTTTTCCTTTGGGGAGAATTAAATAACAACCAGAATAAACCAAACCACAAGAAAAATGTCTGGTGAGAGCTGGGTTAATAGCTTAAACATTGATTCTGCTAGAAAAGAATGGCATTTTAAAAAGTGGAAAATGAACCCAAGTGAACTATTACCTGCTCTTCCATTTAAATTAGCCCTGGGAGGGCTCCATCACCAAGTTATCTCATGATTAAGAAATGCCCCCCCGCCATGTGAGTCTATCGATCACTTTAAAAAGGATGGAACTTCTGCTTCATAAGTGGAATGTTTTTCAAATTGGCTACATGATATATTATCACCACGGATGGGTGGCCACACCTGGTCCTGTATATGTCAAGGAACAGATTTTCTGGAAATTCCAAAACGCCAGAGCTGAAGTTAGAAGGGCCACATTTTGCCGGGACATTCCGTGGAAGCCCATGCCAGCGTCATCTCCTAGAGGCAGTCCTCAGTGTGCACATCTGCAAAATGGGGAGGTCAACTAGAGGTTCCCAAAGATTTTCTCCAGCGTTATCCATCTGCAATTTAATGAAATGCTCTCTAATTTTACAGGTGGAGAAAGGGAGATTCAGAGCTGTCATATGAGGTACCCAGTCATACAGCTAATGTGTACATTTTCTTATACTTGTATGCAACATCTACTTCAAAGTAAGCGTTAGTCCTGCTCAAGTGTATCACACTTTCATTCCGTACATCTGCTCATGCAGACCTTGCTAGCAATTCGTTCTGTTATTCTGGTGCATGGGGTGAGTATTCTTATATTTCAAAAAAGCACAGATCGCTGAGAGAAAGTATGAAAGAAGAGAGAGCCTGTTTCTACTGATGTTGGCTACCTGTGAACTCAAGCGTCTTTTTTCTACATTGATCACTTCTAGCTGCAGTATTCAGTCACATGAGTAATCAAGTAAGTGGATATTAAAACAATAAGGAGATACTGCTTTTCACACACCAACTTGGCAAATCTGCGAAGAACTACACTGCGTAGATGACTTGTCGGCAGCCCATCTTTTCAGCTGGAGACAAGGAGCAGGGATGCCCCCTGCCTGCCTGCGTGTGCCACTTCCACAGGCGAGCTTACAGACAGCCAGACCTCCAGCCTTTCTCTGCCAGCTCAGGGAGACCAGATGGAAAGGATGGAAACTGCCATCCTTTGTAATGTGAAAAGGATTCCAAGTCCCGGGACTGCTCAAAGCACAGCGCATAGCACAAGCTGCGTTGAATAAGGATCCGCACTTTGGTGACTGATGGAAGTTGGAGCACATTTCCAGCCAGGGATGCTCAGAATATTGTAAAACTTGGATTTGTGGATCCAGACATTTATTCAAAAAGTTAGTATGTATGAGAATTGCCCAGGCGGCTTGTTAAAGTCCACAGTCCCAGGTTACACTGCCACATGCTCGGATTCAGCAAGTGCGGAGTGGTCCCTGGGATCTGCATTTTAACAGGCAGCCCAGATGATCCTGAAGCAGACGATCCGAAGACCATACACTGAGAAACTGACCCCTGGACACCAGCAAGGCTCTGAAAGATGAGGTCCTGTCTCCTGTGAGCGAATCGCTATAACTCATTCCTTTGCTGTCACTGAAAGGCAAGTGCGAATGTTTAGCGTGTGCCCCATGCAGGCAAAAGGGGAGATAAAGCACATCTTCGTGGTGCAAGTGGTCTAACAGGAGAGACAGAAGAATGCCAACTGTCCTGGCACAGCATGGGGCTGGGGGGAACGACAGGCACTCTGGGGGCACAGAGGAGAGTGCCCGGCCCAGACAGGGGCGGGAGAGGGCGCAGGGGTGACATCAGAAAAGTGGGCCCCAAGGCGGTGTCCCCCAAGGCTGGGGTTAGGAGCTAAGAAGATAAAAACTGTGGACAAACATCCCAAGTCACAAAATCTTGAGCCAGTTGGACATGCTTTGAGATTATAAGTAGTTCTGTATAATCAGAGTACAAAGGCAGGTGTGTAAGTGCTGCACGCTTGGATAAGGGTGAGGGAGGTACAGGGCCAGCTCACAAGTGGCCTTGTGCACAAAGTTTGCAGAACAGAGTCTCAGAAGGTGTTATATAGTGATGACATATGCAGCTCTGTATTTTAGAAAGTCGGCCGTGGTGATTCACCCTAGGGGGCAAGTTACTACGTGCAAAGGTTGACACAATTCTTCACTTTCTACAAATGACCTCAGCTAAAAACACCTAAGAAGAGCTTGAAGCTGCACCCTGCTGTCCAGAGCAAAACTATCTCCCTTTGAGCTGATTCTTTTCTACTAATATTTTATATCAAGTTTATATGAAAAATTATAAATATTTAATTGTTCATGTAATTAAAAGGAACAGCAACGGCAAAAACAACTCATGTGAGTTCTGACTCTGGACTGGGTCTGGAAGCGCATTTTTCCAGCAGAGACTCACTTCTGAGAGCAGCTCCGTGGAGGGGTTACAGGGGACCATTCCCAAGTGCACAGCGGCTGACGCAAGCCCGCAGTTAACATGCGTTAAATAAACCCCTCCTCACATCAGATGGAGCTGGTAGCAGAGAAATGTGTTTGTGGTTCCTGGAATCATTAATCAATGACTCAAAAGTGGCACAGAGTAATTACAGTCCCAGGTATCGCTGGAGGCGATTAGAGATCCAATGTTCAGGAAAAGAAATGAGTTAAGCTGGTGCCATCCCGGAGCGCCAGGTCTGCCTGCATCCCCTAGAGGCCTCTGTCTGGGCTGAGCCATCTAAAAGTCTGGAAGGCGGTTATGCCCTGGAGTCTCCTGGACTGCGTGTGGCAAAGGCCATAAAAGCAAGTGCTCCTGAGACAGCAGGGGAGGAGGGGCCAGGGCTCTTGTGGGGCTGCCCGCCCACTGTAGGTGACGGCCACCTGAAGGGAGGTGCCCCGGGTTTGCTGAGTGTGGGTGCACACCCTGCTGTGGGCTGCTTTCACTTAGAAAAAGCCCAAGGTCCAAAAGGTCTTATGGAGACATCTGAATTAGGGGAACTCTCAGCCTACCACAGTGCTCACTATAAAATATCTCAACACAAGCAGAAAATATTAGTCTGGGGAAATGCAGAAAATAATCATCTACACACACACACATGCACACAAACACCTGCTGTGGGGCAAACTTCCCATATCTTTGCTTGAACAGGTTCATGGTCCTAGGGTCAGCACGGCAATCCTCCCATCCTTGACTTTCAGTGCCTGTCCTTGACAATGAGTATAGTAGACAAGGACTAAGGTTACGGTGGGAGGGGATGCCCTGGAGCCCAGAGGTCTGCCTGCCTGCCTGGACCAGCACTAACCAGAACGTTTGCAAAGAAGGCAGAGGGGAGCCTGGAGCCAATCTCCAAGCCCCAGTAGGGAAGGTTGCTGAAGGTGATGGAGAGTTTATGTAACTGGCCCAACATAAGGGATTGAGAAGTAGTAGAAAGAGTGAAAAACCACACGAACCTGGAGCAAGACAGGCCTGAGACGAAATCCGAGCAATTGCAGTTAGTAGCCCCCCAGGCTCTGGTTTTGCCATCTTCAGGATGGAAATGATAAAGCCTCCTTCACGGGCCTTCATAAGACTAAAGGAGATGTTATATGAATAGCACCCAAAACAGGGGCTCCAGATGTCCCGCTGTTGACATTTTTGCCAATAAGAGTGATAAAGAGCAGAATGAGGCTCTGAGTCCAGTCTGAGCACTTGCCCTGTGCCAGGCTGCCCTCTTGGGCACAGGCTGCTGGCGCCTGCCTCCCTGGTGGTGGTGGATTGGCAAGGCAGCCAGCCCTCTGCTCAGCCACGCCTCACCTGCTCCCAGAGGGGCTCCCCACACAGCCACGGCGTGCCACTCCTCAGGCTGCGTCCTGAGGTGTTTGACAGCAGACAGGGTCACTGCTGCGGGCAGGCTGCCCAGGGCCCTGAGCCCCTGCACTTCCCCGCGGCACACTCGGCTGGCTCCCTGACACACCTGCTGATCTTTCAGGTCACCAGATCTTTCCAAAGCACAAATGCTATGTGCCATGGAAGGAAGAGACTTGGATGAATTCCAGTCTGTCCCTGCCCTTAAAGACATCACAGTCAGAAATAATCACAAAGCCGAGCGATAAGGAGGATGCTGGCAGGGGCGTGAGCAGAGTGCTTTGGGCAGTCCTGGGGCTCTGAGTGGGATGGACGCACCAGCACAGCTCACCCAGGAGAGGAGGAGGCCTCTGGCTGCAGGGGAGCGGTGAGCAGTGGGCACAGGGGCCCTGAGGAGCTGGCTGATGGAGGTGCAAGCAGTGGAAGGCGGCCAGGTCACGAGGTCCCATCTGCCCCACCAGCCAGCAGGGCCTGCTCCAGTAAGGGTTCTTCAGTCTAGACCTGACCCTGCTCGCTCTTCCAGCCCATGGATGTCCTCAAGTTCCAGGACCTGCTTCCCTCTGCACCTCCCTGCCTCGTGCTTTACATTCAGGGACCTCACCACACATCATCCAGGTACCAAACCCAGCAACTTCCCTCTTCCCACTAAACACTGGCTTTTGTACTGGGCGCAGAACTCCTAGATGGGACCTATTCCAGCTGGTCAGGTTTCTTATGGGCTCTACTCTGACCCTCTGTCTCATCCTCCACCAACTCAGTAAGACAAGAGACTCATTCAGACCCGGCGTGTCCCATTTGGCCCAAGCACTCACCAAGCGCAAGCCCAGCCCCTGCCGTTCCCAGCCTCACCGGCTCCCAGGAGCATCCTGCAGGCGGCCAGGGCTGGGTGTGAACAGGAGCTCTTCCTCATTTGCACTGACAGGCTCTTTCCCACTCGTTCGGGGCCATGGCTTAGGTTACCAGGGTTCATATCCCACTCCTCCCTCCTTCTTAGAATAAATCCTAAGGGATTACTAAAAGAAGAGCCACAGTCACGGTGATAACAGTGGACACAAGCCACCAAGCACTCCCCCAGGGCCAGGGCCAGAGTTTGGGGCAGGGACACACAGTGTAAGCGGTGGAGGTAGGACTGGGACCAGGCTTGAGCCTCTGCCCACCCTGCTACCAGGAAGCCTGTCCCCGGCTGGCCCTGGCCATTCTTCTAGACCTGCTTCTCCAGGGAGCAGGTATTCCTAGGGGTTTGGTTCCACTGATCCTGCAAGAACTCAGGCTGAGTCAGGAGACAATCTCTCTTTCAATTTACCAAAGTCAGAGGCAACAAGCGCAACTCAATGAAATGAAATCAAAACAACTTGCTCAAAGAACGATGTCTTGATAGTGTCAAGAACTGCCTTTCCTTGCAGCTGCTCAGCCCCCCATTTCAGGGAGCTGACACTCCTTTGACCCCCACCTCCCACCCAAGCCGGCCCCTCCCAGCACTAAGTGGAAACAGGCCAGCTCAGGCCTCGGCCCATGCTGGGTTTCACATGCTCCTGTCTGCACAGCCTAGGGTCCCTGCCACCACAATGAGCCACACGCGGCATTCTGACAGCTTCCCGCTGTGTGACGTGGGGATCCAGAAGGACCAAAGTTTAAGTACAAGGCAGTGGAGGATGGGAAAACAGCCTCTTCTGGTCCTGGCCCGCCTCTCAGAGGCTGGGAAAGTCAGTCGCCTGCGGGCTTCAGGCTCTGGCTCCCCTGGCAAGGCCCCTGAGTTGCTGGGTGGGACAGTTAGCAAAAACAAGGCTCTCCGAGACCAGGACAAGCACCAAAGGCGAGTACCAACTGCACCAGCCGGGCAGGACTAGCTCTGGCTGGGACTCTAAGCTCCAGACCTCACCCTCAGCCCAGCTCAGTCAGGGCGGGAACCACCCGGCTAGTCTTGGGAAACACATGGGAGTCAGGTCATCTGCAGAAGAGCTCTTCGTGGAAGGTGAGGACATGGACTAGGTGAGATGTGGACCCTGAATGATACCACACATGGCAGGAAGTATTTGGGGACAAAGATGTACCCCCAGGAGCCTCGTCCCTGGTTATCCCATCAAATACTAGACAAGGTGCTACTTGAAGGGCTTGAAATTAAGATTGCAAATCAGTGGAATTTAAAATAGGAGATTATTCTGGATTATCTGGTGGGTCCAGTGTAATCCCATGAGACCTTAGCAACAGAGAGGAAGTTAGAAGAGTTGGTGGGAGAGATGATGGAAGCCAGAGGCAGAGGGGAGACGAGGCAGAAGAGGGTCAGAGAGTCCACAGGGTGAGATGGCCATGACTTGTAGCTGGCTTGAAGTTGCAGGAAGGGGACCTCTAGGCAAGGGATGTAGGTGGCTTCTGGCAGCTGAGAATGACCCCTGGCGGACAGCCAGCAAAGAACCAGGGACCTCAGTCCTATGGAAGCATGGAACTGAATTCTGCCAACACCTGAACGAGTTTGGAAACATGTTCATTCCCAGAGCCTCGAGAAAGAACACCTTGGTTTCAACCCTGTGAGACTCTAAGCAAAAACCTGGCTGAGCCATGCTGTGCTCAGACTTTTGGGATAAATGTGTAGTGCTTTAAGTCACTAAGCTTGTGATCATTTGTCACAGCAGCAAAAGAAAATTAACATACCACATAACACCAAAGCATCGCTTCCTTCTTATCAAAACAATAAAAAGAACCGATATGGGGACAGATGACATATAATGCAATATTTCCTTATCCTATCAGGAAGGTAGATGGGATGGCTGGGGCTCCATCATCTGTTGAACGTGCATCCTTCATAGCAGGACTTCTCACCTTGGCACTACAGGCATTTGGGGCGAAGTGATTACATTCTGCCGTCCCAAGCCCACCAGATGCCAGCAGCACCCCCTCCTCACCACGTCATGCCAACCAACGTTGGCAAATGTCCCTCAGGGAACTGTCCCCTGCTCAGCATCACTGCTTTATACTGATCCTTTAAGGGTATTAGGCAAAGAAGAGTTTTTATAGTAATAAAGCATTGATCTCTTAGCTGTTTTCAATTGAGTGGGCATTTACTAAATATCCATTTACCCAAATGAATGTATTAATATATGCTATGTCCAAGAGGTCACCAGCTGTTATTACTCAGGGGCTGGACATTATGCATATACATACACACATATATAAATATGTATGTTTTGATATCCATTTTTTAAACTTTCACACAGGATTACTTCTGTAATCGAAATAAAATGAATGTGAATGTAATACATCATTATCCACCAGTATTTACCGAATGGCTTCTCCGGGCCTGCCTGTGGTTAGGTACCTGGGGGGGGGGTCCCTCCGTTAAGGGGTATGGGTGCAGTGAGAGAGGCTGACAGGTGAAGTGAGGAAGGTTAGCCTGTGTGCCGGGAGCAAGGGAGCAGTGGAGACAGCGATGTGAGAGAGACCAGTTCTCCAAGTCTCAGACTGGGGACTGGTCAAGATGGGCTTCAGGGAGTCAGCTGCCCGGAGTCTAGCGTGCAAAGCGCTGCAGGCAGCCGAAGCAGCAGGAGCGAAGGCCTGGTGGAGAGGTGTGTCGGGGACTTGCAGGTGCACTCTGTCTGAAAGCTGCGGGCTAAGCAGGTGTAAGGATGGAGCTGCTCCAGGACTGCGTCGCTTTAACTGTTACCCAAATCTGAAAGCAGCTAAGCAGCTTGGCCAAAGTTCTGCCACTGTCCATCTGGCCGATGCACTTCAAGGCAGCCCTTCTACCCAACCCCCTCCAGGAGTCTCTGCAAGGAACCTGCCTCTGGAAAGGACACACCAGCCCTCCTCCGGTTATACCAAGGGGACGTGCACACCTGGGCTCCCACAACCCAGCTCCAGTCTCTGCTAACTGGCCCAGCCTGCCTCCTGGCCACGCACACTTCATCTCCGGGTCCACCCTTCTGAGGGCTGACAGTGTCACAAGTGGGCTTCCCCAGGCCTGAGTGGAGGCCTAGAGGAGCTGGTATCAGGGTGGTGAGTGTGGGGACAGCTGGGACATATGGGTCAGGATATTCAAACACACCCACCAAGACCCCTCACTCAAGCTGTGGGGTGGACCCCTCAGGGTAGTCAGGCTGTGAGCAGGAGGCCAAGCTGCTGAACGACAGGAAGGCCAAGAATTCTAAACTTGAAGCCTGACTTGTAAAGGTCAGTGTGGGACATTAGGATGTATTTTACTTAACAGTTCATTAGCTTGACTTGCATCTTTCAAACATCCTGATGCAGGCTGCATGGACATTTGCACCCTCGCTCTGGGACCATGAGTTTAGGAGCGCGCTGTTGTTTTTGCTCATTGATTTTTTTTTTTTTTTTGATGGTGAATGGAGATATCGCCTCCCACGTCAGTGCAGAAAGCTTACTTCTCCCATGTCTGAGCATCTTTAAAGAATAATGGTGACAGGCTGTGTTACCTTTTCATGATCCAGAAGCTCCTGTAAAATGACTTGTCTTTCCCGGCACAGCTCCAGGAAATCTTCGGAGTGCAGACTTTCGTGTAAGGCCGGGAAGAAGGTCAGCTGGGTGCAGTCTGTCGCCTCTTCTCCCTCGCTCTCAGCCTCCTTAGCTGTCAGCTCATCTGCAGCAGCAGAAAGGGACACTGGGTTTGAGCCTGAGCCGCCAGAAGTCACGAGGGATGGTGTGCAGCCTGGGCCCGAGTCCCTGGGAGGAACTGTCGGGTTTCAGGGCAGCTGTGAACGGTGTGGATCCCAGCAGGACCCTCACTGTTTCCGAAAGTGGACACACCCTTCTGACCCCGTGGTGCGGTGACCCCGCCTGCAGGTTGACGCCCTCTGGAAGGTGAGCCCGGCGCCTGGCTGCTCTCCAGTGACCACCAGGCTACTGTTTCAGAATTCACCTCCATTAATCAGGAAGGCAACTGCCTACAGGGTCACCCGGGAATTGCTTTTTCTGAACTACATTTTGTTAACTCCATTAAAAGAATGAGTTTCTCAGAAACCTCTAATTACAGAAGCACTAATCTTCTTACTGTAAAAAACTGGAAGCATGTGAAATTGGGAGACATTCAAAAATTGGGAGAGATAAAGTAAATATCAGCCATGTCCCCAGAGAGGGTGCTACTAACAGCAGCATCTACTTGATGAGCACTCCCTGTGCTGGGACCTGAAGGACATGTCTCCTCTAGTCCTACCGAGGCTGTAGATTCCACTTCATCCTCACTCACAGGTGAGGGAGTGGACAGAGGCTAAATGTTTTGCTCAAGGTCATACAGCTACTAAGAACTAGAGGCGGAGTCTGAACCGAGTCTCTCTGAGCCCTGACGCTGACCTTTCCACCTCTAGGCTGTGTGTCTTCACCGGCCTCAGTCTGGCTTACTTCTGACATCTTTTTTGTACATATAAGTGTGTGCACGCACATATGTAATTTTGGACATGATAAGAATTAATGCTGAATTTATAGGTTCTCTTTTCTACATTTTTTGCTCAAGATTACACCACGAGTAATTTCCCATTCCGTTCAAAGTTCTTAGAAAGCAACTTAAGCAGCTGTGTAATAATCTCTTGCAGAAATCTTCCATGATCACCCGGCCTATCTCCTATTTTTCAGAGATACAACTAGTTTCTGTTTCCTGACGACCAAAATCTCCGGTGCTGCGATCATGTGTGTGCACATCGAGCCTCACTTCCTGCGGCTGCGCTCCTGGACATGTGCATTTGGGTGCCAGCTAGGCATATACCTACGTGGGTCCCCAGATCTTGCTCCTCCACCCTGTCCTGGGCGTCCACCTGCCCGAAGCAGCACAATGCACGTGGCTGCAAAGTCAGGGTGCTACTGGCCATTTTCTTTGTGCCAAGATGCTCATGTTTTTGACCCCCCCTCCCACCTGAGAGGCTCATAGCTGGATGAATGAAAGTGCCCGCTGCTCACAGCAACAGCCATCACAGGCTCTCCTCCAGGCAGAGAAACACTGCATAGAGACAGGCACCCAGGAAGGAAGGCTGGAGAATCACAGCCCTCTCTTCTCCTCCACTGAGTTCCCTACTGGGAGCTGGGGGGTCCGTGCTGGAGACACAGAAGAGGCTTGGGGTCACAAGTGACCAGGGGCTCTGTATGAAGAGGGCGAGGGGACTTAGCAGCCCATGGCCCTAGTCCATGTGATTTTTACCACTGCAGCCACTCACTCTCAGAGGCGGGGCAAGCAGACTCTCCTTCTGACCTGGGGTTTGGGGGCTTGTGGTGGAAAGAAGAGAAACCCCAAAACAGGCATTACAATGTCATCCCAAGTCCTGTGCTACAATGGCACCCCCAAGTCAACCTGGGGTCAGAGCTCACGATCCTCACTTCTGGGCGGGCTTTGTTACTGCAGACTGACGAGACAGCAGGCTCACACAGAATCAGGTGCTGAGACACTAAATCACACACATCTGATCAGCTCCAGGAAGCTGTCGTTGGGGTAAAAGTATGGTATTAGCTGCAGCTCAGGATACAATGAAACTCACAGACAGGGGGCGTCTGAAGCACAAGGCAGAGTCTTTGGTAGAAACACAAAATTTGAAAGAGAGTGAGAGAGCAAGAGAGCGAGAAAGCCAGAGAGAGAGAGAGAGAGTGTGTGTGTGTGTGTGTGTGTGAGACGCATTCGGATGTGTTCGGGACAAAATGACCCTTGAAAATAAACAGGATTTTCAACATATCGACTCAACCAAATTCCTCCATGAGTATTACACAAAGCATAAGCATAAACATCCAAAATGATTCAAAGCATTTTTTTAATTGGGGAAATAATAATGACTATCATCTCCATCATTTCTATAATCAGAGAATTCAGCATAAGTATTAAATATCTATTCCACCCATTTTTGCTCTAACACATTTTACTGTTTTCCTCAAGTGTTCTGGGTCACATACTGAACATGTATTTGAATTTGTGGGGGTGAGGGGGACACCTTTAAAGTTTCCCTCATATTGCAAATTGATAGTTTCCCTGAAAAAAATTCTGATTGTTGAAACCTAAGTAAGAAATTCCTCCCCTAACGGAGTGTCCTGGATGGGTTCCTCTTCATTCTGGGGAGCCCAGAGACAGAAGCCCTTGCACTCATGACTTGAGATGTGCAGCGTTCTCTTTCTATGATATATTAACTTCATATCTTTAAGAGGATGTTAAATAAAGCCAAGAATTGGTTTAACTAGTAAATAAAAAATAGAAAAACTGAATACCTTGGTTTTCAGCATTCATTTGAGACACAGCACCATTTCTGTCTTGGCTTTCCTGAAATAAAGCCAAAGAGAAATTGAATCTGGGGTACCCCACCCAAACATTCCACAGATTCATAAACACACACACATGCATACGACCCCTTCAAATCACTCATACACTCAAGACTCAGACGAAAGGGAAGCCAAATGCCAAATCCTAGAGGACTGCAATAAAATGTAAGTATTAATGTTCCTAAGTCAAAGGGGAAAAAACCCACAATCTTCCATTAAGTAGGATTTACAGTAATTACTAAAGATGATGCCAGGTGGGAACTGACAGCATCCTGGATGTCTGTGGTACAGGCCACCCTGGAGAGGGGGACCAGGGACAGGGTCTGGAGCTGGACAGCCCAGAAGACCAGAGACCAGTTCCATAGCTGGCCTTCGGCCTTGTCAGCAGCATTATGGGCAGGTTTATTTTTCCTGCCTCCATTTCCTAAGAAATGTATTGAGGGAAAAGTACTATATACCACCATTTATTGACAATACATTAAAAATGTAAGTGTCTACTGAATAAGTGAAATGTAATTTTTCATTAGGTTTTATAAACCTGACATTACACACTGAAGAACCTTGCAATTCTAGACGGATGCAGAAGGAAATGTCTTGTGTTCCAGTGTTCAGAAACCTACTTTTTAGAATATCTTAAATCACGATTGTTCAATGAGGACACGAGATCCTATTAACAGATTCTTCTATATCTACTACCAACCCAAGGATGGTTCTCTATCCTTTAAAAGGCAAAAATGTAAGGCTGACAACAGAGAGTCCAAGCTCCATTACAGCAAACTTCCAGAGACTGCCCAGCTCCCGTTGCCTGGGAATCCAATCCAGCTTCTGGGTCATTTGGACTAAGTGGGTCACCGGCCCGAGCTTGCAGAAATAGCTGAGTTCAAGATGTTTTAAGTTAAGACAACAGGATTTGCTTGCACAGTAATGTCCTTGGTGGTGCTGGTTATGACCACACCACGGCACATAACTTGTGTGAGCAGACAGTGGCCATCACGTGGCTCTTTCCAAACACAGCATCCACATCACTTTACCTAAATTTTACGTTTGTCAGCCTGGTAGTGGGTCAGCGGTGTAGATATGAACCACTCGCTAACTCCTTCTTCCATTCATTCAGGCTGTACTTACAGCATCCCTTCTTGTACCCTGGGAGCTAGTCATTCTTTTCCTCTGGGAAGCAGCATCAGAAACACAGTACAGCTCTCCTACGGTCAATTGCAAATGTTCTCGCTCCTACCTGCCCATGCGAAGCACTCTCGATGAAAACAACATCAGATGCTAAAGTGAACATTTCCTGCCGGGAAGCATCCTTGTCTCGTCTCGTCTAACCCTTACCTTGAGCCTTTCTCGGCGCCGGGCCTCCAGCAGGGACAAGCGTCGGATGCGCTTCCTCATGCGAGCCGGCCCTTCTCGCCAGTCCAGTTCCCACTGGGAGCAGGGTGTGGCTTCTGCCATCTGGCCCCACAAGCCCAACTCCCCAAAAAGCTGCTCCTGGATCCTGGCCCAGGCGGTGGCTGCCTTGATGTTGTCACATCTCCGCCTCTGGGAAGGAGAAAAGTGCAGTGTCACCCCAGACACATTTCTTCACTGGCTTGGCCCCCAACCTCCTGGGTGAACAGACCAAGGCCCGTATAACTGAGGAAAATGACCCCCAGAAGTAGCCCCAAGCACCTGCAGGTGGGGTAGCGTACTCTCTGGAGCCAGGACCAGGCCAGGAGAAGTAATCAATTTGTCAGCTTGGAGGCCATTTAATTCAGCTCAGGGAAGGAGAAAACCATCTGCCCTTTGGCCTTCAGAGCCATGTGACTGCCAGGTCACAGGGTCCCTAAGGTCCCCATGCTGTTCATCAGAGTGATAGGATGGACACAGACCCCTCAGCACAGCCCTACCCTTCCAAGTGGACCAGGAATTTTGCCACGGCCCCTACCCTTCAAAATGACGCTGAAAACACTCCTTCTAGTGTCTAGACTGGCGATGCGGTGAGAATGCTCACAGAAGCTAAAACCTTTGACATTAATTAAAATAACCCCACCTAGTATCAATGAACTCCTCATGGTGTGCACAGGTGGCACCTGACTGTTACACCTTCTGCTGAAGTATAACTCACACCTTCTACAAGATACGTCAACACTCCTAACCTGCATTTGTATGCCACGCTGAGGTTCCGTACCTCACCTGTCAAGGAAACAGTCCAATTCAGTCTGGACAGCAGAATCAACTTTGTCTGCAGCATGAACTTTTGCAATTATTTAAATATTTGATGGCGTGCACCCTACATTTTCATTTTCATTTTTCAGAAAACTGAAAGGTGACAGTTTTAATAACATGAAGCAGACCTCATAAACTTTGCGGCAAGAGGAACGAAATGCACTGTCATGCATTAGGCTGAGCCCCACACTCACTCTTTCTCATTTCCTCTACACGGTGACACCATGAGTGCAACTTGGTGTTTGAAAATGTTTTCTATTATCCTCATGAGGAAACCAAATCTAGAGAGGAAGGTATAGCTCAGTGGCAGAGCATATGCTTAGCATGCACAAGGTCCTGGGTTCAGTCCCCAGGATCTTCATTAAAAAATAATAATAAATTAAAAATAAATAAATAAAAATAAAAATCACCACTGTGTTAGAAAGGAAGAAAGGAAGAAAGAAAAACCAAGTCTAAGAGAGGAGAAGTGACTTCCCCAAGGACCAACAGGTGACTGGGCTGAGATCAAAACCCAGTCTGTCTGATTCCAGAACCTTCGCTTAAGCCTGCATGCTTTAACTTCTTTCCGGGGGACTTTGTATCATTCCAATCATTGGTATGATTCCAATCATTCCAGTAACTTGTGATTTCTGCTGGTATTACTTCAAAGACTGACAGACTTAGATCTAGATAAACCCTGTAAATCCAGGCCATTCTGAATTGATAAATGGTTCTCAGAACTTGACAATTCGCACAAAAACAGGACAGCTGGTATAGTGCTCAGCACCTGGTCTTTGGTGTCCAATGAGCCTGGGTCGTCACCACATTTCTGCTCCTCACTATCTGTTTAACCTAAAGGAGACTCAGCTTCCCATCTGTCAAATTTGGTTAGTAATATTACCACCATAACAGAACCATGGGTTTATGTAACTATCAAGTGAGACAATATTTTCTGGAGTTTATTACGCTGCCTTACCCAGCTTAATCAGTTAGTATTATTATTGTGAATAAAGATCCTACTTCAAAACAAAATTGCTTTGTTTCTCCACAGTTCTTAAATTCACATGTGAAATAGTTACTGCATTTTACAAGAATGCCAATTGGTTAATAGAAAACTCCAGAAAAATAATGACTATCTGAAGCCTTTTATAGGAATTTGGTTATATGAAATGAACACTTGTTTGGGGAAAACATTTCAGCTCTTTGGAGACTGTTGCTGTGTTTGAGCTTCATAAAGGATGAACAATCCCCAGCTGTTCAGTTGTCCACCCAGGGGCTTCAAATTAGTCTTTTAAGAGTGTTCTTTTCACCCCAATCTCCACGTATGCAGCCTTGAGATTCACGGCTGCTTGAGTCTTCATCACAGGACAAATCAAATTTGTTGTCTTGAATATCTGCAGCCAGACAGATGTGTGTCAGCGGCGCAGTCCCTCAGAGATGAATGATTGTTTAGTCTGTGACAGAAGGCTACGTGTGGTCACCCCAGGACAGAGGACGTGAGATGACCAAATAAACTGAAGTCCTGAGTCCCTGCACCTGCAAGGTGTGCTGTAACGCCCGTGTTTCTGCATAAGGTGAGGTCCTCTTTCAGTTCAAACCCTGAGTGGGCCAAATGCCACACTGGATGGAGAGGCACGGATGCTGGTGTGTTAGAGGCAGCTATGATTCTCGGCCGAATAGAAACTCTGGGGTAGCATCACTGAGACTTTCCTCTTGGCAGCCAGCCCTTCCCTACTTCCAGTCCCCAGTGCTTGGACGGCTGACCCCAGGCCTGGCTTCAGGGGTGGTGAACGGCTGTAGGATGGGCTAGTGGGCATCATTCCCTGGGATGGGGACGGGTGGTCTCTAGGGCCCATACAGGGAAGACGGCAGAGAGGTGGGTGTGTACATGTTCAAGGTTGCCCACCCCTGATCCCGGGCAACCTTGTGTGCATCAGGAAAAGGCACCTGATGTATCTGCAGCTGAGCCAGATACAGCCTACTGGCAGGCCACTCAACAACAAAACAGTCCCTCTGTGATTTCTCATCCTTCACAGGAGCCCCGTCTCGTTCCAGGATGTACAGCCTGGGGAACTGAGCATGAATTCACTCCAGCCTCACACGTGCTCTCCTTCACCTGCCCTGCTGCCTCAAACATATTAGTAATCTCATACCTCTGTGTGTGTGTGTTAGTGTGAGCGTGTGTGTGTGTGTGTGAAAGAGCGAAAAGAAAGAGGAAGAGAGGACATGGGTTCCTTAGAACAGAGTTTGAATACCTGGATCCAACTCTTCCTGAAGCCTGATCTTCTCCTGGATCTTGCAGTAACACAAAACATTTCATTTATTGCCTAAGCTAGTTTGAATTGACTTTCTGATATTTATATCTGAAAGAGCTGTGACCAAATCTTAATGAATGTATAGAGACTGAGCAAGAAATGGAAACAGCCTGTTGGCCCCCAGAGCCGAAAGAGCATGGGACAGCCTCTTGCACACTAAAAGAAAGGCCATTTCTGGGGTGGAAGGCATCTTGCAAAGAGCTTTAACTAGTGTTTAAAAAAAAAAAAAACAGCACAGAATGAGGTATATCTGTAAGGTATGAGGAGGACTCAGGGGGAGAACAGGTGGTCTGGGGATATTACAGAGCAGAACCAGAGCAGCTGGACCACAGACAAGAGAACAAATAGAACTGGAAATGGCACAGAGGCATCTGGGCAGGGCCAGAGTAGAGGCACCTGTTTTTGCCACTGCTTCTGGGATGATGAGAAATCTGGGAGATTGAATATCAGAACTGCATGATTTGCTGGTGATGGGATGATGCTTGGATTAACTTCCAGGACACTGGGTGACACTGTCTCCTCACGCTGCAAGCACCTGCCGGCTCCAGCGAGCTCTCGGGTGTAGGTAAACAGGTTACACGCCGAGGTAGAAGAGTTTCACACAAACTATTGCTGAGAGCCGTGTGGGCTGGAGCCCCGGAATTTCATTATCTCCACCCTCTTGGGAGGACCTCACTGAGTGTGCTTCGGAGAAACTGTCCTTGAAAACTATGGCATATTTCACAAACCTGATTTCTTTCCAGAACTTGGACTTGACTTCTCTGGAAGTGGGTTGGGGCCCGCACTGGGAAAGTGTGCTGCTCCTTAAGAGAAATCGGGGTGAATGCTCCAGACCCCATTATCTCCGTCAGATGGTGATTACATCTACATTCCTTTAAACATTGAAACAATCTGTCTTAAATATTTAAACACTTGGAAAGTATCCTTCTGGATTAGCCTCAAATGCTGATTTTCTCAAAAACACCTCACTCGACAGTAAAATTCTGTGCAGCTTTCTCAGGTGCCCTCCGAGCCCTAGTCAGGCCAGCTGCTGAGAACGAGCCAGGCTGATGTTTCTGGGGGCTGGATCCCTGCTTGCCCTCCGGGCTCAGAGCCTCTGCTGAGGTGCTGCCCTTCCTGATGAACTTTCAACCCTTCAAATTCCAGCAGAAATCCATGAAGTACCACAGAGCACAGCTCTCCTAGCCATGACCAAATCTTCCAGGCTTTTCCAACCGCTGAAGGAGAAATGGTCACAATCTAGGTGATGATGTGGAAGTTTAGATAAAGAACTCCCTCTGTCCTGAAATGGACCAAGTGTGATAAGGATATCCATAAAGAAAGAACTCAGTCCTAAACGAGTCATCTTATTTTCCCCGCAATGGCAACTGAATTTATTAGCAGTCTTGCTAGTCCTGAATGAGGTTGGTGAATGCAGGTAGGGAGGCACTGACATGCAAGGGCCTGCCAAGGAGTACAGATAACACGTAAAGATACGCCAGCAAGACATCTACCCAGCCGTGTACCCCCAAACCTCCTCCCCCACCCCTGCTGTGTCTGATAAACTGCCCATCTCCTTGCACAGCACAGCCTGGGAGGCTGTGTGGCTAGACTGTGTGCTTCTGCGTGCCAGCTGCATGTCTCACAAATCCTTATTCCCAGGGGCACATTGTGGGCTCCCAGACAAGCATATATGGGGGGAATCAGACCAGGTTCCTTGCTGAAGTTGATCACAGCCTGTTTTGCTTCCCTTGAACTTGGGAACTCCTGTTTCACCATTCTTTGAGCCCCCGTCTGACCCCAGGCGCGCTCAGTGGTTCCTGATACCCCCCTGCTCCTCTCTTGGTGGTAGAGCACCCTAGTACTGGCCTTGTCGCCCTGAGTTTGGCTGTTTCTTTACTCTTGGTCCCAGTACTGCATGTAAAGAACCTCTGAGGCAGAGCAGTGTCATGACCGTCTCTGCCTCTCCTATACCTGGCACAGGCTTTGGCACAGAGAAATGGTAAAGTAAAAATATAATCTGTGAAGTTTTAATACTATTGTTGTGGTCTATCATTAGCAAGCATTATAAATTTTGTTAACAACAATAACACTGGCTAAAAATGAACGTCCTAGCCATTTATTAACTACATATGGGACATCTATTCCCTGCCAGCCACGGAATGAGCCTTTCCCTGCTCATTCTTTAATCTTTACAGATAGGCAGTATTATCCCGCCTTAAAGATGGGGACTCTGAGGCTCAGACTGCAGGCCTAGGAAGAGGCAGGCCTGAGATTCAAATAGAGATCCCACTAGCATGAGAGCTAGCCAGCCAGCCAGAGCTCTTGAGCTCGCCTGTACAGATATCACACCTGGAGAGCTGATTCCAGTATCTAAACCTGCCGTCATCAGTGGCAACCCATTGCCCTCAGGATAACATGCAAAACCCTAAAGCAGCAGCAAGCCCTCTGTGCGCTGGCCCTGCCTCACCTTTACCCTTGTCTCATCCCAGTTACCTCCTCTTCTCCCACGTAGCTGATGACACCAGTGCTTTCCTGACCCGGGAGCCTCACACATTCCCGCCCCTGAGTCAAAACCATTTCCTTAAAATGCTTTTTAGCTCTGATGCCTCCTTCTTCAGATTTTAACTTAGAGGTCACTTCCTTGGAGAGGGCCTCTGATCTGCCCAAATGAAATCCGCCCCGCCATCGTAATCTCCCACCGTATCGGTATTTTCCCTGCCTGTTGCGCATTCCAAGTTATGATGATCTATTTATTTGTGCAGTGATTGAATGTCTAGCTCTCCTTTAGAATGAAGCTCATGAGAGTGAGGCCCACGCCTGGTGCGTTCACAGTCACGCCCCTAGCTCCTAGCACAGGGTCTGCCACACCCTCGGCTCTCGGGGCCTATTTGCTAATTGGAGATTCAGTAGATAAGTGGAGGGACACACTCACTGCCCATCTCCTCAGATGCTGACAGTGTGGGTACAAATCCCACTACACAGGTCACACTACGCAGGCAGGACTGAATTGCTAATGACCAATTATTGACTTAGCCAATTTCAAATTTAAACCGAAGGCCCTTGTGATTCTTTATTTCAAGTTCAAGGTGGACTCCGGTCTACTGTGCAGAGAAAGGCACTGTCCTGTCTCTTACCTGTACGTGATCTTTGTATAGGGATGCGTAGAGTTCCTGACCTCTTCGTCTATAGTTCTCAATACATGACACAAAATCCTGGAGAAGAGAGAAGACAAGTCAGAGCTAATGGCAGTTGTGAGTATAGAGGGGAGCTTCTCTGCTCTAACCAACTACCAGGGGAAGTGACAGCCACAGCACTCGGTGACCAGATCAGTCACACCCTCACGCATACACATCTCAGCCATGCGGATACATTCACAGACACGTTTATGGGTCACTTCAATCAATTTGAATGAACTGAAGTTCATGTTTATGGGTTACTTCCACTTCCAGCTGTGATGAACTAGCTTATAGTAGATAAATATTCCTCTCAAGAATAAGTAGAAAAGCTAGATTTGAATATACTTTAAGACAGCAGAGAGCTACCAAGAGAGCCAAGACTCACCAAGATGTGCCCAGTGTCCAATATCTATGTTCTCCCCTCCCCCCAAGATATTAGCAAGTAGGCAAATAGCACAAGAGGCTGAGAAACTGAGCAGAAAGTGGTGGCTGAGAAGCAGAGAAGCCTAACAGAGTTTTTGGAAGTCTCAGGTGGCCAAGAAGACAAAACTGGAGTCCAGGTCAACCAAGGCCTCCAGAACATAAGGAATCAAGAGGACAGAAAGAGGACAGTAAAGAAAAATAGGCCCAGCTTTCTGCATCAGTGTTCCTCTTAAAGCAACTGCCAATTCATACACAGCAGGGGTGCTGAGAGGCTGAGGAGGTAAGTAAAGTTCCAGCAGTCTCAGTCTGTAGAAGCCAACAGGAGGAGGCCTCACCTCGTGGGTTCTCTGAAGGGCCGCATAATAGAAACATGCATGAAACAGACCAGGCCTTACAAAGCCAAGACTCAACTTCCAATAAGCTCAATCTCTGAGTACATTATAGTGATGTGCCCCTACCCCCAAAACATGCAAGAAGACAAAAAAAAAGTCCCCTCTGGAGAAGGGTCACATCATCTGAAGCCTCTAATCAAGGATTTTTATACACAATGTTCAGCAGTCAAGCAGAAATTATTAGATATGCCCATAGAAAGAAGCAACAGAAAAACAAACAATAAAAACATGACCAAAGGTACCCAGATATTAGAGTCATCAGACATGGACCTTAAAATAATGCAAATAATATGGTCCAAAATGCAATATGGAGAATTTTGCAAGAGACATGAAATCTATGAAAACCATCCAAATAAAAATTCTAAATCTGTACAGTGAATTAATTGAATTTAGAAATTCCATAGGTGCAGGGGGGAGGGCATAGCTCAAGTGGTAGAGTGCATGCTTGACATACCAGGTTCAATCCCTAGTACCTCCTCCAAATAGAAATAAATGAATAACCAGCCGCTCCCAAAAGAAATTCCATAGGTGAGTTTAACAGCAGGGTGGACACAACTCAACAGAGGATGAGTGAACTTGAAGAAATATTCTTGCTAACTATGATGAGACGAAAGTATGAAAAATACAAGAAAGATAGAGTTATGTAATATATTATGTAATATTAGTAATATACATATGTAATATGTAGAAACTATCTAACATATGTGGAATTGTAGTCTCAAAGATAGAGAAAGAATGGGTCAGAAGCAATATATGAAAAGTTAACGAGCATTTTCCCAAATGGATGAAAGGCATCAAGTCACAGGCTTGAGAAATTCTACCAAATTAGGAGCTTGAGATTAACAGATACACATTACTCACTATAAAACAGATAAACAACAGGGATCTACTCTATAGCATAGGGAACCATATTCAATTTCTTATAACAACATACAATGGAAAAGAATCTGAAAAAATATATACATGTGTATATGTATAACTGAATCGCTTTGCTGTACACCTGAAACTAACATCATAAATCAACTACACTTCAATAAAAAACAAAATTAAAAAAAGAAATTCCATAAACCTGAAACAACAAAAATGCAAATAAAACCACACATAAGCCTATCATAGTAAAACTGCAAAAACAAAGACTAAGAAAAAAATAATTTAAAAAAATTGGAAAATATTTTAGACTAAATTAGAATGAAAAATGACATAATGAAGCATATATGTTAGAGCTAAAAATTTTTGTGGGAATATATATATATATAAAATGAATGTAAATTTAAGCCTATAAATTAATCATGCATATCAAGAAATTTGAAAAAAATTAAAACCTAAGAAAAATAAATTAAAAGTCCCCCAGAAAGTCTGATAAGAAACAAAGAACTAGGCAAAATTTACCAGGGACAGGAATGAGGAAAGGAGGTATCATTTAAAAAGTCATTACGAATAGTTTTACGCTAATACATCTGAAATTTTGGATGAACAAGAGACATTTCCAGGAAAATACAGCTTGTCAAACTTGATACAAAATGAAACAGAAAATCTGAATTATGCAATGTCTATTACAGAAACTAAATCCATAAATAAAACTCTTCCCACAGAGAAAATTTCAGGACGAGCATAAATGAGAGTGAGAGGATGGGGGAGAAACTTTGAGGAAAAAAAGTAAATCAAATTCAGCAATATATAAAAGTATAATGTAGCACCACATAATTGTATTCATTCCAAGAATACAAATTGACATGAAGATTGAAAAACATTGAACATGATTTGCCGCATTTATGAATTAAGGGAGAAACATCACATGATCTTCTCAACAGTTTAGAGAAAGCATTTCATAAAATGCAACAGCCATTAAGAATAAAAAGTCTCAGCAAATTAAAAGAAGAAAACTTCCTTAATTTGATCAAGGACAGCTGCAACAAATATGAAGCAAGTATTATATTAGTTTTACCCTGCAATCAGAAATGAGAGAAAAATGTCTACTATCACTGTTTGTAGTCAATATTTTAATGAGGGTACTAACCAGTGCAATAGAAAAAGGAAAAGACATAAAAAAGGTACAAGGTTTGAAAGGAAAAATAAAACTAAAATTACTCATAGTAAACACTATTCTGTACACTAAAAATGAAAAAATACCCATAGATAAACTATTATAATTAAAAAGAACTTTAGCAAGATCTATTAACACAAAATGTTACTGTATTTGTATATGCTAACAACAAATAATTTTTAAAAAGTATTTTAAAATTATAGACTAATTGCTTTTGTATTAAAAATATCAAATACTTAGAAATAATTTAATGAGAGATGTTCACTTATATGTGGATCTAAAAAGTAAAACAAAAAAAGTATATATATAACAAAACAGACACAGACCCTCAGATATAGAAAACAAATTAGTGGTTACCAGTGAGGGGAGGGAAGGAGGGAGGGGCAAGATAGGGGTATGGGATTAAGAGATACAAACTACTATGTATAAAATAGGTAAGCAACAAGGATATATTGTATAGCACAGTGAATTATAGCCATTATCTCGTAATGAATTTTAATGGAGTATAATCTGCTAAAAAATCTGAATCATAATGTTGTGCACCTGAAACTAATATAATATTATAAATCAACTATAATTCAATTAAAAATAATAAATAAGATTAACATTAAAAAAACTATAAATGTATACCTGCTCTCCTCTTTTTTTCTCTCAGCTTATTTAAAAGACATAAAATTACATAAATGAATGATTATGAGAATGTATTGTTGAGTTTATAACATTTACAAGTGGAATATGTGTAATAATAATACCATTAAAGGGGGCAGGATTAAAGGTAAAGGGGTAACATTTCTCTGCCTCACTGGAATTAAGTTAGTATAAATATGAAGCTGATTCTGATGAGTTATGTGCATCTGGTAAATTTAGAGCAGCCACTAAGGAATAACTCAAAAATAACACTGAAAAAAGTATTAAAAATTTTAAATGCTACAGCATAATACCTTCAATTAATGCAAAAGAAAGCAGTAAAGATGAAGCAGAGACAAAAAAAGACATGACACATAAAAAACAAAAAGTAAAATGACATAAAAAGATATAAACTCAACCATATCAATAATAATTTCAAATATGAATGGAATGAACAATCCAATTAAAAGGCAGAGATTGTTAGATTGGATAAAAAAATAAACAAAATCCAATTATATGCTGTCTTCAGGAGACACACTTTAGAATCAAAGATATAAACTGAAAGTAGAAGAATGGAAAAAGGTATATCATGCAAAGAGTAACTACAAGAAAGCTGAACTGGCTATACTAATAATAGACAAAAACTCTAAAACAAAAAATATAACCAGAAATAAAGAAGGACATTTTATAATGATAAAGGGTCAATCTGTCTGAAAGCTGTAACAATTATAAACATATACAACATATAAGCAAATATAAACACATAATGATTAGCAAAGCATCAAAATATATAAAGCAAAAACTTACAGAAATGAAGGAAGAAATAAACAATTCAATAGTAACAGTTGGAGATTTTAATGGCTCACTTTCAATATTGAATAGAGCAACTAGACAGAAGATCATCAAGGGAACAGAAGACCAGAACAATACTATAAACCACCCAGACCTAACGGACATCTATAGAACACTCCATCCAAAACCAGTAAAACATACATTCTTCACAAGTGTACGTGGACCATTCTCCAGGACAGAACATATACTAGGCCATAAAACAAACCTACAAAAATCTGAATAGACATAATACACAGTATGTTTTCTGACCACAATGAAATAAAATTAGAAATCAATTCACAGAAAGAAATTTGTTAAAATTAAAAATAAATGTAAACTATATAACACTCTTGAATAATCAATGGGTCAAAAAAGTGTTTCCTTATTCAAAAGGGAAAACTTTGAGATGAATGAATATAAAGAGATAACATACCAAAATGTATTGGACCTAGCTAAAACAGAGCATAGAAGAAAATGTGTAGTTGTGAATAGAGAAAAAAATACCTTAAATCAATATTCTAACCTATCTTAAGACACTGGAAAAATAAGAGTAAACTAAGCCTAAAACAAGCAAAAGGAAAGAAATAATAAAGATTAGAGCAGGAAGTCATAAATTACAGAACAGAAAAACAACAGACAAAATTAATTAAACCAAAATCTGGTACTTTGGAAAGATCAAGAAATTGAGCAAACTAGCTAAATTTAAGAAAAAAGAGAGAAGACTCAAATTACTATGATCAGAAATAAAAACAGGGACATTGCTACTAGCTTTAAGAAATAAAAAGTATTATATTATAAAGGAATATCATGAGGAATAGAATGATGACACTATGATTATAAAGGAATATATCTGTTTGTTTTTCCCATTTTTCTGGCTTGGCTTTGCACTTTTCTCCCCTTGGGACACTGATATCTTGACTCTATTGCCAAAAAACATCCCATCAAGGTCGTTTTTTGCCAATTACATGCCAATAAGTTAGATTTACTTAGATGAAGTAGACACGTTTAGAAAGACACAAAGTACCAAAACTGACTCAAGAAGAAGTGAACAGTCAAAATATACTTATAACAAGTAAAGAAATTGAATTAGTAATAATAATATTTTTTTAAACTACCCACAAAGAAAAGCCTAGGCTTAAATGTCTTCACTGCTGAAGCCTACCAAACACTTAATGAACAATTAATACTAATTTTCACAAACTCTTCCAAAAATTAGAAGGAACATTTCTCAACACATTCTATGAGACCAGTATTATCCTGATAATAAAACCAGATAAATATATCACAAGAAAAACAAAATATACACCAATATTTCTTATACACAGAATGCAAAATCCTCAATAAAATACTAACAAACTGAATCCAGCAACATTAAAAAGAATTATACACCATGATCAAGTGGGATTTACCCCTGTAATGCAAAGTTGGTTTAACACCTGAAAACGATTAATGTAATATACACATAATCATCTCAGTAGACAAATGAAAGTGTCTGACAATATTTAACATCCTTTTATAAAAAAAAAAAAACTAGGAAGAAAGAGAGCCTCCTCAACCTGATAAAAGGCATCCAGAAAAACCCATAGCTAATATCATACTTAGTACTGAAAAACTAGATGGCTCCCTCTAGCATCAAAAACAAGACCAGGATGTTCACTCTCACCACATCTAGTCAGCATTGTACTGGAAGTTCTAGACAAGGAAAGCAGGAAAGGAAGAGAAATAAAAGGTATCCAAATTACAAAGAAATGATCTCTTGTCAAAGAAAACATAATGCTATAGCATTTTACACCAAAAGCACAATTTACACACACATAATGAATTGGACCCCATCAACATTAAAAACTTTTGCTCTGCAAAAACCTGTAGGAATATGATATAATAATAAGCTATAATCTGGGAGAAAACATTTGCAAGCCATGTATCCATCAAAGGACTAGTATCTATAACATACATGAAATTTAACAGTAAAAACTTAAAACTCAACAGTAAAAAAAAAAAATTCCATTAGAATATGTGCAAAAGACATGAATAGACTCTTCACTAAAGTGGACACACAGATGGCAACAAAGCACATGAGGACTATGTTCTACATAATTATCCATTAGGAAAATGAAAATAAAAACTACAGTGAGATATCACTACACACCTATCTGAATAGTTAAAATTAAAAAATGACAACACCAAATGCTGGCGTGGATACTGAGAAACTCGATTACTCATATATTACTGATGGGAACGTATGGTACACACTCTGGAAAACACATCAGTAGACTTTTCAAAATCTAGATGCCTACCATAGGATCCAGCAGTTGTAAACCCTGGGGATTTATCCCAGCGAAATGAAGACTTACACTCACACAAAAATCTACACATGAATGTTTATAGAAGTTTTACTCATAATAGACAAAAACTGGAAACAATCCAGATGACCTTCAACAGGTGAATGAGTTAACAAACTGTGAAACATACTTCCATGGAATACTGTTAGACAATAAGAAGGCCTGGACGGTGGATACATGCAGCAACCTGGATGAATGTGCACAGAATTATGCTAAGTGAGAAAAGACAATCCCCAAAGGGCAACATCTTGTAGTGATGGAAATGTTCCTTGTGATACTGTATTACACTTCTGCAAGATGATACCAATGGGGGAAACTGAGTAAAGAGTACGTGGGATCTCTCTGTATTATTTCTTACAATTGAATGTGAATCTACAATTCTTAAAATAAAAAGTTTAATTTTAGAAAAGCCATTGAGGGCTCTATCTTTACCATTCAAAAACAAAAGTATTCACATCCAGAAAAGACAAATAACAACTATAAGTAAGTAAGATTTTAAAAAGAGACATTCAGTAGAAATTTTCTTAAAAGAAAAAAATTGAACTGGTACTTCATTTAAAAAAAAGGATGTCAATGGCCAAAAGACATATGAGAAAGTGGTCAACTTCATTTGCCATCTGAGGGATATAAACTAAAACCACAATAAGAATATCTAAATTCAAATAGGCTAATAATAGCACATTTTGATTATGATTTGGAGCAACTGGAACTCTCCTACCTTGCTGAATTGGTACAGCCATTTTGGAACATCGTTTGATAGTGTCTTAAAAGATGAATATACGCATACCCAGTGAAACAGCAATTTCATGCCTATATACATACTCAGCAGAAATTCACACGTGTGTTCCAAAAGACATGTGAGAGAATGTTCATAACAGCAGTGTTTGAAATAGTCCCAAACTGGGAACAATGCAAATGTCCACCAGTAATAGACTGGATAAATAAATTATGCTACATTTAAATACTGAATCCTTTACAATGATGGTTCTTAAAGTGTGGTCCATGAATTCCTAGAGGTTCCTGATACCCTTTTAGGGAATCCGTGAAGTCAAAACTATTTTCAAAATACTAGGACATCTTTGCCTTTTTTCACCATGTTGCCATTTGCATTGACAGTTCAAAAGCCACAGTGAGTAAAACTAGTGTCGCAGCCCGAATCAGGGCATTGGCACCAACTGTACAGTAACCATTGTATTGCCGTCCTCACCACTAGAAACTCGTAAGGAAAAAAAAAAATCTTACTTAAGAATGTCATTGATGCTGTATACTACAAACTGACACAACACTGTAAACTGACTATACTTCAATAAAATATATACATACAAAAAAAGAATGTCATTGATGAAACAATACAAATGGTTAATTTTATGAAATCTCAACCTTTGCATACACTTCTTTTTCAATAGTCTATGTGATAAAATGGGAAATCTGCATAAAGCACTTCTGAATATCAAAAATCATGACAGTCGTTTCAAGGAGAAGCACTTGTGTAATTGTTAGAGTCGTGAGCTGAACTAGCTGCTTCTGTCATAGAACATCATTTTTATTTGAAAGAATGACTGACAGACAAAATTACAGTTATGAAGACTTGGACATCTGGCAGATACTTTCTTGCAAATGAACAAAGTGAACCTGTCATATCAAATAAAACCACTGACAGTCTTTGCTGCCTATAATAAAATTTAAGCTTTCAAATTTCAGATATTAAAATGTTGGAAAACTTGTACCTTCCTCTGTGAGCTTGACAGTTTCCCAGTAGATAAATATTCTTGTGATAAGATTGGTGGTGCATGAATATGATTTTTCCACACTGCATAATAAAGTGTGTCAACGTTTGGGAGACGTAAGGAACTCAGGGAACCAATATTCCCAACTCATGTTACATGCATGTTCCAATTCGTGTACAAATTATGTATGGGTTAAAATATCTATTCAAAGTGCAAGATAATTTATACATTTTAAGGTAACAGAGTACAAAAATTCCCCTGATTAAAGTTTCAAGTAACCTTTAAGAAACTACCAAAATTGTTGAATTTTGGTGTAGTATCAAAGAAGAATATAATTTTCTGAAAAGTCTATTAAAATTCTCCTTTCTTTTCTAACTACACATCTGTGAAAAGCCAGATTTTCTTCCCGTATTTCAATCAAAAAAAAAAACACATACTACAACTGATTAAATAAAGAAGCAGGTAAGAGAATCCAACTGTCTTCTACTAAACCAGATAGATATTAAAGGAATTTGCAAAAATATAAAACACTACTACTCTTTTCACAATTTTTTCTTTTGAAAAATAGTTATTTATTAAAATGCTATTTATGCTTAACCATAATAAATGTATTACTATTATTTTAAAATGAATTAATAAATGTGTTATTTTTAAAATTCTGTTTTAATTTCTAATAAGGTAAATAGCAACAGATACAATCTATACAAACAACAGCTCTTTCGAGTCCTCAATAATTTTTAAGAGGGTAAAGGGGTCCTGAGGCCAAAAAGGTTGAGAACTCTATGAAAATGTTGTTCTCTCACTATGAAAATGAAGGAACTACCACATCATGAAATGACATGGATACATTTCACATAGTTTGAAATGAAATAAGCCAGGCAGGAGAATATATGTTATCACAAATCCATAAAAATAAAAATGTGGGAAAAATGATGTATGGTATCAGATGTTAGGAAATTAGCTACTTTGGGGCCAGTGGGTGCTAGGGAATAGCAGGGGGCATGGAGTGTGGGGGTGCTTCTGGGGTGCTATGAATGCATTTTTAAATCTGGGTAGTGGTCACATGTTCACTCTGCGAAAATTCTTAAATCTGTATATTTGTGATTTGAACACTTTTTTCCATATGTGTTATACTTCAATAAAATTACAAAGAGTTTACCAGCAAAGACTCAAAAATATGGAAACAATATAATTTTTAAAACCCTAGTTACAGTTTTGGAGTGGTGGGAATAGGGTGATTTCTTTCTTTTCTTCCTTTATTTTTTGTTTACAAAATTTTCCTTAATATTGCTGTTACGTGTTTACACACATTAAAAGTAACTGTCATTATGAGCATTGCAAGTAACATAAAATGTTGACAAATTTGACTAATTTTACATCGAAGGCAAAAGCCCAGACGTTTTTTTCTAATACGATGCTTTGGAGATGTGCAGCAGGAGAGAACTCCTGGGGGGCACTTGGACACAAAGTGGCTCCTGTCACACAGTAAATGTGGAATCGCACTGAAGAAGACTGGGCCTAGTAAGGATGGTCCCAGAGGGTTAAGTCAGCCTGGGTAGGGAGTTTCAGGCAGGCAGGCTCCAGCAAGATATGTGAAAAGAGATTCAGACTCCCCTGCTCTTCTGAGCGTTGCAAAATGAGAGTGTGGGCTAGAAGCAATACAAGTCCAGACATCTTGGTTCTTGGCTTTTACCAGCCACATTCTGTGGGCAATTGCTTAATATTTCTGCAATTTGATTTATTGTCTATCAAATGAAGGTAATAGTACCTCCTCTGTCTATTCTAAAGAGACATTACAGAGAAAGGAGGAGACTGTAGCATGAAAGCACTTTGTAAATTGAAAAGGGTCACCAGAGACTATTTGAGTGAAAGTCATAGATAAAATCAGCTAGAAAAAATTAACCGAGGTGGTCGCTTCAAAATGAACACTTACAGAAAATGATTTCAGCTATAAATCATATTTACTCTTCAAATAAATCCCATCTACAATCGCTGCAGCCCCAGGTTGCTTACCCCCTTGCTCAGATACTCCATGTCTACCCTCAAATTTCCTCTCTGTTAAGTTCAACAGTCACTGCCCACCTACTATTTTTCAGGCTCTGGGGTACAAAGATGAGCCCCATCTCTGGTTTTGTTGGGCCCAACAGAAGAGTGTATAGTTATGTGTTGACGTGGCCAATGTTGAGACAGAGCTACACACAGGACACCATGACACAGGTCACAGTCAACACACAGAAGAGGGGACCTTAGTGTTCAGTGAAGGCTCCCTGGTTGAGATGTTGCTTTAGCTGAATTTTGAACGAGAGGTTTTAAATAGAAGCCTGATTTATTAAATCAGTATATTAAACATTGTCCTGTACACCAGAAATTGACACATTGTAACTGACTAAATAATCCAATAAAAAAATTAAAATAAAACAAAAGTTTAAAAAAAATAAATAGAAGCCTGTTGTGGTCCCAGTGGCATTTTTTTGATAACTCACTCTGGTAGCAATTTGAAGGATGGATTTAATGACAACAAGACTAGAAGTAGGGAGCACCCTAAGGATACCATCATGACAGTACAGGTGAGGACTCACACGGTGCAATGAGTGAAGTGGAATTCCAAGTCAAGTTCAAGAACTACAGGGAAAATAAAATTGGGAAGAATGATAACTATAGCAGAAGGTAAGAATTACTCCGAAAGTTCTGGTTTGCCTAAATGAATGAATTAAATTAGATAAACTATGAAAAATTAAGAGAGATCACAAAGTCAAGAGAAAGAGCAAGTTTAAGTGATATGAAGACATGTTGAATTTGAAGCCTCAGTGGTACAGCTGAACACCCCCAGAAGAAAGCTCAAGTGAGAGGTCCAAATTCTACATAGATCTGTGAGTCATTCAGCAATCAGATGATAGATAAACCCTGAGAGATGGTAACATCCCTCATGGAAAGTAAGTACAGACAAGGTCAGACACCTGGAGAGCACTAGCGAAGTGTACACCAGGAGAAGGGTGGGGAAGGTATAAGGAAAATCAGAAAAGACATGTCATAGAAACTGAGGGCTGTTTAACCATCATGAATGCCTCAGAGAAGTCCTGTAGGATGAAGCCTGAAAATGTCTTGGCTTTGTCTAGAGAAACTGGCCTTTGGTAACTTGTACAAGAGTCATTTCAGAGGAATGATTAGACAGTAAGTGAGTCAACTAGAGATTTGGAGACAAGGAAATGAAGACAATGAATACAGATACTTCATTAAAGAAACTTGACTTTAAAGAAGAGGAAAAAAAAAAAAAAAAAGAGGTGGGAGCAGAGCCAAACAACATAAGGGAACGGATACAACTCAAGTATATTTCTAGGCTGATGGGAGCTTGGCTGTAGACCAGAGAAGGTTGACAAACAAAGCAAAGAGGAAGGTCACTGGTGGTGCAGGTTCTACGGGGTAAGAGAAGAAACAGTGGGATCAGTGGCCCATGTAGAGGTTAACCTGAGCTACGAGGAAAGGAGAAGTCTCTTCACACTCGGGAGCTGAAGGGAAGGACTTGAGGATGGTGCGGATGTGGGTGAGTGTCTAAGTGGAACATTGAAAAGTTCACACCTGCTGGCTTCCAGTTCCAGGGTGGAGTAGAGGGAAAGATGGCCCTGCTTCCGCCAAAGAACTGAGCAGGGGTGAAGGTTTGGAACCATGGGTTAGTGGGATGGGAGAGGGAACTGACTGAGGGCACCTTTAATATAAGAGTTGTATAAGAGTTATATATGAGGGTTATATAAGAGTATGGAGAGTCCCAATGTTTGTTATCCCTTTGTCCGTTCTCTCAGCCTTACATCCAATTAACTGATCTGCACACAGCTCTAACTTATTTGCACACAGCTACAAGCTGACAAAGGAGTTTCCTTATGCATTATCACATTTCCTATTTAGCCACCTGACAGATCTGTATTATGATTATTCCCATTTTACAGAAGATGAAACTGAGGGCAAGTGAGGATAAGTGACTCCAACAACATAGGAGTTGGCAGCGCCGGAAGATGACTTCTCGGACTCTGCCACCATGTGCGTCTCTCCCACATGGTTTCCACCCTGTGTGTCTCTGCAATGCTAAGCAAACATTACTTTACTATTGCCTTTTGAGACCTCTCATGCCCTGGGGAGCTGTCACACTCAGGATGGGGAGACAGGAGGAGGGTGATTTGGGTCGGTTCAAGGGCAGAGGCCCATCTGCCTGGGCAGCAGTGAATATGGCACATCGTACAGGGACAAATTCAGAGCAGAGCTCTGCACTGACTATTGGAGCTAAATGTCCTTTGCTTAGCAACTGCCTGTGTATTAAAGAGTATGAGAACCTTTGAAGTAGAACCAAAGGCCTCAGAAGGCCATGTAGAGATTTGAGGGAGAGCAGATCTGGTTTAAAGAGGCTGTGCCCTGCTGTCTCAGTGCCTCCTCAGGGAAGGTTTGTCTACAGGGATACAGATTAGATCTTGGAATGGCGAATGGGACACATCCCACCTGGGGGGAGGGTCACCTTTTAGTGAGCAGGGGTCAGCTGGGTGGCGCCCACTTTTGCCAGGGGCACCCCTGGGGCTGGCCAGCTGCTGGTGACCCTCCTGCCCAAGCTATCCCACAGGAAGTGCCCGCTGTCATTGATGACAGTCATTACAGTGTTTGTGTAAAGCATCATTAGTCCTGTAATCACAGTCGTGTGGCCTAGCAAGAAGGAGAAAGGCCAATATCTGAACACAGCCCCTCAGATCCTGCTCGGAAACTTAGTACCAAGGTTACAGTTGTAGGTCCTGGACTCTTCAGCCTAGCAACGCACATGCTGGGTCTGGGACTAAACCCACTAGGTGAGAAATGTCACGTTTTACCATGTGCTGACATGTATGCATGTGACTTTAATTACGAGTCAGCATTTTCACTGCTAGTCATTTAGTCCAAGGAAATTGTAAGATATATTCACTGGAAAACATCTTCCACCATCTTATTTATAGCAGCACAAAATGAAACAATTTAAATATCAACACATGGAGGGATGGGTCATCCTGATGCTAGAGCATCATGCAGTCACCACAAATTATGATCACCAAAGGCCACCACTAGCCCATATGGCACTTTCGTGTCCCCTTTGGCAGACACCGCCCTGGACCTGCCTGGATGGCTTGAATAGTGGGACAAAGAATGGCCATTTTTTTCCTTTTTGGTCTTTCTGGCCAGATGCCCTTGTGCACAACATACACAACCATTCACTGCAGCCCTGGTGTCAAAAAAGATCTGATGACTTGGAACCAGGTTTTTGAAGTGTTGAGATTTTTAAAAGGAGGTTAGAAAATAGTATGCTCACAAATAACAATTAAATGTCTATAGATTGGCATGAAAAAGAAAAACTGAAAGAAAGTACAGGGTGTTGGTCATTAGTGCTGTTTGCCAAATATTTCCAGTTCTCTCCTCTTGTAGATGTATGGCATGATCGCCCTTCAGGCTGCCTTTGAGCCAGGTGAGGCCAGGGAGAAGCATGCTGGAGCTTCGAGGGCTCCTGCTCACTTTGCTAAGCTCTTTTTGAATGGTCATGGCAGTGCTCAAAGTTCTAGGTGGCGGTGGCTCAGTGAGATTTTGTCACCAGGTGAGGTTAACACCCAGGAGACTTCCAATCAGGTCACAGTACACGTGTAGCACACGTGAGAAATAAACCTTTGCTCTTTTAGGGAAATTAGATTTGGAGATGTTTGTTACTGCAACATAACTGAACTTTTCCTGATTAATACACACACCAAACATGATAGGAAGGGTGAGAGTGGAATTGCACTAAAACACATAAAATTTATACAGATTCATATTTGCAATCAGTGAAAAAAAGATCAAGACAGCCTCAGTAAAAACAAGTGTGAGATCAATCAAATACTATGAACAAAAAGCTAGAACAAGTTAAGCAGCAAGAGAAATAACAGGCTTAATGGATTATAGCCCAAATTATAAAATAAATATGGATGAATCCCTACTGATATAAATAAAAGATTGAATAAATTAATTAATGGAGGAAAGAGAGAAACCTTCCCTACAGAAGAACTTCAAATAATGTATGTAGCTATTTCCCTCGTCAGGAGGCAGGACTTAATTACTCACCCTGTCGGAAGGGTGAACTGGACTTAATAATTTGCTTCCACAAAATCAAGTACAAAAAGAGAAAAACAGTAACTTAACAGTGGAGAAATCTGGCCAACACCACCATGACCATGTGATGGAACAGACATTACCAGTGCTAATGTTACGTGGGCATCATGTACACCTGACCTGATATGATGTAAGGGCTCTTCTCCTCTGTGGTCTTCCTTCCAAAAATCCATAACCCCAGGCTAATTATGAGAAAAACAGTAAACAGACCCAAACTGAGGCGTGTTCTACAAAACATCTGACCTACCACTCCTCCCAACTGTCAAGGTCATGGAAACAAGGGAAGTCTGAGAAATTGTCACAGTCTAGAGCAGACAAAGAAGACATGGTAACTAAATGTAATGTGATGCCCTCGACTGGATCCTGGATTAGTGGGAAAACTAGTGAAAACAAAATAAGACTGGAGATTAGTTACTAGTAACGTACCAATGTTAGCTTTGATGAATGTACCATCGTAATGTACGATTTAACAGGGGAAACTGGGTGAGGGGCATAGGCAGTATTGAATATGAACATGAAAATATTTCAAAATAGAAGTGTATTAAAAATACAATGGAATTCTCACAACCCTTCCACCCAAGCCCCATGATGAAACTGATCATCATCAGTCGTGGAAGAGATGAGTCATTGCCTTTTCAATTGGACATGGTTCCATGTTTCTCTTGGGTGTAAACAACTCATTGTACTGAGTGTAATTCTCGTGCTTGAAGACAAGTAATTTTTGGTAAATCTTGCCCCCTGCCAAACTGCACAAGCCAACCATTCCATTGGACACTTAACAGAGAAACAGTAATTCATGACCCAAATAATGGGAAAGCTGCCTGGTGGATGTACAGAAGGATGGTACAGAATTCACAAAACCACAATTATTCTCTATGAATAATTTAAGGCAATTTTAAAAGTATTGTTGACAACTTGATTTCCACTTTATCAATGGATTTTAAAACCTAACTCCATATAACACAACTGCATTGTAGGCAGTTTTCTTTATCATTTGTTAAGATTTCTAAATGTGCACTAATAATTCCACAAAGTAAACATAGTAGCCATGCTGTTTGATTCTAGTATTGAATCTAGATTCCTGCAGCCTCTGACTTTCCCTGGCCAAAGAAACGTAACAGGTTCAAGTTAAACTCAGGTAATTTCTCATTCACCAAGGCAAGAGTAAACCACAGATGTGGAAGAGATTTCCTCCACCCTAGATCCCACGTTCTCATTGGTCACACTGGTCACTCACTGGCCGTCTCTCCTCTTGCAGGGGCAGGCTGAGAGGATGAGGGATTGGATTAACAGTGCCATGTAGTTGGGTGGCAGTGAGCAACCAAGGAAACCATGCCTGGGCAGGCCCTTGTCATGATCATGTAACCAGTGATCATCATTAATGCTTTTCTTTTTCCCAGCACGCCTCCTCGGGGCTCCATGGTACAGCATAAACCCTGCAAAGGCAGCGCTCCACGTGACAGTGCCTGGGTTCCCCACAGACTCCCCTACTAGAATAAGCTCCCTGAGGGCATTGTCTAGCTCTGTCCCCAAGAGCCTGGCAAACAGGGACAATGATAGATAAAAGTTTGAGAGCCAGATTCTCTGCAGCTGGTCATTTCCTGCCTGGAGTGAAAACACTTGCCATGGTCACAATTAATGAGACCCAACAGGGCCAGGTGACAAGACTTCCAGGTCTGCAAAGGACAAGGGTCAGGAGCTGGGCAGTTCTGGCCCTCACTCCCACTTCTATACTTAAACCCATCTGAAATCCAGTATTTTCCTGGTTGTGAAACATTCACTGAACAGATTAGCTATGCAGTTTCTGTGTTATGCCGTCTCTACCTAAGGCTGATATATCTGCCTTCAAATGTAAGTTCTTAGTGGAATGACAGAAGCAGTTAATGAGAAAACAATTCGATGTTTTCTTTGTTTGTTTGTAAACCTTGTGTAATATCTACAAGTACACCCACAAAATGTCAGTAGTTGGCTACAAAGAAGGCAAACAGGAGCCAAGGGACAGAACAGCTTGGGTCTGCATCAAGCCGTGGTCCAGCTGTCTTTGGGGGATGTCTATTTGGACGACTCAGGCCAAGAAATCTCTTTTCTCCAACTGCCCACATAATTGCACTTCTCTCTACTACACAGACATAGCCCCTAGATTCTTAATAAATGTCAAGCAATACCAGAGTAATAATCATATTTC
The DNA here is from genome assembly GCF_009834535.1 of Camelus ferus. Taxonomy (NCBI): domain Eukaryota; kingdom Metazoa; phylum Chordata; class Mammalia; order Artiodactyla; family Camelidae; genus Camelus; species Camelus ferus. The sequence goes on along the minus strand of NC_045706.1, from coordinate 61,207,487 downwards.
CAGCAATAATGACAAACAACTGGTGCTCGGAGTGGGTGAGGAGGGACCAGATCACCACAGCGCAATTCATCTCTTGTTAAATTTACTCACATATTAATTTCGAAGTTGAACAGTGGTTTCTGATTTGTCTTTTTTGAACTGTGATGTTTTTATTAAATTCAATCATCATGAGTACATGGAGAATAACTACTTAAAAAAAAAAAAACACTCCAGTGTGGCAAAGGACAAAAGCTTTGGAACTGCAGGTGCCAGGCCTTCTCAAGGAAGCCACGTTCCCTCCTTTCTGTCCCCTGCTCGGGCCTCAGGGCCTCCCCGAGACTTAGATGGATGGGTAGTGTCACCACACTGACTATTCCTGAACTCAGCCATGTCTTCCCATGTTTCTATCATCTTCATCTTCGGAGGTGAGGCTCGCGGAGACCCACACCTCCTCAGGCAGGGGCAGAAGGTCAGGAATTATGAGAAGGGGCCTGGATGAGAGATGAATGTGAGCATCTATCCCCGGGGACTGCAACCCATGGAAACATTTTCCCCTGAACATGTACTGAGACTCAAGGTTGCTGTTAAGGACTGAACTGTGTTCCCCTCAAATCCGTATGTTGAAGCCCTAACTCCTAGAACCTCAGAATGTGACAGTATTTTTAGAGATAGGGCCTTTAAAGAGGTGATTAAATTAAATAAGGCTGTTAGAGCGGGCACTAATCCAATCTGGTCAGTGTCCTCCTAAGAAGAGGAAGAGGCCCCCGGGATGCCCTCAGGGAGAAGACGGCCATCGACAAGCCAAGGAGCGAGGCCTCAGGAGTAACCAAACCTGCCAACACCTTGATCTATGATTTCCAATGTCCAGAAGTATGAGAGAAATAAACAGCTGTTGCTGACAGCCTAGGCCGTGGTACTTTGTTAAGGCAGCCTTGGCAAAAGAACACAGCTTCCTTGACTCCAAAGAATGCCTAACACTGAGGAGCCTGGACACTGCAACTGGCATTTCAGAGATCACAAATGGGGACTGGAGTTTACAGGGAGGATTCCTTCTTTAGGCTTTAAGGAGAGAGACAAGGACATTTTGGCCAGGACCACCCCGTCTACTGCCCACAGCTAGAGCAGAAACCTTGGCCTGAGCTCTCAGGACAGTACCGGCTGCGATCTGAGCCCACACCAGCATCTTCTGGAGGAAAACTCTGCCCACATCCCCGGGCTCCAGGATGCTGCACACAACCTGCTCACCTCGGCTCTCTCTTGGAGGCTTCGACCAGACTTGCCAGTTGGTGCCCACTGTTGGGCTGCATGTGACCCACAGGGAACAGCATCAACACCAGTCCTTCCCGCTCCTTTAGGCTGGGCCCTCCGAGATACAGCCATTGTGAGTGCAGAATAGATCACTGTGGCCACACAGGGTCACAGCCAGGCTGGAAAGGGCTTTCAGAAGCCCTTTGGTCTGCTAGGATGGGGAGGCTCTTCCAAGCAGATGAGACCACATTTGCCCAGAGGTAGAGATGGGAGAAGTGAGGGTGCATTGTGATAAAATATCAGAATGGGCCTGGTGGGAGCAAAGCCTCTGTGCAAGACTGTTGTAGGAGATGAACTTAGAAAAAGTGAGAGTCAGGCTTCTTGCACCATGGTCGCAGGTCTGAGTCCTCCCCTGGACAGTGTGGGAACAAATAATGGTTTATAATCAGGGACATGATCAGACCTGATCTTTAAAAATTCACAGTGAGGGTGGCATGAAGGTGTGAAGGGTCAGAGTATGACCACCTGCTTTGTTCTCCCTGTGTCCTTGTTCTCTAGCACTTCTCCCTCTTGGTGGAAGCACAACTGATGGGTGAAGAATAAATACATAAAGTGTCTTGGCTACCACTCTACAACGGCAGCCGGAAAGCTCAGGCATGGAGTGGATGTTTGGCTGTAAGTCTTTATGGACTGCGTATTTATGATCTTAATTCCCCAGGAATTGACTTTCTTTTTTTAGTTTTATTTTTCCTGATCTCGTTTCTTCATTTTATTACATGCATCCTCATCGAAAGATATCATAAATCCTCAGGGGATTGAGTCAGACTATAAATAAATACGTGAGATTAACGTAAACTGGATAGGATACTCCAGTGATACCAAGCTAGCAGTTGACCCACAAGGTTACAACTGTTCCTTTGTACCTGGAGGGGGCCCCCTCAGCACCAATCTTCCCACCTGTCCTTCCTCCTCCGCTTACTCCTCCTCCTCCAGGTCTCACTCAGCTCAAACTCAGCTATTTAACATTGTAATTATCTCGCCCACCCTTGCAGTTCAGGGACTGTGCCTTTTTGTCAGTATCTCCCAGCCTTAACCCAAGTGCTTGGAATATAGTAGGAAATCAGTGAACGTGCATGGAATGTTGAAGGAGGGGCTGGCTGTTCAGAGCAGAAATGGGTGTTTAGTAGATGAGAGAGAGACGGACACATAAGTATATATGCAGATGGAGTCACAGACATCGTCGTTTTCTGATCCCCTAGAGAACTTGGAAGGATGCTTAGCAACTGGCCCCTGCCACCCTCCTCCTGGACCACTCCCCCATTTGATCTCTGCGCTTCACTTATATGGACCTCTCTCTGTTCTCAAACCTACAAACTCGTTCCCACCGCCGGGCCTTGGCACTAGCTGAGTCCTTTTCAGAAGTTCTCATTCCCCAGATGTTCAACGGCTACTGTTTCCTCAGCTTTATTACCACATCCTGTTTCTGGTGATCACGAGTCAGTCTCCCTCATATCATCTCTTTCTTTCAGATTATGTCACACTATCTAATATTTCTCATCTATACCCTTTTGCTTACAGTCCAGGCACCTCACCTGTCACCCCCAGCCCTTACATCAGATCCCAGACATAGACGCCCGTGAGTCAGGAACCGTTTGCAAGAATCCATCCGACACCTACTCCTTCCATTGCCCTCTGCTTTACTCAAGGCTCCTCCCTCTCTCACTCCAAGTGGTGCTGGTAGATAAACTAGCACCCCAGGACCCCTGAGCCGGACCCCAGGCCACCCAGGACCAGCCTGCCACGCTCTCTCCTGCTGTCTCTGCTTCCTCCTTCTCCACATTCAGGCTCTCTCCCCTTCTGTGCCAGGCCTGGAGCCAAGTGGGCACCACCAGCTCCCACTGTGAAGAGAAGAAAATTTCAGAACTTCCTGTTCTGAGACTTTGAAAGACTTTTTTAATTAACCAAAATGGTTTCTCATAATAGATGGGTCCCAGGGCGAGATAGCGGCTGTAACTCACGCGGCAGGCGCCTCGCCGCCGATCTGCGGGGGTGGGGGGGGTGGGGAGCAGGGGGGTGCTAGCGGCTGAAAGACAGCAGCGCCTCAGGGGGGCCCCAGGCTGATTCTCCACTCCACGACCATCTGCTGTTTTATCATTTCTAGAGTTTGGGGCATTTCTGTCTTGTGAGCTCGAAAGCATTTTTGCATCGATGAACAGGTTTAAGTTTTAAATATTCAAATTTAGACATGTAAACAAACAAAAACGAGCGTCCCCCATCCAGAAGTCGTATTTTTTTTTAGGAATTGAAAGCATTTCTGGAAATGATGACCCCCTTCCCCCACCCACAATGTTAGTTTTTGGAATGCAGGTGTACCTCACATTAGGAACTACAATCTAAAAATATCTGAACCTCAAAAAATAGATTCCTGGGTATAATAAGCCTTTAAAGTAAAGAGCTATCTTCAGTTTTCAGAAGGATTCAATCCAGAATTTCTTTATGTTGCCAAGGTTCCTAAATTAATTTCAAATCTGTTTTAATTTACAAAACATTGATTTACATAATTTTTTTTTCAGAAACCCATCTACCATAATTCTTCTTAGATATAATCTAGCTAGAGAAATAAATAACCAGACTATAAGGATTTTTAAAATATAAAGCCATGCGTTATTCATCTCTATATTCTTAGGGAGGACTGCTATGTCTTCAATAAATTCATATGTTGTTAAATTGCATTTGATGGAGTATTTTTGTGCATTAGAATTTTGTGGACTGAGCTGTAGATTTGGACTTGAAGTTACTTTGAAATATTCCTCAATGACAGCTGTCACATACGGTCTATAAACACAATTAGCTTGATTTTATAATAAAATAAAGTCGTATAAAAAAGAAAGGAAAGAAAATCAGGCAGTAACTAGCAGAAGGAGTCCCAGACATAGAGAAGATCTAGTTCACTTTTTCTAACCTTTTCAGACTAGATGTTTCTGTTTGGGTAGAAATTCCCAGAGAAGGAACGGAGCATTCATCCCTATGGAATTTTCAAAACATGATTTAGATTTGATGTGCCTTTCAATGGCAGTGACCTTACGTTGAGAACATTCCATTGATTCGTGGAATTTCATTCAGTACTTGCTCTCTTGGAGAGGCTTCAAGCTATCATCTTGATGCCAAAAGCAGAACAATTTTAACCTCATTTCTTGTGAGGATGAATGACCAAAACCCGTGCTCAGAGACGTGGCTCTGGGCCACTCTGAGGTGGCAGAGCACCAGGACAGAGCCATCCATCCCTTAGTGCTACTTACGGTGGCTAGCAGGAGGCAGGACCACGAGCCAGCCTGTGGGACAAAGCGAGTTACTGCCGTTCATTGTGTGGACTCTGTATTCTTAGTAAGTCATGACATAACAGATCAGTTAAGTTTTCAGAGTTAACAGTTGAGAAGGAAATTCTGATAGGGAAATTCTGTCTGCTAGCTGAGGTGGGCGCCTGCTGCACGTTAGGAGAAGGTCACTGTAATGTGGTTTTAGCAGAGGGATCCCCTGGTCAGGTCAGGGTCTCTGCTAGCATAGCCACCGCCCTTTGCATGGATTAGAAAAAGGAGCGCCCTCTGCCAGGACAAATGAGAACAACTGCACCCATCTTCAGGGTGGACGCAGACCACACCATGCTCAGCACTTGCCAGCAGAGCTCAGACAGAAGTAGGGCCCACCCCCAAAGTGTCCATCTCTACATGGAGCCCTGGTCCCATGCGGGTGAGTTCCTTGGTGTGGTGCCACTGCTTACCACAGTCCAGCTGGCTAACATCCACCACCAGTCACTGTGCAGTGATGTCTGCCCTGCCTGCCCCAGGACACCAGCCTCTCTCTGCTTGGACTATGGGGCTGTCTGTATCCACAGCAATGAGGAGCTAGTGACTCAGTGGGCTCTACTCATGGCCAAGCCCTGACAATGATCTCAAGAGAACAAAAGACAGTCTCTCTTAGGTCATCATGTTCTCTCTGCATTTATCTGAAATCTTGTTCCCACATAATGGAGAGGCCTGGATCTGGCACTATCTAAATCCATCCTCGAAAAACATCATTCAAGAAGTGATTGAGGAGGTTTAATAAAGCGAGCAGAGCCCCTTCCTCCTCATTGAACAAGTGACATCAGCTAGATGCACCAAATGCCCAGTGTCTTCAGGGGAGTAGATGGCGGAGGTTGCAGCAGGTGCATGGAGCTCACAGAAAACTGTGGGTTTTCCTAGAAGGATGGACATTCCAGGATTCCATCAGGATTGTTTGAAGAAGGAAAGCTTTGGGGATTTGGGCATGGTGGCTTCTGTCTTGGGAGCCTCTCTTTTCCAGCAAATGTCTAGAGACTCTGTGATGTTTCAGGAAGGGTCCTCATCTGACGAGGATACTGTATCCAGCACTACAACGTGCCCATTCTAGTTAGGATAGTTTATCAGAAACCAAGGGGCTGCCCTAAGAAAGCAGAAAAATGTGAGTCTGCAAACAAGGACAGCTGGACCACAAGTCTGATCCAGGCAGCCTCCTTCCTTCCTGTGTGTGAGGGCCCACGGGTCACCTGCTCTTGAGCAAATCATTGATTACATTCCCCAAGCCTAATGGAAAAGGTGAGGGAAAGGCTACATTAAAAGATTTGACCTAAAATGCCTTTAAAGGGCAAACTCAGGTTAGATTACAGAGTTTTCAGAGAAAAAAAAAAAAAAGGTTGTGATCTTTTTTTTTTTTTTTTTTTTTTTGGTTGTGATCCTTTTAAACACAAAGGACAGAAACATAAACAAACATCAAATAAAATGATCAAATAGGTGCAAAAGCACAAAGCACAGGAGGAAAGATATCAACGAAGCACTGTCATACAGCACTATGACCACGTGACGATTCAAACACTGAACAAATGGCAACTTTAATATACACCATTAATAGCAAATGTCTGCTTTACTGAAGGAAAAAATCAGAGCTATGTTGCTCTAAGCAGTTTTGAAATGAATATCTGATTCAAAACTTCCCCTGTGCATATATTCGCATGCTAATTTACATTTTAATTACTTCCTAAGAAATCAAAAGCATTTGTTGACAGTAGAACATAATGTCAACTTCACAGTGCACTGTTGGTGGATGCTTAATGAACTTAATTAGATAATTAGTGATGTTAATTATCCTTCTATTATGAAGATAAAGCTGTCTCACAGATGATGCACTTGGTAAAGAAACATCATTAAAGGTATCAGTGTTTGCTTTGTTCATTTAGTTTCTATTTTTCAAACTCCTGTAACAAGGACTTGTGATAGCCTAGTAACATTTACGAATCCCCTAAAATGGAAAAAAGAAAAGCCACTGTCTCCCTCAGCTCGATATTGTCCTTTCCCCCTTAATCTGGAGAACAACGTTGTGTTAGTGATGGGGCTGCTGTTTCAAATCCTCTGCTGCCAGGACCTACTGGCCACAGTCAGTTGCTGTATGGAGTTTTGGGTTCAAACCACCTCCTCTCTGTTCACTTCCAATAGGTTCTGACACCAGTTGTTTTAAGAATGGTGTGTGTGTGTCACAGAAAGACAGAATGGAGAGGGAGCGCCCTGAGTGCCCAGACCACAGGAAGAAAACCTAAAGAGCTCATTCACCCACACACATGCACTGCGCAAACGTACTGCACACACCTGGCTGCATTTCCATGACCCTACAGTGCTGCATCCTCACCTCCATCACCAGGATGCTTTGCTGCTGAGGGAAGCTGCACTCTGCATGTGGTTGTTGGAACACAGCTGCCTGCTTGACCTAGGGCTACCATACGTAATCCACAGACTTCACTTTCGGTTGAAGTGAACAACAAAACTCAGAGGTTTAAGAAATAAAATTTTGGACTTCATCATTTTTCTCTTCCATGCCTCCAAATAGCACCACAACCAGAGCATAATGGAAGTCCCTTCCGGAAATAATCCTAGTCCAGGACCCTAAGGCCAGGCTGGGGAGAGCGGCATTTATTTTTAGGGTCAGTTACCTTGGGAAAAGCAGTCAGGAGAAAGTGTCACTGGCAGCCTGGCCACCGTTAATTAAGAAAACCAAGATTCCCCTTATCAGAAGGTCTTAGTGACAACGCTCACAACAGTGGAAGGGATTTACACTTTTCAAAGACTTTTTTCAAAATTATACTTTCATTTGCCTCTGAGGGGTTTCACTCCTCTAACAGATAGCCCCATTTCATTACTGGCTCACAGGACTCTTCCTACCACCGGACACTAATGGGTTCTCTGACAACACAGCTTTGTGATTTCCCATAAAGTCTGTGGTTGCAGCTTTCCTGAATCATTCTTCTCTTCTCCCTGGTTTTCAACCGTCTGTCCCTCCCGCTCCCTCCTCTCTTGATTTGCTGACACAGGCTGTCCTTCTGCCCTCCTGCCACACCAGGGAGGATGGATTATCAACATCTCCCCAGCCTCTGGGTCTTCTTGCCCCTTCAATTTTAGAACTTCTCATGTGTCTTAATTTTCCCCCAAATTTAGGCCACCTAACATCTCTCTTAAAAGGCACATTCATCTCTTGGGAAAATCCTTTCTCTCTTGCCCATGAACATCATGCTGAATTTACTACAGGTTAATGCAAAAATAGTTTATTTGACAACCTTCTGAATTTCAGATTTGCCCACCTACACTGTCGGTGGGAATGTAGTTTGGTGCAGCCATTATGGATAACAGTATGGAGATGCCTTAAAAACTAAAAATAGACTTACCATATGATCCAGCAATTCCACTCCAGGAGAGAACTCTAATTCAGAAAGATACACGCACCCCAATGTTCATAGCAGCTCTAATACAATAGCCAAGACATGGAAACAACCTAAATGTCCATCAACAGATGACTGGATAAAAAAGCTGTGGTATATTTATACAGTGGAATACTACTCAGCCATAAAAAAAGACTAAAACAATGGCTGGATCTTGAGATTGTCACACTAAATGAAGTAAGCCAGAAAGAGGGAAAAAAAGTACCATATGATATCACTAATACGTGGAATCTAAAAAAGATGAGACAAATGAACTTATTTACAAAACAGAAAGAGACTCACCGACATAGAAAACAAACAAAACAAACTTGTGGTTATGATGAAAAGATGGGGGAGGGGTGGAGGGATAAATTCAGAGTTTGAGATTTGTAGATACTAACTACTGTATATAAAATAGATAAACAACAAGGTCCTACTGTATAGCACAGGGAACTATATTCAATACCTTGTAATAGCCTATCATGAAAAAAATATGAAAAGGAATATATATATATGTGTAACTGAATCACTATGCTGTACACCAGAAACTAACACATTGTAAACCAACTCGACTTCAATTTAAAAAAAACTTTTTTTAAAGAAAAAAATTTCCTACACTTGCTTAAAGATTTTTGACTATAACTCTTGTATAGTAGAACATCTCTGGGAATTCTAACTTCCATTTTCACGGTTGCTTTTTCACTTCTTCGACTGTTCCCCCTAGACTCCACCACTTACTTCCCCTTCATTTCAAAGCCCTTTCCTTTCTATTTTCCAAAAACCTCTTCTAAGCCCTGGGGCTCTCCTAGCTCAGGAGACTTTTTTCCCAGGTGCATGAAACCTGAGGCTTCCACCTCAAGGCTGTTCACCCCTGGACCCGTCGGCGCCAGAGCACTAAACAGCAAAGCACTGTGTCCTGTCAGACCTCACCATCCTTCCTGAAACCCAGGAATGGGATTCTCGGAAGCCCATCATGCTCTCAGCCACAGCAAGACCAAAATCTCCGAGCAGCAGGAGACAAATAAATGCAAACACGTCGGAAAGCAAGACTTCGTCTCCCACAGTGGGCGCTCTAGCCCTCCAAATCTGCACGCTCGCTTCCGTTTCTGCAGTTTTTATTTAGGTTTCACGATTTCTTTAAAGAGAAAGGAAGTATACAGGAACAGATACACATGAATGGTGTGATGTCTGGGATGCTGCTTCAAAGTCATTCTGTGCAGAGGGAGGAAGTGGGTGGGGGTAGAGGTGAGACCAGATTGGCCAGAAATCGAGAACTGGACGTGAAGTGATGGACAGACGACGAGGGGGTTCATTTTGTATTTCTTCTACTTCTAGTTCTGTTTCAAGATCCCCACGATGATTCGCCAAAGAGATAATGGGCAAAGTTCTCAGAGTGGATGGTCAAAAATGTCATTTTCCTTGCCAGGGACCCGAGCCAGGGCTGCTTTTAGTACAGCTGTCCCCCCGCTGCTGGTCTCAGCCAGCATCTCATCCTCCACCAGGGGTAGGACTGCTCTGTTGCTGGGGGTGAGGCAGTGGGCCTGGCCATGCATTCAGGGAAGGAGCCAGTGGCAGGTCCTGCCCACACAAGGGTCCAGTCTCTGAGCTCTCCAACCCATGGACACTGCTGGTCTTGTAGGAGGCCCTGGTGCCTCTGGGTGGGCGGAGGACTCACCCACTGGGCAGCCTTTGGAGGACCTCACGGGGCCTTGGAGTAAATGTTTAGTGTTTTCATGTCCTTTCCTATACAGACATAAAATTCTTGCAAAAACTTGTCTTTGGTATTTTAGCCACTACAGTGTGCCACCCTCTGGCTTTTGGTGTCTTCTCATCCCTTTTTTTAATTCTCCTACAGCCCTGGCTTCCCTACATGGGCCATTTCAGCTTTCTAATACATGGCTTTGAAAAAAGCAACCAGATGCCTGCTCAGCTGTCTCCAAAAGCCATGGATACATGGCAGACACAGAGCCCAGCCCTGCTCCACCAGTCCTTGCTCCCCTATAAATCCTCTAATCTTCCAGTTAATCCCAGGAGGAAAGTGGGATGAAATTCAGCTCATGCCTTGCCCAACAAGACCAGGGTCAGGTGGCTGCACCCACCCAGAGGCTTTAGAGGGCAGAAGTGGTCCTGTACTCTCAACGCCTGCCCTCTGGTCTTCTGGCTTGTTCCTCCCCACTCTCTGCACAGCCCAACAGATCCAGCTGAATCACACACTTCCCACACTTCCCACATCTCCTACACATGGGTGCACTCTCTTCTCACGGCCTGATTTAAAAGGCCTGGAGCCAGGTCCTCTATCTTTGGTGGCCCTCTTCCCCCCACCACCCCCCGAGACTTGGTTAGACAATTTCTCTTGTGTGTTCTTTGATTTCCACTGCTTTGACCACTGCCACGCATTCTCCATCATCTCCCACCTGAATGATGCTACAGCTCCCAGCTTGGCCCCTCCCCCAAGGGCCCTAAACTCCAGTCTAAACTGTACAAACACAAACATGCCATCCTACTGCTTAACCCCCACCTGCGGGCCACAGTACCCCCTGACCTGCCCCCACGCCCATCCTGCCACCTGCAGCAGCCTTGAACGCCCCTCTGCTCACAGGCCTTACACCCGCTCATCTCACGGCCCCTTCCCACCAGCTCCCTAGCTCCCGTGTCCCATGTTCCCATTTTCTGTTTGCTGATGCTTTAAAAAAAAAAAAAACAGAGGGTGACATACTTTATGTTTTTGAATAATTCTGGATACACAGAAAAGTACTAAAGACAGTACACAGAACTCCGGTCAACCCCTCACCTGGTTACCCACGATGTTAACATCATACGTTGTTGTGGTATGTCTGCCAAAACTAGGAAACTGACATTGGTTGTTGATGCCTTTTCAATTTGTTTTTAAACAAGAAAGTCTGAAACTAAGCAGGTGAGCAAAGGTGCACCCCCTGCTGTGAAGAGGGCTGGCCAGACACAGGGTCCCCTCTGGATCCCTCCACCCTGAGGAGGACACCACGAGGTGGCTTCCTGGACACCCTAAGTTGGCCTCTGATGACCTCAAGGGAGCCCAAGGTCCCAACCTCTGTCCGACAGACCAACACCCACGGCCTTCTCTCTGGCAGAGACCACGACTTCACAATTTGATCCCAGAAGGGACTGCTATAGGGGCTGAGGGGTTGTGGGGAGAAGACATAACATCTATCATATCGGCCTTGCCTCAAAGTTCAGCTCACATGCCAAGAAGAAAAAATTTTCTAGTGACAGTGAAGACAGGTAAAAGGACTTAGGAATTGTACATGGTATGTCTCACTCCAAGGAACAATTTATCAGTGCTATCGAGCTGTCAGCTGCTGACATGATAAGGAATAACACCAAATGAATAATGTTTCCTCCAAAACCAACTCCTTTAATTACAAGCCTCTTCCTTCCAGAAGACAGACAGAAGATGCAGAAACACCAATTTCATGCACTTGTGCCTGAGTAATGTCTCCATGCTGCTTTTTCCAGATGGCGACCTTCTCACTGGAGGGATTAATGATGTGGGCATATTTAGGGAAAAACCAATAACAGAGTGTTTAACCTTCAACAACAAAAAGCGTGTTGTACAAAATGCTCCTTGGGATACATTAGAAAATATCAATTACATTGCTCACTGAGGTGTAATCAGCTGTAATAATCAAAATTAATTTTTAAAAATAATTAAACAGACCCCAGGGCGAATAGTGGATGCTCTCATCCTATGACATCACAGAGTACATATGTACCTGAGAGCTGTGCCTTCTGTTGGCGGCAAAGGCATCTCGCGAGGATGAGTGATGGATGTGGGCTCTCGAGGCTGGTGAGTTTCAGGCCACAGGAAGGAGGGGGCGCTCCCTGCGGCTCCCTACACTTTCTTTAAGACCCTTCTACGTACCAGGCACTGTGCCCAGCCTAGACAGAGTTACTGGTGGGGGATGATGCTCAGTGAAGACGCAGTTGATTTTTTTAATTAAAATATAGGTCACTTGATTTCAAAAATAATTTGTCTTTTAAAACTCCACAAGACAGCATAGGCTGTAGAAAGTATTCATACATCGGGTAAAATGGGGCTCAACCAGGAAGGAAGGAGCCAGGGAGAAGAGTGTGTGCAAATACGTGTATGAGTGTGTGCGTGTACACGTGTTTTGCACAAATTTATCCCACGGGGTATGGGCAGTTACACGAATTGGGCCACACTTATCTCTCTGGCTTCTGAGTGCATGGATGAAAGAGGAACAGCATAACTGCTGTTCAAGATTTGCTGTGGAGAAGCTTGGGTCTTCCTGGTGCTAACAGCTGAGGGAGATGTCCCGCGGCTGCCCTCTCCCCACTGCAGTCCGGCCTCACTGGCCTTTCTGCCCTGGAACCCCCCGGCACACACCTGCCTCGGCACCTTTGCCTGGTGGTCCCCTCACCCCTCCACCCACCGATCACTCTTTCCTGAAAAGTCCCAGGGCTCCTGTCCTTCCTTAGGTCTCTGCTCCCACACCTCCCACCAGAGAGGGCTTCTGATCCCCTCCATCTAAGTGGCCCCGCCCCTCTCTCATCACCCTCCCCCCACTTACCCTGCTCCACTTCTCCTCATTGCCACTAACTCCCCCAACATTTACAAAGTTATTTATCTTTTCTGTAATCGATCTTCACCCCCTAGAATGTCATCTTGGTGGAAGCAGAACATGTCAGTTTTTCTCCCTTCTGTAACCACAGTACTTTGAGCAAGGAACAGAATAAGCACTTAATTTTAAGCGTTTAATTTGTTGAATGAATGGATGGATGGGTGGATGAGATCTTATCTGATGCAGAAGACAGTATCCTCAGTAACTTGCCTTCAGCAAAGACAGAGCCGACTTCAAATATTCTACCTTCCAGATCTCTCAATGTGAGCCAAGAGCAAACTGTTACCAGCCATATGTAAACCTGCATGGCCCTGAACACGCTGTCTACTCAAGCTTCCTTCAGATGGGCTGTTTCTCAACAGACCTCCCTGGGACTCAGAGGCAGTGAGCTGTACCAAGGACAGTGACTTGGGAGGGGGTGGGACACTGGCAAGAGACAGCATCGATAGCCACAAGGGTTCCCATAAAATGCATGTCCACGTCCAGCATCCCAGCCATCCCTTCCCCAGCTGCCCAGTCACACTGACCTGACCTCCTGGGGACAATGCTAACTTGATCAAAGAGTGGGAGCTGCAGGGAAGCCCAGGGAAGAGGGGCTGGATCCCTCCTGCCACAAGTGGCATTGGTCAGGAGCAAGTGCTCAGGTACAAGTGAGGATGCGCCAGCTTCTGGGGCCGGTGCAGCTGGACCACATGAGAGAAGTCTTCCCCTTGGCAGAGAGAGCTTTAAGGTAAACTGGACTTTCATAAACTGTCTCCCATTTCTACAGCATTTGCAGCTTCCAAGTGCGTCCACAAAGTCTAGTGTAAACAGAGCATGTTTCCGGCTGTAAATTCAGGAGTTGAGGCTCCGAGAGGCTATGGAGTTGCCCGAGGGCATGCCCAGCAGTGCAGAGGCTGTGACTGAAGACCCTGCCCTCACTCTGCCACTTCCTGGCTGCAATGCCCTTGACTTTTTTTAGACTCCATTTCACAGCTATAAAACAGGACGAGTAATAGCTGTGTGATGTAGCAGGCAAGAAATCTTGAGTTGTTCACTCACTAGGCCAGCCAGTGAGTCTGTAGACAAATTTAATGAGCAGTGTCTTCCACAGGCCCATGCACTGAGGACACAGCCTGCCCTCAGCTCCAAACACAGGGGGCCGGCCAGCCCGGTCAAGTTTATTTCCTGTCTCCCCTTCTACGTCCAGGCTCTTTCTCCATATGGCCTGAAGCCTACTGCTCCTGGACTTGGAAAGAAGGCGGCCCTTCCCCTGGCTGCCTGGGCACCTGCCCTCCTCTCCTTGCCCAGTATCTGATGACAGTGTCCCTCTGCATCAGTTGCTGACCACTGTGGACAACAGACCCACTGTGACAGCAGAGCTCAGATTCTGAGCAGGTGGGATTTGGAATCAACCTCACTTTCCTAAGTCACACGGGCAGAGAGTTCAAATTGTGTAATGTGTCTGTCAACTGTCTACCCCACTCCCTGGGGAGTCTCGTCCCACCGTTTCCCACAGTAATTTATTTTGGACGTAATGAGATTAAAGACTCAGGGCAGTTAAGTGTATGGCCCAAGTTGTCTAGATCCTAAGGCCACGTCTGCTGAATGACCACAGCCTGCCTCTGAAGGTAAGTCAGTGACCCCAGCGTTAGAATATACGACAGAATGTGTTTTCCAAAAAGAACCTCAGCATATTTCCAGTCCTACGTGCTCTTACAGAACTTCGCCACTTCTCCACCAGGAGGTAGAGTCCATTGCCCTCCCTCTGAACTTGGGCAGAGCTTTGTACCTGTCTTGCCAAAGGGCTGCAGCCGAAGTGACACTGCTTGGCTTCTGATGCTGGCTCATGGAAGGCAAGCTGGCCTCCACTTGGGTTGCTCTCTCTCCCCACCACCCCCATCCCTATGGAAATTTAGCCCTTGAAGTCCAGCCACCAGGTGGTAAGGAAGCTCAGGACACATGGAGAAGCCATATTTTAGGTGTTCCGGTCAACAGTCTCAGCTAAGGTCTCAGACTAAAACCAGCAGCACGTGAGAGCAAGTTAGCCAAATGATCCCTGCTGAGGCCCCAGACATCCTGGACCAGAAACACCCCTCTGCCCAAGCTGTGCTCCAGAGTCCTCAACACAGCATCCACCATCACAAAAAGTCACTGTTGGTGCCACTGAGTTATAGGATGGTTTGTTATGCAGCTTTAGAGAAATGAGTTAGAAACTCAAATGGCTCAGTCCCACAGCATCAAGAGGAGGCACCTCTCTATCTCCTGACAGTGGCACCAACGCTTCTGCCCTTCTTTGCTCCTGCTGAGCTGTGGGTTAGTGCTCTCTGAGCACACCTGACTCAGAAGAGGATGAGTTTTAACACCATCAGGAACACCCACTCTTGGCACTCAAGAAAAGTCCACATGGACCTTAAGCTAAAGCTGACCTAAGACCTGGCTTCCCAAGATGGAGCCTCAACTGGGAAGCCACATGCATTCCCTTAAACACTCGGAAGAATGTGGAATTAGATCTGATCCAATGGCAATGAAGAGAGAAGACATGACACATGGGCTTTGAAGCAAACGTCTGATGGTCTCTAAGGAAAAGAGATCTGGGCTCACCTCTGCTTTGCACTCAGGGTCCTTGGTCTGCCTTCCAGGCATCAGCCTCATGGCTGAGGACAAGCTTCCGCTCCACGAAGAGACCTTTCTGTAGTGTCCAACAGTCGAGCGACTGCTCAGGGACTTCTTTTCAGATGCTGGGAACCAGGAAGCAAAGGACTGTCAGAGGTGACGTTAAGAGGGAAACACACACTATTTCTACAGCTGGCTTGGCTTTCAAAGTGCCAGCCAGGGACATAAGCCCAGAGTGCCTGCCTCCAGTAAGGGAAACAGCCCAGGCTACTAGCTTGAATCGCTATGAATTTTGTGATGGTGAAAGACTTAACACAAGTATGTAAGTCATACTCTGAAAGCAATGACATCTTTAAAAACAAAGTTAACACGTCATTTCTACAGCTGCATTAGTTAATATGACATGCTGACCTGCATGACTTGGCACAAGGTGTCAAACCTGGTAGGTGAGTATCAGGGCACGACCTAGGACCCTAAGTTCCAGAGCCCAGGTGAGAGCTCTGACATGGTGGCTCTCCCCTCCGGGAGACTACTAGACTCTGTTTGCTTGGCTGGCACCTCTAGCCTCCCTTCCACCCAAGATGCAAAGCAGCATTCACTCTTTGTGAGCAAAGATTCAGGAGGTTTCAGTGATGTAAATCCCACCCACCAAAGGGATGAGAGAGAAGGTCTAGTGTAAAAGGCTCTGGGCCCTGAATGGAACCTGGGGGAAGCCTGGCTCTGAGACCCAGAAGTTCTGTTCCCTGGAGCCATGTGGTTAGAGACCTAGATAGTGCTGCCAGGCCTTGAGCATCGTCTCCTCCCAGAGTGGCGTGACCTCTTCAATCTTCACTTCGCTGTCCCCAGGTTTCACAGAGAGATCAATCTTGAAGGTGTCCTCCAGCTCCTGCCGCCTCTGTGCCACGAGCTGCTGCCAGAGGGTCCGCACTGTCTTCTGGATGTTGTGCTGGACTAATGGAGACAGTACATTGCACAATCAGGACAGCCTCAGTGCTTCTCCCAGAGAAAGCCAGGAGATGGCGTCTTGTGGTTGCTTTTATGTGCACCCTTCTTGAACATCACCCAGGCTTTGCAAACTCCATCCAGATAGCAATCAGTATGCAGAGCCACATGGCTGATAACAATGCTACCAACATCCTTGTGAGCAGGCCTCTCCCCAACCTCCACCACTGAGTCCTGCCTGCCTCACATGTCCAGAGCTGGGAAACATAATGGATGGGCTCAGTGAGTCTCCTTCTCTCACCCCTAACTCTGTTAGATATCAAAGAGATACCCTGCCTAAGCTCTAGGTAACCAAATAGCTCCCGCCAAACAGCTCCTTCCAACCTTGACTTCTACTGCTGGCCCTTCAGGGCAATGGACACTGAACTCAAGACTGTGCCCAGGGTAATAGACACTGAACCCAAGACTCTGTCCTCTCTCCTGGCCCTGAATCATGCTTCCAACTAGCTACCCACCTTAGTGTCCTGGATTAGCAGAGATATGGACAAATCTACCAAGCCAGGTCTACCTGCTACCCCCACAAATATAATCCCCTGAACTGTGCTGAAATTCCTTCTGATCTTGGACCACTGGGTCCCCACTTTGGTACCAGTCTGTTTTTCTCATCCTAGGGGGATGGACATGGCTTAGTCCACTCTACCAGCTAAATCCCAAAATGCAAACGTTCATGTTGTAATCAACATTGTGTCAGAGTAACCTTTAAACTCACAAGATTCTTGAGCACTGGCTTTGGGCACCTATTGAACCAAAAACAAGGGCCTTTGTTACCATCTGGTATCACAAGATAAGCGGCACAGTCAGCAAACCAAAGTTGTGGGAAAAGGTCTGCGGAGGCTTCCTGGATCCAGAGGGAGCAACCTCTCAGACACATGGATCTGACTCACAAATTGCCAATCCCTTTAACTTGATTTGATATTTTCAAATCCAAGAATAATCTCCATTAAGCCAAAAATCTCATAAGGTAATGGGTTTCTTTACTCCATCCCCATTGTCTAGAGAGGAAGGCTGAGTGGGAGCTAGGTGATGGCCTTGGGCTGAGGGAGATGGCATGCCAGTCTGCACAGCTAGTGGTCCAAAGCAAAATGCAAGAGACCACCTGAGAAGTGAAATCAACTGACAGTGAGGTCCTCTGGGATTTCAGCTAAGTTCTTAGTCTAACCAAGTCCCACAGAGCTTTCCCTTCATCCACCCACCCATCCGTTCTAATACACAAAGATCACCCCGATTTTCTATCTCTATCAGGTTAACTTGCAGTATTACTACACTGTTCTGGGATTTCCTAGGGCCTCCTCTGGCCTTTAAGAATCTCCTTGGTAGTATAGGCTTCCTTATCTTAGGAAGGATAAACGGAAGAATGCAACCCTAGCAGTTGCCACTATCCATCTACTCCCCCCCAAAAAAACCAACAAGTAAAATGTACCATCGCTCAAACTTGGGAAGTCTTCCCCTGTTTTTTCTCTCACTTCTTCATTTGGAGAAAGAAAGACTTGGTGATAAGGAGTCATTCTGGGCTTGGGTTCCAATCCAAATCCTTCTGGATAACTAGCAGACAAGAGATTGTTCACTGTAAACTCCAGTTCCTTTGGGATCATTTCATCGTTACGTATTACAAGTGATCATCCTGCCCACTCAGTACCCATCAATATGAAAGAAACTTGTCTAATGGTTAGTTGTCTAAGGACAACTTCCATGACAGATATTATACAGAAGGATTCTGGAAAATAAGAAAAACATCTTATTTTCATTCCTATCCAAACCATGTTCTGAACAGGCCCCCCTCAACACTCTCCTGGTTTCTCCATCATGAAAATTGGTCATTTCTTTTTGCAGACTCCCAAAACAATGAACTCTGCCTTCGTTTGGCACTGATCTCACCCATGTGAAATGGGGCCAGGGCCAGCTTCACAGGCCTGCGACTTGTGCGGTTGTACACGGTCAGCACTCAGAAGGACCCCGTGCTCGGGCTCTGCAGTCACCATCCTGAAATTCTCGGGAGTTTTTGAACAAGGGCCCCACATTTGTATTCTGCTGGAACCCTGCACATCATACAGCTGGTTCTGAGTGGGGCACAGCGGTTTACACAGTAGGTTCCCCACAGACCATACGCTTCCCAGCTCCTGGTCATGTTCATGTCCACCTGCCCTCTTCTCTGGGTCCCTCACCCAACAAAGCAGACTAGATACTCAGTACGTGTCTGTGGACTGAACCAAAAGTGATAAACAAGGAAATGAAGAAACAGCAGCATATGAGAATGTCCATTTTTGAAATTCCTAGAATAAAATCCCTTTAGATTTTGGAGTCCATTTTGCTATATACAGGGATTTGCAGAGGGCAGAATTTCATCACACAAATCAGTTGGCGTTCTGTTCCTCTTACCTGTGCTTCCAGTATGGAGAGGGTCTAATTCTTGAAATGCAGAAAAGAAAGAAGAACTTCCCCAATTCAGTCCGTACACTGAAACTGGATTCTTTTATTTCAAACACATAAAAAGGCAAAGACCTCCTCTGGGCTAGGAGCATTCTCCAGTGCTTCTCAGAGAGTTTAAGACCTGCCAGCTCTTGGGTTTTGTAACGTTCAAGAGTCGGCTCAACAGGATTTGGGGAATTTTTTTTGTCAAGTCATCAGACACAGTTTGTGCTGGGGTAAATAAAACTGAGACCAAGGATAAGAGCCAAGTGTAATATCCCACAGTCCTTCCTCTATGCTCAACACGGTGCTGTTAATAAGAGCTAATACTCTCACGCAGTGTGATGCCACGGCACCCGGTGGTATGTATATACTGCCACACAGAGGCAGAGAAAAAAATTCACAAAAAAACTCACACGTCTTTGAAATTTGGACTTCAAAAAAAGGATCTCAACAAGCTTAACTTAATTTCTGATTAGTATTTCTTACACAAGGGTACTCATGGATGTCATTTAATGTCACAAATTGTGTGCATGTGTGTTTTTTTCTTTCTGCAAGCAAAATTATCCCTGGCTTGCGTGATATAATTTATTATATATTTTCCCCACTCTAAGAGGGCATTTATTAAATATTCAGTATTTCTGAAATCTGGCCGTGTCATAAAATCAATGTGCATTATTTAATGCTGGCATTTTCTGCCCCCAAATTGAATCGATGAAGTTATCTTACAACCTGAGAATTATGGAAATAGGGTAAATTATTATTTCATGATCATTCTAGCTACTCAGTAACGTGGCCAGGTTTGAGGATGTAACTTAACCATTTTATCAGACACTGTGTATAATTTGGACAACCAGATCAACAAAAGGATTGTATCATTTATAACTGGTCAACTTTAATCAAGCGTCCCTCTAAGGCTTTCTCTCCTGCATCGACCACTGGTGGGCAGCTCTCACCTTCTCGCACTGAGCAGCAGAAGACAATGCATGAGGCACAGGAAGAAGCTGGCATTGGAATTATAGGTGGCAAAGACAATGTCCCAGTGTTCCTGTAGAAAGCCCAGGATGTTGAGAAGGCTGAGGCATTCGGAGAGGGACTGCTGGGGCTTGGAGAGGCAATAAAGAATGACTTTATTCAAACTGCTGTATAAAGCATTGATGATAGTGTCCCTCTGAGAAGAGGCGTTCTCGATGACCTGTGCCATAAAACAAACACACACACGTAGACTTGTGAACACTGAAGCTTAGATACCGACCCAGTTAACTGCAAATGATACAATCTCAGATTTTTTTTTCTGTATTTCAAAAAGTGACATGATTTTAAAATCAAATAGGACCATTTCCTCTACCTTGGAGCTTCTATTTAAGTGAATAATCAATAAAGGG
Organism: Camelus ferus; assembly: GCF_009834535.1. Classification (NCBI taxonomy): domain Eukaryota; kingdom Metazoa; phylum Chordata; class Mammalia; order Artiodactyla; family Camelidae; genus Camelus; species Camelus ferus. The sequence goes on along the minus strand of NC_045706.1, from coordinate 61,187,493 downwards.
AATTCAAACATTTGGATTTACCAAAAATTGGTGTAAAAAAATTAAAAGTTTACTGCAACCATATTACAGAAAATAGATATGGGAACCAGAGATTTCTAAAATACAGGTAGCATAGTTGACACTCAGTATATAACAACATGCTATTAATAGTGTCTAATTATTTAAAAATATGTTATTAACTACTAATGGTATAGATTACTATTAATAGTATTATCAGGTATAGACTGTTACAATAGTCCAGTTATCATGCTGAGTGCTTTGCATATATTTGCATATATTTACATATATTACCTCATTTAAACATCATAACAACATCAGTGAAGTAGACTCTAAGATTATCCCACTTTATGGATAAGAAGGCTGAGGGTCTGCAAGGTTAGGTGGTCAGTGAGAATCAAAGCCACACAGGACACTTGAGCCATGCTCTTAACCACCATATCATCTAAAGGAGATGTGATGGGGGTGGGCATAGCTCTAGTGGTAGAGCACACGCTGAGCATGCACAAGGTCGTGGGTTCAATCCCCAGTACATCCTCCAAATGGAAATAAATTGTCTTCCCCTCATAAAACAAACAAAACAAGCAAAATGTGGACTTTGATGCGAGTCCAATGAATTTTAGTACATGAGAGATTTAGAGGGGGAAGGCAGAAGGTCCTGATTTGTAGCCTTAACACTGAACTCATCCATCTGTTTGGCTTCACTGAAAAAGAATCCATAGAACAAAAAAATACAAATTCTTCAGTCTATTAGAGAGGTCATTTGTTAGGTATAGATTGCTCTCTTTGAACTTCATAGGTAACAAGTGTTTATACCACTGAAGTTGAGTTTTATTTATATCTGCTGGAATCTGGGGTTCTTGTTTTGATCATCATCCTCTCCTGCTCCTCAGGTGGGTCACATTTTCAGGGTGAGGTTAAGAGCTGTGAGAGGCACAGACAGTAAGTAGGAGACAAGAATGGTAGATGTGGGCAGAGGAGCCTGGCACCCCCTCCGAGGACACATCAGCCCCACAGGCACCCACTCTTCGGTATCAGTTCTGAGTATTTGCTCTCACCACTGGGGAGCTGCTACGGACTGAATATTTGAGTCCCTCTAAAATTCATTTGTTGAAACCCCAGTGTGATGGTATTTGGAGATGAGGTCTCTGGGAGGTGATCAGGTCAAGAGGATGGAGCCCTCAACAACAGGATTAGTGCCCTTACAGGAGGAGACAAGTGAGAGCTAGCTTCCTCTCTCTGCATCATGGAGGATACAACTAGATGACCATCTCTTAGCCCAGAAAGAGAGCCCTCAGTGGATACCAGATCTGCTGGACTCCCAGCCTCTAGAACTTGAGAAATAAATGTTTGCTGCTAAGTCGCTTACTCTACGGTATTTTGTAACAGCGGCCAAACGCACTCAGACAGGAACTGAGTGGCCACTCTCATTCTCAACTCAGCCTCCCAAGAATCTGGCTTCAATCCCCTCAGAGCTGACAAGGGATATTTCTCCCTGCTCAGATTTATTCTTGAAGAAGCCTCTGAATACATTCTTTTCACGTTGCCCAGAACTGCAAATTCTCCAGTCTGCCTATCACTCTACGAATTGAGCCGAGGCCCAGTTCTGGTGTCTGCAGGAGACTCCACAGATGCAAGGGTGCTGGGGACACTGACGTCACTGTCTCTGATGCCTAAAGAGGAAGGAGAGGGACTGTCCTGGATTCTGCTGCAGAGAACACACCGAGAGCTGCTGGCAGGAGTTGCTGGAGGCAGATTTCAGCCTGGTGAGAGAAGGTGCTTTCCAGCAATCAGGTGTTCTGCTGACTGGAACCCCCTCGTACCACAGAGACTTCCTCACACAAAGAGGGTTCGAGGAAAGAGTGAATGGCCACTTGTCGGGAAAGATTTCCAGCATGAACTGGGAGGCAGGGACCAAAAAAAAAGGGTTCAACTCTAGAATTCTGAGATTGTATGATTCTGTGTGTGTGCGCACATGTACAATAAAGAACGTGTACACAGGTGCACACACGTGCACACATATTTACATCTCAGGGTATATCTACAGGCATGTATTTGCATGTGTGGGTATGTATCTCCATCTTTCTAGGGAGAGAGAGAGATGGAAAGCACATGTAAGAAAAACAGGACCAGGTGAAAACAGACTCTTGCCTTAATTTCAGGAAAGTCCACATATGGCAAATAGAGGTGGATACTAAAGAAGAAAATGAAATAGGCCTTTCAGGAGATAAAGATCTTTTTGGCCCTTTGTTGGTGAGGAATAACAATAGCTAAGATTAAACCAACATTCACAATAAAACCCCAAAGGGCAGGGGGGGTGTTAAGGTCTAGCAGGGGACAGAGCTCAGGTGACCGTGCAGGGGCTGCGGCTCCCGATCACTGAGACGGATCTCAGGCAGCCAAAGGTGAGACCCCTGCAGGGCGGGCAACAGCACAGGTGTTAGCTGGGCCGTAAAGGTCCACCTCCTGCCTCCCACCCATCTCAGATTCTATTTCCAGGAAGGTGGCAGGTCAATCTGGACCAAGTGGACAGCAGCCAGCAGTGCGTCACACAGACATCTGGTGGGTCAGCAGAAGCCTCACCACCATGGCCAACCTGGGGTCTTACCACCATGATGTGCTCCGTGATGAAGAGAAGGATGTGTCTGGGGTCTGCTGAGAACATCCCGCTGTACAGCTTCTCCACCAGCTTCTGGGTGAAGTGGGAGATGTTGGCGAGTGAAGGAGCAGTGGCAGCTTCTGCATTCGGCGGAGGCTCTCTGCTGCCTGGGGGGTTGCAGGAGGGTGACAGAGCCAGGCTGAGAAATCAGGTTTGAACTGCCTTTTCTCCACAACAGTTTCCAAGCCCCTCTTGGTAGCCAGCCACAACTTACTCACCTCTGTATGGCCCACTACAACCGTCTGTATGTGACCTGTCGTTCCAAAAATGGGGTAGGTGCCCACTGAACACACATTTATTCAAAGCAAACTGATCTTGAACAATCTATTCAGGGATATAAACCAAGTGGGGAGGAGGCATTGCTTCCAGTGGCCATTTGGAAGAAGAGAGGATGAGAATGTAAGGCACAGGGTAATGGGACGGCTGTCGTGGTGACCCACAGCCCCCAGTTACATGGGGCAGAGGGTAAAGCTGTAATGTCAATCATCCATCTGGGCTCACCTTCACAGCAGGCACTGTGCTCACAATATTATGGATGCGATGGTCTCAGCTAATTCTGTTAACGACCCTCTAAGGGTCCTCACTCACAGGGTCAGGCACTCGCCCGGAGTAGCACCGCCATCCAGTGACAGAGCCACAGTCAGAATTGGGCTCCCAAGCCCACACTTTTCCCTGCTCCTCTACCCTACCACACTCAGACACTTCAGAAAGACCAAAAGTCAGGGTTCGCGCATTGTGGGGCAGGGAGGAGTCCAGAAGACAAGTCACATCACTGAGGATTCCGTGGCTCAGAAACTACAGAAAAGAGTTTTGTTTACTCTTGTCTGGAAGGTACAGCTGCCCCGGAACCAAATATTCCAAATGAAATTTCAATTGGAACTTCTTAGGGGCAATGGCAGTGTCTTCACCCAGGCTTGTTTAAGAAATACGTGCTACATCAAGGACCTACTTACTGTACAGCACAGGGAACTATATTCAATTTCTTGTAATAACCTATAATGAAAAAGAATCTGACAAGAGACTATATACATATGTATATGTATAACTGAATCACTTTGCTGTACAGCTAAAACTAACATTGTAAATCAACTACACTTCACTGCAATTTTTTTTTTAAATAAAGCATATCACATTAAAAAAAGAAAGAAGCACATGCTGTGCCCAGGCATAGGTGAGTGGAAGATGTTAAATTTCAGCTGACACCTTGACTCCTCTCATGGGAAGAGGACAATTCTGAAGCTGGAGGGAACTGATTTGGGCCCAGATGACAGGACTTCCCATCTCCAATTGGCCCAACGATGGCAGGGGTGACATGGAAAGTAACAAGTAGGCCATCGAGGGAGCCTCGGGGCAGGGTCAGTGCGCTCTTGTTGCAGACTCGTGGAGGGACTGACCCACAGGTGGAGGGACAGCTCCCCAAGGTTCCTAAAGCAGCCTACCGTCCTGCAGCCCGGTCTTGCTCTAGGGCCCTGGGGCCAGCAGACTCGTGGCTTTCCTGCTCAGCTGTCAGCTGATTTGTGTCAGTAACAGTGAGGAGCAAGCAGCCCCGCTCACCTCTGAGCATCGGTGTGTGGCCTCCACTCACCACGTGGAATATTTCCATGGCGGAAAGCAGGACCTCAGACTGGAAGTCTTGCTTCTGTTGGCTGGTGGCATTGTCTGGACAAGCCTGGAAGCAAACCCTGGACTAAGATTGCAGCCACATGGCCATCAGGTCCACTCAGGGCCAACCGGGTGCCCCTATTGGGCAGTATGTTAATACTGTGGCAGCTGGAGTGTGGGCTGCCAACAGCTCCCAACTGCCTCTTCTCTGGGGCATGGCCCTCTGCTGACCAAGTTGCCTCATCCACCTCCCCAGGGCAAGGTGGCAAGGGGTGGGGGGTCCACAGCCAGGGACCACCTGGCAGGTACCTCAAGGTGGGGCTGACTCTGGGATGGGACCGGGCTACTGCCGAGACCATTTCCTCCCTCGTCCTCCTCCTCCTCATCCCTTCTCTGCTTTCCTGCCCCAGTAAACCACTTCCACAAAATCCCTGCCTCAGGCTCTGCTTCCAGTAGACCTGGCTAAGACCTGCCCTCGTTCATAAATTCACTTGCTGCTGGGTGAGCTCCCTGCTCCACCCGGTCCTGCAGTTCCCTCCCACCAATCTCTGCAGTCCCAGAAGGTGTTCCTGACCACCAGCCAGCTGGCCTGGGTGAGCTGTCACAAGGGGTCAGCCCTCGGGTCTCCCTGGGCATACCCGCCCTCGTGGTGCCCAGGCCCTCCCAGCCCCTCTCCCACAGCCCACAGCTCAGTAACACCCTTTCCAACCCACCTCCAGGAGCACCTCCAGTGGCAGCCACTGCTTAGGGTTGGGAGCCATGAGCAACAGCTCCTTCAAGAGCAGCTGCATGAACTCCCTCAGCTGCTTCCGCGAGGGATGTGACTCGGCAGGAGCCTGGAGACCCTCGGCGGCGCTGTCTCCTTCAGCCGCAGCCCCGGGACTGGGGGCGTTCTGGGCAGACTCAGTCACAGCCCCCTCAAAGACAAGAGAACCCCAGCGTGAGCAGCCTGCCCGGCCTCAAAGCGCTTTCACGCCCACCTCTGAGGTGCGCACGGTGGGATCACCATCAAACCCACTGACGTGTAAGGAACCTGAGGCTCCGAGGAGGAAGGAAGTTCTCCCGGGGTCCCAGGGTTCCTTACCACACCAGATCCTGCTGTGGTCTCCGAACCCGAGACAGTGGGAGTGGTGGAAGGAAGCTGGGCGCAGAGCAAGGGAGACCTGTAGTCTCAGCGAGGAAGCCCAGGATGTGTCCTGGGCAAGGCGTTACCCTCCTCAGAGCCACAGTCCCCATCAGTCAAGCAGTAATGATGAAAAGGCTCTCACAAAGACGCAACAAGGGAACAGTGCACGTGGCAATGCCTGGCCCCGGTGTACCATCAGGAAAGCACGTCCCACCTTCCTGTGGAGCCTGCCAGGCTCTGCTGACGTTGACAGACAGGACCCTCAGGTGAAAAGAGAAATAGGGCTTCAGCCAGCCCTGGGGTCCCAGCCCTGCAGCACCTTGGCCTTCACTGTCTCAGTTCACATTTATTAAAATACTGGGAGATAGACGAGGTGGGGTCATCAGCCCGGTACGTCCAGGAGGACACAGAGATGCTGGGAGGCTGAATGACATGCCCAAGGACACAGGGCCAGGGTCTCCTGACTCCCAGCCCATGGACTTTTCACACGTTCATCTGTCGGCACCTCCCTTCACTCATTCATAAAATTAATGCAGCCATTCTTAATTAAGCCATAAAATGAATTTAACGGCACCTAGGGTGGTGGTGACTGCATTAATTAGCTCCATGCAGCCTTGACTGGAAAGATGCCACATAAAATCACAGCAAATCAAAGTCTTCTGGTCACCAGCCTTCTGCATGAAGAGGGTCTGTCATGTTTTCTGTGCAAACAAAGGCCTTTTGGAGCGGACCTGGAGCTGAAATGGGAAGAGGAGCCCTGGGGATAAGAGCTCTAGAACTGGGGGCGGGCTCACCCACAACAGGCTGGGAGGTGACTTTGGGCCAGGCCCTCCCTCGGGCAGGAACTACTGAGCACACGGAGGAAGAGCCCTGGGTCAGAGTGCGCTCTGTGGCTGCCGGTGCGCAGCCGGCTGGAATCCTGACTCAGCAGATGGAGGGTCTGGCCTGTGGGTGCAGGGGCTGACGTGGGGATCTGGGCTGAGAATGTCAGGCTATCGACTTCGAATCCCTGGCCCTCTCTGGGTGGGGGGAGTGGTGAGGGCCAGCCTGTAGGACTGTCCTTCCTCCCTGCCTGGCCCGGGGCACCTGTGTGCGGGGTCCCATCCCCCATCCCTTCCAGTGCTGCCTGCAGTGCCTTCCTTTGCTCTTTATTGATTCTTTTTTACTTCCTTTTCTACTATGTTGCTTTAGTTGCTATTAGCCCATCAAATCATTTCCTCTTTTTGCAAATCTTCTAGTCATTTTATTAAAACTAATTACTCTTAAATTTTATTTGGCCATTTAATTTTATTTTAAACGCACTGATGGAAAGGACATGGGCTTTGGGGTGAGAGAGTGAGGTTTAAATCTTGGCTCTGTCACTCACTAATCACGTAAGCTGTGGTGTGTTTCATCCCCTCACCATTTTGTAGGATGGGTCTTACAGCCCCACTGAACCAGGAGGAAACTGGTCAGTTTCACCTCCCCAAATCTCACTTTCCACTTTAACACCGCCTGCATCGGGTGCCCGTGAGGGTGTGTGAAGCCCCAGGTCAGGACCATTGCAGGTGTTCAGTAGATGGAGGCTGTCAGCATGAACGCACTGCTAGAAAAGATTAGCTTACAGAGCATGTCCATTCACTCACTTCGTCTATTAGCAAACAATTATGGAGTAAACACTACCTGCGTGCACTGTGCCTGGCATGACTTCTAAACCCTCTACTTACCAACTGTGCCTCGTATGTTCCTTTGGCTACTGGTTTGCAGCCAGGTGTGGCTAACTCACTCTACCAGGCTGGTTCTCAGCTCCTACTCCACCAGCATGGGGTGATGGGCAGGCTTGTGCCCCTCCTCCTCCTACACCTGCCCTTCACCGGTCCCCGCCTGCTCCTCTCAACTCCCAGATGCTCTCAGCACAGAGTCCCCTGGACCTGCTGGCACTGGCTCTTGGTCTCAAACTCACTCACCTTTCTTCCCATAGCACCTCACTCTCATCTCTCTACCCCCACAGTCAGACCTCGTCCTCAAGACCCAGTCGGTCCCTTTGCCCTCCCAGCTGGGCCTCTGCAAACCCTCCGATGGCCGCAAACAGGAAGGGTCCTGAGAAGACAGGACGCTGTTGCAGTTCCGCCCCTCCCCTGCAGGGGGCGCCGGCAATGAGCTTCCTGGGATCGACTGTGTTGTTTTGCGTTATCAGCGTGTGGGTATTCCACATAAAACTGGACTCCATCTACCATCAAATTTCTCATTACTGAGATTCCTAACAACTCAAAAAGTTACTGAATCACAAGCTGAAAATGTCCTGAAGCTGCATCTTTGCCAAGAGAAGGAAAATCACCCAAGTTTTTTGCTTAAGGTTTCAGCCAAGTTGCCTTAAAGTGTATTTTAATTTGCAGGTGGTGGGGCAGGGGTGGGGATAGGGAGGAATTTTGCCCTTCGCCCTTGAGGGACAGTGCCGCTCAACCCTGGCTCTCATGGGGCGGGGAAGAGGCATGTCCTACCTTAGGGGCTCCCAGGGGGAAGGCGACTGCGGCCAGGGTCTGGAGGAACTCTGGGGCACGCCAGGCCGGATCCTGGGGGTAGGTGCTGTGCACGAGGCCGAGGAACTGCAGCACGCTGGCCGGGAAGGTTCGTTCCCACGCGCCGTCTCCAGAACCTGTCGAGGGCTGAGGGCACACTTGGTGAGAGGTGGTGAGTGGGTGCGTGACTGGGGGGCTGCACAGGAGGACCTAAAATCTAGGCAAAAGACCTCCTTTCTGAGACTCTCAACAAGACACCTCATTGTAAGACACTGAAAACTGTGGATTAGCAGGGATACTGGTCATCACCTGGGGCAGGGTTCAAGGGCTTCACACAGATTCCTCTTCTCACCTCACGACAACCCCCTGAGGTAGGTTTTACATGTATCTCTATTTTACAGATGGGAAGACAAAGGTACAGAGAGGCTGAGTAGCTTGTTAATGTTCACCCAGCAGGCAAGGGGCAGAGCCGGGAACTGAACCCAGGCAACCTGGCTGTTAAGTCTGTCTTCTCCATGCTTTCTATGTGGTAAGACATGGCTTCTGTGTACAAGAAACTTGCCAATTAGGGTTGACCCCAGCCTTCACTGGCTCCATGCTAACACCCCCAGCTCTAGCCCCTGCCCTGGCTGATACATGGATAAATCCTGTCCGAGGCTGCCAGGGCTCAAAGAGCCCCCTCCCCACCAGTCAGGGGTCTGGAATGGATCGTGTGGCACTGAGGTGATATCCAGTGCCCTGAGGGGACCTGGGCACCTGTCTGCCCCACACAATAACCTGGTCTTGGCCACCTGGCACAGCCTCCATCCTGGCTGCACCCTAGTGCCCTGCTGGAGCCCAGCTCCCCTGACCAGCTGTGTCCTGTCACTGATCCCAACCCCAGTGTATCCAGCTGCTGCCTGAGGTCCTTCTCTGTTCTGGATAGCCAGCCTGGAACTTGAAAATTGACCAAGCTTAATATCAGGGTCACTCCCTACCTAGCCACGCCAACAACCAGACTGAGTGACCCTCAGCCTACTCTTGTGGGTGTTCCAGGCAGACGTCGGGTCTTCCGTTGGCCAGTTACTCAGCCCCAGTCCCACCCACTCACAGCTTCCTCATTTCCCCACCAGCCTTGAGTCCTAGCCCCATGTACATGAGTTAGGATGTCCCGATAACCAAGTAAATACCAAATGCCTAGAACTGAGCCTCATTCTAGAAAACTCAATCCTGATTGAAAAAAGAAAGGGGACAACCAAAGAGAGGTTTAAGACCTCTTTCCCAAGATCCTGTGGGTTTGGTTTCAGCTGAGCAGGCAGGCAGAGGGAAACTGCTCCTGGAGTTACCTGCATCTGCCATCTCCACTGAGTTCTTACAGCACAATATTAGATTTAGAGGAAGTACCAGAGGTCGGAGTTCAGAGACCTTTTCCTGGAGTTAGTCTGCCGCTTACTAACAGTACAGCTTTGTATCACTTTCTTAATCCCCTTACACATCCAGTCCCAACTCTGCAAGACAAAGATTGTACTGTGACCTATTTCATAAGGTCATGAGAATTAAATGAGACTTTTTAGTGCTTCAGGCTTATTTTCACAGTGAGGAGCACAGGGCAAAAATAGAGGAAGTTGGGAGACAAAGTCAGATACAGAGGACTTGGACTTTTGGAAGAAGGATTTGAATTTGATGCACTGAACAACAGGCACCCCCTGAAGGCCCTTAGGCAAGGCAGTGCCCTGGGATGAAATGCTAACATTGGGCACACGTGCCTCCACCGTGCCCTCGCTCTGTGACCCTGCCTGAGTGGGTTAACCTCCACGGCTTCAGTGTCTACATTTGCACGAGGGAGATAATTCTGTCTTTTCCAAAGGATAGCTGCACGCAATAAAATGGCTAACATCTACAAGATCAATAATGCTAAACACTGACAAGGCCTTGGAATGACTAGAACCTTCGCAGACTAAGAGCTGGTGAGTGTAAACTGGCACTTCACTTTGGAGAACTATTCCACAGTATCTGCTAAAACAAGTCACGTGTACAGCTGGTGACCCACAATTTCACTCCTGGGTATATTTCCAACAGAAAGGATTATGTATGTCCACCAAGAGATACATGTAACAGCTTTATTCATAACCCAGGATGGATAAACAGTGATCCATTATCACAATAAAATACTACTGAACAATAAAAAAAGAATGAATTTCCAAGTGAATCCCACAAACCTAAAGATGAGTGAAAGACGCCAAACGCAAAGGAGTACATGCTGTCTGATTCTACTTGATATCAAGTTCAAGAACAGGCAAATGAATCTGTGGTTACTACGAGGCAGGGAAGTAACAGCAAAGTAAGGTTCCAAGCAAAAAATAAAATATAATAAACTGAGAAAGATATGTTAGCATTATTCACTACAATTACATCCCCAACCTTTCTCTCTTATCTTTCTGGATTTTGCCTTTTGTGTTTTGATGCTTTTCTATCATATTTGGTAAATGATGCCTTCATGGCAAATAGCTTCAATGAACCAAAATAATCTTCCAGTGACTTTGCTTTTGTTACATGTTTGTTAGATCCCAGTAGGTTGGGTCCTGTTTTCTGACCCAGTTTAAGGGTCACATCTGTAGTACACGAGTTACCCATTTTATGTTTGTTATTAAAATGTAAATGTTTGGCCTGATTTTTTTACTTCTCTCTGCATACTGTGTATTTTCTTTATTTTAAATGCTTTTGTGTTATTCCTTTGGTTTGCTCTTTCTAAATAACATTAATTGATTAGAAAGGTAACAAACTCCTTATGCTGCAAATGGAAAATATGCCTTTTTTTCAGGCGTCCCCAGATTAATTGCACATTAGGGCTACAATGGAACCATGAATAAGTTTCCCAAAGTAGGAAAGCATAAACATATGTTCTGCTAGGACAAAACTGAACTGGAAGGGGTAACAGCAATTTAAATTAAAAAAGTCCCACCACAGAGACACTGAAAACTATGAGTCAAGAAGGTCTTTAAAACTTCAATCACAGAAACCCTAGAAACCAACAAAAAGTGAAGATGACGTCAAATATCAAAATCTTAAAACAACTCCCCCGCAAAAACAGGAGAATGATAACATATATCGAAAGTTGGTTCTTTAAATAAATCCACAAGTCCTCAGCTCCTTAAGTAAGGACAGGTGAGGTAAAGAGAGAGCACGCATTTACAAATTAAGGATAAGAAGGAAATAATGACACAGAAAATTAAATGAATTAAAAGAGACCATTTGGGCAAACTGAACAAGTAGGAAGAAGTTCTAAAAATACCAATTACCTAAACTAGGTCAAGGAGACATTTAAAAGCCTAAGCAGGGCAATAATGGAAAAATTCAGGCCCCAGAATTTTCATAGGAGCAATTTAAACAATACAAGAATAATGAATTTAGCATCTTCTTGAATAAAAAGAAAAAAGCCCTTTTTTCAATAAAGCTAGCATAATAGTGATACCAAAGCCTGACAGCATATAAAAAAGAGAACACTACAAGCTAATATCACTTACAAATATGAGTGAAAATCAGAAATAAAATATTTACATGGAGACTAAGGAAGTATGCTAAAAGAACAATAACAAAATGGCAAGGTGAGATCTTTGCAAGAATGCAAGGAAATCTATTAATATAATTCATTATAGGGAACTGGTTAAAAGGAAAAAGCATATGACCATCTAATTATATGCTCAAAGAGTATTTAATAAAAAATAAGTACATTACTGTTTTTAAAAAGAGCAAAGAGCTTGATCTGGTTTTTTTTTTCCTTTTCCTACTCAACACACGCACGGCAAAGTTGGCAAAAGATGAAACAGGCAATTCAGAGTAAAATAAATAGAGATGGTTAACACGCATGTGAAAATGCTATTGACGTCAGTAACAATAAATGCAAAAGAAGTCAACTATGAAATCACCATCAGTTTGGCCTTGTCATCGAGGCTGGGAGGACTGGGCCAAGCACATCTCTACGAGACGGTGAAATGTAAGTGAGAAGGGGAAACGTGTATATATAATGTCTGATGCAACCTTCCTGAGAAATAAAATGCAAGAAGTACACTTTGCCTGGCGATCCCACATCCCAGAATTTATATGAAGGGGGACATCAAACTGGAGAATAGAGACATCTACTCAAGAAAGTTCATAATGAACTTTTTGTAACAACGAACATTCTGAGATACAACACAAATTTCTATCTACAAATAATGAATCCCAACAACATGTTGAGATTTAAAAAAAAAAAAAGGCAGAAGGAATCTGCAGTCTGATCCTCCAAGGATATGGTAAAATCTTAGACAGGTGTCTGGAAGGATACGCCACTAAAGTTCACAGTGGATCTCTGGATGGGTGTGTTTTGGGTGATTTTTACTGTCTACTTTTTTTTTTCTTGTTTAAATGTTAGGTAATCATGCAATTAGGGTTTCCCCACACATACGAAACCTCCAGCTTCCCTTAGAGTCTGCAGAATGAAGTCAGAATTCTTCAGCCTCTCATGCAAGTTCTTGTGACCTGGCTTACGGTTACTCCTGTTCACAGACCACATGCCCTTCACTCCCTCGCATTTGCCTCCACATCTGAAACCTCTCTACCCACCCTCAGGGTGGGCCTTGAAGGCCTGAATCAAAGGCTCTCCATGTCACGTCTGTAGCTGGTGGGCATCTGTCTTCTCCAAGACAGGTCTCCACCTCATGGGTCACCCAATTGAGAGGCCCACTGTCCTGGCAGAGGTGAGCTCCTTGAGAGGAGAGACCCCCTTTCCCCTCTATAGGGCCCCTGAAGCTCCTGACTTAAAGGGCTTGCTCCCAAATGTTCCCTTTGACTGAAGACATTAAATCTCCCAGTGAAGAAAGTCAAGCATTTAAACAAATGGGAAGTAGATGTTTCTGGCAAAAGCACGTAAACTCCAGTGGGCACAAATAGACACGGTTTCCCATTGTGCACCTAAATTATTACTAGGAACCCAACCTGCCTCTTCCATCAAGACTTCTGAATAACACCTCTAATTATCAGCATTACTGGAAGCTGCCGGGAAAGGTCAAGGTTGACTTCCCGAGACCGTCTTCCCATCAGAGCCTCCTCTCAGCACGTGGGGAGCGGGTCTCACCTGGCTCATGGTGGCTTTCAGCATCTCCAGGAGCAGCAGGGCACCTTCCATGCACAGCCCGGCCCGGAGGACCTCTTCCTTGTGGTGCTTATGCAAGAGCCATTGCAGCATGGCGTCCAGGCTGTCCTGAAAGAGGGGGCCAGGACTGTAAAGAGACCTGTGGCTATGTGCCAAGAGGACCAGCTCTCCAGCCAGCACATCGTGTTTCCCAGGGGGCCCCGGTGGGAAAGGAAAAACCAACCAACCACACGGCAGCAGCCCAGGCAGCTGGCCTGTTCGGGGAATTTCAGCCCCCTGATGGCGCACCGGGGAAAGCGACACCTCAGAGAGGGTGCTCACCAGCAACTGGCGTCAAGTTCAGTTCTCTTAGTTCTTCTTGGTCTGACATCACAAATACTCAAGGTCCCAATCAACTTTAATGAATTCTTGTGAGTGTGATGGCAGAAAACATACAACAAATGCCAAGGCTTTGGGGCAAGTGCAGAGCACAGCAGACAGAGCACAGGGTTGATGAGCTGGGTGACCTGACTTTGCCTCTTTAAAAGCTGTGCTTATGCAACCTTTTCAGCCTCTTGGCAGTTCAGTTTCCTTCTCTGAAATGAGAATTACATTATCTACCCCATGGGGTTGTTGTAAATATCAAACGATATAAAACATGTAAAAACATCTATCATGGGTCCTGACATTCAGCAAATGTTTGTTTCCTGCAATACGTTCTTAGAAAAATAAAAATACAGGGTTTCTATGAATTCGGGACAGCATATTAAGAACTTTATTTTGAAGTGTGATCTGTAATACTATTGGCATAGGTCGACTGAACTAGGTCAAATATAAGGATGTGCAAGAGGTGAATTTTCTAGCCTTCTATTTGCAAAGCCATGACCCTCCATCCATGTCGACTCAGTGAAGTTCAACTCAACTCAATCAAGACCAAGAAGCAATTTCTGAGTCTATTTGTCAGGTGCCCTGGAAGATGAGTAAGAGTTGAGGTCTGTTCTTGAAGGGCTCAGTATCTCAGGAGAGAGGCAAATGTAAAATGTAAACATGCTGGTGTCACATAAGGCATAAAAGGAATGCTTCTTGTTGTCTAGGGGTCTAAGCAGGAGGTGGCATCTGAGCTGAGAATGGAGGGAAGACATCTCTCCAAGCAGGTGATGGTGGGAGAAAGGGCTGACAGGGCAGGCAGGCACAAGGCTGCTGGTCTTATTGGGGAGGTGACTCAGGAGGACCACAGAACAAAAAGGCCAGCGAGAGAGGAAGTTAGGCTGGGAGACAAGTCAGACACCCAAACAGGAAGGGCCTTGATGCTGGCCGGGGAGTCTGAACCTGATCCACAGGAATGGGAGCCAATGAAGCCTTGGATTTGGTGCAAGTCAGTGAGTTAGTGAGTGAGAGGCTGGTGAGAAGGTGTGTATCGTGAGTGTAGACTCCTCTTTGGAGAAATGTGGCCAAGGAAGGACAGAAGTGTGACAAACAGGACAGCAGCTGGTCAAGAGTGTGAGTCAAGGGGACAGCTTCTGGTTGTAGGTGGGACATAATTTACCATGCCTATAGTCTCTGAGGAAAGAGTCAGTAAAAAAGAAGATGCTGAAAACACAAAAGAAGGGATAATAGAGAAGGGCGGTCACTGAGGAAAGGAAGCGAAGGACACCAGACTAGCCCAGAAAAGCTGCCCTTTGCAAGCAACAGTGGAGAGAAGGTGATCAAGAGGGTCATGGCATGTACATGTCGTGGGGGGGTTCCTGAGGTAATGCCCCCTTCATGGGGGCCTCCACTCCCATCATGAGGTAAGTCATCTGAGCAAAGGGTGCCTGGGAGCCAGAAGACTCAGGGCTCACACTGGAGTGCAGGGGACTAGCAGGGGCGTGACTGAGGCAAAGGGACATGTTTCTTCGGAGGCATAAGCTGAGGCCCTACCTCAGTGGTGGCAGCCATTCGCCTCTCCACATTGCCCCCACAGTCATGTGATCTCTCCAGCTGTGCCCAGAAGGAGAGAGAGACTCACAACTGGGATTGATCGATCAAAACGGAGCCCCGCTGGGAGGGACGATGGGAGGCTGAGGCTGAGGAAGCCAAGGGTATCTGCAGAGCTAGTCAGGGGAGTGGGGCTGCCAGGGCAGGAAGTGGGTCAGGACTGAAGTTGGAAGACACAGAGAGGGGAAGAGGGAGGGGAGTCTTAGGGAACCGCCTTGGTCACGTGGAACCAGAAAACCAAGAGTGTCGCCCCATCCCAGGGCGACCCGAGAACTTACTTTGGGCCTGTCCACCAGCTCCGTAAGAGGCGTCTGTAGGAAGAAGGTGGACACGACGAGGTAGACTTCCGGGATGTGAACGTGGTGGGCCAGAGAGTCGCTCAAGACTCGGAAGCCAGGAAGCAGGCAGGGGCTCTGGTCGGGCACGGGAGGGTGGCTCTGCAGGCTCTCTGTTGATGCGGGAGGTGCCCAACAGCCACTGAGAACAATTGCCCTCGCTTCCAGTCGAGGACTCCCTGCCACCCGCCCATCCCATAGAAGCGCCTGATGGAAATACACGTCATACACACAGGAGCACAAGAAAGTGCTCAACAGGAGTTCCTTTCCCTGCTCCTGACATGCCCATTCATTCATTCATTCATTCATTCAAAAACAGACGCTAATTTAGTGCCTACCTCCTTAGAGGTGACCAGACCTCTTTGTATTAGACAATAAGAACATAGCATTTTGACAAAATATACAGAACCCCGGGCCTTCATCAGCTACTTACAATGCGACAGGAGGGACAGACATGAAGGAATTAAATACCCAAATAAATCTATGCTTGTGAATTGTGGTAAGAACTATAAAGAAAAGAGAGTATAACAGAGGTGTCCTAACCCAGACGGGGCCCTCCTCTCCTGGAGGAAGGGGCCTTAAGGAAGACCTCACATCAGGAGAGATGTGCTGCTGTCAAGGGCTGGGGAGGCACCTCAGGAGGAGGGAAGAGCCAAGGAGACTCTGAGGAATGGGAAGAAACCCCAGCATCTGAAGAGCAGTGAGGCCACGGGGAGATCCTGAAAAGGAAGTCAGAGGGGACTGGGGCCGATCGGGGGTCAGGGTCAAGGTGATCCTACTGCACGGGGCTGAGCCGGCCCCAAGCAGGCCTCACTCACCGACCACAGGTGGTACCCGCCTCCCAGAGACGGCCACACGCTCACCCATCATGATGTCCACGCCCTCGGAGCTGCGCTCCACCCAGCACCCGGCAGGCAGGCCGTCTTTAAATCGCGCGCGGAGGGAGGGGCTTGACAAAAAGTGCAGCAGCAGCTTCAGCCCCAGCACCACCGAGCTGGGGTGCAGGTGGGCCTGCACGAACAGCAGGAACCAGTCGGGCCCCAGGTTCAGAAACATCTCTTCCTTTGTTCTGCATGGGGGAGAGGGGTCAATAAAATGCTATCAATTATCTCTCAGTCCACAAGCAAGTGACATGTCGGAAACACGGGAATAATGTCCAGCCTCACTAGTCACCTAGAAAAGTCAAGTTCAGGTTAACATCCAGATATCCCTTAGCAAAGTACACACTCCATTTTAAAAGACTGGTAAAATAAAATGCTGGCAAGGTTGCTGTGAAATACATGGAATTTGTCTGTTAATGGCTGGAGTGTAAGTGGGCCAAAACTCTTCAAAGCAATTGGAAACTCTGTATCAATAGATGTAAAAATATGCAGGCTTTTGACAGCCCTACTCACTAACATTCATACTTACACAGCGTCTGACTAACCACCCATCTAATTACATCAATGTAGCCATATAAAACACACAACGATTACTTAACTCCCTTTTTAAATAACTGGTCAAAACTAATCTAAATGGAACAGTCCAGTATGTATGCATCTTTATTGGTTTAGACAAAAAAAAATACATGTTTAACTGTCACTTTCAAAAATGAGTTTTAAAATGATGAGTCTAAAGAATACAGACTTGCTGGAGAGAAACGAGGGAAGGGAGCTGTGCAGCCCATCCTCAGGGGCAATGGTTCAGCAAAGGACTCAGCCTCCTGAGAGTCAGGGAAGGATTCACCTTTGTTGGGCATTGTTCTCAGCACCAGCTGCCAGACTCAGCATAGTGAGGGTGTGGCCACTGGAACTAGGAGTCAAGAAACTGCCCTCCTTTCTAGCCATGCCCCCGCTTATTAATTGGATGACTTTGGCAGAGTTCTTGATACTCTCTGGCCATTTTCCTTCATTATGATGATGATGGTGGTGGTGATGGTGACGGTGATGATGATGATGGTAGCAGTGGTGGTGATGGTGATAATCAGCAGTTAGCTTATGGAATATTGAGAGCACCCCAGGCACCATGCTCAGGGCTATCCACATGTTAATTTCCATCTATGGCAGATACCATTTTTATCCTCATATAGATAAGTAGAAGAGAGGCATGGGGGCTTAGGTAATCCCCCCAAGATCCCTGAGGGCAGAGCTGGGATTTGAACCCTGGAAGTCTAGTTGTCAGACCCCAGGTGCCTAAACAGTATACTACATTTCTTTTCAAAAAGTCAAAAAGGAAGATGCCTTCCTTCCTCATCCCCAAGGCATCTTCCAGTTCTACGATGCCTTGATTCTAGAAATATAAAGACTTTATAAGTAAAAGTATCTGCAAGGCTGTTTTACTGAGGGGTAACTCCCCACCCCAATTCCTCCCTGCCCCAAACACACGTACACACTGAAATGTCAACTCAGTGAGAGTAAGGACCCACTTGCTCTGAGAGAGGAACAGTGTCTGGCACACAGTAGGTACTCAACAAAGAGTTGTTGAATTCATGACTCCAGAGCTGAGATAAAGCAGGCAGGCACTCTGAGAGAGTTAATGGAACTTTATGATTACACATTGTTTTGAAAGTTAATTGAAGGCAGACAACTCCTTTTTCCAACTTGGGGAAGTAACTAACAGTAAACAGCAGAAGAGTTTGGCAAGTCTTTTCCTTGATAGATGTTATTCGGGCTAACAATTTCTCCATTCTATCGCCTGCCAAGTACAGGGACATCAAAATCAGTAATTATCACAACTGCCAAAACAATAACAATTACACTGTAGCAATGGTGACGGAAAGAGTTTATTGTAATTATACCAAATCTGTTTCCAGTTACTCATGCCCGTTTAACATTTGCATCAGAATATCTTAGGGCAAGGTCTGCTTTATTGGGTGGAGAGAATATAATTTTCTTTCTGCCTAGTGCAGAAAACACACTGCAGAAAACCAACTCAGAGATGCTAAACTTTTCATTAAGAAAAGGCTTTCATACTGCACCCTGTATGAGGCAGCCTCATGCCAAATCACTCTTTCTGGAGCTACTCACTCAGAGGACAGATGAAGTTGGGAAGAAGAGATTACACTGAGCAGCATCTCCAGCAACTGGTTTCTGAGCCAGATTGTCTTTCCAGATGTTTGGCTTCCAGCTACAAAAAAAAAAAAAAAAAGAAAGAAAGAAAGAAAGAAAATTCAGATTTGAGATAAAACGGATGTAAAGAGACATAATATTTGCTGCAGTAGGCAATCGTATCCACCAAATGCTTCATTCTCCCAGGAATTGGGGCATGGCTGGGACTCGAAATTTTGGCGTTCAATTCTAGATTTCCATGCAATGATTAAAAAGAATTTCAGGCAATGTTCCTAAAGTCCCTTTAACTGGAGATGTTTTTGATGCTCTCCTTTTCCCCATGAAAAAAAAAATCCTGAAAATGGTAAGGTCACATTTCTCTTCGAGTAGAAGAATGTCTTAAATTATCACAGGCTGCAACATTCCCCGAGCACCTACTATGTGCTGGGCATTATGGGAGGCACTGGGGGCAGAGTGGTGATGATTATGGTGCGTGATCTGGGTTCCTGCTCTCAATTTGTTTCTAGGCTAGGCCTCTGACATGTCTATGTTTGCACTGCAGTTTGAATTGTAGCAAGAGGTATGCAGATCCATTGGAAGAAGAAACTTTACGTCTGAAGTTTATTCTAACCCAGAAGGACATGTAAATACTGTCTTAATAGAAGATGTTTAGTTAGATAAAAGTTTCACAGTAGAGTCCCTATGAGAAGGAGGACTGACTAAATAGTACACTGTTAGCCCATTATCCATTCATTCATTCCCTTGGTTGGCCAATTATTTTATCACCAATTCAGGGCACGCCCACCATGCTGTAGAGATATGACTGATGAGGGAGCTTGGAGAAGTGGAGTCAGACTCCCCTCTATTTGGATTCCAGCCCTATCTCTCATTAAGTTCCTAATCTCTCTGAGCCTCGGTTTTCAGATCCGCAAAATGGGAAGAGTAATTCCTACTTTTCAGGCTTGATCTAAGGATAAAAGATATTTTATCTAGATTGAGTAAGATGATCCAAGAGAATCTTCAGTGATAAGAATGTTCTCTATCTGCCCTGTCCAGTAAAGGCAGTAACCACTGGCCTCACATGGTTATCAGGCACTTGGGACACGGCTAGTGTGTCTGAGGAATTTAACCTTTAATTGTAGTTAATTTCAATTAATTAAAATTAAAATTTAAATGGCCGTATGTGGCTAGAGGCTCCCATCTTGGACAGCGCAGACCCGAAGGGCCGAGGACAACGCAATCAGTAGTTAACTGTCCCCTTCACACCTGCCCTAGCAGAGGGAACGCAGAACATGATGTAGCTGCTGTCCTGTGTCTGGTTGGGGAGAGAGACTCAAAGGAACAAACCACAGACCTCCGCATGAGGGTAAGCACAGGGGCTCTAGAAGCACAGAGGAGGACTCTTAACTCGGCTTGTGGGGCTGAGACTGGCTAGTGAGTGTGGTGGGGGGGGGGGCTGCTCAGGGAACAGCATGGACAGATGGCAGACCATCATATGTTAGGACGTGGAAGTGCTTCAGAGTGTTGAAACTGGGGCTCCTCAAGGGAGCAGGGCAGGGGAGAGCCACCTGGGAAGGGAGGTGGGGGCTGGGGCATGAAGGCTCCCACCTGCTGGTCTACAAGGAACCGGGTGTCATCCTGGAGGCCTTGGGGCCCATTCCAGGTTGTGAGGGAAGAACATACGGTTTGATTCTATTTGAAACCCTAATCATATAGCTCTCCCTCCTCCTTTCATGCAAAATGGTCCCAGCGCCTGTGCCTCTCAGGGCTGTTGTGGAGGTCGTCCTGCTGCCTTCAGACTGGCAGCTGGGAAAGGTCTCCTCACCGGGCACGGAGGGGTCTGGGGCTCCGTCCACGCAGATCGGCCTCTCGCTCACTGATGAAGAAGGCTTGAGGGTGTACACAACAAACAGCCCGATCCTGAAGGCAGAGAGAGAAGGATGCGCTCAACAGGGCCCAGGCTGTGTCTGCTGAACACACGTGAAGGCTTTCTGCACAGACCCACCCCAAGGCGGCTTCAGGGGAGGGTTTGAGGGGAACCATGTTATTCTGTGATCAATGTGGTGTTTCCAGAGCCTTGTAAAGTCTGTCAGGATTCATCAGAGCAGCTAACTCTGGCTCTGCCAGCTCAACAGAACAGTGATGCAGACAGAAAAGGTGACACGTCATGCCAGCGGAGACCGTTCTTTGGGAAATCTGCAAGAGGTGGGCATGCTGGGTCACTGGCTGGTGAGGATGGCCATGCTCGCGGAATTTCTTGTGTTCTTGGCACAGTAGGTGTGTCCGAGCACCAGGGAGCAGTGGACACATAGCCCTGCTGGGGAGTCCAGTGGACCCACCCCTTTCTTCAACTCTTGGCCCTGAGCAGAGAAACTCCTAGAAGGTTCCAAAGAAAGAGAACCTGCTACTGTGTTGAGTGTAGTCAGGAGAGAGCTGGGGGTTACATTCCTTCATTAAACTACCCGAAGGGTCTGCCCTTCCTGCCCGGGGAGCTGGCGCAGTACCTGAGCAAGTCCTGGAGGCTGAAGTGGCCCCGCAGCTGATGGCCTAGGATGGCAATGATGGTGGGCATCTTGGAGGGGGTGAGGCCCGGCTCATTGAAGTGGAAGACGAGCTTGGGAATAAGCCGTGTCTGGTGAGCAACTTCAGCATTCCGGGGTCCGTCCCTGGTGAGCCCGGGAGAGAGGCAGTAAAAGCTTTTACTGGAATGAACCAAATTCGCTGTGTTTCTGCTAAAAAGGTTTCAAAGACTGGGCTTGCTCCGTGGCCCTCTGACTCCACCGCTCTCTTGTTAGCTCATCAAAATGCAGTCAGACACCCATCAAAGAAGTGTCTGCCCAGTGCCAGCATCGCTCGGGGATGAGCCCCTGTGCCCTTCCACCCCCAGAAACTGCCTTCAAAGACAAGCCCCGGTTATTGACTTTTAAATTCCAAGCCTCGGGGAAAACTAATGCCGGGTCTCGGAAAACACAGAACAAAGAGAGCAGACTGGAGTGTGACCACGGAGCACTTCCCAACAGCCGGGAGCGCGCCCTCGGCGAGCCTGTCTGGGCTTGCGCTCTTCCTGCCCGCCCCAAACCGCAAAGTGGATGAACACGCCGCCGGAGTCAGAGGGGAGAGAGACAGAATTCAAGCCTCCACACCCCCTCCTTAGGATAATCGCACATCCACTTTCCAGTAAATCCTACCCCCCACCAAGAAAACAGCCCCCAGGGTGAGTGTCCGTCTCCTAGAAAATAACAGGTACGGAAAGAAAGTGGAAAAGTCGGGAAGAAAATAAAGGTGGAGGAGAGTCAATCTGGGTGAGTGGCTCCTGCTTGAACAGTCTTTTCAGGAGTGGTGTGTTCAATTCTGCCCAGCTCCACATCCCTGATATACAATGGAGGCAGAACCAGTCCAGTTCTGTGTATGACTTGCATTCACAGGCTCAGTGGGAAAAATGTGCGTGCATCACCTGTAAATCCCCACCATCTTGTGCTCTTTCTTATCCCTGAGCAGCCCACTTTTCTGTGTTCCTCCTCCACAGGACTGTGTCTTATCCTTCTCTGAACTCCCAGCACTAAGAACTAGTGTGAAACGGAGTGGGTTTATAATAGTTGGTCAATTATGAGTGGCTAAATGAAAATATGGTTGCAGCACCAAGGTATTAATGATTTCTAGAATGGCTGACTGGTGAGGAGGCAGGTGGAGGTGGGTGTGAACAGCCCAGCGTGCAAGGAAGGAGGTGGGTTGATAGGCTGGCTTCCTTGCCTTCCTTCTGGTCACAGCCCCTGGTTTTCTTTGGGAACTACCTCTTTCTAACCGCCCTGCACCCACTCCAGAGGGCAAGTCATGCTCCTGGCCTGGCCACCTGACCCAAGATGGCCCCATGGTACTCCATCCTATTGCTAGGAGTATTGCGTGAAAAAGAAGCCCTCTCTTCTGACTGCGTTGAGCAGAGGACGTGCTCTGAGAGCTCTAAGAGCAGGGGAGCAAGTGGAGACGAAATCAGGGGCAGATCTCAGATAAAGGAGTGTGAGCACCACCTAGACAACATGTGAAGACCTGCCTCACTCAGTTGTGTGAGCCAAGAAGTGCCCTCTCTCTCCACCTTCCTTTCTCCCCTCCTTTTTCCTTCCTTTTCCCCTCCCTTTCTTCCTTCCTTAAGTTGGTTTCAGTTGTCTTTCTGCCACTTGCTATCAAAAGAGCCCTAATTCAAAAAGTGATGTTCAATGTGACGGTATTTGGAGGTGGGGCCTTCAAGAGATGCTTAGGTCATGAGGGTGGAGCCCTCACGAATGGGATTAGTGTCCTTATAAAGGACACCACAGAGTGCCCCCCACCCCTTCTGCCATGTGAGGTTGTAGTGAGAAGACAGCCAACTATGAACCAGGAAGCAGGTCCCCACCAGACACTGAACCTGCCAGAGCCTTCATCTTAGACTTCCACCTCCGGAACTATGAGAAGTAAGTTTCTGTGATTTGTAAACCACCCAGTCTATGGAATTTTTGTCCCAGCAGCCTGAGCAGATTAAGACAGATATGCCGTGGTCAGGGGACCCAGTGCTCTGGGAGTAGGGGAAGGCGTGGCTGCTGAGCCACCAGCGGTCCTGCCCTCTCAACCCCTGTCCTCAGCATGAAGCCTTTGGTTCCAATCCTTAGGCTGACAAAGCCCAGCCTACCTTGGCGACTGAAGTATTTCCACAAGATGGGAAAAGAGGGAGAGCTCCAAGTTGTCTGCAGCGTTCATCCAGAGCTGGAAGACGGAACACACAGTGAAACCAAGGCGTGCGGGAAGAAGGGTTTCCAGGCAGTGTGAGCAGGTGGGGTGCAGGGGGTGGTCTGCTCGGCTTGGCATCACTAGCGCAACTTACCAGCTCTGGGATCAGCCTAGCTCTCCTGACAGCTAGATGGTAGAGGATGCCTCCCCCAGGGGAAAGCTCAACTGTCGTTCCTGTCTTCCCCCATCTCTGCTGCTGTCTGGAGCTTTACTGTGAGTCTAGATTCCAACCAAGGACACCTGCACTAACCACCCCTCCGGGTGTCGCACCCTGGGCCCCGCAGCCTGGGTGTCCACACACCAAACACATCTCTTTCTCACTGGATCCTACCAGGCAATTATCAGCGTTCCCAGTTTAGAGATGAGAAACTCAAGGCTGAGACAGACCACTGAGTGACAGGTCCCTCTCAACACCAGCAAGTGACAGGGCTGGAATCAGAAGCTGGGTCTCACCTCTCAGGGTTCACGCAACTACGCAGCCGACCAGTGCATGCAATTTCTTCAGGTCCCCGACCTGGAGAACCTGCTGCAAGCCCCCGTTCCCATCTGCTGTACAACAGAATTGGGAGCGACCCGCAGGCGGGAAACGCACTGAGCTTCTAAGAGTGAGGTTTTATCACGCGAGTTGTCTGCATGCACCGTAAACGGAATGTAGCTGCTTCCCATCCTCCTGGGGCAAAGGTGGTGGCGTACCTTCACGTCTCACTTCTCCTTCCCTTTAGAAAGCCCTGCTATTTCTCATCTAAATACTGACATTTCCTAAGGCCCAGATCTAGAAGGTTCAGATGCGGGATTATAAGAATGCATTCACAGAGCAGCCAAAAGGGCTCGCACTTACAAATGATACCATTTGCTGGAGGCAAGAAGCAACATACAAAGTCCTAAAATGCTATCATTTTCTGCAATTACTAGATAAGAACAGGGAGGCTCAGAGCGACTAAGTAACTTGTCTGGCGCCCCTCGGTTTTTAATTGGCAGTGACGGGCCTCAAAGCCTGGGCTGTCTGACCACGGAGCCCACTCTCGTGCCTCCTCGCTGTGTTCCCCCACAGGCATCTCCTGCAGACAGTGGCTCAGAGGGTCAATAATCAGCCTCTCACGACCAAGCAGGTGGCCGTGACCCCATCCCTTTACTTACAAGGGGAAGCAAAAGAGCCTCCGCGGACACAAGTTTATCAGGAAGGCAGAGACTGTCCCTCTTCAGTCCCCAGGGCCTGGCACCGTGCAGGCCACACAGTGGGCACTTAATAAGGATCCATTACATTTCTTAAAAGAGAAGGTAAACCAGAGCAAGACAAGTGGATCACTTTTAAGCCAGAAACAGGCTGACAGAGTTCCAGCCCCAGAAGCACAGCCACTGCCCAGTACACACAGACGTAGGGCGGCTGCCACTGGAGAGAGCCGGGGTGGATCCATGTGGCTCCCGGGGAGCTGGGGGGAGCCAGGCATGGCACCCCAACATACCCAAGAGGACGCCAAGAGCTCTGCACACTTGGAATACTCATTCATGAAGGGAGTCGTTGAACAAATGATACAGCAGGCTCTGGGATGGGAGCTGGGAGAGCTGAGAAAGGCAGGCAGGAACCCCACCACACCCCTTAGCCTTCCCACAAAAGCGTACCCTTCCTCCCAATCTATTTTCCAGAGTGTTAGAACAATGAGAAGTTGCCACAGCACATCTGAGGCTGCCTAGCCCTTCTAGAAATTACTTTGTGTAACGTAACACCAATTGTCTGAATTTTGGAAAACATGCATAATTGAATCTTTTGGTTGTTGCCTGTGCTAAAGACTGCATTAAGACATCTGGATTACATTGGTTTGAATATCAAATGTGTCAAATTCTGTTCTTTCCCCACCCTGGGACGATCTCACTCTCAGAAAGAGCTGGCCTGTCCTTTCTTCAAAAGACCAAAAGCCTAAGATCTGAATGACTTCAACTTCCTGTTTCTCTTTGCTTCTCAACTTCCTGCCCGTTCCAGCTTCTCAGCTTCCTGCCCCTTCCAGATTCTCAGCTTTCTGCCTTCCCTGCTTCACATTAGTCATCAAGGATCCCACCCCTTATCCTATAACCCACTCTGATCTCCAAATTCTCCCTCTCCTCTAAGGACCTGCCCCATCAGTGGCTGATTCTCCCACTGGTACTCTGTGGTCACCCCCCCTTTCACTGTTTCCCCTTCCTCAGCCTACAGTCAGACTCCACTCTCCTGTCTTAAGTCCTGAAACTCTCCCCTATTTTCCTCTTTTTTTTCCTCCAAAAGCCCACTGACTGTCTACGTCCAGCCTGCTCTCCACTCTTCACCTCAGGCTGACCCCGCTATTTACTCTTTCCTAGGCCTGGCAGTGACCTCCAAACACAACGCACACATCCCTGCCCTTACTTTACTTGGTGTAGGCAGACATTGGAGAAGCCCTTCTTCTTCCTGAAATTCTCTCCGCTCAATCTTTCTAACATTCTATTTCACTTCATTTTATTGTGGGCTATTTTTTAGCATCTTTTTTTTGTGGATTTTTATTGGATGCTTATTTTCTTAACTTCAGCTTTAAAAGCACCCACTCAGCTCAGTTCATTTACTCCGAGAGGGGACGGGGTGCTGCCTAGGGTGGTTCCAGGAGCAGGCAATGGGAGCATGGTGGATTCCTGCACAGACAATTCCTGGGCTGGGCTGGTGCAAGGATGCCATGGAGCCAAGCTGCCTGAGCACGGCGGTAGCATTTTAGAAGCAGCAGCTATGAGGCCAAGGCAGGCTGTCCTGTATATCAGGGTGGCAAAGCCCTTTGTGCAAATCTCCTTCCCTGCTGTGCACAGGGAGCCCAGAGCCCAGACCTTGAGTCTATCTTCAGTTCCAGGACCAGGGTGTTCATCCTGGCCTGGTCCAATTAGATCACATTTTATTTACAATTTTTGGAGCTTTATTTATGAGTAAGATTGGCCTGTAATTTTTCATTTCCCATAGTATTTTTTTCTGGTTCTGGTATTAAGATTAGCTCATAAAAGAATCTGGGAGAGCTCCCTTCTCAATTTTCTGGAAGAGTTTATAAGGCTGGAATGGCCTGTTTCCTGCCTGGTAGAACCTTCTTACAGATGCCCTGGGCCTGAACTTTCTTTGTGAATATTGTTTGTTTGTAAGATTTCAAACCCGTGATTCCATTCATTTGATGGTTATGGGACCATCTGAGTTTCGTATTTCTTCTTGAGTGAGTTTTGGAAATAAATTTTCTTGGAGATTGTTCAAATGAGCTTTGTGTTCACATTTATCGCACACAGTTGCTGATCGCATTTTTTTGTTCTCTTTCTAACTGCTCGTTCTTCTGTGGTTAGTCTTCCCTTCTCCTTCCTGATAGAATTTACTTGTGCCTCCCATCTTTTTTACTTGACCAATCTCAACAGGTTTGTATGTTTTACCAGAACCAGTCGCTGGCCTTGTTAATCCTCTGTAGGCTTGTTTTCTTTCCTATTTAATTAATTTATGTTCTCATTTTTATTTTTCCTTCCTTCTTTCTCTGAATTTTGTTTTTGTTTGGTTTTTTGTGTCTTTGTTTTTGCTTTTTTTCCCCCCTTGATTATTCTAACTTCTTGATCTGCAGCCTCTGTTCATTAATTTTAAATGTTCTCTTTTCTCATACATACATCAGTGACTACAAATTTTCCTACAAGTACAGCTTTGACCCCTTCCTTGTTTTGCTATATAGTGTTTTTCTTGCCATTCGGTTCCCAATCGCTTCTAACCTGAACTGTGACACTTACTGATCGTCCTCTTTATCCCACTGCCCTTGCCACAATTCAGGTTTCAGAATCTTCCACCTAGATTTCTGCAGCAATCTCCCTGCCTGGAGCTCTTGCCATCAGAGTCATAGGCCTAAAATAAAATTCTAACGTGTCATTCTTTAGTTAACATCCTTAGGTATCGGCTACTTAGCAAAACTTACCAACAGTCTAAAAATTGTTTAGAAAGCCTTTATCCTAATCATTCAACTTTGATCATTTCTTCTAAGGGAATCATTTTAAAAGTGGAGGATGTGTGTGCGCAAAAGTCCAGCCTCTGTTAGCATTCATTCATAACAACAAATAAAGGAATAATCTAAGAATCTGACAGTAGGGGAATGATGAAGAGATGAAGAACTCTCTACAAGACAGATTATTGTTCTGACCTCAGAACAATGCTTGCAAGAGTCTAATAAAAAAATTGTTTAATGCTTATATTATGTGAGAAAGGTAGGATTTCAAAATAATGCCTATACTATGATTGTGACTATGATAAAATATATATGTATGTATAAGTATATATATGTATGTGTGTGTGTGTATATATATGTGTGTGTGTATATATATATATATATAAAAAATGCATAGAAACTACCAAAAAAGGGATGCATTCAAAGTTAATAATTGTCTAGCTCTCAGAAATGTGTTTGTCTTTCATTATTTTCTATAATTAAAAATATTCTATAATAAGCATATATTATTTTTTAATTAAAAAATAGTGTTTAAAACCCTTGAGCAGACTCCAGCAGTTACCGGCTAAACTGCGCATCCTGCAAGTTCACATCTTCTGCCTCTCTTCTCTTCCCCTTCCTCCAGCCTCACCTCTACCCACAACAGCACCCCTGCAGGCGCCCCAAGCCACCTGCTCTCAAGTCCCCATGGTTTGTCTCATCCCCACATGCGGGTAAACAGCATCCACTCCACTTGGAATGGTCCCACACTGAATGCATCCTGCCAGACTGAGCCCCAGAGCACTGAGCTGTAAAGCTGAGCTGACTGTCCTCTCCTCCCACTCCCCAGATGCCCCGTGCCTCCCTCACTGGCACCCAGCACCTTGTAGCATCACCTTTGTCATGTCCCAGGCCCAGGCAGCCAGGTGGAGGGTCTGAGTCCCGGTTATCACCATGCCTGCAGGACATACACCGGCGCCGGACCCCAGTGGTCACTCAGGAAATGAAGCTTCGTGAATGCTTCTATTCACCCCCAGCTCTGTGCAGCCCTCCCCACTTAGTCTCAGATGTGCCCTCAGCATCTTTCACTCATTTATAAACTTGGATTTACAAACAGCAAAGCACCTTCCAAAGGAAGTGGTACTTCTTAAAATCTCATAAATATGGAAGCTTACAACTTTAAAAACCTTTTCCAGATAGTATCTGATTTGACTCCCATACCAGCCTGTGAGGGAGTGGTGATGGTCTCCATTTCATATAGAAGACTGAAACTCAGAGAAGTCATGACACTTGCCTGAGGCCACACAGCCCATTAGTGGTAGGAGTTAATTATAAATCATGGCCTCTGAGCACCAAAGCCTTTGTGGTTTCCTCTCACTACCATCTTGATGTTGGAGGAAGCTGCCCTGCTGGGTCTAGAGGAAACACCAGGCTTTCTGCACCATCACACAAGCTCCTTTAGGGCTAATGACCAGTCTCCAGTTTACCTCAAAATTGCAGAGGATGTGCTGGAAGACGCCCACGTTGGTGATTGCAGACGACCCAAAACCCAGTTCTGCAGTGCCAGCGATGGACAGGATCAGCTGAAAGATGCGATGGTTTAGGAAAGAGGTCTTCTTCCTCAAGAGAAACGCCATTATCTGAAAAGGTTAAAAAAAAAAAAACATGTTTATACTGTATAGCACAGGGAAATATATTCAATATCTTGTAGTAGCTCATGGTGAAAAAGAATATGAAAGTGAATATACGTCTATCCATGTATGACATTGTGCTGTGCACCAGAAATTGACACATTGTAAACTGACTATACCTAAATAAGAAAAAATTAAATTAAATTAAAAAATTAAAAATTTTTTAAAAAGCAGATTCGTCATGAATGCATCTGCACCAGTCTCTCTCCCTCACCTGCCTGTTCCTGAGAACACCCTGCTCTCTGGCGCTCCCCTCTCCGTTCCCCGGTCTCAGAAGGAAAACACACACCAGCTTCTGTGGCTGCTTCCCCACCAGTGTCCCTGAGTCCTTGTGCAGCCTGACCTCTCACTAGGGACCCCCGGCTCCTTCCTGAATCTTCCACATTTCCAGGATACTGCTCTCTCCTAGTTTCCTTCTACGTCCTGGGTGCTTTTCTCATTTGCCTTTACTAGCTCCATTCATACCCTACCCATACATTCATACCCATACATGCTACAGTATCCCTCGGAAGCCACCATGTGCCTGTGAGCCCAGCTACCCCAGCCTCACTTCAGGCTGCAGCCACCAGACATGCTATTCTGTTGTGTGGGACCCTGGGAAACCTGCAACATGCAGGCATCCACACCGGGATGCAGGCACGGGACCCCAGTGACCCACACTCCTCTCAGAGACCAACAAGATGGCACTCACCTAGCCGCATGTCTCTGTTGACCCCACTCACACACAAGTCAGGCTGCCCTGCCATCCACTGGCATCTGGGTTCTCAACCGCTTTACCCGGAGTCTCAGCTCAGCTCACGCACAGCTCAGTTCCCTACGCCTGGAGATGACACAGTGCACCCTTCTCCCTGTCCTCTCAGACCCATTCTTTCAAGGTGCCATTAGGTCTCACTTGTTGTGATGGACTGAATGTTTGTTCCTCCCAAAAGTCATAGGCTGAAACCCTATCCCCCAATGTGACGGTATTTAGAGGTGGGTCCTTTGGGATGTAATTACCATTAGATGAGGTGGGGGAGTGCTCGTGGACGCGACTAGGGCCGTTATGAGAGTCACAAGAGAGTGTGCTTCCTCTCTCTGCTCTGCCACCTGAGGGTACAAGGAGAAGCTGGCCATCTGCATCCAGAAAGAGGGTCCTCACTCAGCCTCACGCTGGCACCCTGACCTTGGACTTCCCGGACTCCGGAACAATGACAAAATTCATTTCTGCAGTTCATAAGCCCCCCCGGTCTATGGTCTCCTGTTACAGCAGCCCAAACTGACTAGGACAATTGTGATTGGCAAATAATATCTTTTCAGATAGTTCCAGCCACTTCTTTAGCATATGTGAAATCTGGCCACTCCTCCCTCCCCGCCAGGACATCATTAGGACGGGTGAAAGTTGCTTGAGAAAAATCACTCGGGCCAACAGGTTTCACTGTACATCAATAGTGTCAAATGTCAGACTGGTACTCAGTTTGGCCTGGAGTCCGACTGTTTTTCTCAGAGGCTGGTCTTCCTCATCCTAAATATGATGCTCTCACCTCCTCTCCCTCCCTCAGCCTCCCTTCCCCTCCACCACCCAGCCCAGCACACAGCTGAGAATTTAGACCCCACCAGACACAAACACTCTCAGCTCTGTACCACCAGGTCCACGAGCACCTGCAGCGCAGTCCTTCCCGTCATAAGCAGGGCTTCCACTCAACCGGCCTCTGGAACCCACCCCTCGCCTTCTCCTGGGGACAACTCTTCTCTCCCGGCTTCATCCATCTTTCTCTTGTCTGTTACGTCCTTCCCGACAAATAAGCCCTAGTAGGTCTCCTCTTAAAATTAATCCTCCTTTGACCCCCCAATCCCTCTAGTTCAGGCCCCATTTCTCTACCCCTTTTTGTAGGTCAACTTCTAGAAAGCACTGCCGACACTCTTTGGCTCCATGTCCTCATGTCATGTTTTCTCTTCAACCCCCTTCAGTTGGCAGCTTCCTCCTCCTGTCCACCTGCCTTAGAAAGGTCACCAGTGCCTTCCAGGAGCCAAATCCAACAGAGACATCTCTGTCCTTAGTTTGCTGGATTATTTATCAGCATTTAGCATTGTCTGACCATGCCCACCTTCTCAAAACACTTTTTTTTCAAATTCCTGGAGAAAATGTTTCTTTGGTTTCTCTTCCCTCTTTCTTCTCAACCCCCTTGGTTGAGTTCTCACCCTATTTCCAGGCTCTCCCTGGTGAACCCCTCAATGCTCCTCCTCCGTCCTCTTCTCTCCTTTCCCTACTCCTTCTCTTTAGTTATTTCATCGATTTCCTTGGGCTGAATACCATCGCAGTGATACTGAGGACTCACACCTGTACCCCCCGCCCAGCTCCCCCCTGAGCTCCAGAGCCAGGCACCCCACTTGGTATTTCACCTTTAAAGTCTCACCGACAGTTCACACTCACCAAGTCCCAGATGTCTTCTCCCTCCCTGCGGGCCGCACTCGGGGGCACAGCACCGGCCGTTCTCCTGAGCTACCTGCTCACGCAGCTCACCAAGACCCTGAATCTCCCCAGGTCAGGGATGCGGTCTCGTACCACGATGGATTCGATCTCTGTCTCCTGCTCCCATCTCATCCCTCCAACCTGTCTTCCACACTGGTGTCAAAGGCCATTCTAAAGCATCATTCATTCTATTTCCCTGTCCCAAGACTTTGGATGGTTGGTCACTCATCACCTCTGAGGTAAGATCCACCCTCCCTGGAGCAGCAGAGTTCTGCCCCCTCCCTCCCTCTCCATCCAGGCTTGCTGTGCACTGGCCCGCCATGGTCCTCTCCTCCCCGCCCTGTGGGGGGACCTGTGCTGAGTCCCTCAGGTGCTCATAATGTTAATCTGGAACTCCATCCTCCTTCATCATGCTGTGAAAATCCAGCTTAGAAAACTTGTCTGGGTGTCAGTCTGACAAGAGGATGTTACGTTTGGTGGAAATAACAGACAGAAAGGGTGAGGCTCTCATCATGTTCTCACATTCAATCAGCAAACCAGCAGATGAATATAGAGCAAATGTCTAAAAAACTATTAAATCCACTCGTGAGCAAGCCACTTAACTAAAGAGCCTTGTTTTCACTCACTGGTTCATTCTACAAATCCTTACTCAACACCTAGCGTCTACCATGAGCTCTTAGGACATAGCAATGGACTAGCAGACCAAGTCCTGCCCTCGTGGACCACAAACATGGCAACAAGTCCACATACATCACACCAACAGGTGTGCACATTACGAAAAAATGCAGCAAGAAAAGCTGTCTAGAAAGGGATGAGATAAGAAAGGGGTTCTATTTTATAAAGTGGAGTCAGGGAAGACAAAAAATAATAATCACCTTGGCTTTTTATGCAAACCTGACATTTTTCACCTCCTCTACTACTGCCCAGGCTCTCTTTCCCAGAAGACATCAATCTTTGAGATTTTTCTATTTTAAGCCATAAGAAGAGCTTTAAATATTTTTCCTCTGCCTTCATGTGTAAACATACAACAAATCTCTGAATCTGATTAATTCTTTACGCAACGTATTTGGATGTCTCATGATACTAACATTCTTCATTAGACAATGCTGTCAGCTGAATGTGTCTCCCCAAAATTCATATGTTGAAACTTAATCTGCAGTGTGATGGTAGTAGGACGCAGGGCCTTTGGGCGGTGATGAGGTCATGAGGATGGAGCCCTCGTGAGCGGGATTAGCATCCTTATGAAAGAGGCCTCAAAAGGCTCCCTTGTCTTTTCTGCCACGTGAGGACACAGCAGAAAGACGGTCATCTATGAACCAGCAGGCAGGTCCTCACTAGACACCTAATCTGCTAGCATGATGGTCTTGAACTTCTCAGCCTACAGAACTATGAGAAATAAATTCCTGTGGTTTCTAAGGCATCCCGTTATGGGACTTTGTTAGAGCAGCCTGAACAGACGGAGTCAGACAGGCGGCTCCACGGAGAGCGGGACTGAACTCACTTGTCCGTCTGTGTCCCTGGCCTGGCCCTGTGCTGGGATGTCAGGAGGTGCTCAGTCAATATGACCTGAGTAAATAGATTCCACTCACGGGCCACTTTTTGCCTCTGCCATCTCTTCCTGAAAAACTCAGCCAACCCAGTCCTCCAGGCCTCCTCCGACCCTCTTTCTCTTTTTGACTCCCCCACCACAGGTGCTGTCGGCCACCTTGGTGGCTCTCAAGACCCTGCATCTGTGACGGGCACTCTCCGTGAACTCATGATGTGCCATCCCCGCACTGGGCGGTGAGGAGACAACAGAGGGCACGAGAGGCCCCCGCTCTCTGTGCAGCTCGGGGTTTCCGGGAGGATGCAGGGTAACCACCAAGTCATGGAGACTGGCGGTTCTGGAAGAGAATCTTGGACACTTAATGCATTTGATTTATACTAAAACTATTTTGGCATTTGTCTTATTTTATCCTTCTAGATATACCCCATGAAAGCAGAAACTGCTCTGTAGCTTTTTAGAAATGCTCACACTAATTATTAACATCCCTAGCCAGAGCGGACATCCATGTGCTGACCTGGAACAAATCCCACCACTATGGCCTTTGACAATATAATCAAAGAAAATTGTTATACACCAGGAGCCTCAATTCTTGAGTTTCGATGTAAACCCAGACACACTTGTGCATTTATTCTCCAATTATTTACTGAGTGTCTTTTTGGTCTCAGTAATTCATGGGCAAGGAAGAAGAAATTCCCGTCCCTCTGGATCATTACTGGGCATACACACAGCGCCACGGGGGCTGGGAGATGGGGGAGGTGTCCCCCTGCAATCGGAGCTTGACCTGGGAAGATGAGGAGTGTATGTACCTGGGGAAGATGGTCGACAAGCTGAGAGTCGCAAGGGACACAAAGTCAGGCGATGTGCTTAGTGATTCGGACCACATGGGACTTGGGGAGCAGGAGTGCAGGGTGGGAAACATTGGCTGGGTGGGAGGTGGGGCTGGAAGGACAGGGTGGTGGCCAGTTAGAAAGGCCTTTAGGAGTTTGGGATATTGTATCAATGACCAGACATCTTTGAAGGGTTTGCACAAGGCAGAGGCATCCTCGGGTCCGTGATGTAGACCTGTGACTGGCCTTGGTGGGCGTCAAGGGAGAGGCAGGAGGGAGGGGGCCGCTGTCCGGCTGTGGCGGGGCTCCGGGTGGGAGGGGGTGTGCCCGACACGACACCATACAGCTGTCCTCTCAGACCCTGACTGGGGGGAGGGAGGCTTTCTCAGCCTGCCCTCACTGTGCCCAGGAGGAACCTGCAGTTTTGTGCCCCAGGGACCTTGCCTAGACTTTGACCCGAGTCCTGGCCTTCAGGATTCCTTTCTTAGCTGCTTCCCAGCCACAGCAAGGTATTCCTTGAGGGCAGTGTCTGCATCTTGTCTGACGTTACGAACAGTAAATATCACTAAAAGTCACAGTGAACATGCGCACAGTGGTGACTCTGAGCAGGCCCACTTCCAAGCGCTCAGCATGTGTTAACTCAGTTACCGCGATCGGAAAAAATAGCCACTGTTTTCATTCCCATTCGACACAGAGGAGAACTGAGGCACAGAGAGATGAAGAACTAGAGGTGGCCAACATTTACAGGGCACTTACACTGAACCAGACCTAATTCTAAGCCCCTCACTCATATTAACATCCAGTCCTCACTGCAACCCCCTGATCTAGGAAGTATGACAGCTCACACCGTAGACATGGGGACTGAGACAGAGAGGGAAATTAACTCACGCAAGGTTAAATAGCAAGTTAGAGGAAGACGCTTGATTCCAACCCAGCACTCTTGTTACACGGTCTGGGCTCTTAGCCACATGCTAGATGCAAGCAAAGTGTGGGGACTGCAAATGATTCTGAATTCATCAGTGAAAAGGTGCCGGTAGCCACAGACAGGTGAGTATCTCATTCTGGTCAGAGCCTCACTCTGGCTGCCTGTCACCTGGCCCTCCGCTCTGACAACACTGGTCTCAGGACCCAGGGACTTTCAGTTTCCCTTCTCCAGAAGTCACACTGGAAGGAATGTCCACTTGGGCCAGCAAAGCCCGTCCCTGATCCTCGGGGATGACAGCCTTTCAGGGGGTGTTTCAGGCTCAGATGGGAGGGTGGGATTACCTGGTACCCACAGATGTGCTGCATCAGGCGGTCACACATGACATTGCTGGTCAGGACTGAGTGCAGGACTTTCACAGCCGCGTACATGGTGTGGTCATCCGTCGCTAAGGAAATGAGACCCAGGAGGATGGCGGGCCCGCCAATGAAGTCCAGGCTGCTGGCCGCAGGGCTGGAGTGGAACACCCTTACCCCTGTGTGGGACAAAGGGCATTCTTCAGTACAGTGGCACTGCCCATGCAAGAGCTGTCAGCGGCATCATCCCCTCCCAGCAGAGGGCGCTGTGCACAGGGGACAGGCTGGGAGGAAGAGCAGGGGCTGTGAAAGTTTTAGGTTCACTGAGAGAGCCTGTGCTGAGTCCTTTCTGGGTCACCAGAAGGCTGAAATAGCCCAGGGGGGTTCAGATCACCATCCAGAGTGCCAGCTGAGCCAGATGCCCTCTGAGCCTCAGTCTACTGGCTGCTGACAACTTCCAGCTCTTGTCTGCCCTCCAGATCCTCTGAGGAGGGACCTTGCACCAGCTCGTGGCTTTGCTCTTGCCTGACTGCAAGGCAACCAACAGTCACTGGCTGTTGTATCCATCCCAACAACTACAACCATTGCCTCTGCTCAAAGGACCCGCTACACTCACTAGCGAGGCTCCGCTGTACACAGACGCCAGCCTGCTTAGTAGCGAGCGCACTGCCAGCTGTCAGCGTCAGCTCCATGAACTGACCTCTGCAGGGAGGCTGACTCTCGGGTGTGGCTAACTCCCCACCTCTCACCCTCACTGTTTTGGTTCCCTAGCCCACCCTGTCCCACCTGCTGCTCCACAATTTCAGGCTGCACGAGTGATGACAGCCACAAGCCCTTCTTCCCAAAGGGCAGTAATGGCTCATACCTAGCTGGCCCACAGCCACGGCTCCAATAGTTCGAAGAGACCCGGAGAGGTGACCAGCACAATTTCTTAGCAAGAACACAGGCGTGGTATTGTCGCGGGACGAAATGTTCATCTAGAGAAATTGGCAACAGTGAGTCCTAGGAAGCTGTCCTGGGAAGGAGAAGGTCTTGTTCATGAGCTCCTGGAGGGTGGGCACCCAGAGGCCTGGCACTCAGTGAGTGTCAGTCAGGGGATGAGTTAATAACTGAACCGGTGTCAGGGGGACTCAAGCCAAAATTCAGGTTCTCCTGTCTGGTCTCCCAGGTTCTGGCTTAATCCTAAGGGAGCAGCTTCAGTCATACGATCATGCCACCAGTGTCCCACGCGCTCACTAGTATAGACAAATGCTCGCAGTGAGGAGCCAGTGAGGGCAACCAGGACCTGAGGACTCTTGGAGGTGGAACAGAGCTACAAGGCCAGGGCTGCCTCCTTCCCAGTACGGGGTCACCCGGCTCTGTGGGCCTCCAGCATCCCTGATCTCAGAGGGCCAGGAAGACGGGCACCTTGGCCTCCTCCATTAGAAGGTACCGCACTGCTAACCCGGCTTTGGTGCTTAAGAGGACCTAACCACTGATCCCACCACCTCAGTAAAGGGACATGGCCGTCCGTCTGTGAGGGTGGAGAGAATATAAAACAATTAGCCCAAATTCATCACAAGAAACAAAAGAGCTTTTTATGCAGGAATTGGGAAACAGGAAATCGAATGGCATCTTCATCTACAAACACGTCTGCTGGCTGTTCGGCACGTTTGTTGTTTTGTATAAACACAGTGACTCAAGGAATATTTTGCAATGGTGTGGAGTCAGGAGCACCCAGAAAAGGGAAGCCTAACAGTGTGCCCGGTGTCATCAGGTTTTTTGAATATCCCATTTGTTCTTGTTCTACTGAGAAGAATGAAGAGCCCTTTCTTTCTTCTTGGAGCAACTACAAATGAAAGGTTTAGTCTTGACTGGGGGGGGCAGGGGTACAAAAGGGCAGGGAATCACAGAATATTTTCAAATGAAGCAGGAAGCACGCCTGCGTGTATATGTCTACACATGTGCAAATGTGAATCAGTATTTACTTAATCACCAGAAGCCACGGATGCAAACCATGAGACCGTGATCCCAAAGAGGAGCAGCAAGTGAAATCAGAAGGCGTACCTCTTTAGCAATCAGGCGGCTGTCCACCTCATTGTACGCGGTTCTGATGTCGGCAGCACTGGTGACGGAGGAGCTGGCTATGTGAAGGCCAAAGGAAACCCTTTCCTCTGCAACCAGGGGCGTCACTTCCATCCCAGGATCCTCTCCTAAAACAACACGTCTTCAATCATTCCTACTCTCCCTTTCCTGAGATGGAAACAAACCCTCCGAAAAGTTACTATCTACAGCTACACGGCAACATAATCACTGAGAGCATGTTTGTACGCTGTCACATGTTGTTACATGGTCTGTTTGTATACCTGTGATTTCTGACAGTAACAGAAAACTGTGGAGAAATCTCACAAGATTAACCCTACTATAAAATAGAGGCGTGCTGGATGTGAAGCTGTTAAAGCTTGAGACATCTATCAAGAATGTAATCTCGCTCCCAAAACCAAAATGCTGGACGCAAAGCCCTAGGGTTTTCAGTGAGCTGCATGTCCCAGGTAGACACCTCTCCTGGAGTTAGTGCCCTGGTCCCTGAGTCAGGAAGAGCCACGTGTGCTACTGGAAAAGCATGGTGAGAAGATGGAGTTGGTGACACTTTGGCTCTGGACCAGACCTCCTCATGTAGTTCTCACCAGCACCATTTGCCAGAGGAAACGAAGTTCAAAGAAGACATGAGACCTGGAGATAGAAACACTCCTCGGTGCTCAACCGCCTTTCACTGAGCATGAAGGCTTCCAAACATAGATTCATTTATCATCCTTCCCACATGGGAGCTGACCCCCTGGACTTGACAGAGCACAGAGAGCAACGCTCCCTGCTTGAACAGCCAACAATCAATAGTGAAAATGTGGATGTTTTGTCTGCCTGTTTAATAATTAAAGACAACAGTATACTTTAGTTAAAAAGCTTCTTCATTAAAAGGAATGTAACTTATTTATCTCATTCTCTTCCCTCTTTCTTTGCTCATGGCATTACCCACCCTCTTTCCTCCATTATGTGCTTTGGAATTGAAATCTAAAGGAGACTGTCACTTCCTTTTCTGTGACATCTGCTGTTGGGTCGTAAATATATAACGATCCAGTAGCAGAGATCTCCTCTAATGACTGGCCTGTGCTTAATTTATTCTTTATAAATATGCTATAAATAACTGGAAGTCCATTTAAAAAATAATACCAGCAAGATCATTACAAATCAAAACACCCCATACCTTGGTCAAGCACAGCTTGGAAGTTACCGCAGTATCTTGGGCCAAGTTTGTTAATAACTTCCAGGGTTTCCACCGAGATGGCTTCTTCAAAGAGGTACGCAGAGCCCAGACGCCATATCAATGATGACTTTTGTTTCCAAACTCGAGGGGTAGCAATATACCCATAAACATCCACAAAGGAGGATGGATCCATTGAAAGGAAGGGTCCCGGTAAGGCCTGAATGTACAACATCTGTTAAAATGAAAGAGTAGAGGGGGAGAACGGTGGATGAGAGGTGTTTGGCCTCAGAATTAATCAAATAAATACATAAAATATAAAATGAAGTACCCTATTCTTCTCTCAGAGTACAAAAAAATTATTTTATCTAAACACATTACAAAGATAAACTCTGGAAGCTAAGGGGCAGTGCACAAAACAGTTTGTAAAGTGCTGGTGGAAGTGAAAAAACCAACCCTGTGCCTTTGGAAACAAATTTGATAAGAAATGTGAAGAACCACTATAAGGTTCATCTTTTTTTCTCCCCAAGTCAATTTCACTAAGAACTTACATGTCCAATATTGGCACATAAGTTAAGTTTAATGTACTAAAAATTATTACACTGGAAAGGAAGAAATGAAACTGTCTCTATTTGCAGATGGCATGTCTATGCAGAAAATTCCAAGGTGCCTACCAAAAAACAAAACAAAACCTCCCAGAACTAATAAGTGAGTTCAGCAAGGATATATAACATACAAAAATCAAGTTTCTGCTGTATAGCACAGGGAACTATGTTCAATATCTTGTAATAACCTTTAACAAAAAAATATGAAAATGAATATGTGTATGTATATGCATGACTGGGACATAGTGCTGTACACCAGAAATTGACACACTGTAACTGACTATACTTCAATTAAAAAAAATAGGAAAAATTAATAAATAAATGATTTCCCAACACTGATAACATCCCTTGATGGACCCTAATCAGACACATTAATTACAGATGATTTGCTAACATTTAGAGTATCTCTAGCTATGATACTATGAGAAATGATTTAAAGTTTTCTGCATTATTTTTTACCAAGTTTTGGTATTACAGTCACATTAACTTCGTAAAAAATGCACAGACACAAAAATCAATTGCATTCTACAGACTAACAAAGAATGTGGAGAAACTAAAGTCAAAAACAATGCTATTTATAACTGCTCAGAGAAAATGAAATACTTAATAAAAGATGTGTAAGCTCTGTATACTGAAAATTCCAAAAGGATGATGAAAGAAATCAAAGAACACCTATATAAATGGAGAGACACAGCACGTTCCTGGATAGAAAGACTCAACAGGGTAAAGATGTCATTTCTCCCCAAAATGATCTATCGGCTGAATGCAATTCCTCTCATATCTCAGAAGGCTTTTTATAGACAGACAAGCTAATTCTAAAATTTAAATGGGAAGGTAGAAGTTCTAAATTAGTTTAAACAAGTAGCTTAACAAATAGCTTGACTCTTCTTTTTCGAAAAATAGGACTTAAGTGGGAGGCACTACACTTAAGTCAATATTAAGGATTACTGCATAGCTACAATAAATAAGAGAGTGTGGTTATTTGTAGGGAGATAGTCACATAGATTGGAATAGAGTAGAAAATCTAGAAATAAGTGCATACAGATATACTCAACTGATTTTTGACAAAGGTTCAAAAGTAATTCAATGAAGGAAGGATGGCCTCTTCAAGGAATGGTCCTGGAGCAACTGGACATGCATAAGCAAAGAAATGAACTTCAACCTAAACCCCATCCCTCACACAAAAACTAACTCATAACTGATCACAAACTCAAGTGTAAAATGTAAAACTGACAAACTTACAGGAAAAAAAAAAGGCATAGAAGGAAATCCTCAGGAGCAAGGACCAGGCAGAGAGAGTTCTTAGACTTGACACCAAAAGCATCAGCCATAAGACAAAAAAAAAAAAAATGATGAATTATATTTTATCAAAATAAAACCGTTGCTTTGCAAAATCCCATGTGAAAGAGAGATAAAGCAAACTATAGATGAGGAGAAATTATTTGCAAATTACACAGCTGACAAAGGACTAGTATCTAAAATGTATACATAAATTCTTAAAACTCAACAGTAAAAAACAATCCAATTAGAAAATGAGCAGAAGACATGCACAGACATCACAGAAGCAGATACACAGATTGCAAACAAGCATGAGAGGATGTTCAATCTCATTAGCTATTAAGGAAAATGCAAATTAAAAACAAGAGATAGTACTATGTGCCCATCAGAATGGCTTATTTAAAATAATGACATCACCAAATGCATAGAAACTGGACCACTCGTCCATTGCCGGTGGGAACATAAAATGGAAGTCACTCTGGAAAAGTAGTTGGGCAGCTTCTTGTAAAATCAAACATGCCCTTACCATGGGACCCAGCGATCGGGCTCTTACGCATTTATTACAGAGAAATGAAGACTTAAGTTCACACAAAAACTTGTACACAAACATTTATATCAGCTTTATTCGTAATAGCCCCAAACTGGGAACACCTGAGATGGCCTTCCATGGGTGAATGGTTGTATATCCAGGTTATGGAATACTATACAGCAATAAAAAGGAATGAACTATTGACACGTGCAGCAACTTGCATGAAGTTCCAGAGAATTATGCTGAATGAAAGTCTAATCCTAAAATATCATGTACTGTATGATTCCATAGATATATAACACCTTTGAAATGACAGCATTTTAGATAACTGGTTGCTGAGTTTAGGGACAGGGATGGGGAGGGGGTGTGGATGGGAGGTGGCTGTAGTTATAAAAGTGCAACACGAGAGACCTTTGTGGTGATGGAAGTGTTCTGTATTTTGGTGGTAGTTGTGTAGATGCAGGAACACACGCATGTGATAAAATTGTATTGAACTAAACACATACACCTGAGCACAAGTAAAACTGGGGAAATCTGAATAAACTGTATCAATGTCAGTATCTTGGTTGTGATATTATTCTGTAGTTTTGCAAGATGTTGCCATGGAGAGAAACCGGATAAAAGGTACACAAGATTTCTCTCTTTCTTAACAACTGTTAGCCTACAATTTTCTCAATAAAAATTTCAATGAAATAGCTAACAGATGATCACGAAGTAAAAAATAATAGTTTCAAAGCCCATGTAGATAAAACTTTTTTAAATGACAGTGTTAATTACACAGTATACAAATTTTTCTATACAATAAAGTCACAGCTCTTTTTTCAAAGGAAAAAAAAACTGAAAGAAAGCATAAATGACGGTAAGGTAGAAGGAAAGTAAGTAATCTTTCCTCTTTTCTCTTTCAGTTATTTCAAAATGTGTTTACATTATTTTTATAACAACTCTAAAATTACTATGTACGTGAATATGTATACAAATACATTTTTTTAAATAAGGTTGTATTATTTCGGAAATATTCTTTTTCTCTCTACCAATGAAATAAGATTTTCAAACAAAAACGAACCAAGTTTTCAGCCACCGAGTCTGCCTAGAGTGAGGTCTGCTGTGCTGTCTCCTCTCTCCTGTCCTCTCAGGTGGGGACTTTTCCTCCCACATAACACCCTGTCCCACCCTTTCAATCCACCTTGCCCCTTTCTTCCCAGACTCCTACTGCACACACTCTCTGCACCATTCAGACTGACTTCTAAACTCAAGACGTCTCAAAATGCCCCTAAACTGTTTTGCTCAATGTAAGCTGTTAAAATACTCCCTACCTTTCTCAATTTAACTTATCTTCCCTTGGAAGTAAAAATCAAGGCTCTAACATTTGAGGAGAGCTATTTAGTGGGATCATTCCCAACCAAAGATCTCCCAGCTTGTTCTTGCCCAGCAGGCATCTGCATCAAAATGTGGCCCTTTACGTTTATATCATTTAAATTTCACATGCTGAGCCTGACCCGACTTGGTGAAATCATCTTGGAAAGTCAACTCTGTCAGACTTGGCCCTGGGCCATCCTCCACGGCATCTTTGGGCATCTCTGGGCACACCTCAAGGCATCACACCACTTCCAACCTCCCTGCTGACTGACTCTGGCTTAGCTGGCCCCATGAAGTTGGGTGTTCATCCATATACCAATTCACTGAACAACACTCCCAGCCAGGCCACGTTACTCCTTGAGGCTATAAATTCAAGGCGATTCATCAGGTGTTTATTGCATGCTCTCTGTGTGCCAGCCCCTGGGCGAGGCGCAAGAAAGGTCAAAAAATCAATAGGACAAACCTCTTAGCCTCAAGGTACATGAGCAATTTCACAGGACAGCAGCCTAGACAGAACAGCAACATATTCTGTGAAAGAGACAAAAACTAGCCAGCTTTGTAATTACGCAGATAATAACAAAGACACTGGGCAACCACACAAGTGACCACACTTTCCATCCTGGCTCATACTGAGTGACCACCGCTCCTTCTCCAGTAACAGCTCAAGCCCTGCCCCACCCCTCCCACCTCCTGGATAAAAGTTCTGAC
Source organism: Camelus ferus (assembly GCF_009834535.1). Lineage (NCBI taxonomy): Eukaryota > Metazoa > Chordata > Mammalia > Artiodactyla > Camelidae > Camelus > Camelus ferus. Next base: position 61,144,989 of record NC_045706.1, on the reverse strand, counting down.
ATAACACAGACGTCTAATTGCCTCTCCTCCTGACAGCACCCAATGCAGAATAGAGCGACCTCTGCTTCTTTGAAGCCTCTCAAAAACCATCGGGTAAGGAGACTCTTGTGACAGCAAGCTTAATAAGTGTAACTTTCATTTTGTACTATATGCACGCTCCTAGGTGTTTGGCTCGTGGGCATGGACACTTCCTAACTCCTAAAACAATATCTAACACTTAGTAGGTGTCCAGTAAATATTTAATGAGGGAAGGAAGGAATTGTTAATGATTGTGGAAAAAAAAGTATGTTTGGAGGATCCTTTTTTTATGCTCCTAAGACTCACTCTGATAACCACTGCTTTTTTTTGATAAGACAATTTTACCAAAAGATAGCATCAAATTCATCTTCAGGTGTTCCACAGAATTTAGGTTGTTCTAACCTAATGATTCTCAACCTGGGGTGATTTTGCCCGCCCCCCCACTAACCACCCAGGGACATTTGGAAATGTCTAGAAACACTTTTGGTGGTCACAACTGGGCAGAAGGAGACGCTATGGCATCTGGGGAGCACAGATCCTACTAAATGTCCTGATACACATAGAAGAGGTCCCCACAACAAAGAATTATTGGGCCCCAAATGTCAAACTACTGACATGAGAAACCCTATTAATCTAAGGGTCTCCTTTCTGGCTGCATAGTGAAATCACCCAGGAAACTTGGAAAAAACTACCAAATTACCCCACCCACAGAGATTCTGCTGTATTTGATCTGGGGTGCAGCTTGTGCAAGAGAACTTTAAGAAGACTTTCCAGATGATTCTAGAATGCAGCCTAGGTTGAGATGCTGTCTCTGGAACCCAGGTGAAAATCTGGCTGCACCTGCCCTCTGTGGTCTTCTGGGTCCTCCTGTCTCTGGCTTCCTCGGGGACCTTTGATGGTGGCTGCTGGACCATGCCTGCCAGGTCCTCAGCTCCCGGCCTCCTCCCCCTTATGCCCCAGGACCTCAAATGGCGGTGGTGAAATGCTTCCTCCAGCTATGTGTGTTCACATTCCATTACCTTCTCTAGGCAGGGGACCATCCTTTCCTCATCACTCCTGCTCTAAACCTGGCAAGAAGCATCGGTGTCTTTGCAAAATCTGGTGTCTTGCTCCTAAGTGTAGTGCGCAGACCAGCTGCATTAGCCTCACCCAGGAGCCTCTTAGAAAAACAGGACCCGGGGCCCTGCTCGGACCTCCCTGGGGAATTCGCACCTTAAAATGTGAGAAGCTTTGCTTTGTTCAGTCTGGAGATTTATACTCTCTTATGACTATTCTTACAATATAATTGTCATGGCTACTCTTATTTCCATGTTTTACTCTCTGCTCTGGTTCTGTGACTTCATTCTAGTTTCTAAAGATGTCTCTTTGTTTTAACATTTTTTATTGATTTATAATCATTTTACAATGTTGTGTCAAATTCCAGTGTTCAGCACAATTTTTCAGTCATACATGGACATACAACACTCATTGTCACATTTTTTCTCTGTGAGCTACCATAAGATTTTGTGTATATTTCCCTGTGCTATACAGTATAATCTTGTTTATCTATTCCACAATTTTGATTTTAATGCCTGAGTTCAGCCAAGTGTTCTGGACAGCAAGGGGCTTTCATAAGATACCAAACCCGCCACCAAAAGAAAGCAAAGAACTGAACTGAGGCCACTCCGGGGTGGCGTGGCCAGGAGGCATGGGAGAACCATCTCACCTTGGCCGAGCCAATGACCTGTCCATCCAGGTAGGTGGAAACCATACAGTTCCTTTTCATCTCCTTGGTGACAACCACAGTCAGGTGGTGCCACTGACCACAAGCCAGCAGCTGGCCACACCTGACCCGAAGCTGGCAGCCCGCAGAAGGCTCAGAGTCATCCTCGGGTTCCATGACATCTGGAAGAGAACACAGATGGCAGACCTCACCCGCAGCATCCCACTGAGGCATCCCAGCAGAACGGGCCTTGCACCTGTGGACCCAGGGCTGAGCCCCTCCTTGTAAAACACTGACAACAGCAGTGATCATTGCTTGAGCTCCTGCTTTGTGCCAGACACTGTCCTGAGGACTGTCACAAATATTAGCTCATTCCATTTTCATGACAGCCCAGTGAGCTAGGCGCTATCCTGATTCCTATATTATCCCTCCTGAGGCACAGAGAGGTTAGGTAACTTGCCTCAGATCACAATGCCAGGGTTCAAACCCAGGCGTTAGGCTGCTGGGACTATGCTCACTAGACGGTCTCCATAGTACTGCCCGTTAGCCAGCAAAGTCCCGGGAGGCAGGGGGCCTAGGCAGCCGTGCCCTGTGTGAAGGATGCCAAGCCAGTCTCTGGGCCTTCTGGTGTCTCACTCTGCAACAGGGACCCTCTCTGGCACACCAGAGCAGGGGCAGCCATAACACACTGGCCTTAGCCATCGCAGGCCGGTTCGGGCCATTGAAGGCAGGTGAGCTTGGAAAGCCAGGCTGAGCTCTAAAGGGCAGGGCCAGGACGAGCCACCAGCACTACTGAGGGAATGTGGGCGCCTGGACTCTTATGTCAAGAGCTGCTGACTCAGCCGCATTTCCCCCAAGTGTGGGCCAAGCAGCACTGGCCCCCGACACCTTACCCAAGGGCTGAAACTCTTTCTCTTCTGTAGACACAACCAGGGAGAGGTCATCCGGGCAGAGGCTGACGGAGAAGCAGACGAAGGGCTGCTCAGTCCGGGCCAGGTGGCGCACCAGGGTCAGGAAGCGCAGGGGGTGGCCCTCCAAGACGGCGCCGTGCCTGCTGATCAGGAACCAGCAGGAGAAGGTCAGGCCCCCGGGCGGAGGGAAGGACCTGGCAGCGCCTGGGGTCAGAACACAAGCACGCCCTTAGGCTCCGTCCTGCTTCGGAAGCCTGTCTAGACTCCCAGTGCCTCTGACTCTGCCTGGGGGTGGCCCTGCTGTGCGCCAGCACCGCGCCTGCCTGACCTATGCCCACTTACGATGCCCCCACACTGAAGGATGCTCTCGCCTCCCTTCTCACACTTGTAGAAGTCATATTCCTGCCAGGACTTGAGCCAAGATCCTCGAAGCCTGTCCCCAGTTCTGTTCCACCAGTGTTTCCATGCGGCCTTGCCAAGGGAGGGGCCAGGGGGCATGGCCCTGAGATTTGTCACCACTTGGCCCACTGGTCAGCTGATCTAAGGCCAGGCAGTGCGCTATGTTGCAGGGGAACACCGGCCTAGCTCGGCTGAACTTTGCACGGATGCTCCACTCTAGGGAAACCCAAGCCCTCCCACCTCGGAATAAGGTTGGCAGTCCAGGCAGGGCCCACTGACCTCACCGAATGGGTGGAATCAGACTCGGAAGCCTGCATCGATGGGCCATAAATGCAATGGCTCCTCAGCACCCCCCTTCCACCCCCCCCCCCCATAGAAACCCAGAGCCTGGCTCTCCTAATAGTGGGTGCCTGGTTTCAGCAGAGAGTTGCACAAAGCACACCAAGGCCCAACGGATCCCCACACGAGTCAAGGACAGGCTTGTTCCCGGATGGCCATCAACACAGAACTCATATTCCTCTCCAGAGAGAGCCATAAGGTGGGGCAAGGTGTCCCTTTCAGCCTCTGTCAGTCACCGGCAAAAAGCATCAAACTCAGCCAGGCTCAGCCACCAAGTCACCTACCAACTCCGTCAACACTGAGCTGTGGGCTGGGCCCTTGGGACACACAGTGAACCGGACACCCCTGCCCCAAGAGAGGCACAACCAACTGGAAGGATGACTTATCTACAGACATGCAAGACCAAGAGGAAGATGCATGCTTTCTGTAAATGCCAGGTGGAAATCTGAAATCAAGACTCCCCAAGGACTTACTCCTAGGACAAGAGGAGGGGACCTCAGCAAGCTCCACCCCCAGGGAAGCACCTACCTGTCCCAATTCCTCCGGAGATCGAGTACTCGGTGCTGGTTCCCATCACCGTAGACAGGGTTGGAATAAACAAACAGCTGGAAACAGGAAAGTGTCTCAGATCATGGAACTGCAAGCCAGCCTCTGGCTGTGACGTCTCCCCCTCCATCCTTCTGCAGGGGCCTCGCTCCCTCCTAGACCCTGAGGCCCCAAGGACAGAAAGTGGCTGATGCTGGCACCATGGCCCTAAGAAAGGATTCTGCTCTGGAGGCTGGCGGGGAGGACTGTCCAGAAGGGAGACACACTTGGGGAAGGAGAGGGTCCTGGCTGGGCAGCTGGGGATGCTATCCCTGAGAAGACAGGGTGTCCGTGACCCAGACATTTTCCACAGCTGAGTGTAAGCGCTGATGGGACTACAATTTTGTAGTCAATGCTGTAATTCACCCTAGGCACTGGGAAACTAGTACAGTGTATTTCAAGTACATGAAAGCCGGCCATACCCATAACCTTCCACGGACATGTCAAATTCCATGAACGACGGAGCCAGGGCCGCCCTCTGAGGCTGCAGGTTGCGCGGGGAAGGTCATGGAGATGAGGCTCAGTGCCGTCTGAAGGGCAGTGGTGGAGCCCTGGGATGGCCTCGAGGGCCTGCTGGCCTGTGTGACCACTGGGTGGGGGCTGGCATCCTGGGCAGCCGCCGCAGGACCCTCAGCAGGCACTGGGGCTGCTGCCGGCGACCCTAGGGTGGCAAGCAGAAGAGATGTGTCTTTGCTCAAAGCACATCCTTCCCTCTTCTGACAACAGCCCTGACATTTTTGCCACAGCCCCAGAGGAGAATCCTGCAGAGCACCAGGCATTTCCTAACCCGGAGCCTCCCACCTGGTCCCCCCCCAACCCCAGCCCTTTACTGATTTTGGTAACAATGAACTGTGGTGACAACCTGTTTCTCTTAGAAACTTCTCTTGTTAATTCTAGCATGACCCTCACCCCTTTCCAATACATTGTTTTCTGTTGCTGTCCTTGGGTTGCCCCCCGGCAGCCCCTCACTGGGGCTTTGTCCTGGCCCTCTGACCTCTACACTCTTTCACAACAGCCTCTCTCTTCAAAAGCTCTGTCTCCCACCTCTGGCTGCCAGCCCAAGCCTGACTCTCCAACCTTGCTTTTCAGTTGAGCCTCCTTGCCTTAGACATCCCACGAGATCTTACATTCAGCGTGTCCATGTCAATCTTTCATCCAGTATCCTTGGATGCTGGACCAGCATCCTTCCAGATAAAAGGCCAATGCTTTGTCCTCCTGACCCCCTAACTCCTCCCTGAGCTGTGAGCTGTGCAGAAAGCTGACCCTGCACCTCTGTCCAGGGGCAGCACTGGGTACCCCTGCAGGCGCTGTGCCACGAAGGAAACCCTGTCATTGTTTCCGTGATCAGAGCCCAAAGGGATCAAGTACAAGTTCACCACCACCTGTCTTATATGGGGGGTAGGGGTCATCCTCCCTCCAGTTCTGGGCTTTGTCAGAGGACCACTCATCCGATCCCCCTGCTTTTCCTCATGTGCTCCATTGAGCAGCAGGCAAAATCACTGTAAAACCTGTCTGCTTCCCAGGTGCTGTAAAGGCTCCTTTACAAGGAATGCATATTCTGTCTCTCTTTTTTTTTTTAATTTTTTTTTACTGAAGTATACTCAGTTTACAGTATTGTGTCCATTTCTGGTGTACAGCACAACGTGTCAGTCACATATTCCCTTCTAAATCCCGTTACCCTGAACCTGCTCTTTTCCTTGTCCTCACCTGAGCACCCGGAGTCCCCGCTGTGCACGTGAGATGAATTGAGGATTTTCGCTGCAGCCGAGGGAGGTGGGGGGATTCCAAGACCTAGAAACTGTCTGAATATCATAACAAACAAAAGAACAGACTGAAGACATTTTACGGGCAGAAGTTTCCTCCAGCTTCTTCTGAGCGCTGCCCTTAGATCCCAGAGTTCTCTGGTTCCCCCTCCATGTGTTCCTCTCTCTGCCTGGAAACCCCTTCCTCAAGCCACGCAGAAACAGGGCGTCCCTGTCCTGGCACCCAGACCAGAGAGCTGATGAATTTAGATGCTTTTGACTTAACCAGTGACCAGCGAGGAGCCTCAAACTGGACCATGAGAGGAAAAGGATTTTGTTGGAAAATAACTTTGTCTCACTTTAAGTTTCTAATGGAATTTACTGAACAGCTGAATTAAGCACAGTGGCCTTGTCTGATAACCTCACAGAGGCTGAAAGAGGCTGGCCTGGCCCCTAGGTCCCATGCTTGATGGTTGGAGGAGTTACCTTCCATCCCTGGCACTCGGTCCAGCAGGTGTGTGGCCCTGGGCACGCCCTCCCTACACCTACACCTGTACCATCCAGGTATTTAAAAAACCCTTGACCCCTCTCCTGCAGCCTTTCTTTCCTCTGCATTTTTGTCCTGTGTCTGCTCCTCCCATGCATCTCCCCTCCCTGCGTGGCTCTCCAGGGATAATGCGGCTTCACAGAGGGGCTGCCAGTGGGAAGGCCCCACAGGATACAATGGCACTGCCTCTGTGCCCCTCCTTGTCAGGAGTCCCAGTCCCTGCCCCTCATGCCAGCCGAGCTTCCTGTGGTCTGGCCTCTCTGCAGTCAGGCCCTCACAGCCTCCACCCTTTTCAGCAGGGCATCTTCACATGCCCGGTTCCCTCCTCTCCCAGTCTGGTGAACATCTGCACAGGCTGGGAAGCCCCCCTTGAAGTCCCCCTCTTTATGCCCAGTCTCCCAGCTGTGGACCTCCCAGCTCCACAGACCCACCCTCTGCACCAAGCTTCCCCTCTAGCGCACTCCTATATTGTCGGCAGGACTCTTTGCTTATTGCCCCCCGCCTCCACCAAGACATCAGCTCCTTGGGAGGGCTACGTCTGCTCCGTGGGCTGCACACTGCTGTGGACGCAAGGCTCCTCCTTGTACTTGTAGTGTCCAATGCTGGGAAGTGGGGAGGGATCCCGGGGACACCTGTCCCCATGCACCTCTTACTGCCCGCTGCGCACAAGCGCAGCACACAGTACCTTAGCACGTCCGGTTCGATGGCTTGGGAAGCAAGCTTTTCAAAAATCCTGATGAGACCCGACTGCAGGGGGCTGCTGCCGGTGGTCAGGACCTTGTGGCAGGAGGTCATGAGGGTCCTGAGCATCCCCGCCTCACACATGACCTGACGGTTCTTCTCTGACTTCACCAGGGACTGGATGTGACTGGCCAAGGAGCACTGGATCTCCTCGGAAAGCTAAGAGGAACCAAAGAGAGTGGTGAGCCCTCGAGGTCAGCATGTTTTGTGGCCTGCTGTGGTCGGTCCCAGGCTAGGCCTTGAGATGGCAGTGGGGCAAGGAGACTGGGCCCAGCACCGCCTGCGGTTCTCACTGCTGCCCTCCCCGCTTCCTTCTGTCCCAGGTGCCCTCCTCACAGGAGCTGCCAAACAGGTAGATGGCTTAAAACAGACGGCAAACTGGCAGGCGAGAGGCTGCACGTGCCTGGTGTTTAACCCTCATGATGTTAAAACGGATTCTGAATTGCTAACATTTGAAAGTCTGGAGAGTCTACATAGAAGTCCAGACATGCGGCCTCTCTCAAAAGATGGAAAGATCTGGTCAGGCTAGTTTGCCACCCTGTGTCTGTGGAGGAGCAGCTGGAGCTGGTGCCCTCTGGAGGGTCCCACACCTCCCTCCCAGCCCCCGCCCCCGCTGGCAGGGCTCAGTGTTTGAGTCTGCGCCCCTGGCCTAGACGATGGAACCCTCCTGGGAGGACCAGCCTGCAGGAGGTACCCACACAGCTGGCTGCAGCAGCTTCAGCCCCCTCTGCCTTCACGTGTCAAAGCACACCCAGAGCCCATAAACCCTGCATGCAGTCACAGCTCTTGTGGGAAGCCAATGCCCCGCTTCGCCCCTCAGGGGCTGTCTCCCTCCCACCCGCCCTCCAGCCGTCCTTTGCCATCCCTGTGCTAAGCACACTGAGACACACAGACAGCGGCTCTCTTGTTTCACCCCTGCTGGGTCTCAGGTCACTTCACTTTCTTTCTGTCCTCGAAGCTCGCAGAACAGAGCGCACAGAGTCAGCTCAGCAAATATCTGAGCCAGGTACATTGTTATCACAATTTTCCTTTCTTCATAAAAGATAAACCCCTGGACTTTCCCGCCTTCCATGGATATATTCTTTTACTTTGCATAAGATCGTCTGAAATGAGAGGGAGACCAGTTAGATCTTAACGGACTTTTCCTGCAATGGAGGCTACGGGGGTTCCACCCAGACCGCCTTCCCCAGGGGAGTGCACCCATCCCCGCTGCCTTCTCTGGAGGTCAGCCTCCCCTGAGAGGTAGCTGCCCTGCCTGGGGGCTCCGCAGTCCCTGCATATATGTTCACGTATGCGTACATGTGTGTACCCTCCCACACATGCATGTACACACATAAAAGTGTGCACAAATAAACACACACAAGACTATAGCCAATGAGGCCACACCCTTCAGGGTTGAGAGCCCCGCCCCGTGGGCTCAGGCTGAAGCCAACTTCAGCTGACAGCACATCTTCACTCAGCTCCTTCCCCTGCAGCCTCCTGCTTCCCTCACTCCCCTTTTCCCGAGCCCCTCCCTCCACAAATCCCATGCACCCAGACCCCTGTCTTGGGCTCCACTTCAGGGCACCCAGCCTGAGGCCCTAGCCTGCTTTTCATACTGCCCGCCTTTGCCTTAGGGCCCGGTTTCAAGACAAGAGATCTGTGATGATGTAGATCGCGTCTAGGTTAGCCCACCAATGTCACCATAAAGGCACTTACGTGAGAAACCTCTTTCAAATGAAGACTGGCTTCTGGTCCCATGGAGTCTCAGACCAGCTGTCCCCCAACCCCCTTGGGAGCTTCCGTGAAGCCCTGCCCCGCCTCCCTTCCTTCCTCTCCTGTTTCAACAACTGTTAAGGGCCTTTTCAATGTCAAGATTCAGGTGAAGTACTAGGCATTTCAAGGTGAATATGTGCCCGCTCTCAAGGGAATCATAGACAGGTGAGGATGGAGTCTCAGCGCAGTGGGAGACATGCTCTGGCGGAGAATTTACTGTCTGAGAGTGGGGAGCTTCGCACACTTCATGGAGTTCTTGGAGTCAGAAAGGAGTCCAAGCCTGGTATCTACTTCCAGGGCCAAAATCTACCCTGTGACGAAGCCATTTCCTGGATATTTCGGATGTGTCACGCCTGGTCCAAGCATTCTGACATGTATAGCTAATGCCACCCCTGTGAGGAACCTTCTGTGTGTGTGGCGGGGGGGCGTGTTACTATTACTATCCCCATTTTACAGATGAGGAAACTGAGCCCAGAGAGAATTATCCAGGCCACACAGTAAGGACAGAGCCTAGCTTTGACTACAGACCCCACGCTCAGAATCACCTCTCTCCACCATCACCTCCCGACACATGCAGTCATTTGAGGCCACCCTTCCCAGAGATGGTCAAAAGCACGTCTACATCATGAAGGGACAGAAATTAGTAAGATGACATTCTTCCACAGGCTGTGACACAGTTTTGTAGCATACGTTTCAAGGATTAGAATTTACGGTGAGACCTATTTATACTGTTTATCATCAGTTTCTAGGTTTTTTTTAAAACATGAAGGGGTCACACAGCTCACCCTCCTGTCCTCCCCACCTTCCAGAAGCATGACACCCATAGCTCCTGCCTCAAACGGACGGCATTCAGTGAAATTTCCATCATTACACTATCTGCAGTGATAATTTCAACTTAAAATTGTAGACTATCCTAATTTTAGTTTAAAACTTAAACTACATTAAAATGGTTTTTTTCAGGAGGACCACTCCCAGTTACATTATCTGTTATTCTGCCAGCATCACTGATGTCAAGGAGAGCTCTCACCACTCGAAGAGGGTGGTCCCTGCAATGGGCCAAATGTCTGTGCCCCCTCCCAAATTCGTATGTTGAAACCCAATCCCGTGTGTGATGGTATTCGGAGGTGGGGCCTTTGAGAGGTGTTTAGGTCATGAGGGTGGAGCCCTCCTGAACGGGATTAGTGCCCTTATAGAAGAGACCCCAGAAAGCCCCTCCTCCCTTGCACCTTGTGAAGACAGTGTAAAGAATGCCATGAGTGAGGAAGGGGGTCCTCGCCAGACTCTGAGTCTGTTAGCACCATGATCTTGAACTTGCCAGCCTCCAGACTGTAAGAAATAAATTTCTGTTGTTTGCAAGCCATCGGGTCCATGGTATTTCATGACAGTGGTCCAAGTACACTAAGACAGTTTCCTTCCCTGTCACTGTGGTACCCGCTCAGCCAGCCTGAGCTGGTAGAGGGACAATGTGTAAGCCAACAGGAACCAGTAACAGAAGGAAGAAATGACAGCTCTAATTTGCACTAAACAATTCCATCACTTTAAGAAGCAATTCCACGTGGAAATGTACCCAACCTCCTTGCCTCCCTTCCCCAGATTTTTCTTCTGATGCTCTAAGCAACCCTTTCTGCAGCCAAAGAGCCTGCACCTCTGTCTTCCTTCTCCACTCTTCTCAAAACAGAAAAGCCACTTCCACCCTCTTGCCTAGAACTCTTCCTCTCCCAGAACTTGGATTACTTGGTAACTGCGGTCTTTTAATTTGGGGTGAGAGTTGGGGAGACAGTCTGCATGAAGCAAGATGCAAAAATAACATCGTGATGTATTATTAATAAAATTAAAAAGAAATGTCTACGATCTCCAGTTTTTATTACCAGCTCTTCGCTTATTGCTTTGGGGACTTTTGGCTTTCTTTTCTGTTGTCGTTGTTTTTGCTTTTTTTTTTTTTTTTCTCATCAGAGCAGGAATATTTAAAATCTAAATATGCAAAAAAAAGGAAAAAAGAAAAAGTTTTCAAAAGAGAGAAATAGAAATGCTGATCTTGTCTAATGACGCCACAAGTTTACTCCAAAATTGCCCGATACCCCATAATGGATGAGGGAAAATTGATCTTCCTCATTATCACTGCAGCTCTGTCAATACCAATATCGCCTTGTTTTGAATAAAATGTGCTGGTTTTTTTCAATGTTGGTTCCAGTAAAATGGGGTTTTAGTGAAAACATGAGCAGTAGCAGGAAGCCAGGCTGGTTTCTCCCCCTACAAATGGATTGATTTTCCTAACGCACATTACTTCCAAAGCAGGAAGGGGCTGGTGGTTCAATTAGAACTCAGCGGTGAGCACTCAGGGTCACCAGCAGGCTGGACCGGCGAAGCAAATCATCACGGAGCAATGTGCGCTGTGCGGGCCCGCCTGTAGGGGCTTTCTGCTTTCTCCACTTCACAGTTGAGCCTTCAAGTCTGTCCTTGTCCAGCTGTGGGTGTTTAATCCTCTTTATCTCTTTTCCCTTCCCAGCTTTCTCTCCTGGTCCAGATTAACATGGCTGGGTCCTGGTGGGGTGGGTCCCTCCAAGGAGGCGTGGGCTTTGGCTACATCACTCCAGAGTGTGTCCTCTGGACTTGTCCTGATGGAGACTAAAAACCATCAGACGACCAGCGTCTGCTTCCCCCAGACACTTAGAAAGAACTAGGAACTTCAATTGAGCTACTCAAATCCAGATTAGTCGCTATTCCAATTGGTCAAAATGTTCTTTATTTGATGATTTGGGAAGAGAGATGATACACCTTAAGCGACCTCAACTCTTCAGGGGTGTCACGGGTAAACAGGACCCACAGACGTGTTTTATTTGACAAGTTGTGGGTCTTATCTTTCCTTTCTTAGAACTAGTTCTCTATATGGGTGTAAACTTTCCATTTTGCACAGTCCCCACCAGCCTAACACACTCGTTTGTGGTACCCACAAGGCTTCGCAGGCAAGGGAGTCTGTGATCTTGGTTTAGATGTGAGAGGGTCCAAACCCCATTGAATCAGTAGAATCCACGTCTAAGGCATGGCTTCCTTGATGCACTTGTATAAATTTGCAACTAAGACTAAGATGCGTGTCGGTGCCTGCTCTAAATCTTCTGCTCCTTTTATGAATTAGACACATATGATGGCCAATACTTCCTGGTATTCCTAGGATCTTGTATTTATAAAATATTTGTCTCTTTCCAATGTTACTGCCCATCTTCCCCTTTGGTCCCCCCTGTACTCTACCCTAGTAACATTCTCACCCTTTGCTAAATACACCACAAGCCCGAAGTTGAGAATGTCCTCTCCAATCCTATCCCTTTGCTGAGGTCTTACTTATTACTTGAGACAAGTCACACATCCTCTCTTCGAAGAAAACTTTTCTGACTTTCCCAAGCAGCACTGTGTCCATGCTTCAATCATTATAAATACCACACTATGACAGATGTCTCTATCTATCCACCTACCGATCATGAACTGTGCACTGCTGCCTGAAACGACCCTTCATCCTGTATCCATAGCACCTGTCTCTGTGCCTCAAATACAAGAGCCGCCCAGTAAGTGTAAGCACAAGGGGACGAAGTGTTCTAGGACGTGCAGGTGCACCTGACCCAGAGGGCTCAGAGGGCAGTCAGAAAAGGTGATGTGCCAACTGAATGTTGAAGGATAATGAAGAGAGAACCAGGCTAGCAGGGGAAATGGTCTTTCTGGGAGAGGGAACCGCATGTGCAAAGGCCACGGGGTAAGATTGAGCATGGCCTTTCAGGGAAAAGCTGGGGATCGCAGGTAGTGGTCAGCTGGGCTCAGTCACCCTCCTTGCCTCCAAGTCCCTCCCCTGCAGTGAGCCTGTGGTCAGCCCTGAGATGCAGCATGAAGAAATCACCAGGGAAACCAGCTGTAAACACCCATCCAGGAGATGCCTGCACAGCCTGGAACCTGAAACATCTGTGGAGAGTTTCCATCACCTTGGACACACCCCCCCCACCTCACCCAACGACAGCCAGAGCAATGGAGCCCAACAGAGGACTCCAAGAGACCCCCACCACCTTCTGGCCAGAATCCTTCCCACCTGTGGCCGCGGTGTCCTCAGGCAGCTCAGAAAGGGAGGGATTCACTTCCCCTGAGGATGCCCTGGCCACTGCTTTGGCCAAAGTAAACACCAGTCCTTTTAAGAGAGACCAGTATCTACCCCGAAGTAGGTACCCACGCTGCTCTGACACTAACTGATGGGAAACTTGGGCTAGTTCCTCACTCTCTCTAAGGCTCAGCTTCCTTAGCTTTAAAATGAGGCTAATGGAAATACCTCCCCCGGTATGTTTTGCTGGGTGTCCACAGAAACAGCACCTGGGGAAGCACTTTTTCTTATAGGACGCAAGTGTTTTCAGAATACTAACCCCTTTTAGTTGCAGTCTTCTTTTCTCACCCAGTATCAGGAAGATGCCTCCCACCCAAGCAGTGGTTTGCACGGCCACCACGCGCCACGCCAGCTCAGCACCAGAGCAGGAACATACGCCTGCCCTGTTCTCCAGTCCCACCACTAGTGACGGGAGCTGAGCTCCCCACGCGCCTGCTGTCGGCAGGCACCCTTCTAAGTGCTTGCATGGACTAGCTCCTTCCAACATCACAGAAACACCATGTCCTAGATATTACTATTATCCCATTTTACAGATGAGGGAACTGAGGCCCGGAGAGATTACAGCCTGCTGAGATTACACAGTGAGTGGTATGACAGGGATTTAAATCAGGAGAGCTGCTCCACGGCTAACTCATCGGCGGGTGCTAACGCTCGCAGAGCACCAGCCAGATCCGGGTTTCAGGGCTGCCCTTTATCCTGTGGGTCCCATGAGCAATAGCACCTCCAGCCTCCCGTAGGTCAGGAATGTGGGGGAGTGGAATCAGCCTATAACTGGGCCCTTGCAAAGCCAATCAAAACCGCTGACTCAGGGCTGGCCACTGGGTGCCCATCCCATCATGTCTTAGGCCATCCCCTCAAAACTTACAGGAAAAAACGAAGTGCTCATGGCTCTGCCCCACACAGGGGTCACCTGAATTTAGTAACTGGCACACAGTATTTGCCATGAACTACACCAAAGTGGACTGGACCATTTCCACCATCTGGAGAGGCCAGGTGGATGTCACCGGTACATGCAGCCTCACCCAAGGCTACATCCCCAAGTCATGGACTCTCAGAGCCCGTCAGGATCATAGGGTGATCAAGCCCAGTGCTGGTCCAGGTGCCGAACTGTCTCCACTGCAAACCCAGCACCCTGCTCAGAACACCCAGAGCTGAGCTGTTCATGACCTTCACAGCTGTCCACCCAGTTTCAGCAGGTGTATCTTCATGTGGAGCCAGACTTATTATTTTGCTAGCTGGTCTGTGTTTGTCTTCCATCGTTCCGCCACCAAGAAGCAAGGATTCACCCAGGTCTTACACTCCCAGAGTCTTTTCTCTCTAGGCTACACACTCTGAGATCTGCTGAGTAATCCTCCCACGACCAAGGGTGCTTTTCAAGCCCTTCACCATCTGGTTTCATGCCTCTAGTCAAACACAGTTGTGGAGTATTAAAAGGTTGGTGGGATCATCACCTCCCTTTAGCTGGGCACTATACTTCTATAAATACAGCCCCAAGTAGAATTCACCACAGCAATGACCCCGCCTGAACTGGGACTATTACTAACCTTGCACTAAACTTCCTAGGACCCTTTCACACATGCGATTCTGTCCTCCCCCACCCAATGCATGTGTATGGGTGTGTGTGTGCGTGCATTAACGCATAAGCATGACTATCTCTGCTGAATTCTGACTCAATGCATTCTGATCTATTGCTCAGGATAGTAGAGACCCTCCCCATTTGTCACCCAAGGGGTAACTCCTCCCCACTTCATGCTGTCTAACATCTGAGCTTCACCCAGGGGTCACAGATAAAATGCAAACCAGGCAGAAGAGAGGACTCAGCCTTTTGATTCGTAAGTGGATATTTACAGTCTGACGTCAATTGTCTTTTATTAATTTATCGATTGTAATGCCAGTTGAAGTATCCCTAGAATGTGTTCCCTTCCATTTTAATATTTCCAAAATTTTATATACTGTGACTCAGAGTCCTAGGAGCAGAGTGGCAAGGCCAGGAGAGAAAGGTAGGGGGTCTGGCGGGACTAGCATCTGATGAGCACACACTGTATACTGCATACTTACAACCACCCTGTCCATTACTCCTCTCAATGGGAAAATATGATAACACTGAGCCTTGAAGAGGTTGCATCAACTCCCTAAGGCCACACAGCTAACGAGCAGCAGCGTAACTGGTGCCCCAGCCCAGGTCTCACTCCAAAGCCCATGATTCTAACACTGCATCATGTCCACATTACAAGGAAGGGCACTTAGTGTCTCATAAAGGGGCGTAAACTGATGGTCTACGGAAGTGTTTGGTGGAAACAGTTTGCCTTTGATTCTATTTCCCCCTAGTTAGACGTCAGTACCTCTAGGCAGGGCAGGTACCCTTCCCCAGAGCCGTGGGCACATCATTCCCCGCAGTTTACACCTACGTATTAACTTCACCCCTCTGGCCCCAAGACATTGAGTCTGCAAGCCCTGTGATCGAGGCCAGATCTCTGAGTAGCTGAAATTGAGGTGCAGAGAAAGGAAGCGTAAGTCACAGAATGATGATGGTGAGAGGGGCTAGAAGCCAGGCCGCCAGGTCACTGGCCCAGCGCTCGCCCTGTCAACATCAGCTTCCATCCCACCCCTCCGAGTCCATCGGACCTTTCTCTCCATGCTCTTCAATCTCAATGCCAGGTTACGTTTACTTGCCCTACCTCAGAGGCTACCCTAAGAAGTCATCTGGATTTTGATCAGGATCTGAGATTTTTCCACTTGGGAACAATAGAAATACTTAGGGGATGGGGTTCAGAATGAAAGAGAATAAAAACAGAAATTCAACGTATTTGAAATTTCTAATGTGTTACAATTTAACAAAGCAAGACTCCTCCTTCATCCATTTCCTTGTTGGAGGAAATGGCTCTTTTCAAATAGCCTGCCCTTCCACAGTGCTACCCAGGCCATTACTGCTGTCGATATTTTAGTTATTTGAAACCCATATGATTAGTTCAATGTGTTTGAAATACAGGCTAATTCCAGAAAACGGCGCCCTTTCCAAACGGAGGCGCAAACGAGTTGACAGTCAGATGCAGCCGGGTCTTCCTTCTGCCCCATCAGACTGTGCGGGAGGTTTCGGGGGCAGTGGAAGCTGGAACACACCCAATACCGAGGGGCAGTGCAGACTGACGATGGACGACAGTCTCTCTGATGCCCAGGTCCGATCACACTGTTGTTTTCCAACTGCCTCCCACCCAGGGCTCCCACTTTGCCACAGGGAAGGCAGCTTGGCACAGTGGCGGGGGTCCCGGAGCCTCAGATCAGGGACATCCCACTTAGCTACGATGGTAACGCTGTCACTTAATTGCTACAGATTTCAAATCCTCATCTGCAAAGTGAGAATATTGTTCTTATGAAGATTAAATGGGTTGTCACGACCCAACAGCTCGAATAAAGGCCGTGGACATCTGACCCAGTTAAGCCAGCCCCGGAGCCCCCTCGCCACTTGTGAGGTGCCAGCTCTGTGAGTGGAGGACCATCCTGGATGGTCCAGCCCAGATGACACCACGTGGAGCAGAGATGAGCTGTCCCTGCGGTGCCTGTCTAGTCTCCTGACCCACAGAACCAGGGCACCATTACTGCCAGCTCGGCAGCACTTTGCTGCAAGGTGATAGAAACTAAAGGAGCAATCAAACCCATTTTAGACCAGGCTCCGGCTTTTTCAAAACTGCTGAAAAATACAAAGTGCATTCCATTTCACTATTAGATGGATCCTTATTCATTGGTTTGACAATCACTCTATCATCATTTTTCAGCAGAGGAACAGGAATCAGAAAAAGGACTCCGGTTTTACAAAGGGACATGTGGACATGGCAGGGTTATTATGAAGATTAAACGGTAGGATGCTTGGAGAGCTCTGGCCACTACCAGCAGTACCTATGCCATTCAGCAGGACTTCTCCCGGTGCCACGTGTGCTGGTCGCCCTGCTAAGCGCTCCTGCCTTGCTTCATTGGACCCTCACAGTAATGCCACGGGGAAGATGACATTATTCTCCCCATACTATAGCAAAGACAGGTAGGATCTCAGAGGCTAAGGTTAGATAATTTCCCAAGGTTCTATGACTGTTAAGGGGCAGAGCTGAGATCTGACCAAAGTCTGCTGTCTTCAGAGCCTGAATTCTGCCCTCATGTAGTGGGTGCTCCCTAAACATAGTGGTAACGGTGATGATGGTGATGACAATGACAATGGAGGCAACCCTATAAAGTTCAATTCTCTTAGGATGGAATTCAAGGCCCTTCATTATGTACCGTGAATACCATCCTAAGAGAACTGAACTTAGACCAACCTTTCCTGCCCCACTCACTTTCTACCAACATGGTCCATCTTAGCCCAGCTGAAATATTCAAAGTCCCCAAACGGGCATCTTAATGTGTGCCTCTCTCTGTGTCTGAGTGCCTCGTCCCTCCCTCCTCCCCCTGATCCAGCGCAGACATGTCTTATCTGTAAAAGTCTAGCTCCAGTGTCCCCACCTCTGTGTGGCAAACTTTTGTTACAGTTAAAATGTTGTCCAACTATCTTCTCCACTCTTCTGCCTACCCATCCTCAAACTCAGCCTGTGTTCCTGTGACATTCGCCTCTGAGTCCCCAGTGGCACCTAGCAGCCGTTGAGTATTCATGGAAGTGAATGTATCACGTTGATTGCTCCAACATGCGCTGAGTTCCATGTCTAATAAACTGGACCTGGTTTCCCATCCCATGAGTTCCCATTGTTATGCACACAAGCAAATAACCCTCCACTAAGACCTGAATAAAAACCACATCCCTGGTGGATGTGCAGTGATGTCTGGGACAGGAAAGCCCTCCAGTACTGGTCAGAGTTCTAGCCCGGAGCCACGTCCCTACGGCAAGACCCTCATGGCTGTTGAGCATGCTGGAAAGAGAGAAGGTCTTTCTTCCCAATTAGTTATTTCTTCCTCAGGCCAACTCAGCTCCAAGAGAACCGAGGTGAACTCCACTTCCGCCTTGCACTTAGGACGGCAATGTTCACAACAAAATTCCTACAGTCCAATTTTGATACTGATGATGACACAGAAGTAAAAAAAAAAAAAAAATCAGTTGGATTATGTTTCCAAGAGCAGCTCACAGTGTTAGCATTTTGGAGAGGGAAAAAAAAAAAAAAAACCTCTTGGTTGTGAACAGAATAAATTTAATGGGGTCTCAGTGAGAAATAAATCTTGACAACCCATTTATGTAGCTAAGTCATTGCTTCTAAAATGATATCTGAACCTTGGAAAGCCATGAGTTTCTCTTCCATAAGGTAGGAAGAGCGTCTGAGGAATGTAAAGTGGTAAGAGTACAGAGATGCTGGGAAGCTTGGGGCCCACCCAAAGGCAGGTGGGTGCGAACTCACAGCCCATCTTTTTAGTAACACTGCCACCTACTGAGACTTCTTTCTCTGCATCAAAATCTACAGTCCTGCAGTTTCGTTTCAGCATTTTTTTGTGTGTGGGTCTCATTTCTCATTTGATTTACTATTCTATTTGTTGTTATGAGCATTCCCACTCCCCCTTTCAGAAATTAATTACTGTAATTATCCAACTTTTAATAGCTGCTGATTTGCCGTCTGCAGAAAATACCTGAGAAAATGCCCTGCTACATTTCATTTGGTATTTGAGAGACAGCGTGCGAGAAATAGACTTTTACTAAATTACGTACGGTGACCTGAATAGAGGAACAGTATCCCACCAAGTGGAAGTCTCTGCGTGCTTCACCTATCCAACTACCATCGCAGGATGAGGGAAAGTTCTTCCCCACACACTAACGTGACAACTCGCGGAGGTGATCTGAACCACAGCTCATCCACAGAGTCTTCATGCACCAGCAGACATTCATCAGTCATCCTCACCATGGAGTTTTGCACAACGTGTCCATCAGCCAACCATGTGGCTGCTAAGACCATCCAAACCACCGGCTTGGTTGTTTTCATTGCAAGTACATTGCATGGTACAAAATACAGCCAAGGAAGCCAGACATCTTCACAATCAGGCGATTGCACCTGGAAAACTGCAATGCCAAGATGTGTGACCCTGCAATCTGCCCCCCTGTTGTTCAAGGCTCAACTGTAGTTATCATCTCTTCTTAAAACATATCACCTCCTTCTTAACTACTGGACAAAGCCAAGCTGGACCCGCATCCCCGTGAACCCCCGTTCTACTACAGAAGCCAGCGCTGTGCAAGAGAAAGACCAGACCTGCCAGCAGGTAGGACCACATTTAATACCAGGTCCAGCAACTCAGAATCCCTAAAGGCATGTAAATCGTCTGAGACTCTCTTTCCCAAAGGCTAAAATGGAACAGTGATACTCCTGACCAAGCATCTATGGGGGCAAATAATTGTGAAAGGGTCCGGCACCGTGCCTGGAACACGGCAGATGCTCAGGTCAAGTAATTTCTTTTCATCTGCTGCTGATTCAAGTGTACATTTCTCAGGGCTTCCTCAACTCTCCCAGCTTCTTTCTCAGAACCTCTGAAGAACACACTTGCAAAGTGAGAGCACTCGCTCAGAATCCACCTCGTTCTGCCACTCGATGCTCCCACTCCTCGTACAAGCTTGTGCCTCACTGCGGTGGAGCCAACAGTGCTGCCGGGACAGGAACTGAGAGTCGCCCATGTCTCCTCCCTCTTCCCTGTACCCCGTTCATCTTCAGGCCTGTGACTCTATAACCGAATAGGTCTCTTGACTCCTTTCTCTTCAAGATGCCACACTAAGCAAGCTCTCACCGTGTGTCACCTGGACTGTAGACAGGGCTTCCTAATTGCTGTCCCCTTTCCCCTCCACACAGCCCCATTCTCGGGCCACCCTCCATGACACAGCTCAAGAGATTTTCATACAAAAACCTGATCGTGTCCTCCTCCACTTACTTGAGCGAAGTTTAGTGTTGCCCTTGCGATAAAAGCCCGCACCCTGGCAGGACCCCAGTCCTCCTCCGCCTGCCCCCTTCCAACTCTCCCCCTTTGCTCCCACCCCAGCAGCCTGCAGGAGGCTCCTTCCCACCTCCTTAAGTGCTACTCACCTCTCAGGGCTCTGCTTCAGTGTCACCATCTAAGAGATGGCGTCCCTGACCTCTACGCCTTTATCTAAACTAGATTTAACTGGGTCTCCCCCGACCTCCTTTCCCATCATTCTCTCAGCATCCTGTTTCTTCCCCCTTAATATCACTTGTCACAATTTGTGATTGTATATTCATCTGTGAACTTATTTATTTAGTCTGTCAGCCCTGCCACCACCTCCCAGTTCCCACCACAGATGCAGGCTCCTTGGACAGTGCTCATCAGGTTAGCCCTGCACGTGCTACACAGAGCACCAGCCAGGGTCACAGCCAGTATCCAAGGGATGGATGAATAAAGGGGGGACCCACCAACGCCCAGCACTGTACGTAGCACTCAGGATCTGCCTCACGAAGATAAATCATTTTTTTGGATTTTTGTTTGACTGTTGTCTTCAGAAGGTCACTTCACCAAAAGAAGCGATCTGCTTTGAGTGGCCACGGAAGGGTGGGCAGAACTCAGTCAAGGGTCTCAGACCCACTGACAGGAGGCGCTTCATGAGGGAGGCTCTGCTAATACAGGGGACTGGAGGCAAAGGCAAAAAGGGAAAAGGAGTCTCTGGGTAGAAGAGCTTAAAAGATAAATCATGTGGAAAAGACAAGCTCATGGGTTCATCAATAGTTACCTGAGGGTGATCTTCATGGTACAATCGTGGCAGCAGGCTGACCATGATGCACAGGACCCCAGGGTGCATGATCACAGCGTCGCCGTCATCCATCCTGCAGAGAGGGGAAGGGAAGCAGGACTTCAGATTTGAGCCTTCTAGTCTCTTCTGCTTTCCACAGGACTTTCCGGCTCTTTGTAAGACAAGCTAGGATACACATCCTCAGTCCACCAATTATTATCTACCTGACCTTGAACTAATTAATCTGAGCCTACCTTCCCCCAACTGTACAACAGAGCTAACAGTGCCATACTTCCCACCTAGAGTCATAGAATAACACCACGTGCGCTAAGGCACACTGCATGGCACAGAGTCAATGCCCAATGGAAGTTAGTTCCCTGGGCCTCTGCCTTCTCTCCAGATACGTGGGAGATGGAGATGCTCTCATTTTATGTTAAACACACATACACACACACACAAAGACTTCTGGATCCCTTCAAGATGGTGACCCTACTCTGTCCTCGCCACTGAACGAAACTGAAAACCCAGATAGAACACATGAGTAGCTCTCTGAGGGCTCTGAAGAGTAAATGGTAGCAGAGAAGGAAACCAAACCCAAAGCACCATGCAACTGGCAACAAGTTTCCCAGGGCCTCCCCCTCCAGCAACCCCTGGTGCGGGCAGACAGGGAGCGAGAGCTGTGCCCCACGTGTGGACAGGACAGACAAAGCTCCAAGAAAAGGCTCTGTTCCTGGTGTGAGGAGCAGGAAAGGAGGCTCCTACAGGTCACAGACCATGGAGGAGGATCCCTAGCATTGTCTGCGTTGAGTTTCTCTACTCTCTTCCACCCCCACCTCCAGAAAACTCCACAGCAGCAGCAGCAGCCAGGCAGGCACCTGAAACTCTCAGGGAAGAGAGGTCAGTTCCTCTCTCTGACCAGAGGAACTCTGGTCCCAAGAGTGTAGCTGAAATCCCCAATGCTTTGGTCTCTCTTTTTCCTCTCTCTGCTTGGCCGCAGAGACAGATGCTCTGGTAGGAAGTGCATGGTAGAGCAAGAAAACTAAACCCCCAGCTTTCTAGACAGAGGAGAAGAAAGGGGACCTAGGGAGCCAGAAAGGGAGAGCAAGAGTGTTTAAGAAAGTGAGATCATTAAGTTGTGTATCTATCTCTGAGCTCAATTCTGACCTGTGTATGTGTAGATCTGACCCAAAACCACATTCTAAAGGCTTTGAAAACTAAGATCAGGGGTAAACCACTATCCCAGACTGGCTCCTGCCTGGGGCGGTTGTGGGTAGATCAACTCGCTGTGCAAAGTCTTTGAAAACTGAACTGACACTGGAAATACGGTCCAAGTTAGGTGGGTAAGAACTTGTGACCTGAACCTAACTGGGCTGATCGCCTGCCTGAAACAAAATAATCAACTTTCTCCAGAAGACGCAAGAGCTGGAGTATAACACTCAAAATGTCCAGGATACAATCTGAAATTACTTAGCATAGAACAAATCTGGGAAATCTCAATATCTCACGTGGAAAAAGATCATCAACCGATCTCACGTCTGAGATGGCGCAGATGCTGGAGTTACCGGCTGAGAACGAAAGCAACTATTATTAACCAAACTCCAAGATTTAAAGGCGAATACTTCTGAAGTGTGCAAACAACCAGGAAGTCTTGGTACAGAAATGGAAGCAATAAGAAAGAATCAAAAAGAATATTAAGAAGTGAAAAATACAGTAACAAATTTAAAAATCTCACTGAATGAGAACAAAAGAATGAGATGAGAGAGAAAAGGTTCCACTTGAAGACAGATCAACAGAAATTGCCCAGTCTGAACAATAAGAAGTAAAATATTTTTTTAAATAAAGAAGCTTCAAGGTCATGTGTCATAATACCAAAGGATCTAGCATTTCTCTCCCTGGAGTTCCAGGAGAGGAGAACAGTGTGGCGTAAAAAGAAAAAAACAACATTCAGAAATTTTTAGCATTATTTCTTCAAATTTGGTGAAAAACATAACCTTAAAGATTCAAGAAGCTTAGCAAAACCTAACCAAAATTGGCAAGGAAATCTATGCACAGGTACATAATAAACAACTGTTAAACCCTTAAGACCATGAAAAAATCTTGAAAACAGCCAAAGGAAAACAACATATTACACATATACAAACAACATTTTAAATGACGGTGGATTTTCTTATGAGAAATCAGAAGGCAGAGGAACAAAATTTTTAAAGTACTGAGAAGAAAGGCACAGAACTCCCTATGCAGCAAAAATATTCTTCAGAAATAAAGGGAGAATAAATATATTCCCAGATAAAGGAAAACAGAGAGAACTTCCTGCCATCAGGTTTTTTTCTAAAAACAGTCCTAAAAGAAGGTCTTCAGATAAGAGGGAAATAATAACAGAAGGAGACTTGGTATTTCAAGAATGAAGAAGGAGCAACAGAAATAGTAAATATTTGGATAAATAACATAGGGTATTTTCTCTCTTAAGTTCTTAAAATCTGTACAATGGCTGAAAGCAAAATCACATGAGATATAACACATACAACAATCCACAACAAAAATAAAGAAGGATAAGGGGACCCACAGAGAGGTAAGGTTTATATATTCCATTTAAAGTTGGAAAATATTAATTCTAAGTGGACTCTTAAAAGTTAAGTAAGTATACTGTAATCCTTAGAGCAAGCAGTAAAAAGACTAGATGAAGAGAGACATTCAATAGATAAATTCAAATGGAAAACTAAAATATAGTCAGGTAATCCACAAAAAGGCAGGAAAAGAGAAACAGAGGAACAAAAAAGAGGGAACAAATAATAAAACAGTAGACCTGAATCCAAACACATCAAAAATTACATTAAATATAGACGGTCTAATTACAATAGACACTATTGTCAGAATGGACAAAAAGACCAAACTAGATGCTATCTATAAGAAATATAATAATATAGATAAGCTAAAATAAGAGGGTGGCAAAAAATATATGATGCTAACACTAATCAAAAGAAAGCTGGTGTGGTTCTATCAGTCTTAGAGGAAGTGGACTTCTGGGCAAGGAAAATTACCAGGAATAAACAGGTTATGTTGCATAATGATTAAAGGATGCATACCATCCAAAATGTGTAGGCACTTCACAACAGACCAGGAATACTACTCAGTAATAAAAATGTATGAACTACTGATATAACAAATTGGGTTGATCTCAAAGGCCTTATGCTGAGTTTGAAAAGCTAGCCTCAAAAGATAACACACTGTATACTTGCATTTATACAGTGTTCTGTAAAAGACAAAACTATAGAAATAGATCAGTGGTTGCCAGAGGTTGGGGGTAGAAAGAAGGTTTCACTAAGAAGGGACAACATTCAGGAATTTAAGGGAATGGGACTGTTTGTTCTGTATCCTGATTATGGTGGTGGTCACATGACTCTACACATGAATTAAAACCCACAGAACTCTATACATACCAAGAAAGGGACTCTTACTGTATGTAAATTGGAAAAATAACAATAAAAAGAAAAATTTTTCTTGGCACCACCAGCCCACATAATGGCTAAGGTGCCAGGAGTGCTTCTAACATTTGTGTTAATTTATCCAATTCAACTTAACAGATATTTATTAACCTGAATATTTTCCAGGAACTCTGGATACATCTAAAAACTAAGCAAACTAAAACCTGTACCTGGGATGTGAGAAGAGGGGTGAAGACAATAAAGACAAACATAATAAATAGGTAAATTATAAATTATAAAAATTATTATCATCATATAATGTACTATATTATTATAATATTTTAATATAATAATGAATAAGGAAATTATATATTATGAAAAAAGACCTTAAGTGCTATTATAAGAAAAAATTAGAGCAGAGAATCAAGAATGCTAGGGTTTAGGAGGTAAGTAATTCACAATCTTAATTTGGGTGGCAGGGAAAGCTTCTTTGAGAAGGTAACATTTGGGTGGACTTGAAAGAGGGGATGCAGATATCCAGGGGAAAAGCATTTCAAGCAAAGGGAATAGTCTGTGCAAAAGATCCCAGGGTGGAAGCACATCTGGCATGTTCAGGGAACAGTAAGAAAGCCCATATCATTACCCTGATACAAAGCCACACAAAGAAAAAACTACAGGCCAATATCCCTTATGAATATACATGCAAAAATCCTCAACAAAATATCAGCAAACCAAATCTAACAGCATAATTAAGGGATTATATGTCATGATTCAGCAGAATTTATCCCAGGAATGTGAGTGGTTCGACATAAGAAAACCAATCAATGTAATATACCATACCAGCTGACAAAGGAAAAAAGATCACCTCAACTGACGCAGAAAAAACATCTGACAATATCCAATATCCTTTCATAATAAAAACACTCAGAAAATTAGGAACAAACAGCAACTTCCTCAACATGATCAAGGACATTTACGAAAAGCCCACAACCAACACACTCAGTGATGAAAGCTAATCCTCAAGTTCACATGGAATTGCATGTGCAAGATTCCCCTACATGGAATTGCAAAGGACGCTAAATAGACAAAACAATATCTCAAAAGAAGGATAAATTTGGACAACTCAATTCCCAAGTTCAAAACTTAGTACAATGCTACAGTAACCAAAATAGTGTAGCAGTAGCATTAGATTAGACATATAGACCCATGGAATAGAATTGAGAGTCCAAACAAACTCACACATCTATGACCAATTTGATTTTCAGCAAGGATGCTAAGGCTGTTCACTGAAAAATGAGCTCTTAAACAAATGGTGCTTACAAAAGTGGATAGCCATATGCAAAAGAATGAAGCTGAACCTCACACAATATAATGGATTGACAACCTAAACATAAAAGCTAAAACTATAAAAATTTAATAAAAAAAAATCAAGGTAAATCTTCATGACCTTGGATTTGACAACAGGTCCTCACATATGACAGCAAGAGCATGAGCAACAAAAGAAAAAACAGATTAAATGGACTTTGTCAAAATTAAAAACTCTTGTGCATCAAAGGACATTATTAAGAATGTGAAATACAAGGCTAGCATTGCCCTGATACCAAAACCAGACAAGGACAGCACAAAAGAAGAAAATTACAGGCCAACATCCCTGATGAACATACACACAAAATTCCTCAACACAGTATTAGCAAACTGAAACCAACAATACATTAAAAGGATCAGACCCCATGATCAATTGATCATGTAAAGATGGTTCAACCTCTGCAAATTAATCAATGTGATACACCACACTAACAAAATGAAGGATAAGAATACTATCTTAATAGATGCAGAAAAAGCATTTGATAAAATACAGCACTCTTTTAGATTAAAATTCTCAACAAAATGGCTATAGAGGGAACACACCTCAACATAATAAAGACCACATATGACAAGCCCACAGCTAAAATCATACTCAACACTAAAATCATGAACAAGACAAGGACGCCTACCCTAACCACTTTTATTCAACATAGTATTGGAAGTCCCAGCCCAGAGCAATGAGGCAAGAAGAAATAAGAGGCATCTGAATTGAAAAGGAAGTAAAACTTTCAGTATTTGCAGATGACATGATATTTTACAGGAAACCCTAAAAACTCCACGAAAACACATTTGTTTATCGGTTAGAACCGATAAACAAATTCAGTTAAAGTTGCAGGATACAAAGTCAACATGAAAAATAATCTGTTGGCTTCTATACACTAATAATGAACTATCAGAAAGAAAAATTAACAAAATTGCATCAAAAATAATAAAATACTTGGGAATAAATTTAACCAAGGAGGTGAAAGACCTACACATTGAAAACTATAAGACATTAATGAAAAATTGAAGAATACAAATAAATGAAAAGATATTCCATGCTCATGGACTGGAATAATTAATGTTGTTAAAATGTCCATAGTACCCAAAACAAAATCAGTAGATTCAGTGCAATCTCCATTGAATTTCCAACGGCATTTTTCACAGAAATAGAACAATCTTAAAATTTGTATGGAACCACAAAAGGTCCCAAAAAGCCAAAGCAATCTTAAGAAAGAAAAACAAAGCTGGAGGCAGCATGCTTCCCTGATTTCAAACTATATACAAAGCTATTGTAATCAAAATAGTATGGTTTTGTTTTGATTACACAAAGATTAATGAAACAGAATAGAGAGGCAACAAATAAATCCATGCATATATAGTCAATTAATTTACAACAAAGGAACCAAAAATATACAATGGAGAACGATAGTCTCATTAAAAAATGATGTTGCCTGTTGGTGGAAATGTAAATTGGTACAGTCACTATGGAAAATAGTATGGAGGTTTCTCAAAATAAACTAAAAATAGAGCTACCATACAACACAGAAATTCTATTCCTGGGTATATACCCCAAAAAGAAAAGAAAAGAAAAAAAGAAAAACAGAAACACTAATTCAGAAAGATACAAGCACCCCAATATTCACAGCAGCATTATTTACAATCGCCAAGATATGGAAGCAAAGCAATGTATACATATACGGAATCTGTGTTGTACACTTGAAATTAACATCATATATGTCAATTATACCTTAATTTTAAAAAGAGAATGTAAATGAACAACCTATGGAATGGGAGAAAATATTTGCAAATCATATATCCGAGAAGGGTGTAACAACCACAATATATAAAGAACTTGTACAACTTAACAACAAAAAGTAAAACAACCCAATTTAAAAATAGGCAAAAGACTTAAAACAGATTTTTCTCCAAAGAAGACACACAAATGGCCAGCAAATATAAGAAGATATTCAACATCAGTAGCCATTAGAGGAATGCAAATCATAATTGCAACAAGACATCCCTTTACAGCTACTAGGATGGCTAGATATATATTTTTTATTGGAAAATAACAAGTGTTGGTGGAGAAATTAGAACCCTTATACATTGCTGGTGGGAGTATAACAATGTTTTAGCTGCAGTGAAAAACAGTCTTGTGGTTCTTCGGAAAGTTAAACACAGAATTACCATTTGACCCAGCAATTCCACTCTTGGGTATTTACACAAAGAGCTAAAAGCTACTCAAATAACTACATGTACACATATGTTCATAGCAGCACTGTTTACAATAGCAAAAACGTGGAGGCAACTCAAATGTCCAGAAAGGGATGAATGGATAAATAAATCATGGTATATGCATACAATGGGGTACCATTCACCCATAAAAAAGAATGAAGTACTGATAGATGTTACAACGTGGATGAACCTTGAAAACACTGTGCTAAGTGAAAGAAGCCAGACATAAACACTACCTATTGTATGACTCCATTTCTACGAAGTATCCAGATTAGGTAAATCGATAAAGGCAGAAAGCAGACTGGTGGCTACATGGAGGCTGGCTGAAGGAATGGGAGTATGTTAGGATTTTCCTCGCGGAGTGATGAAAATATGCTGGAACCAGATAGAGGTGGTGGTTGCACAACACTGAATGTACTAAATACCACTGAGCTGTTCGCTTTATAACGGTTAATTTTTATGCTCTGTGAATTTCACCTCAATTAAAAAAACGGAAAGTTTTTTAAAAATTTTAATGGAAAAAATGCCTAGCACCTGGGGCAGAAGTTCTCAAATTTTAATGCGCTTAAAAATAGCGAGAGGAGCTTTTCAAAAAACAGATCCCTAAACTCCAGATTCAGGAAATCTGGTTTATGAGACTGTTTTTTAGCACTTCTGCAACTAATTCTGATGCAGGTAGGTAGCCTATGTGGGCTGGCTGGCCTAGAAGGATGTCATCCAACTCAGGTAACAGAATCTGGTAAATATCAAAGAAAGTTAGCATATGAGTAATCATAACTGCAGCTGACACTTACTGAGCACCTCTCTTGTGTGTGTGTGTGTGTGTTGTGTGTGTGTCTGTGTGTGTGTCTGTGTGTGGTGTATGGTGTAGTATGTGTGTGTACCATGTGTGCTGTGAGATGGGTAGTGTGTGTTTATGTTTCATGGAGATTATATATTCTGTATTTCGGAAGTCACATACATATTTTGGGGTTTATATAATATATAACGTCTATTTCATGAAAAATGTTACTCAAATTGTAGTTGTTACACAGATTAATTAACGCTTGCGACAAGCAGAGTACAGCATCCTGCACAAGAGTGTGCAGGAAACCGCAGCTGTGCTCACTGTGACTAACACCATTATCCTCGCCAGTCCTCACCTCACAGCAGCCCCCAGAGTGGACACTAACATTATCCCTGCATCTGAATCAGGAAATCAGAGCTCAGTGAGATAAAGTAACAGGCCCAAGGAACGTGACCACTAAGGTGTACAGCTCACGGGTCTGAGACCAGGGCCCACTTTGTATAGACAGGGCTGAGCCAAGTCGCTTGCCCAGAGGGATGCCAAGTGACAGTGCTGGGCACGGATGAGCACCCAGTCCCCCATCTCCAGCCCACTGCCTGCCCTTTACCCCACAGACTCTCTCAGGAGGGGCTGGAGTTTCACTTCCTCCTTCCTAACCATTAGAGAAGGTCAAGGGTGATGTATTTCTTCTAATGAGGAAAAAAATCGTTCTGTTTATGAAATCTGACTCTTGTGCATGAAGAAACTGCTCATTATGAAACCAGGATGACATCTGACACAGGAGTTATCTGTAAACGATCAGGGCTGACACCACCTACGGGTTAGAGACAAAACCTTAAACTGCAGATTATTGTGTCAGAACATTCAGCAAAGCATCACTGTTATTGTGGGAGTATCCAGAACAAGCAGGACAAATACCACACACACAGAGGGTTTGGATGTAGACTTGGGTTCAAAGTCTTGCTCTGTGACTTACTAAATGTGTAACCTTCAGCCGTGTGTATCCCGTCTCAGCCTCCATTTCTTTACTGGTTAAATTCTAGAATTTGAAAGAGAACTAAATGAAAATAAGTTATTAGTGCTCAGCCCACAGAGATATTCAACAAATGACTATTGCTTTTCATCACCTAATACCACGTACTGAATGTCTTCTGATGCTGACAAACACCTCCCTGCCCTCTAAGTGGAAGAAGATTCAACACTGAGATCCCAAGTTACCCTACATGCTGTCCAGGTGGCCACAGCAGAGGCCTCTTCAGAGACCCCCGCTGCCCCTGGAACAGACAGATCAGGGAATCTCAGAAGGACAATTCCCCCAAGACAAAGCAAGAAGAGAAGGGCCTGGAATCTGCCCAAGGCCTGGCTACAAAGGGCAGCTGCAGCCTCACTGAGGCATTCCTGTGTCTGCAGAAAGGCAGGATATCCAGAATAAGGAAAGGCTGAAAAGGGAAGTCTTGGAGCAAGAATCACAATCAAAAATCATAAACCACAGGGAGAAACAAGGAATCTTCAGACATCCACAGATACAACATACTGTAGAATCAGACTCTCAAAAGACACAGAGAAAAGAATTATGTTTCATACATTTGAAGAAACAGGAGAGAGAGAAACATGAGCAAGGAAAAGAGCTATAAAATCATCAAGTTTATTTGGAAAAGAACCAAACAGTATATCTAGAAATGTAAAACATGATCACTGAGATTAAAAATTCAAAACCTAAGTGGCTGGATTAAACATCGTATTGGACACAGCTAACAGGAGATCCAATGAGTTGGAGGACAGATCAAAAGAAATTGTACAGAACACAACACAGAGGGACAAAGAGATAGAAAATGTGAAAGAAAGGTTAAGAAACATAGAGGTTAGAAATAAAAAAGTAAAGCACAAATCTTACTAGAGTTCCACAAAAAACATAATAGAAAAAAAGATGAGAAAGAAGTAATAATTAAAAAGAATATCCAGAATTGGTGAAAGACACCAATGATCAGATTCGGGAATTTCAAGAAGAATAAAATTTTTTAAATAATCCAAATCAAGACACCCTACAGTAAAACTATAGAACAAGAATAATGAAAACAAAAGCAGCCAGAGAAAATGGCAGACTGCCTTCAAATAAACAGCAATAAAAATGCAGCTAATTTCTCAGTGGTTCCAATGGAAGCCAAAAGTTGGGGGAATATCACCTCCTATGCACTGGGAGAAAACAACTGCCCACCAAGAATGTACACCCAGCAAAACTATCTTTTGGAAATAGGGAGAAAATAAAGTCATATTCAGACAAATAAAAAAAACCCAAGAGAGTTTACCATAAATGGACCCTCACTAAAGAAAAATCTAACACATGTACTGCTTACAGGTGGAAAATAATTCCATATAATGGTACAGATTCAAGAATGGTGAGCACAGATGTTGAAAATATGTAGGTAAATCTAAATAAATATTGTATAAAACAGTAATAATAAATGCCTTATTTGATGGATTAACTAAAATTAAATAGAATTAAAATATTGGACAATAGAAATATATGTTAGGAAATGGTAATGATATTTAAGTGCCCGGGGTCTTTATATATTAACTAAAAGGAGGGTAAAAATAAACAGTAACAGTACACAGTAAATAGGTAAACATTATAAGGATGCTTATTAAATTATTTTAGGGTAACCACTAAAAGATTAATCATAGAGAGAATAAATTCCAAACCAGTAGATGGAAAAAAATTAAATAAAAAAAGAGAATTCAAAAGAAGACAGGAAAAAAAAGGTCAAATTAGAAAATACTACTTTAAAAACCAAATTTTTTAAAAACACTCTTTACAAGAGAAACACCTAAAGCATAAAGACACAGAAAACTTAAAACAAAAAAATTTTGTTTTAATTTCAGGCATATATTAACCAAAAGAACCCTGATGTAGCCCTATTATTATTAGACAAAATTGTTACTATGGCAAAATGTACTAATGGAGATTAAGAAGATCACCATATACTGATAAAAAATTTCATACCTCCAGATGATGGAAAAATTATAAATATGTGTGATTCTAACAGCCTCAGATATATGTAAGGTGAAATTAACAGATATCAACTAGTCTACCATTATAATGAAAGATATTTAACATACCTTAGTAACTGATATGCCAAAAACCTTAAAATTCGAATAAGGCAATTGACAAATTTCATCTAGAGGACATAAGTAGAGAGCATTGGACCTAACAACTGGAAGAAAATGCATTCCCTTCAAGCACACATGGAATATTTATGAAAAGTTACCACATTGGGGCACAAAATCAAGCTCAGCTAATTTCAAGGGATTACCATCAGACAGTCCACTTTCTCTCATGATGACAAAATCAGAAGTCACTAACAAAAAGATGACCAAAAATACTTCGTAACTTTGGAAATTTATAATTTAAATGAGATTCAGCCATAAAACTATGTCATAAGGGAAATTGGGAAATATTTAGCACTAAACTATACCGAAAATTTAACATAATAAAACTTGTGTGAAAGAGCTAAAGTAGTTACAAGGAAATGTATGTTTAAGAAGAACAAAGATTAGTCTCCTAACAATTAAATTAGGAAAAAGAACACTAGTATAAATTCAAAGAAAGTAGAAGGAAATAATAAGTATTAAAAAAAAAAAACCAGAAAAATCTATGTATGAAAAACAAGAAAAGCTGCAAGTTGGTACATGAGACACATTAATAAATTAACCTCTGCCAAGAATGCTGGGGTGCTGGTGTCCGTGGGCAAAGAGAAAGAAGACACAAATGGGAGTGTTAGGAATAAAAAGTTACAAGGATATTGTGAACAGCCTTATGCCAATAAATTCAACCTTATATGAAATGAGAAAATAAACTTGAAAAAGAACTTACTAAGAATGATACAAGAATAAATAGAAATTTACTCTTACAAAAATAAATCTTCACAGAGGTGACATCAGCACCGTGGTGGTGTGAAATGCTCCCTTTGTCCCTCCTCTTCAATCAACAACTAGTAAAACATTCGTAACTCCACAAAGCTTCCTCTGCGCAACACGTCAGGATGGTGGATATCCAAAGGTGGGTGAGTTGGGACACGTAGATGTGGCAGAACCAGGGAATAGCAGAGGCAGTGCTGTGATCCTGGCCCCCAGCCACAGCCCTAAGGCCACAGCAGCTTAGCCCACGGCCCCAGAGAACCTGGTAGCAGCAACAGAGGTGGCACACATGACTCAGGCCTCCCAATCATGATGGCACCCACAGCCACAGGGAGCTGGGCAGCTGCAGTGGCAGGACCCTCGACCCTGGTCCCTCCAGGCATAGTAACACTCATGACTCCAGCCCTACCTCCTGCCAAGGGCAGCAGCACCCATGAACTCAACAACCCTGGAAGCAGTGAAGGTGCCCATGACCCTGGCTCCTCCCTTTCCCCACAGTGGCAGCAGGGCCCCTGACCAAGGTGACCCCAGAGGTGTCAGAGGTGCCTGCCATCCCCCAGGCAGAAATGCTAGTGACAGCAGCAACACTGGCAGGAAGCAAGGCACCAGCAGTGACAATGAGGGCACCAGGGACACCTCTGGCAGAGGTGATGGAGGGTAGAAAGTGCTGAGTCTCAGCTATAGCCAAAAACTTGTGCTACAGCACCACCTACTGAAAAATAAAAGAGAAGCTTTTAATTAAGAACTCGAACTGTCAGAATCCAGTAAACAAAGCTTTACCTAAATAAGAAAGTTGTTTGCTACCTCAAACACACTAGCAGAGGAACAACTCATCAAGCACCATAAGCAACCACAACACAGTATCACAAAAAGAAAATGACAGTTCTCCAGAAACCAAAATTAAGTCATGGAAGATTACGATCTAACTGATAGAGAATTCAAAATAGCTGTCATGAGGAAACTCAGTACACTGCTATAACTCAAAATGTCTGCTATAAGAAAACTCAGAGAGGTGGTTCAATGAGCTAAACAGTAAAATTAATAAACAGAAGGAGTATGTTGCCAAAGAGACTGAAACGTCAAAACAAGAACCAAACAGAAACTCTGGAGCTGAAGAACTCAATAAATGAGATTAAAGAATACATTAGAAAGCATTGAAACAGAGCAGACCATAGGGAGAGAGAATTACCACACTCAAAGTTAGAAATCTAGAAATGATTCAGGTAGAAGAGGAGAGAGAAACAAGATTTTGATAAAATAAAGAAACTCTACAAGAAGTATCCAACTTAATTAGAAAAGGCAACATAAGGATAATGGATATCCCTGAAGGAAAAGAGAGCTTATTTAAAGAAATAACAGCTGAGAACTTTCCAAACCTGGGAAGGAACTGGATACACAAGTCCACAAAATTAATGGGACACCAAGTTATCTCAAAGCAAAAAGAGCTTTTCCAAGACACATTATATTAAAACTATCAAAAGTCAATGATAAAGAAAGAATTTTAAAGCCAACCGGGGGGGGGGACAGTAAGCTGTAAGTTGCCCCCGTTAGGCTATGAGCAGATTTCTCAGCAGAAACTCTATAAAGACCAGGAGGCAGTGGAGTGACATACTCAAAATACTGAAAGATTAAAAACTGTCAACCAAGAATATGCTATCCAGCAAAGTTATCCTTCAGATATGAAGAAGAAATAAAGCCTTTCCCAGACCAAGGGGAAAAAAAAGCTGAGGGAGTTCATCACCACTAGACCTGCCTTATAAGAAATGGTGAAAGGAGCTCTTCTACCTGAAACAAAAAGGCAAGTACACAAAACTTTGAGTTGGTGATAAACAGAGTCAGAAAATTGCAAAGTTATATCAGAATAAGTTTTTAAACAATTACAGCACAAAGGTTGAAGGGGGAAATAGCATTAAAAACAACCATAGCTACTCCAATTTGGTAATAAACTCACAACATAAAAAAGGGATAATTTGTGACAACAAACATAAAAGAGGAAGAAGAAAAGGACAAAAGCCTGTATAGGCAAATGAAGATGAGATGCTATCAGCAGAAAAAGAACTACTTAGTCCATAAGACAGTTTATACAAATCTTGTAACCACAAAACAAAAATCTAGAGCAGAGACATGAAACATGAAAAAGAGGAAACTTAGAAAAACAGCACATAAAACCACCAAGCTAAAATGGCAAACAGAAAATCAAGGGAAAAGAAGTAATGAAGATATACAGCAATCAGAAAACAAAAGACAAAACGGCAGCACTGGGGCCCCATATATCAATCATCACCCTAAATATAAAAGGATTGAATTCACCAATCAAAGACACAGAATGGTTGGATGGATTAAAAAACAAGACCCAAACAACCCAATCCAAAAATGGGCAGAAGACCTAAATAAGCAATTCTCCAATGAAGACATACAAATATCCAAGAGGCACACGAAAAAATGCTCAGTACCACTACTTATCAGAGAAATGCAAATGAAAACTACAATGAAGTATCACCTTACACCAGTCAAAATGGCCACGATTCAAAAGTCCACAAACAATAAATGCTGGAGAGGCTGTGGAGAAAAGGGAACTCTCCTACACTGTTGGTGGGAATGCAGTTTGGTGCAGCCATTATGGAAAACAGTATGGAGATTCCTTAAAAGACTAACAACAGATTTACCATATGATTCAACAATCCCACTCCTGGGAATACATCCAGAGATAATCTTAATTCAAAAAGATACATGTACCCCAATGTTCATAGCAGCACTATTTTCAATAGCCAAGACACAGAAACAACCTAAATGTCCATCAACAGATGACTGGATAAAGAAGTTATGGTATATTTATACAATGGAACACTACTCAGCCATAGAAAATAATAAAATAATGCCATTTGCAGCAACATGGATGGACATGGAGAATGTCATTCTAAGTGAAATAAGCTAGAAAGAGAAAGAAAATACCATATGATATCACTTATATGTGGAATCTAAAAAAAAAAAAAAAGACAAACTTATTTACAAAACAGAAACAGACTCAAAGACATAGAAAACAAACTTATGGTTACCAAGGGGGAAGCGGGTGGGAAAGGATAAATAGGGAGTTCAAGATTTGCAGATACTAACTAGTATATATAAAATACATAAACAACAAGTTTATACTGTAGAGCACAGGAAATTATATTCAATATCTTGTAGCAACTTCTGGCTAAAAAGAATATGAAAACAAATGTATGTATGTTCCTATATGACTGAAGTATTGTGCTGTACACAAGCAATTAACACAACATTGTAAACTGACTGTACTTCAATAAAAATAGATTTAAAAAAAAATAAACAAGACTTAACTCTATGCTGGCTCCAGGAGACTCAGCTCAGCTCTAAAGACAAATATAAGCTCAAAGTGAAGAGCTGGAAGATGATACTCTAAGCAAATGGCAGCCAAAAGAAAGCAGGTGTAGCCATACATGTATCAGACAAAATAGACCTCAAGCTGAAAAAGGTAACAAGAGACAAAGATGGACATTATATACTGATAAAGGGGACAACCCATCAAGCACACATAACATTTATTAATATACATGCACATATATATATATAAAGCAATTATTAGCAGACCTAAAAAGAGAAACTGACAGCAACACAATAATAGTAGGGGATTTTAATACCCCACTTACATCAATAGATAAATTATCCAGACAGTAAGTCAACAAGGAAACGTGGGCCTTAAACAAAACATTAGAGCAGATGGACTTAAACAAATACAGGACATTCCATCCAAAATCAGCAGAATACACATTCTTTTCAAGGGCACACAGAAATTCTCAAGAATAGACCATATCCATATGTTGGGACACAGGTCTCAATAAATTTAAGAAGATCGAAATCACATCAAGCATCTTTTCCAATCATACCCATATTAAACAAGAAATCAACCACAAGAAGAAAGCTGGAAAAATCAGAAACATGTAGAGACCAAATAACATGGTACTGAACAGCTATTGGGTCAATGGAGAAATCAAGGAGAAATTAAAAAGTACCTGAAGACAAATGAACAAGAAAATAGGACATATCAAAATCTATGTGATGCAGCAAAAGCAGTTCTAAGAGGGAAATCTATAGCAATATAAGCCTACCTCAAGAAATAAGAAAGATCTCAAAAACAATCTAAACTTACACCTAAAGGAACTAGAAAAAGAAGAATAAACAAAGCCCAAAGTCAGCAGAAGGAAGGAAATAAAAACCATAATGGAAATAAACAAAACAGAGACTAAAAATACAATGAAACTAACAGTACAATGAAACTAAGAACTAGTTCTTTGAAAAGGTAAACAAAATTGACAAATTTTAGCTAGACTCACCAAGACAAAAAGAAAGGCTCAAATAAATAAAATCAGAAACAAAAGAGAAGTTACAACAGATATCACAGAAATACAAAGGGTTATGAGACAGTACTCTATAAACCAACAAATTAGACAATCTAGAATAAAATGGATAAAATCTTAGACTTACACAAGCTTTCAAGACTGATTCATGAAGAAATAGAAAATCTGAATAGACTGATCACTAGGAAGGAGATTGAAACAGTCATCGAAAACCTCCCAAAAGACAAAGTTCCAGGACCAGCCAACTACACTGGTGAATTCTACCAAACATTCAAAGAAGAAACTCAAACTCTTCCAAAAAAAGGAAAGAATGCTTCCTGTATCACTTTATGAGGCCAGCATTACTCTGATACCAAAACCAGACAGAACAACACAAAAAGAAGAAAATTTTAGGCCAATGTCTCTGATAAACATAGATGCAAATATCCTCAACAAAATATTAGCAAACCAAATACATCAAAAGGATCATATCTCATGATCAAGTAGGATTTATTCTAAGGATGCAATGGTAAGTCAACATCTGCAAATCAGTCAACATGATACACCACATTAACAAAATAAATGGTACAAATCATACGAGCATCTTAATAGATGAGAAAAAGCATTTGACAAAATTCAACATCCATTTATTATTTTAAAAACTCTCAGTTAAATGGCTATAGAAGGAACATAATGAAGAGCATAAATGACATAAATGTCAAATCCAGCTAACATCATACTGACAGTGAAAACTGAAGGCTTTTCTTCTTAGATTAGGAAAAAGAAAAGGATGCCCACTCTCACCACTTTTATTTGACACAGTATTGAAAGAATTAACATTGTTAAAATGTCCATGTTACCTAACACAATCTACAGATTTAATGCAATCCCTACCAAAATCCTAGCAATATTTTTCACAGAAATAGAATTTAAAAGTCCTAAAATTTGTATGGAACCACAGAAGGACTTGAATAGCCAAAGGAATTCTGAGAAAAAGGAACAAAGCTAGGGGTGTTCTGCTCCTTAATTTCAAATTATACTATAAAGCTACAGTAATCAAAACACATATAAAGAACTCATACAAGTCAACAACATAAAAACAAAAAATCCAATTAAAAAATGGGCAGGAATCTAAACAGACATTCCAAAGATGACATACAGATGGTCAACAGACACGTGAAAAGATGTTCAACATTACTAATTATTAGGGACATGCAAACCAAAACCACAATAAGATATCACCTCATCCCCATTAGAATAGCTATTATGAAAAGACAAGTAATAACAAGTGTTGGTGAGGATGTAGAGAAAAGGGAACCCTCATACACTGTTGGTGGAAATGTAAATAAACAGTATGGAGATTCCTCAAAAAATTAAGAATAGAGCTACCATATCATCCAACTATTCTGCTTCTGGGTACTTATCCAAGGAGTATAAAAACTCTAATTCAAAAAGATATATGCACCCCTATGTTCATTGCAACATTATTTATGATAGCCAAGAAATGGAAACAATCTAAGTGCCCATCAAGAGATGAATGGATAAAGATGTGATACACACACACACACACACACACACACACACACACACAGGAATACTACTCAGCCATAAAAAAGATAAAATCTTGCCATTTGCAACAATATGAATGGACCTTGAGGGTATTATGCTAAGTGAAATAAGTCAGATGGAGAAAGACATATATGGTATGATTTCACTCATATGTTGAATATAAAAACTACAAAATAAATGAACAAACAAAACAAAAACATAGATACAGAGAATGGACTGGTGGTTACCAGAGGGGAAGGAAGGCTGGAGAAGGGCAAAATGAGTAGGATCAAATGTACAGTGACAGTGGAAAGAAGATTTTTGGTGGTGATGTGGTATATACAGAAGTTGAATTATAATGCTGTACATGTGAAATTTATATAATGTTATAAACCAATGTTACTTTGATTTTTTTAAATGTGCAAAGAATCTAACATATATTTGTCCAAAGAAGATACACAAATGGCCAATAAGCACATGAAAAGATTCTTAATATCATTAGCCTTCAGGGAATGCAAATCAAAAACACAATGAGATACCACATCACCCCCACTAGAAAGGCTATAATCAGGCAGATAATAACAAGCGTTGACAAGCAAGTGTTCAAATTGAAACCCTCATACACTTCTAGGGAGACTGTACAATGGTGCAGTCACTTTGGATAATGATTTGATAGTTCCTCAAAATATTAAATATACAGTTACCGTAAGATTTAGCAATTCCAGTCCTAGGTATCTACCCAAGAGATATGCAAACACACATCTACACAAAAACTTGAACATGAATGTTCATAGCAGCATTATTCATAATAGCCCAAAAGTGAAAACAACCCAAATGTCCAGCAGCTGATGAATGTGTAAGTAAATTGTGGTATACAGACTGGAAAATGATTTGGCGATAAAAAGAATGAAGTACTAAAACATGTTACAACATGGATGAAACTTGAAAACACTATACTAAATGAAAAAAAATCCAGAAACAAAAATGTCACGTATTATATGATTCTATTTATATGATATATCCAGAATAGACAAGTCCATAGAGACGGAAAGTAAATTAGTTATTGCCCAGGACCGGAGGTGGGGGAAGGAGAAATGGAAAATAATGGCTAATGGATATGGACTTTTCTTTTTGGTGTGATAAAAATGTTCTAATCAATTGTGATGATTGTATAATTCTGTGAATATACAAAAAAAAATTTAACTGTGCATTTGAAATGAATGAATTTTATGGTGTGTGAATTATGTCTCAATAAAGCTATTTTTTTAAGTTTTTAAAAGAATAAATCTTCTCACAAGAAAGCATCAGGCTTCTGAGATTTTACTGGCAAGTTCTATCACATAGCTAAGAAATAGAAACAGTAATCTTTCCATAAACTCTTTCAGAAAATAGAAGAAGGAACACTGCCCTACTCACGTTACGAGGCTAGTATAAATTTGACAGGAAAAAAAGTCAAGTAAGAAATGTGAAAGGCCAAACTTGGTCGTGAACAAAAATTCTTTTTAAAAATTAGCAGATCAAATGTCGCAATAATTATATCATGAGCAAATTGTGCAGGAATGAAAGAAGACAAATTAATTTACCAGATTAACCAATGAAACAAGAACAATCATATGATTATCAAGCTAGTTGGAGAACTCACATCCATCCCCTCACTGCCAACTCAATACTGACATGTGGCCAATAGGGGCTATCTTTGGATAAACTTGTGCAATGTCTTTCAGAACACTGTCCTGTGGTGGTAAAGGCAAGATGACATGGAAAGGTGGTAGGCAGGACAGTTTACTGCAATATTAACTTGTGTTTTGTCATTGCTGCTTCAGAGAAAAGAAAAAAGATACCAACTACTATTGCTTTATTCTTTCATTTTTCCCCTCCCACTCCAAGGGGGTGCGGGGTTCTTTGTGCTCCCTTGTTTTAATGGAATTCTGTTACAGAAATGGAAGTAAAAAATTGTTTATCAAAGTCTGCGGTCTTTGACATTAGCCTGCAGAGGTAAGAGCAATTGCCCTAGTTACGGGAAATGCAAGCAGCAAGAAAGAACGGGAGTCGTCCCATGTTTGGGAAGGATGCTGTGGTTTGTGCCTTGTAAGTCAAAGGACCTCACCCATGACCTGGCAGTGCCCTGGCAGCAAGAGATAAGACCTAGAAAGGCAAAGGCTGCCCTGCACACCAGGTGGCGGGGACCAGGCACCAAGACTCCCAGAAGCAGCAAAAACGCCAAAGGGGAAAGTGAGCTATCAGCAGCAGAGCTCTACCCTCAGTTTCCAAGACCAGGTAAGTCCCCCTGGTTCCTGTGTGACCAACAGCATCCCCCAACTCTGTATAGAGTCAGACTGGTCTTCTGCCAGCTCCCAGGGTGGGGGTAGGGGAGGCTTGGAATCAGCTGGGGTCCCCAGGAAAAATAAGATGGAACCTAGGTGATAAGATAAAGTCTAACCTCTTCAGTGCTTAGTTTAGTTCCGCTTGCTCATAGGGTACTGCATGCAGGGGTCTTGCACCCAGCGCTTCACACGGGAGTGCCTAGTGTGACGCTGCAGCCCAGCAGAATGTGTGCAAAAGCGCCGGGATCCACACGCAACTCAAGATGGCGGCGCTGGCAGCTGGCGGCGCTCAGAGACTCTGCGCCTCACTCAGCGATCGGGCACGGCGAGCAGCGCGCATGCGCCTTGAGAACCCCACCCCCAGCACCCCTCCCCCAGGGGCAAGATCCCAGAGAAAGCAGCCCCGCCCACAGCCTGTCGGGAGAGGCGTCCTCTACAGCGTAAGCTCGCACCTCTTCATTCTCTGAGCAAACACAAAAGCTTTCCTTTAATTAGAACGGAACTGTTCTGGCTCTATTGGCTCCCACAATATTGGACAGAAGGACTTTGTTGGGGACCAACTTGGGAGGGTCAATAACAATGTAACGTTTCCGCACGCCCAGTTTGTAGCCTAGGCTTCCTCCCCATTGCACCGTGCGCGGGATGTTCCGGTAGGACAAGGGAGACGGAGATACACTGACAACCCGATGGCAGAAGCAGGCAGCAAAGCTCTACCTGTCCTCCAGGTCCGGCCACTGCTTGAAGTTTCCCTGGGGGTCACTGTTGGCTTCTCCCCTCTGGGCATCCACAACCAGCTCCTGCATGGCTCTGGGGGAGTCTTTCAGGTCTCTGCGCAGGTGGAGGGTGCCTCGGGCCATGCTGTCCAGAAAGCTGAGGATCTGGAGGCAGCTCTGTATCTTGGGTGGAAGTGGGCTGGCAGAGGAAAAGGCCACACTCAGCAAATCAGCAAATGGCCTGGCCTTCATGTCCTCCCAGGACTGCAGAGGGGCGCTCTCTTCCTCCAGGACCCCAAAACAGCCCAGCAAGCAGAGGTCCTCGGCCAGCTTCTCAAAGAGTCCGTTCCTCCTGAAGAAGTCACCGTTGACCGGGTCCAGGTGCAGCGCCGCAGACAGGGCACAAAGTGTGTGCAGGACCAGGTCCAAGGTCTGGCTGGGAGACACCACCGACCACATCTGCAGTGGGGGGTCCTGGAGAGAACCCTCTAGGTCAGAGAGCAGGGACAGCAGCCCATTGAACCCACTGGAGACTCTGAAAGCAGCACGGCCTTTGGGGGTCTCCAGAATCCGGAGTACAGACTGAAACCAACAAGATAAAAATGAGATGAGTAAGTTCCAGGAGGCAGGTCTTTAAGTCTGAGCTCCCGCACATCCCTGCCAAAGCATTCCGAGTGTTCTCCCGAGCTCCACGCCATAGGGAAAGTGAGCTACAGAAGGGTGATTCTGAAACATTGGGAGGTCAGTACCATACCATTTCTCTTGATTTTAGTTTTGGGTTGCCCCTCAGTGTCTTTGTTCAAATGGCTGCTCTTAAAGTCTCTGCTGCTTTCATAGGATGGATTTACCTGTGTCCTGACTTAAATGCACCTCCCTCCACAAAGCTTTCTCTGACACCTAGCTTGTGCTCATCCCAGGCTGAGTGCTCACACAGCCCACTCTACCCCTCTGATCAAAACTCTCATCACAGTATATTAAATTACTTGAAAACTGTCTCAGCCCTCCCTAGACTGAAGCACCATGAAATTAGACTTACTCACTGCTGTGGAACTTAATAAATATTCACTAAACTCCTGAAATGAACCATTTCTTATTGTGCAAAGGAGACTCACAGTGAAATCTATATAAAACAGCTTATTACTATTTATCTCCCTCTCTGTGCAAGCATGGATACTTCTATTAAATGAGGAAAGATAGTCAAATGAATCCACTTAAAACCTGGTGTGAAAACATGAGGGAATTAGGTAGAGAAGAGGAACACTTCATGGAAGGAAACACATGGGACTAGACCACGTGTGGAGTTTAGGCTCTTACAACATAACATAGTAGACTCTACCTTCTCCAGACTGCTGAGATTTTTACAGGAGAGCCAAATTTTTACTTCCTTCTAAAATCAAACATTTACTAAGCACTTCCATCATGCCGTTCATTGAGCTCAGTTCATGGTATACACTAGGTATTCAATAAATGTTCTGAAAGGAAGGACTACATTTAAGAAGTTCTCATTCTATGCTAAAGCTTCATACCTAAAAGTGAAGAATGTATGGCTGATTTTAGATAAATATCAAAAGCCTCTAGCTTTTGGTATTTAGTTATTTACTGCTCACAAAAACTGTATGGGCCTCCACTGAAGACCCAGTCTTCTCAGGCATGTTTCCTGAAGAATGGCCGGTCCTCATAATTTTGCTAGTAGGTTCTGGAGGAAGATTTGAATTGTTTCGGCCTTTCAGGTATTTAATGTTCTAGTGACACAGGGAAGAGGGTTGTCGGGGCAGGCGCAACTTAAAGCCAACTTCAGGATACTTGAAACAAGGTTCCAAGAGAAAAAAATAAAAGAGAAATTACCAATTGGGGAAGCAGGGGGTGAGGCCATGTCTTATATGCGTGGTTTAGAAGACAATCTATAGCATAATGCGTAAGAGTCCATTGACAAAGAGAAACCTAGTGGGTCAGATAGAAAAAGGAGGGAAGGGCCTAGATTTAAAAAATTTTGTGTAGAGAAGGCCAAATAGAAACCCTAGCAAAGGTACAGGTAACTACGATATATGAAGTCATGCACTTTGGAAAGAGAAAGGTAATTTTCCAGCTTTATCTCTAAAATGTTAGGACTCCTAACCTAACCCTAGTATTTATCTGAAACAATATAATGCATATTCCTAACACCCAAATTTTATCTTATATTATATTCTACCACAAGAAGCCTGAGCTGCTTGGTGGAAAGTCAACCCAAGCTTAGGATGGAAGGCACAAAATGAGCCAGGAGTAAGGAAATGCACACAGGTGAGGACTCTTTCAAAGATGGAGAGAAATGATGACCAAGGAGCTGCTGAAAGCTCTCCCTCTGCCCCATCAATGACATTTCGAGAAATTAAAAAAACAAAACAAAGATTGTAGAAGCTAGAAGAATCTATCAAAGGCCAAAGGCCACGATTATGTTCAAAATGGACAGATTATCATAGAGTGAGAAAGAAAGATTCATCCTTACCAATATGGGTCAATTGATCTCCCAGTTATAGGAAAAGAAAATGCATGACTGATGGTGGTTAGATCAGTGATTACCCACCACAGCTCAGGGGGATGACTGGGGGGAAACTGAATTGTCATTTTGTTTTTTTAAAGGAAACTCAGCATCACAGGGCCACCCACTAACAGGGGATCAAGTCAGAGTCATGGGATAGATTTCAGGGAAATACTTTTCAAACTGCCTGAAAGATGGAAGCAAAAATGAAACTTTAGGGACTGGACAATAACAACTGCTTTCTCGCTTCCTGCAGAAGGATATGGCCCAGCTATCTCTGAATTTGGCTCAAAACCCAGGAAAGTTTGACATTTGTAGATAGGTCCTTAAAGAGAAGCATGTCCATACATTGCTAGAGCAGATTGTCTGGAATAGTGATGATCGGTGAATGTAAGAGTGAATGGTGTAGCAACACACAGCTTTCTAGACAAGGCAAGACCTTTTCCTGTAGAGACAGCATCACTGCAGCTGCCTTCCCCAATCTCCAACCCCTGGGACTCTGGGGCCAGGAGACGCTACAGGCAAATACGCTACCCTTGAGCCTCCCTTGTGTGAGCAGCTTACTCTGGACAGAATGTGATTTCTTTGACAGAGTTGGAAATGCATTCTAACTTTGAAATGCAGGTGGTGGTGGAAGTCTCTTCCTGCCAACTGATAATCCACACGAAATGCTGAACATTGGCATGTGCTGCATTGTCCCAGCCTGACCTTGTGCCTAGCCACGTGACTCACGCCATGAAAAACAAGTAAATCAGCAAGACATTGGGAAATCCTAAGCTCTAGGGTGTTAAACTGTCTAAATTTATGGCTCCTGAAACCACTATGAAGTTGTTTAAGGCAAATGGAATGAATGGAGAGCTCTTGTGTTTATCACATGACGCAGGACAAAACAAATACCAAAAGGAGAGAATGATTAAAAAACAAAATTAATCAGATCATAGCAATTATCT
Organism: Camelus ferus; assembly: GCF_009834535.1. Taxonomy (NCBI): domain Eukaryota; kingdom Metazoa; phylum Chordata; class Mammalia; order Artiodactyla; family Camelidae; genus Camelus; species Camelus ferus. The sequence goes on along the minus strand of NC_045706.1, from coordinate 61,100,317 downwards.
GAGCATTGTATAACCACTAAAACCCCCCTTTTCCCTTTAGAAACTACCTTCCAGTTGTCCAGTTTGACACCAAATATTGCTCGAAAGGTCTCCATCATTCACAGAAGTATTGAGAGCAGGTATTTTTTTTTTAAAGCAACCCAATAATAGTCCTCCTCATGATCTGTGGCTCTGGGAGGGTCTATCCCTGTGATTCCTAGATGGCTCTTTTCTCCTCCTGTTGGGAGGGGGGAGGAAGAGGGGGTGGCTGTCCTTAATTGTTGCTTTGTTTGATTTATTAAATTCAGAGTCATTATCTAAAATGGGGGTAATCTCATTAGAACTTAGACTGCTCTATTATTTCTTGGGATGGGGTTAATTTCATATTTGCAGAGTCATAAAGTAAAGAGTCCAAAATCCAATTACAAAGGCTTAATTTCATAGCAACTAAAGAGAAACATTTCTATCATAAAGGAAAATAAATACTGCGCTACTTCGGGAAACGATTTGTCAGGAACTGGGGGCCTGGGGGGAGGGTCTCCATTACTGTCATTCAACTTTGCATGATAATGCATCACCTAGGCTTGCAAGTCTTCGGAAGGGAGTAAAATTCAATCAGCTGAAGTCAAAGTAATCAGGCTAGGGTTGACACATTTCAAGAAAGGTCAGCGTTAAGCACATTTTCTCCTCCTTAACTCAGTTACCATGTCATCGGCTCTGAGTTAGTATTCCTCCAGCTTGAATCTATAAAATGGATGTCTGCTGCAAAGCGCTAACTACGTTAGGACTAACAGGATTTATTTCACATTCTATTATTTGTTATTCCTCATAATTTTCCATGTGTCATGCTGGAAGACCGGTGAGGTAATGCGATTAAGCTCAGAGTTGAACAGCTAAATGTATATTAGCAAATCAATCTGAATTTGTGCATAACCCAATCATGGTCCCACTGGCCGTGGAGAGGAAATTCATTTGCTTACATTATTCTTTAACCTAGTTATCATTTGGCAGAATTAGGTGGTGCAGTCACATGTGCTTCCGTATTGGTATGGAAAATGCCATTGGATTTTTTGGAAGCAACTGCCTTAAGTCGGGTGTTTCTGGAGGAATTTTCTGCCTCTGGGAAGGGAAGTGAGGGTGGCACCATGATGTGACTGCATTTCAGAGATGGCAAACCTTTATTGGGTGGTGGGGCAGGGAGTCCTGCCTTTGAGGTCCCCACCTTCCATCACATCCCCCTCATCCTACACCAGAACCGCGGTCCTTCGGGCACGGTCCACTCTCAACTACTAAAAAGGGAGATCCAGCCGGAAAGAGCTAATTTTACATCTTTGTTTCTAAAGTTCCAAGGGGTTCCCAAGACGATTTAGAACAAAGGCAGAGCCCACATCAGATTCCAGCAAACGCTGGCTAGTTGCTCACATGACTCTGTGGTGGGCAAGTCTGGACCAGGCTCTGGGACCCGATCTTTCCCCACCACCCATGGGAGCTGTAACATGTTATCAGCCCTGGTCTTAGAAGAGAAATGACAGGTCCAGGCACCCTCCTGACTGTCCAGCAGTGACTTGGCACCCAGGGAGAAGACAACATATTGTGTGAGGTATAGCTCTTATGGTTAAATTAGCTTACACGGTATTTATCCCTGACGTGCTTTCTTGATAGTGTGATTCTAAAATGATATTGAACCTGTAAAACACCATAATGGCTTTACATTGCTAATTCTAGAAATTCTGCCCTATTACCCAAGGGCTGACACTCCAATAAGGTGCCTCCGGGAGGTGGAGTAAACAACATGAACTTTCCATGAGCAAAGCAGAGTACTTTTCTAGAACGGACACAAAACCACTTTTAAAAACTGTCCTCTCTGGGGATCTGTTTGACTTTCAGTATGAAAAAGTCAGAAACAGACAGAAGCTCCAATTATTCACCCAATAGAAAACCAAAGCCCTGACTGCTTTGGTCCCTGCCTTCCCTGTACCTGATTAGAATAAGGCTCATGCAAATTAAGCTGAACACAGACACAGGAGAAAAAAAAATGCAACCAACAGCCTGGTGAAGAGGAAGGATCACCAGATTTTAAATCACTAGTCTTAGATTCAAACTCAACTTCTCCATTTGGTATTAGAAGCTCTCCCGGTCTGTCTCTGCTGGAACATTAAGACTGGACCAGGTATACAAGAAGTTTCTTTTGGCTAGCACAGGGAACTATACTTAATATCTTGTAGTAAACTATAATGAATATGAATATGAAAAGGAATATATGTTTGTATGTGTATGACTGAAACATTAGGCTGCACACCAGAAATTGACACAACATTGTAAACTGACTAGACTGCAATACAAATTTATTAAAAAATGAAATTATTGGTAAAAAGAAAAAAGACTGGACCACATGGAGCAGCTAAGGTCCTTCCCAGCAGTTAATTGTCATTAATTCTTGATATCTCTCTCCCTTACTCAGCCTTTTCCATGCCTCCCTCAATCCTGTTCCTTCACGTAATCATGGGACTCCAGTGTCTTTCAAAAGACCTTTATGTTTCCTTTTTTGTTTCACATAAATCAGCTTCACTGATTTTTTTTTTTTTTGACTCTATAATTAAATCAGTGTTTTGCCAAGCTCTGCAGGCTTAGGTCACAAGATGACAGGAACACAGCTACATCAGTGCCTGACAGAGGCTGGGCTGAGAAATAAAGGAAGTAAAATAAACTGAACACCGTTCTCTGTTACATCGGTTTTGTACAGAGATCGTCATGGCTAAGTAAGGTTGAGGGTTTAATTTTGGAAGTCAGGGCAACTTTGTCTTGTATAAAATTCACCAGTGATCGAGTGCAGTGTGATAATGAAGCATGAGCGTGTGTTGCACGTGGGGTTGTTTTGCACGTAGACGGGACAGGTCCCCAAGTCAGCTCCCTGGGGGATATTTGCATTTACATCTGCTCTTCTCTTAAACAGCATAACACAAAAGAAAGGGGACTTTTTTTTTAAGGCATAAACTCACCAAGACAAAAGGGGTGGAAAAGTGGAAACAGCAACAAACTTGTGGGAGCTGTGAGGCTGATGGTATTTATTACCATCTTTAACTGTTTTAATCTTAGTTTTGTTTCATTTCGTTTTGATTTTTCCTCTCCTCTTAACAGAGGCACTGGGGATTGAACCCAGGACCTTGTGCATGCCGAGCATGCGCTCTACCACTGAGCTATACCCCCATGCCCCATCTTTAACTACTTTAAGATAATTTGATGATTAACAGCATTACAAAAACAAAGACATATACTCCTTTTCATTGCCCAAAGGCAACACCCTAGTTTTGCTTCTCCCTTGGTAACCACTGTTCCCACGCCTTTGGCTGCCTTTTGCTTCCTGTTTCCAGTTCAAACATTGCCTCCTCTGTGAGCCTTCCTCAAATACATAAGGCAGCGCTGGTGTCTCCTGCTTCTCTGTTCCCATGGCAGCCTGCCCTCAGCGTCTACCAGGACCTTACCACGCTGCATCACCATGACTTCTTACTTATTATTAGCCCCAGTCTGTGAGCTCCCAGATGGCAAGGGCCGAATCTCATTCAACTGTGTGTCCCGGGCGTTTGGCATCATTAGATGCTCGCTAAATGCTAGTCAAGTAAACAAAGCAGCTGCTTGGCCATCGCTGATTGGGGATACACTTCCATAGTTTACCATGTTGGTAGGAAGTAGCTGCCCAACCAGGGACTACATTTCCCAGTCCGTCTTGCAGCCAGATAAGTCCTGTCCAAAGTTCTGCCCAAAAAAGATTGGCCAGAAGTTAACAGGCACCAGTTCTAGGCCTAAACAAGAACATGGGTGCCACTCTCCATGCTCTCCCTTCCTTTGTCTGCTGGCTGGATTCAATGCCCCGGTGACAGCTGTCCCTGAATGATGCTCCTCCCAATCACTGGGCCGTATGTAAGAAAGAAACCTCTGATGTGTCAGGCTATTGACAATGGGGGCTTATTTGTTACAGCAGCCAGTACTACTCTACCTGCATGATACACTGACCAACTGAATGAATGAATGCACGGGCAATGCCGACCACCTGCAGCACATCCATGGGAAAGCCCATCACAAACGAGGACTTGACATCACCTTCAGGAGATCCAGTTTCAGTGGCAGTTCTCCTTGAGTGGATGAGCACAAAGCACCCACAATGATGCTCATGTACTCCTCGGCGTTGATGACTGACAGCTGCTCCAAGATGCTGAGTGAGGCTCCCCGGTAGCACTCATCATCCAGGAAGATCTTGATGAAGGGCACCATGCCGTGGTCTTTCAGGACAACTGGGGACCAGACAGACAGTGTGGGGCTAGAGCGATGGGGGCCTTGGCACCTTAGTTTCAATTACAAGGAAAGCTTTTCCTTACAATTTCCAAGTTTGTTTGGCTACATGTGTATCTGTTTCTCCTGTTCATTAGAAAACTTTTTTCCCCAAAATCTATACCCACTGTTAAAATAAGAAGAGGAAGAAAGAAACTATGGAGCTGAGAATTAAAAAGAAAAACTGCTTTATTCTCCAGTAAGAATTCTAGTTTTGAAAAAAAAAAAATTTCCCCCTTTTCCTTTTTTAAAAACCTGAGTAATACAAACTGGATACACCCTCTGGCCCTTATTTCCACATATTCCCTAATCCGGGTTCAATGGCAGTTTGCTCTTATCTCTGCCAAAATTCCTTTTTTTTTTTTTAATTTTTTTGTGGGTAATTAGGTTTAGTCATTTATTTTTAAATGGAGGTACTAGGGATTGAACACAGGACCTCATGCGTGCTAAGCATGCACTCTACCAATCAAGCTATACCCTGTCCCTTCCAAAATTCTTATTGAAAGCAAACCAGAATTCAAGTTAAGAAGATACTTAATTTCTAGGTAGTTTCTCAGGGGAGGCGAAGGGGATAGGTAGGATTGAAGAAATTTGGCTAATGGTATTTTTGTTTGTTTGTTTAAAAGAATCTTGTGGGGCAGGAAGGGTATAGCTCAGTAGTAGAGTACCATGCTTAGCATGCACGAGGTCCTGGGTTCAATCCCCAGTGCCTCCATTGAAATAAACAAACAAACAAACTTAACTACCAACCCCTCTCCAAAAAAAAAATAGTAATCTTAGGACTTTCTTCCCTAGGATTGATCTTCGGAGTAGTCACGTGTGGAATAAGAATTAGGAAGTAACTGGACTCTTCAAATGGCATGATGTGTTTTTGAGCTGATCAACTCAATAAGGCAGGATTTCCCCAATTATGCGCCAAGTGCCCCTTACATGGAAATCTCCTTGGAGGTGTGTTTAGAAGCAGATTCCTGGGCTCTACCCTGATCCGATAATTAAATGTCTGGGAGGGAGCCTAGGAATATGCACCTCCATATTTACCAGCCCCTTCAGGGAATTCTGTATAGTCTAACATTAGAGACCCTCTACCATAATGAAGTAATCATTCACACTTGGTATAGTTGACCTATGAGGGCCTCAGATAAAGATGCCCTGAATCACCAACCCACTGATGTCACTTGTTGAGGCATCTGCTTTACAATATACTACATTTGCATATATATCACGTACATGTATTTTTTTTAAAGCATGGGAGCTTCATGTCTTAGGAAGCGAAAACTTTTTTGAATGGATGGAGCTGCTAAATCCATCATAGGCTGGAAGCACATCAAATTATGTCTCTTAAAAATAATGAGCTTTCTTTGCCTATATTTTACAATTTGAATCTTAAAAAAAAAAAGGATCCATAATCAGTATAGCAGGATATTGAAAGATTTTACTTGAGCGGGATGGGATTTCTGTGGTCTCATAAATTTAAGATAACTCTTTGATTCCAAACCTTATTTAGCATCTACCAATTTACTGAGATGACTGAACATCAACCAGCAAATAGACATTAGCCACAGTGGGTTGGTGTATTCCTGACATAAAACCTTTCAACACTGACATAAATCACCATGAAATAGCTGATATTTTACCAAGCAATGAAATGACAAGGTGAATTTCGCTACCATCCTTACCTGCGTTCCGAACCGACCCTTTCAGAAGCGTGACCACGGTTCTCAGCATCACACAAGTCAGTTCTCTTTCGGTGTCCTGAACTCCAGGACTGGACTCTTTGTTTCCTGCTGAATTTAAGAAGCAATGAAAAAAAATTTTAATACGCATGATATGGCCCCAAATCTCCAATTCCATTAGTTTCCTATCCTCTTAAGGAAGGTGAATATCATCCTTCCATTATAAGGGAATGTGCATCCCAATTCATAAGATGTGACCTTACAACCCTCCCATTAGATCTCTCAGGACAAAACCAGTTCTGTGTGTTCACTGTTGAATCCCCAGTGCTGCAAAGTGCTTGACACAAACAAAGAGGTATACATTTGGGGAAGGAAGGAAGGAAGGAGTAGACAAGGAATCAAAGTATCTAAGAAACAACAGGAAACAGTTAACAATAGAAAACACAAAGTGAAATTGGATACATCAGCTGGTTAAAAAGTTCAAATTTTTCTAGGAATGGTCATAGGTCTGGGGTTGGATTTAAAAGCAAATTCAACGCCCGGCCACTGAAAAGCAACACACAGCTAAGGTACCACAGGGCCATTATGCATAAAGACTGTCCAAAGAGCAACAGAGAGACGCATATAACAAAATACTCTCCAAAGTCCGCCCAGAGGCCCAGATGTGCCCTGACCCTATCTGCAAACACTTCCAGGAAGGCACAGGTCCTTCCTGGACTCCAAAAATTGCGAGAGCTCCCCCTTGCGTGTTTAATCCCAGTCCTCCACACAGGGGGCACAGAACCTATGGGGATAAGATGACTAACATTTCTTGAGCATCTATTATGTGCCAAGCACAGCAATGGGTCCTTTTCAGATATTTCCTCATTTAATTCTCACAACATCCCTAGATGTAGATACTATTCACCCATTTAACAGAGGAAGAAACAGGTTCATAGAGGTTAAGTAACCTGTTCAGGATCACTCAGCTGGTAAGTAACAGTGCCAGGATTCCAGCCAGAGCTGTCTGGCCCCAGCGTCCACGCTCCTCCCGCTCAGTGTCTTCCTTGCAGAGAGGCCCAGGAAGCAGACTGATGACTTAAGCTTGAGTCTGAAGTAGAATTCCAAAAGCAGCCAGTGACTACAGAGCCCCCGGCCCCTCCCAGCCAGTGCAGGAGAAGGAGAAGACATAGAAAGGTGGGGAGAGGTGAGTGGCTGGATTCTTGTGTCCTGGGGTCTCTCTTCCAGGCTGAAATCCCAGAGTGGCAGGAGTGGGCAGCTGAGGAAGAGCCAAGAGGAACTGGGAAAGGAGTTTTCATGCCCTGCTTCTTATTTGCAAGTTGGTGGAGGTAGGGGTTTTGGACAAGCACACAGAGTGGCCCCAGCAGGGTACGTGCACGGAGCGTGGTTAGAAGTGTCAGAGCCCGGCCCGCACTCCTGAGTGTGCCCCCGCCCGGACAGAGGACACCCTGGAGTCCCATGGCGGGAGCAGAGGCTGCTGAGGTTGAGAGCCCAGTGTCGAGGCCAAGGCAGGGGTGGGTGAGGGGATGCTGCCAAGGAGCCATGGCTGCACAGCCCTGCAGGGCATCGAAAGTGTGGTCAAGGTTTGGAGGGGCAAGCTGGGCCAGCACAGCCCTGGTGACTGACCCCTGCTCCCCGTGGAGGGCCGGGGGACCTGACAGCACCATGTGAGCAAGGGGGCCATATCCCAGTTGACCCCAGATGGGTCCTCCCCAACTCCCACCAGAGCCCCAGGCCTCTCCGAGCTCCCTTACCCTTCCCTTTGCATCACTGAGGACCTGTCCTGCTGCTGCCTCCCAGCTACACACTCAGCCCACGTCTAAAGGAGGAGATCTCTGAAAACTAAGAACTCATCAGGCCTGACTTAGCCCATGAGTCTGCTTAAAGTTGGGGATGATCAGGCAAGATAAAGGAAACAGGGAGGCTGCCAGCTCTGTGAAGCCATGTACCCCAGGGGTACCATCTCTGACGCTCATGGCGCCAGGTGACATGGGGGGGCTCACTTTCTCTGTTGTGTTGGTGGGTGGCGGGGCTGGCACCCAGACCAGGCCCAGCCAACACTGACACCCACCCCTTGTCATTCCCCCTCCCCCTCCCGACGCTCCAGGGAGGCACCTGACTTCCTCAGGATCTTGGCCTGCTTCCGCAGCTGGGCGAGCAGCAGGCCCAGGAGCCCCGAGTCCCGGAAGATGTCAGTGAAGAGCGGATCCGCGCCAGCTATTCTGAGGACACTCTGCAGGGCCACGAGGGTGCAGAGTGGCTCTGGGCTCTCCTTGATCAGGCGCTGCACCTTCCTCAGGATCTCATGGGGCACATAATGCATCTCAAACACCAGGGCCTCCAGCAGCTGGAAGAAGTGCACCTGCACTGGGGTCGGCTTCAGAGGCACGATCTCCACAAACTGCGAGATGGGCTGCAGGGTCCACTCCAGCAGAAAGAAGTTGCGAGCATTCCAGGTCCACATGGTCTTGATGGATAACAGGACTTTGGTGCAGAGGACGGGGTCACTGGCTTTGTGGAAGACATTCTGCAAGACTTGGAAGGCCTGAAGATTCTTTACGGTCACCCCTAAAAATGCAAAAAGGAATAATCTGCAAGTCGTTTCTCCTTCTGGGGCCTAGAAACACATGCTTGCGTTATCATTAGGAAATATCATTTAAAATTTCTATTTCCTAGCTCCCATGGGTAAATGTCTAGAGAAGTCCAGAAAAGCCATCTGCCCAGGATGTGAGTAAGGCTAGAACTGCATCGTCCAAGACATGGTGGCTAATTAAGCATCTGACATGTGGCCACTGTGACCTGAGGTGCACCATGAGTATAAAAATACACACCAGATTTCCAAGATGTAGCACAAAGTAAAGAATGCAAAAAAAAAAAAAAAAAGGAGAAAGAGAAGCCATTAACAATTATTTGTATGACTACACTGTTTGCTAGTAATATTTTGGATTTATTGGGTTAAATGAAACTACTGTATCTAAAATAGACAAACAACAAGGTCCTACTGTAGAGCACAGGGAACTATATTCAATACCTTGTCATAACCTATAATGAAAAAGAACCTGAAAAGGAATATATACATGTATCACTGAATCACTATGCTATACACCAGCAATGAACACATTGTAAACCGATCATACTTCAAGAAAAAAGTAAAATAACTTAACGTGTTTCTTCTTAATTTTTAAAAATTTTGCTACTAGAACATTTAAAATGACGTAATGTGGCTCATATTCTATTTCCATTGGGCAGCGCTGGGGCTGGAGGATTGGTCTCAGTCAATTAAAGTCAAATGATGTTGAAGAGTACTAAGCAAAGTCAGTTTCATTTCTAGGCAAGCTGTTAAATAAAGACTCTTTCCGAACCCACCCTGTCTTTTCTCTGCAGCCGGAAGGTTAAGCCCTCACAGCTTTGCAGCCTCTACTCTCTGGTCTGCACAGGTCTCTCTGCCCATCTTGCCAGACTCACCCAGATGTTTCTGGTCACCATTTCTTTTTAGCCTCAAAACCTCTCTTGAATAGGACTCTCTGTTCAGGCTTTCCTGACTGAACCGGGCAGAGCTAATCCTCCCACCTGGAGTCACCACTGTGTCTGTTAATCAGCCAGTTACTGAGTAGATTATGGCTCAGGTCGTGTGTAACCATTTATGCAGAGCATTTTTTTTTTAAATGCAGGTACTGGAGATTGAACCCAGGACCTCATGCATGCATAGCACATGCTCTACCACTGAACTATACACCCACCCCTTCTACAGAAAATTTTTAAGGAGCAGACACCTGCCCTGTTCACATTGGTGCCCAGCTTGGGGCAGAGTGGCTGCTGGACAGAGAGCAACAGTGTACGTTGATTGAGTTCATCAATCAATCGGTCAATCGATCAATCGATCAATCAATCCCTCAGAACCAAGTAGCCACTGACTGTGAGCCTGGGTGGCAGTTTCAGGGCCATCAGTGCCTGATATATAAGCAGATGTCACCAAATAAGTCACACCAGAGGTGGGGTTGGAGAGCAGAGGCTCCCTCCATTATCTGAGAGAGTCTTTGCCTTTTTTAAGCAAACATTTCCTCTAAGTCCCACCCAAGACACGTGGAAAAGTCTATCAAGGAGAGATTTTAAATCCATAGGTAATCTTCCCCAAAGGCATGACAACACCAGACCCTACTGTGTCACTGACAGGTGCCACAGGTTTGTTTCTGCACAAAGAATCAGGGAAAGAGCTGTTTGTCTTGTCAGGGCACGGTGCCACGTGCTGCCAGCTCCCAGAGTCACAAGATGACCCACCAGAAGTTTCGTGATGGAACTTGAAACCTTCCAGCTGTGGGTACGTGACGCTGTCGAACACCTTCAGCTCGGACCTTCCACAGGTTGTCAGCCATACCACCAGCCCGAGGAGCTCCTCCAGGTGGGGGTCCACATCACTCTGGGTCAGCTCATCGTACCTGTAGGGACAGACGAGGTCAGCTCCCGGGATGCCTGGGACAGAGAAGCCATGTTTGCTCGTGGTGCTGCCTCACAGGGATGCAGAGACAATGCAGGGATGCAGAGGCAATGCAGATGCGATGCTGGGCAAGACCTCAAAAGTCTCCACCAGTTCAGCCCCCAGAAGGCAAGGGGAGTGCCCTGGATAAAAGTCACTGTTTGCAAATGTCAGCCCTAGATCTCAGGATGTGCAGTTAGAATACCCGAGCTACAGCATCTGCTCATGGGAAGGCTGCTTTCCGTGGCCGGAACCCCCGCAAAAGGCAGGTGCTCTGGGCAACAGCGGGGCAGGAGCATCCTCAAAATGAGGGACTTAATATTTCAGAAGAGCAGTGATACAAACATCATGGGAAAGAATCGGACTTCGTTAGATTTCCTCATGCTCATTTCAGGGGTGAGTATTGCTTCCAGCTACTTATGTGGGGGTGGGCTGCCTTGCTCCTCTCATGAATGACTTGTCTCTCAAGTCTCCCTGCAGCTCTGCAAACACGTCAAGAGTGTAAGTGCTGGCGACGTGACTTCAGTTAAGGCAGAAAGGAAAACAAATGAGCTGAGAGGGATCCCTCCTGGTACTCCCTGGCACAAGTTTACTTTCCCCTCCTGCCTTCCATAAGAAGCCTGGGGAAAATCAACCATCCACGTAACCAAAGAAATGTTCAGAAACTGCTGGAACACAGACCACCAACGGTAGCAGTGGCCAGTTATTTATGATCCAGACTCATGTGAAATCGGGCACCCCCACAGGGACGTGCATTCTTAGCATCCTTTTGGAGGAAGGCCCTCGGGGTGTTGTCATCTAATCCCATTCCTTTGGGATTTTCAGTCCCCTTGTCCAAGCCATCCCTCTAGACCAGAAGCCTGATTCTGCAGCAACATCCGTGAAGCACGTGGTAAGCCGCACCCCCACGGAGAAGTGCCGCTCATGTTCAGAGCAAAGCCCAGGGGAATTTTTGTGGCCTTGCCCTTAAGCAGATTCCCCAAGATCAGTGGAAGAGTTTGGAGCATCAAGGAATTTCTTTAACTTCTGTCCCTTGGTTTATCCAATCCCTGGACCCATCCTGAAGACGACACAGTGTGTCAGAATGGAGGAGATTAATCCAGACCCAGCTGAGTGATGTCTTTGTTTGGGTTTCCCATGGGTCAAGAATTGGAGAATAACAGTAGGGGAGAGGCCCTGTGAGACATGCAAGGGAAGGAAGCCAGTATGGGAGAATTATCCAGCAAGAACTACTGGAGTTTAAACCTTCCAGAGACTCTGGAAGGCGGGGTAGAGCTATTCCACCCAAGACACAATGTGGCTGGGCATTCATCCATCAGCTTCTGCCAGGCACTGATAAAGGGCTGGTCCTGGGGGTTGCTGATTTTTCAGCACTTCCAGCCACTACACATGCAGGCAGAGCTGGTTATAGCCATCCCAGAAAGCCCTCCAACACAGGAAGGGGATTCTGACAGGCGGCTGTCAGGCCAGCAGGCGTGCAGGTGGTCCAGGCCACCAAACGGACTTTGTAAAACTATTACTGCGATCACCCATGGGTTTTCTAAAAAAGTGGCTACCAAACCAGGCTGCACATAGAATTACTTTCACAATAAATGCCCAATATCTGTCTTTCTCCAAAGTATCACCAATGATTCTGAGGATCTAGGCTCCCACAGTTTCTTCCCCAACAGGCACAGCCACTTACCGAAGTAACACTTTGAGTAGCAGCGGGTAGCCCTCCCCATTCTCAAACTCCAGGAAGAGGGCTGAAGAGACGGGGTAGGAGTCCTTCACAAAGCCCAAGATCAGGCTCACCACCTCGCTCACCTCAGGGGCGGGGAGAGTGTCTGCAAGCCGGGAGAGGTTCTGGAGGGAGATCTTGATGCAATCCATGGCTGCGGGAGGGAAACACACCTCTGCTGAGTTCGGCGGCGATAGCTTTTCTGCACGGGTCATTCCCTCCCCACTCGCCTTTAAACTGTATATCAAGATGTGAATGAGGATTCATCCAGGACACTTTTCTGCTGGCTCTTGGATCAAGAAGAAGTCTCTTCTTTGGGAAGGGTCACCCTGAGAGCCATGCTCTGGGGCCCACATGGAGAGCAGGTGAACCAGGAAGAGGAAGCAAGCCTCTTAACTGCCTACTTCTAACTCCCAGAGCACACAGGAGGGTCCAGGTCCATTAAATAACAAGATGCAAGACACAAGCCCTGAGCATCACAGAAGACTTTAAGGAAGCAACACCGAGCAGATATCAGCTTGGTGAAAAGTGCAGGGAAAGATATATGAATACGTGGGAAGGTAAGGGACGAAAAGGTGGTGTATTTCAGCTACCAAAGAATCCAGGGAGGTGGAGCCTGGGAGTGTGGTCCACACGGGTGGGGAGGAAGGCAGGCCCCGCTGGTGTGTGGCCTGCTGTGGGACCTCCTGGTTACCCCAGGGCTGCAAGAAACCAGGGGAAGATTTGAGTCAGAAGAGAGGTGTGTGCATCTTGATGGATGACAGTTTTTACGTCTCTTTCATTGGAGGAAGCCTCCTCTGAGTACCAGGAAAGCCACCCCAGGGGATCAGGAAAGTTCCTACGAGAATTTGAGACAACGCATGCTCAGTCCCCCACCTGCAGCCTCAGACGTGTTCCGGAGTCTGCCTGATGAACAGGGCAGAACCAAGGCCTGTGGGCTTGGCAGGTAAACACCAGGCCAGTCATTATTGCTGACTTTCTCCTCTGCCTGTACACCCAAGGAAACTACTCATTCTCCTGTGGGGGTCCTTGGCACAGGGCTCTAGATGGCCACCTCTGCAATGAGGTAGAATTTTTCTTTTCCAGCTGTTGTCTTGGGCAGCTGAGAATAATGACCGCAGTGAGAGACCCCCACCACCAACGCAGGCAGCCTTTCCCCAGGGGTCTCCGACTCTGGCCTGTGGGGAGAGCCTGGGCTGCTGAGTGCCTCAGGTGCAGCCCAGCCCTCCAGCATTACCGTGGGCCCTGGCCTCACCGGGAACTTTCAGTCCCGAAACTCGGGGTGACGTTTTGTCCCAGTGCTCAGTTACAGTAAGAGGGAAGCCGCGTACTTTCCCAGCTCTCAGCAGCTGACACCCGCCGTTACAAGAGGCCCCAGAAAGATGACAGGTCACAGGGCAAAGCGTTTGCAGACAAGCAGGTCACCTGAGCTGACTCAGACCCCCACCTCTCCCAAAAAAGACCCACAACTTGGAGTTAACCCAAGGGATGGATGGCTGTGCTCCCAAGAGGCACTTCTGATGGTGGAGCTGAAAAATGGTAGTGTTTTGTGGTGGGTAGGGAGGTCATCTGATCAAGCTGTTCCCCTTGGAGTCATGCAGAACCTCCCTCCCCACCCGTGATGGGCCAGCACCTGAAAGGAGGCCAACGCATTTTCCTAAGATTCCGTGAGCCACGGTGCTGTCTGTGCTTCCAGGCATTACCTGGGTCCTAGGGAGACACATGATGCTAAGGGAGGCCCCTGGGACTGCTAGAGGACTTGAGTCCCTCGGTGTCTTGCCTTTGGCCACACCCGCACGATGGCGCTGTGATGCTGATGCCTACGGGGCATCCACTGGGTACCGGGAGCTATCTAAGCGCTTCAAATGTGGCACCTCATTGACGTATCACACAGTCCAATGAGATCAGTGGGATTATTACCTCCATTTTACAGAGGAAAGAACGGACACATCGAGGCAGTGAAGTGCCCAAGGTCACTCAGCTCGGAGGACAGAGTTGGAGCCCACTCCCTGGCTGTCTGGTTCCAGAATCTACAGCTTTAACCCCTGCATGTGCTGCCCAGAGCAGAACTCAAGGCACTGGGATCGGGCATCTCCAGGTTTAAAATTTAATTCTCTTCCTCACTAGCTGGGGAGCCTGGGCAAATTCTTCCATCAGGGTCTTACAGTATGAAGTGGGCCCGCAGACAATCCCCGGTCTCCTGGGTCCTACCCTGCAGGTATTGGAAGATGCTGAGGTTCTGGGCCTTGGAGATTGCCTTCAGGACACAGAAGGTGGGCTCCTTCCAAAAGGAGCAGCTGTGCTCTCGAAGACAGGTGGTGGCAATCACAAGAGACTGGAGCTCATTTCCTGAGAGAAGTCCCTCCAGACCCTGAGCGTCACTGCAAAGGTTGAGCAACATCTGGAAGATAAAAGCCAGAGAGACTCTGGTTAGGAAGCCTCCTTCCTGTGATGGATTTGTTCCCTGCTTTTCCATGTCTCAGTGGGAAGGTCTGGGTTGCCTGTGGTTACCATCTGCCCCAGACCAGCATGGTCAACCGTGCCCACTAGAAAAGGGTGACAGGGCTGAAGTGTGGACTCCAAATCCTATACAAGCAGTGGTTAACTTTTCCACATCAGAATACCAGAAAAGTGACTCAGAGAGGTGTCTTTATACAAAAATGCAGAAAATGCCACCAATGATCAAAAGTACAGAATTCACAGGGCCCAGTGCTGTTTAAAAATAGACCTGTGTTCCTGAATCTCTGGTTGACACTGAAACCCTACCTTTCCATGAGATCATGAGTGTGATCCTACAGCCTGTTAACTAGGCTCCTTGTCCCCGCCAGTCCAGTGTCCCTGCCAGTCCAGTGTCCCTGTGGCTACCAGACGGTCTTCCAACACCATCCTATGCACTTGGGATAGAAACCAAACACCTTAGCCTGGCTCAGAGAGTTGTGTGTGGTCCAGCCCTGCATCATCTCCCACATTATCACATACACTCTCTCTTTGGCTCTCAGTGGGTTAACCAGATCTTCCTCTAGTTTGGCAAATATAGAAAGTTCCTTCTGTCTGAATCCATGAGCCTTTTCTCTCCCACTGATGGAGTCCCAGCTGGACAGCAATGGAGCTCGGTGACAGATGTCTTTCCAGGCCACCCCTGCAGTGGCAGGTGAATGTGGCCATGTGGCCCTTGGCTTGAATGGCCATTTCTGCTCCTCTTCCACCTCCTCCTCATTCATGTCTCCATCTCAACCTTCCTGGTTCAATGCCTTTTCTTCAGAAAAGCCTCCATTTAGGCTCTACTGTAAGTCAGGTCCACTTGTCCTCACCTCCCAGCACATCTTTCATCTTCCATCAGAGCACTTAAAAAACTGCACGCTGCTCATTTATTCCTGTGACTTCTCCCCCTACTTTGCTTCTTCTCTCCGTCACCTCAATGCTGGGACCTGAGACCCTCTTCTGAAGTGCTCACGCTTGCCGCTGGACAAACGTCTCCTCCAGCAACAGAATACAAAGTAACCATAAGGGACTAAAAATAACTACACACATGCGCAGCAGTCCAGCAGTTATGGACAATAAGATACAAAAAGGCCAAAAACCCACCTGCCATTTCTGAGGTGGGAGCAAAAGCAGTGTACTGCACATGATCCCTGCACAAAGCACCACCAAGGGGGTGGGCAGACCACCTAAGCCAGCCCTCCTGTCCAACCCACCAATAAGCCCCTACCGTCCCCCCATTTAAGGGTCCAGCTCGCCCCTCCTCAGGGAGAGAGCAAGGGAACCTGTTCCTTGTTTTTGCTCCCTTGTGCTGCAGCACGAGTCCCAACAAAGCTTCGCCTGAATTCCTCTTCTGGCCTCTTATGTATTTCTATTGAGTTAAAGAGTCTAAGGACCCAGGTCAGTAACAGAGGGCTGAGCTGGGCCCTCCAGAAGATTAGAGGAGTTTCAGAAGTAGGAAGGGAGAGATGAAAGGATGTCCAAGGAACAGAGTGTGGTCCTGGCCCCCAGGGAGACAGCTCTCTGCTCACTCACCTGCACAAACATCCTCTGAACTGGAGCATCACTCTCAAAGAGCTCATCCTTTTCCAGAGGAAAGACAAAGAAGAGATAAAGGCACTGTAGAAGCAGGGCTGGGAGCCCAGATTCAGCAACTCTGCCCAGAGTCTCCTGCAAAGGAAAAGCAAGATGTGACCCAGGGCCACAGAGCACAGCTCCAGACCCAGATCGGTGAGTGCTGCCATTTTAGCAGGAATGTGGGTAAGTCATTTCCTCTCTCTGGGCAACACATTCTTAGTTAAGAATGGAGACAATCGTAGAACCCACCTGGGATGGCTGTGAAGATTAAGTTTATATAAAGTGAATATTATCAACATATCTTTTTTTATTGAAGTATAGTTGATTTACAATGTTGTGTTAGTTCCTGGTAAGCATAGTGATTCAGTTACACATTCTTTTCCATTATATTCTTTTTTTTATATCTTTTCCATTATAGGTTATTATAAGATACTGAATATAGTTCTCTGTGCTATATGGTAGGACCTTGTTGTTTATCTATTTTACATACAGTAGTATGTGTATGTTAATCCAAAACTTCTGATTAATCCCTCCCCCCTTTTCCTTTTTGGTAACCGTTAAGATTGTTTTCTATGTTTGTGAGTCTGTTTCTGTTTTGTAAAAAAGTTCATTTGTATCATATTTTTTCTAGATTCCACATATAAGTGATATCATATGATACTTGTCTTTCTCTGACTTACTTCACTTAGTATGATCATCTCTAGGTCCATCCATGTTGCTGCAAATGGCATTACTTCATTCTTTTTTATGGCTGAGTAGTATTCAATTGTAGATATGTGTGTGTGTGTGTGTGTGTGTGTGTGTGTATGATGCATATATACATTGAGGTGCAAATATCTTTTCAAATTAGAGCTCCCTCTGGATGTATGCCCAGGAAAGGGATTGATGGATCATATGGTAAGTCTATTTTTAGTTTTTAAAGAACTCTCTGTACTGTTTTCCATAATGGCTGCACCAAACTGCATTCCTACCAGCAGTGTAGGAGGGTTCCCTTTTCTCCACACCCTCTCCAGCATTTATCATTTGTGAACTTTTTAATGATGGTCATTCTAACTGATGTGAGGTGATACCTCATCGTAGTTTTGATTTGCATTTCTCTGATAATTAACAACACTGAACATCTTTTCATAAACATTGTATCTTTTATACAATAGATGGATGATAGGAAGAAAGGAAAGGAGGGAGGGAGGGAGGGAGGGAGGGAAAGAGGGAAGAACTGGTACAGAGCAGAAATCAAGGGCTTTCCTGGCAATCACACTGCTGGTTTTGGTAGGTTTCCTCCTGGTGAGGGAACTGGAAACTCAATCAGGACAGGGTGGTTGATAACAAGTACAAGCAACTGACTTAAAGACGTGATCAGGATGCTTTCCATCCCCTCATCCAGATCTAAGACCTCACCACCACCAAACAGCGCTATAGGCGAGAACCAATAATCCAGAGAGCCACCCCTCAACTAAACAGCCCCAGGGCTCCAGGCAGAGAGGAGACAGGTGGTCAGCAGGGGGAACAGCTTGAGTGTGGAGCCTCCTGGGGCCTTTCTTCCACGGCCTCTGCCTGCCACTCCACTGGGATTACTGCGGCTGCAGCCTCTGCGTGTGTGTGCACGTACGCACGAGAGTGAGCACTGGTGTGGTCTAAACCAGAATCTAAAGTATATTGTCCCACCCAGTGGCCTAATCTGACAGACGTGGTGGGTAAATGAGAAAAAGAAAAGGGAAAAGTGTGCAGTCCAGGCCAGCACCAGGAGTGTACTGCAGCCCGCTGGTACCCGAAAGCTTCCACTGCAGCTGATGTCTGCCCCTGGATTTGACAAGTGGCCCTACGTGGCTGCGCTTGGGGTGGCTCTCCCTGTCCTCTGAGCTGTGCTGGCTCCACTGAAAGCCAGCTGCCTATTTCCCTCATTGCTTTTAGAGCTGACCCCTCACAGCAGAAAACAAAGCTTTAGGATTTTACAACTCAGACTGGAAACAGTCCTGTCCCAGGGGTTGAAGAGCCCCTGCTCTGTGCCTCAGGCCACAGTGCCTGACGGTGGTCCAGGCAGTTTACATAGATAAACAACAAGGTGGTCCTCCCTCCAGTGAACAGCTGTGCTCCTCTCTCACCTCCTGGCACTGTCTCCACATACCTGTCCAATGCCCGTGTTCACTGTTACACTGAGGGCACCCACCACCCCAGCCTGGTTCCCTGTTGTTCCTAGTCTGGGTACCAGTGTGGCACACACGCTAGATGGATAAGCCTCTGGGTCTGCCCTCTGGCAGGGCTTCTGGCCACTTCTGCTGATGGCCACCGCCCCCAGATTGCTTCCATCTGAGAGGGCAACCAATCATCAGGCAAAGCCCTCCAGGTCCCCTCCTCACGGTGTGAGGATGTGACTGCAGCCAAGGGCCCAGGCGGGAAGGGAAGAAGGCGGAGCCAGCCTCACTGGTTCCTTTAGTCTGAGTTTAGCAGGAGGCAGGAAAGAACAGAGGCTCAGAGCACGGGCTCCGGAGTCAGGCTGCAGCTACACATCACAGGTGAGCCTGAGTTCTCACCACCAGTGCGGCACCACCGTAATCTGACTCACAGGATTTGGGGAGGATTAACTGGTACAATGCAGGGGATGCCTCCGCCTTGCCCTGACACACGGGAAATACAGTCCATACACACCTGCCGTTGTCAAACCTCACACTTGCCCTAGAACGGGAGCATTAATATTCCCTGATTTTTTATTCTATTTTTTTTTCTTTAATGGAGGTAACGGGGATTGAACCCAGGACCTCGTACATACTAAGCACGTGCTCTACCACTGAGTTCTACCCCCTTCCCTAATTTTAAAATTAACAACACAATGGAGATGCAGAGAGGTCAAATACTTTGTTCAAGGTGACACTCAGCTTGTCAACTGAAAAGACAGGATTTGAAGATGAACTTCAGGCTCTGAAGTCCACGTTCTATATCAGAAGGGAAGTTGGGGAGGAGAAACGATAAATCAGTTTCATGAGAAAGAAGACACTCTTGAGACGCGCCACTGCCCTGTGCTGGGACTTCTCTCTGCACACGGATGAGAAGCACCCAGGCCGTGCCAGGGGGGCCTGGAACTTACTGAATCTGTCCCAGTGAGCACGTACACCGACTTCAAGAGCAGGTAGCCATCCTGGTCTGCATCCCCCTTCCATCGCAGAAACTGCCCAGCTGCCACCCGTGCTTGCTCTGGCAAGAGTGCAGGAAGGGGAGAAAGTGTCACCAGCAGGGCAGTGTGGTGGCCTGGTCACCCAGCTTCCCTCTATTCGGCCTGTCTCTCCATGAGATGTGCCTTAGCATCTCTTGGGAACTTGTGCCTCTTGCCCTCCCAACAGTGTCACCTGAATCTGTACCAAACATCTCACACTCTTGCCACATTCATCTCCTTGGGGGATAGCCTTTGTCATGCCACCAACCCTGTTCAACAACCATCAATGGCTCCCTATTGCTAAATAATAAGAACAAAGTCCTTGGTGATTGGACTTGCCACAACCCAGTGTCTTCACCCTACTTCCTGTATCCCACGTCCCCTTTGTCATGGGGATTCTTGCAATCTACACCATGCTCAAGCTATTCCTTCCCCCTGGAATTCCCTCCTGCCTTCAGCCCCATACCCTCAGCCTTCAGGGTCCAGCTCTGTGAGTGGAAGGATGCAAGTCTGGGAACCCCATGGCAAGAAACATGGCTGGCTTTGGTTTCTGTGTTGTCTGCGTGTCTGTGTGTGTGTGTCCCTCCCAAGAGCAGCAGAGTTCCCCACATCCCCCTTTGCCTTGTCCTTGTTCTCCAGGGTACTCCGTGGCGGAACCCGGCCCACCATGCATTCCCAAAGGCATTACTCTCAGTCCTCTAGACAGCCCAGAGGGGCTTAGCCGGAGGCCTGGGAGGAATACACAGAGCTGTTCTGCTCTCCAGGAAGTTCTCCCTAACCTCTCTTCTCTTACCTGCAGGCTTTCCCACCAGGACCTTTTGTATTTCTTGGACAAGCTGGTTGGAAACATCTTCAGCCAGCTTCGCGAGACTGGGAAAGCAGATGATCCCCACGGAGTGTTCCCAGGCCTGAAGTGCAACAAACAGGATTTGCTCAGAGATGTCAAAGCTACAAAGCCAGGCGTGAGCATCACCTACCCTACCCCACCCCCACTCTGGCCAGCCCAAACCAATGGCTCCACCTGCTTTCCAGGTGCAGCTAAAGGCTACGGAATCACCTACCCTCCAGCTTCCACTGTATCCCTAACCCTAGTGCCTGGGAATTCTTCAACTTCCTGCTGAGCTCCAAAGCCACATCCAACTGACCCCAGACATCTCCCCTGAACTCGGAACTCCTGGAACATCAAACACACCGAATCCATTGCCTTCCCCCTAAACCTGCTGCATCTTGTCTTAGTGAGTGGCCTTACCAGGCACCCACTTGTCCTACAGGGAAATTCCAAGAAGTGATTCTCTAGATCCCCCTCTCCCTCACCTTCCTCACCATCAATTGCTCACAGATTCTCCTACACGCTTGTCAAATCTCATGCAGCTATCTTAGTTTTAGTCGTGCAAGCATTTATTTCCTTCAGATAAATTCTGACAAGTGGAATTGTAAGTTTAAAGCATGGGATTGCAAATCTTTTAATGTGCTTTATTTTTTAGTTTATATTTTAGTGCTTTGGTACCTGTTACTAACTCATTCTCCAGAAGTTTACCAGATGAGCCTCCAAGGGCTCCGTGGGAAAGGGCTTAAGGCTGATTTCTGTCCACCAAGGCCAACACTGAGCACGGCGCTGCTCTTACATCTTAAATGAGAAACCTCATGGAAGAAAAAGTATCCCATCTCAACTGCAGCCTCAGATAACTAGCGTGGGTGGATGCTTTTCGTGCCTTTTGAATTGTCCGCTCTTAGCCTATTACCCTATCAGGGTTTTCACTCTTTTCTCATTAATTTTAAAAATGTCTTTATATGCAAAAATTGTTAAGCTTTGGTTCATAAGACTATCTTGATTTTTTTCCTCCAAATTTGTCATTTTGTCTTTTTTTTAACATTTTTTATTGAGTTATATTCATTTTACAATGTTGTGTCAATTTCTAGTGTAGAGCACAATTTTTCAGTTATACATGAACATACATATATTCATTGTCACTTTTTTTTTTTCGCTGTGAGCTACCATGTCTTTTAATTTGGTATTGTTTGGTTTTGCCATACAGAGATCTGAAATTCCTAGGGAATGAAATTTCTCAAGCTGTTCCTTTGTTTTTTGGCTTTAGTTCCAGGCTTAGGAAATCCTTTCTCAGTCCAGGTTGTTAGTGTCATTGTTTTAATCTCCTATTTCTTTTTCTTTTTTACTGATGTATAGTTGATTTACAATGTTGTATTAGTTTCTGGCATACAGAATAGTGAATCATGTATATATATATATATATATATATATGTGTGTGTGTGTGTGTGTGCGTGTATATATTCCTTTTCATATTCTTTTTCATTATAGGTTACTATAAGATATTGAATGTAGTTCCCTGTGCTATCCAAAAGAAATTTTTTTATCTATTTTCATATATATATATTTTTCTTAGGATGCCAGGCTCTTTTCAGAATTCCCTCCTGGTTTCTGTAGTAATCCCAGCCTTAGATCTGCGTCTGCCTTTGCTCTCCCGTGTTGTCACAGGCTGCGTCTAAGGATGGGGAGAGCTCCCTCCAGACCAACAGTCAGGGTGGAGTGACTATCCTCACCCCAGGCTTGAAATCCTGGCAGTCCCTCATCCGAGGTTCCCATCAGGAAGGCGACCTGCTGTGCACAATCCTGGCAATTAGTGGCATCTATGAAATGCAACTCTGCTGGGCTGTTGTCCGCTGCTCCCACCCACCAGCCATATTAAATTATATTCCTTCCCCAAGGCCTGATGGAGTTTTTTAAAGCTGAGATCCGACTTCTAGAAAAAGTGACAAAGACAGAAAAATACCAAAAGGAAATTGTTTCCAATATCTCCTTGCTATAGATATTATATTTGTTAAAAAGTAAAATCTTCTGTATTGTAAATGACACTAAGTACAAAATGAGGAGGCAAGCCACAGATTGGGAGAAAATACTTGCAGGGCATACACTGACAGGAACGGTATCTAGACACCTTCAAATTCAAAAGAAAAAAAATATGATTTTTAAAAAACAGCAAACGAAGCAACAAGTAACTTATAAAAGATAATAAGCAAATTACATAATCAGAAAAGTGCAAACTAAAATCGCAATGAGATGGTTTATATTTTGGGGGTTAGTAAAAATGAAAAGCCTGGCGATACCAAATGTGGGTGGAGGTGAGGGACCACGAGACCCCCTACACTCTACTGATGGAGTGTCACTTTTGAAGAACCTCTTTGAAGAGAAGCATTTAACTCAATCTAATAAAATTAAAGGGGCGCACGTCCAAGAACCCAGCAATTCCAAGCCTAGGTATTCCCTAGAGAATATTCCAGTATTTCCTAGAGAAATACAGGCACACATGGACAAGGAATATTTATGAGGTGTTACTTATGATTGTAAAAATCTGGGAAAGACTTAATGTTCATCAACAAGACAATGAATGAATAACCTGACATATTTATATAAGGATGTTATGTAGAACTGAAAAAGAAAAAGGAAAAAAGCTGTATCAGTATGAATAAACCCCGGAAATAGAATCTTGAGTGGAAAAAAAGCAAATTGCAAAAGTATATTACAGTATGAGCCTACAAAAACCTTTGAGACTATACATAAATTACACAATCATCTTACTTATGGTTATAAAAATATACTCATATTATTACATAATTTATATATAGTCTCCAGGTATTTTAAGATGATACTGTAATATACTTTTGCAACTTGCTCTGTGTGTGTGTGTGTGTGTGTGTGTGTGTGTGTGTGTGTGTATCTCATTCCCCATAGGGAATGATAATTTGGCAGGTTGGGAGTTACCATTGGGGGAGGACAGAAGGGGAATGAGTTCTAGAATTCATGCACAGGTGGCTTTAGTTTATCTGAAATTCTTTATTTCTTTTACACAAGTGGTGAGTCCTTGGGTATTTATTTTGATTGGAACAAAACTTTGTATCTGAAATACTTGAAAAATTTTCTGCCCTATAAACAGAGTTGCATCTTTCCTTTGTAAATAAAAAAGCCGTACATCAGAACTTTGCTAAAACTACAAAAATGCTAGGTGAACGTTAAACACTATTACACACAGTAGATCTTCAAACAAATATTTGTTAAGTGAACACATGATTACAGGACTCACAATATGCAGAAAGACGGCCAAATGTATCGCGTGCTGGTTTTATGCCAAACGCTGGGCCAAGCACTTACATGCATTGTTTCCACTAATTCTCGTCACAAACCTTTGAGATTGGTATTATTATTAGTCCCACTTGACAGAAACTGAGGCTGAGCCAGAGGGTAAGCCCGGAGAACCAGTTAAGCAGCAGAGTAAAGAGCTGAATTATCTCACATACACCCAAGTAGCATGTGCACATCCAAGAAACGTATGGCGACCACCTGGAAACGAGCTATCACCTGGAAACGTTAATCTCTGGAGAAAGAAGTCAGCCCTCCTGGCTGGGAATTTCTGCATTAAGATTATTTCCCTCCCCAGGACTGAGAACTGCTCTGATGTCTTCCTGACAGATTCCTGTGCCTCCTCCCTGCACTGGCAAATCCCTCAAAGACCAATTTGCAGGCAGTTGACTCAGAGGCGTGGAGATGGTCTTCGAGCAGTGGGACCCCAGGAGGCACTCCACAATAAAGCAAATTGGGCCACTGTGAGTTGAACAGTAATTGTACGCTCAGCCAGATTCTCTCAAGGCTCACACTCCTTCCTGGGACCATGATGGGCACTTCTGGAGGCCAAATTAACTCCTTCAGGCCACTGGGGTGCCGTCTGATGCACAGAGGCAATCATTTACTGAATGGTACCGTGGAGACCCCAAAGAGTTAAGGCAGCTTCCAAAAGGACCTAATTTTTTCCCAAACTGGGATTTGCACGCTGGGAAAATATTGCTCAATATTTTTAAAATCTTTTATTTACTTGCATTATCTAAGCTGTACCATCGTGCCTTGTGGCTGTCCCCTCACATGGAAAAAAGGAGAAAGAAAATGATGCTCTGGTCTCTAAAGGGAAATAAGGAATGACAAAAGCTCTAGAAGAGATGAGAGAAAACCCCAGCTTTTGAATAACAGAGAACCGGGCTGATTTTCAAGTGTTATTGCAATATTCCTTCTGCTCCACTGTTGCAGAGTTTGGTGATTTGGCTTTAAGTCAGTTCAGAACAGTTCAGAGACTTCACATGAGTTTCCCCTGCTAGTGTGGCACAGTTGATTCTCTCCCTTGTATATAGAAAAAAAAATGATGCGTCAAAACTTTGCTAACGTAACAAAAATTTTGTCCCCTGGGGAAGGAAATAAATCACGCTGAAGGCCCCACCCTGTGGTGGACTAGAGTCAGGGGTAGACAAGAAGGAACATTTACTCTTCCCATCCCCTCTGGATACCACGCTTGGAAATAACTGTTGGTCATCCTTGTTATTATATTTCATCTTACATCTCTCTCTTCCATTGTCAGTTGGGTCCATGGTTAGTTTATATGAGAATAATTGATCACAGCCAATGGCATAAAATCTGTCCCACTGGCTGGGCAGTTAGCCTAAGAGTACCTGTACACACCTGTGCATGTGTGCGCCCACACACACACAGAGAAATACACTCACCCCAAGAACGACTGATTTAGTGTTCACTGCAATCCCTTTACAGCACGAAATAAATGAATTCCTGCCCATGTTACCCACTATTCCAATTACCTATTGCTGTATAACAAAACACCCCAAAACTGAGTCACTTAAACTAACAGTAATTATTTATTTTTCTTGTAGATCTGAAGTTTGGGCCGAGCTCAGCAGATATAGCCTCTCTCTGCCTCCCTCGGCTGGAGCAGCGAACAAGGGCGAAGAGAGCCACTTGCAAGATGGCGCAGTCACATGGCTGCCGAGTTGGTGCTGCCTGTCAGCAGGAGCAGCTGCAAGGTCGGGGCTTTGTTTTTCTCCACATAAGCTTTTCTCAGGGCCGCTTGGGCTTCCTCACAACATGACAGCAGGATTCTGCGCGTGAGTATTCCAAGTGACAAGAAGAAGCTACGGGTCCCTTGAGGCCTGGGCCTGGAAAAGTCACTTCTGCCCTATTCCATTAGTCAAGCCATCACAAACCCAGCCAGATTCAAGGGGAGGGGACATGGATGCCACCTCTTGAAGGGAGCAGCGTGAACCCATTCGCATCATCTCTAATCTACCACGTCCACAGGTTCCCTTTTTTCCCCCCATATTGTCCCACCTCCCAACCCCCACTGCAGTTTCTCTGTCCCAGACAGCGAGGAATTTTACACTAATTGCTAAGGATTCCCTGTCTCACTGTCGGCTTTCTCTCAAAGTGCGTATTCTAAGAACAATCTTCACATCTACACCTATGGCTCTAGCTTTCTCCTGTTTATTTTTTTTTAAATAGACTTTATTCTTTTAGAGCAGTTTCAGGCTCACAGCAGAATTGAGCAGAAAATACAGGGAGTTCGCACGTAGCCCTCCCGACCCACACATACGTACTCCCCTCCCCTCAACATCCCTCATCAGTGTGGCATATTTAGCTCAATCAATGAACCAACATGGGCACATTATTATCAACCAAAGTCCATAGTTTACATTAGGGTTCACTCTTGATGTGGAACATCCTGTGGGTTTTGACAAATGCATGATGACATGTAGCCACCACTATTGTCTGTTATCAAATACCTCTATTCAATGACAGGGATTGAAGTGGTTCCCTTTCCTCCAAAATAAACTCAACTGAATGCCAACAGGACCCACCCATGCTTGCTAGAGGGATAGCCTTCTTCTCTTGGTGAGAGATCCTATATTGGAAGGGTTCTAGAAAGATCAGAGCCCAAGGCTCTTGTCAGGGAAAGAACAGTCAATTGAATTCTTCCTAAAAACACTGCCCTGCACGCTGGGAAGTCATTGGCTCTGTGCTGCTTCCTGTGTGATGCAATAAAACCTTCCCCTTGTCTGCAACATCCTGCAGTCAGCTATCTAAACAGTGCATGTGCAGGGGGTGGTGTTCTTTTTATACCCCAGGGGTCATAGGTACCAGCCAGGCAAAGCCATCGTCCAGTGAGGCATGAGGTAGGGAAAGAAACGAGATGTGGTGTGTTCTACGAACCTCAGCACTGTCCAAGGGAACCCAGTGGCTAACAACAGGGGCAGACTTTGCAGGTTAAGTTCTGCTCCCCACTAACAACTGGGTGACCTTGGCCGAGTTATGCAACGTCTCCAGACTTCTCTTTCTTCATTTACAAAGCTGGGATAAAAATAGCACCTACTTCCCAGGGCTATTATGAGGGCTTGTAAACACTGAACAAAATGCCTGGTTTAGTTGCTTAGAGCTTGGTTAACTATCACTACCCATCATCAAAGAAAGTAACCACTTGCCCTGGCTTTGACCGAAGAAGGGGAATGACGGAGGCTGGCAGAGGAGGACCTGAAGCTCTGGGTGAGAACTTTGTGTCTGACTCACTCCCCCGGGACAGCTCCCTGTTGGGATTCCAATGTCCTGAGACACCTCGGGCTCTTCCTGATTATCAAGACAGTAACCAAAACATTGAGTGGGTTCACGCCCTAACCCTGCAGTTGTTTTTCAGCTCTGGAGGCATTGGGGCTAGAATTTGCTGTAGAACCAACCAAGCCCATTTTACTTGCCTAAACAGTTAAGGCAGATTTATGTGTAAGCAATGACTGGGAAAAGCTCATTTCCCGCTGTGTGTTTGGAGGAATCAGATACGAGAGAAAGCCAAGGAGGCTGAAAGGAAGCTCTTTGGGAAGAGAGAGTTTGCCTCACAAGACAAGCCTATTGTCAAATCTCAAGACTCATTAGGTCAAGGCAGATGACATCCCTTGAGATGGGACATATACTGTTGTCAACCTTCACCAGAGCTCTAGCTACACGTGGACCATACCTTTCGTGCCTAACTGGCCCAGACCCCACAACCCAGAGACATAGCCTTTCCCAAGCAGGGGCAACAATTCAAAGTCCCTTGTGTGCATTGTCTTGAAACAAAGGATATTCCAGATCATCTTAATTTTCCTCGGGCCCAAAGCGAAAAGATCTCGGTACAGAGAGTTGAGCTCTATGAAACAAACTACATCTTTCAGATGCACTCAGGATGCTCGGAGCCCAGTTAGGACATGGTTTCCATGACAACCAACACATGCATAAAGCTTTGATGTTAATGGCCACATCCCACGGGAGATGGCATAACTTTTTAAGCCCTGAAATTTCTAGGGGGTTCTTTATAGACAGCCTTGAAGAACTGTGCTTTATGGTTATAAAATTCAGAACAGAGTGACTATAAGCGTGATTATTTACACAAGGACCTGTATTCCAGTGGCTTCCTCAGTCTTCCTCTACAGCTCAGATTTCATCTGCACTACACCTGAAAAAAGCCTCCCACCTTCTCCATGTTTCCTTCTACTTCCAGTTCTTAATTAAGAAGCCCAGAGGCTGTGGCTCTGACTCTGGCAGGGTTTTATTTGTCAGAACTTAATAGGAACAACAGGCTTGTAAACACGCAGGACTTAATAAAAGAATATAGATTTTTTAAACTGAGAAAGCCTGTACTATTCTGCATCTGCAGAGTTCATCAGAGGTGGGCTACAGGGATCCAAAACATAAGTAGATTTTGTCAAGCAGTTTGGGGAATCGTAGCTCCAGGATCTCAGACTGCACGTGTGCGGTGAGTACCCTGGAGGCTAGTGGAAAGGCAGTGGGGACCATGTCTGCTTTCCATGTGTTGTGGACTCTACAGTCTTCACCTTATCTCACCTGCACAGTCTCCTGGCAAACTGTTACTGATCCCACTTTAAAGATGAGGAAACTGAGGCTTGCTCAAAGATGCACAGCTAATAAGCAATGCAGCAGGAGCTCGCACCCCACTCTGTTTGACTCGAAAGCCCATGTGTTCAGCAATAGGGCCATCGTGCCTCCAGTTACCAGGCCAGGTTTTGGGAAACATTGACCAATATCAAAGTTCAGTTATAATAGGAACAACTTACTCTCCATGAGGTCAATGCCTGTAGGGTCAGATAACATGTGAGTGATGTGGATTGGGTGCAAGATATTAGGGAAGAGAGGACTAGGGTAAACTGGGAGACCAAGACCATTTCTGTCTAAAAGGGATGCCCTTGACCATCTCCATCCAATTGTCAGTATTACAGCTACAAATATTTTCAAGAAAATTTTTTTTTCAAGAGAAATTTGCAATCTGATCCTCATGTGAAAACTTTCCCTTTTGAAAAAAAATGGCACTAATTCATTTTTTAACCCCCTACAAGCCAAACAAAACACATTCTGGGTACCAGTCAGTATTCTCTGCTCTGGACAGATGTGGGTAAAACCGCTCTCCGTCTTCCTTACTTTCATAGCCCAAGGCCCTAGAACAGTGCAAGGGAGCTCAATAAATAATTGCACAGCAAATGAGTGAATTCCCAAACCAACGATCTGGGGAGGAGCGAAGAAGTATCAAGCCCTGGCTGTCAGATGCAGAGTCCTTCCATCAGATCCAGGGCTGCCCAGATGGCTGGGAAAGACACAATGTGATGGGAAAACCCACAAGCAATCCCAGAGAAGTTTGATTGGGGCCGGGCATTGCTCACAGGTTTTCTTCCATAAGGCAGTTGGTCTGAGAACTGGGTGAGGCTAAGTTACCTCCCGAAGGTGGGGTCATCAGGGCAAAGAGGGTTGGGAATGAGAAACCTGAGCTGTCTCAACTAACCTAGTTCCTCTTTTCCAGTATGTTCCCTCTGCCCCAGGTATCCAATCTGTGAAATGGGATGGATGGGATATACAAGTCCAAAACATGGAAGGAGTTAATGAATTCATGGATCGTAAGTTACCTGGAAATTGTTTACAGAAAGGCATCCCTAAGTATTCGATGCAGCCTATAAATATGCCAAGAAAATTCTGAGTCCTCTTTGGAAATTCTTCAATATTTCTGGTTAAAAAGTTAGATGAAACTAACAAAGGAGTTTCCCAATAAAAACCTCCCAAAGCCTCCATCTGCCCTAGTTTACTTTCAAATGTGAAAAGGATCTCATATCCTCTGTGCTTTAAATGTAGGTATACCTTTTTTTGTAACAATAACCCAAAAATCAATAGTTAAACAAAAACTAAGTCTTCATAAAAAGATGCATTTCCAACTCTACAATTAGACTTCAGTATATTCAACGGTAAGGCAGACCTCACTGGCTGGAACTTTATCCCAGGACAACAGAGGAAACCCCGTGTACCCAAACTGTCACCAGCTGCCACTAGCTGGGGTGCTGGCCCAGTAGACAGGCTGGGCTTCTCTTCTGTGTCTACGACCAGTGAAGGGACACGGCTTTGCTGATCCCCACTGATTACGCCTCGGTTGCATTGTTGGCACAACCGAGGTTCTGGTTCTCCAGGCCCTGGTGCTGGCATTGCTGGTGTCTGAGCTTACCAGCCATCCCGGCTGCTCAAGTCTCAGGACACACGTCCCTTTTTTAGCTCCCAAGGGAGCACGTCTGTCCTCTGGCTCCCAAGAAGCGATTGTGACTGAACCATATCATCTTTTTAAACTAAAGAGAAAATATTACTCACGAGCCAACTGTCCATCCTGTCCAAGCCCATCCTCACTTGTTCACCATCTTCATTCAACAGCACAACGCGCTCCTCTAAGCCACCAATCAGAGACCGCTTGTGATGGCATTAAAACTACCAACGCTGGTTTCCCATCCTCCCAGACATGTCCCCATAGCACTGTGTCATCTTTTTACAGTTTCAAAAATGAGTTTACTGACCTTTAGGAAGAGCGGGAGAAGATTCAACAGGCTCTTCTGACGTTCAGCGGGGCTTCTATACGCCTGCTGCTGGTATTCCAGAAACTTCCTTTCTAGCATCTCCCAGAGGGTGGTGGGGCCAGGGGTCTGCCCTCCTCGTGGGAAGTCAGGCTGAGCAACATCGGGCTGGCCTTTATTTTTGGAACCTGGATCCTCAGCTCTGTCTTCAGCCTTCGGAACGTCTTTCGCCTCCATGCCTCAGCAAAGCAGCTCTGAGATAGGAACAAAAAAGAAAGATGAACTGTCCTGTCACAGCACTTCCTGACGAGGCTGATTTGTGGGACAAGGTACCACACTCATTCAGTCCAGTTCCTGTTGAAGATGGTTCCTCTAAGAATCTGAAACTGACTGAAATAAGGAACACTTCTTAAAAAAGAGATCCGAATTTAGATATGACTCATACTGACAGTCTAACGTGTGCCAGGCACACTCACGAGAGATGGGTATTCTTATTTTTTCTATATGAGTAGGGGAACTGGCCAAAGGCACCTGGGCAGTGAGCCATCCAGTTGAGATGCAAACCTTTAACACCAAAGCCTGTTTTCTTATCACCTGATGTTCCTCCTCCTTAAAACTCTGAGTAAATAGAAGAGGCACATGTAAATGTCTTACCAATATATACAGGCATGTAATTCTCTATCTTCCATTGTAACTTCCTTCCACCACACGAGTCTAAAAGGATGTAAGTTCTTCATTCTCAGCATTATTTGCTTCTCACTCAGTAATTTTAGAGGGCTTTGTCCTCAAAATGACTCTCTAAACCTCCAAGTTAACTTACAGAAACTCCTCTGACACAAATGAATTTATTTACAAAACAGAAACAGACTCACAGACACAGAAAACAAACTTATGATTACCAGGGGAGGAGGAGGGGGGAGGGATAAATTGGGAGTTTGAGATTTGCAGATACTAACTGCTATATATAAAATAGATAAATAACAAGGCCCTACTGTATAGCACAGGGCACTATATTCAGTATCTTGTAATAGCCTATAATGAAAAAGAATATGGAAATATATATATATATATATAATATATTATGTATAACTGGGTCACTATGCTGTACACCGGAAACTAACGCAACATTGGAAATTGTACTTCAATTTTTTAAAAAAAGAAATCCTGATAATGCACACAAAAGAGGATCTGGGGTTAGCAGACCCGAGGATAGGAACGTATGAAATGAGACCAGCCAAAGGCTGATATGCCCAATAGGCAGCTTCTAGAAAGTACCTTTATTTGTGTTCTGGCTTTTCAATGGTCATCCTCTGAAGCTGAGTCATGACTGATTCACAGCACAACAAAGGTTTATTGTTTGTTTGTCAGGAGTGCAGGAAACATAAGCAGGGACCAGAGTGTCCAGCTGCCCTGCAAGAAGCCTTCCCCAGTCACAGTGTCACCACATAGGAGTCCATCCTGGAATCTGGCCAGCGACCAACAGCCACCAATCGAGAGAGAGCAACCAGACAGATGGACACAGAGGTGGACCCCCTGGTGTTTTGCTCTGGGCTACAGCAGCTGAGGGGGCACGTCATGCTTTATTTGTAACCCAAACACCCACCCCTTGTGACTAGAGTGGGAGTTAACTCAGGGTCATGTGGCCAGACGAGCCCTCCCCCTTTCTCAACCTGGAGGTACAAGACTCCCTGAGTCCCTGGCCCTTTTTCTGTCACACATGCTTATTAAGCTCAGCCTTGATTTGTAGAAATCATTTCCTTACAAGAAAGCCATGGACATTCAGTGTCAAAAACTAGGAAGGGAAAAAAAAAAGGAAGAAAATCAAGCTGGCCCATATCCAGAAAAATGACCGCTGACACTCAGGTTTTCATCTACATTGTTTACTAAAAACACCCTCATGATATTGTGGAAGCACACTTTTTATTTGTACTCTTGCTTTTGTTGGTGGCTTGGCTGGGACTTGGTGGGGGCTTGTTTGTTTCCATTTGCGGGTTGACCCTCAGGGGCAGGTGGTGGGGAGGGGCTCGCATTCCTGAAGTCCCAGCATCTTCTCTTCCCTGGACCAGCCTTCTCTCTGGCTTGGATGGTTCATCCACTTTCTCCCTTGGCTCTTCACCCCCCATGCCCGTCTTCCCCACCCAACCCAGCCCACCTGCTTGATAGCAGGGGTCCTTACAAAACTCGCCACAAGTGCGTGATTTCCCAGTGCTTGCACTTTAAGTTCCCCCGATGACCTTCTGCCTCTTTTCTCTGTTGACTGTCTCGCTCAGCATTACGACTTCCGACCTAAGCACGTGGCTCTGTTTGTCAACCTCATTTCCTCTAACTGCTGCTCCATGTTACAAAGTGGGCATCACGTGCCTATTTGATTTGTTCCGTCCACACTGGAGGGTTCGATCGCCGCCGACTTCCCGCACTGCCCTCCCTCCTGCCCTGGACCGTCCCACACGCCTCCCCACGTGGAACTGCACGTGACTGGCTCTGGGTGTGAACCCGGGGGCCAGAGGGCTGTGCCAGGAGTAAATGCCTCTCAGTTCAGCTAAGTACCACCAACGAAGATGCCTCCAGGGAGCTGGCCTGGCATCACATCCCTCCCACAGGCTCCTCTGCCATCTCCTTGACACCCCTGTTTGGCATCACTAGGCTTTCTAATGTTTGTCAATCTGAGCGAAGTAAAGCAATCCCTCACTGTCATTTTGATTTGCGTCTCTCTAACTTACTAATGAGTCTGAGCATCTCTTCATGTGCCTCTTAGCCTTTTGGGTTTCCTCTTCTGAAAAGTGACTCTCCATAACCTTTGCTTATTTGTCCTTGCTTATCCTTTTCTTGTTGCCCTGAGAGGGTGTATTCTAGAACTCGATCCCTTGTTGCCTTTAAAAATCGCTCCTGTCTTCTCGCAATCCATTTTTTTCTCAAAAATTAGTTCATGACTTTCTTTTAGGTCACAAAGTAGTATTGTGACTATTTTCCGCAGCATTAAAGACCCCCTACAGCTTCATTTTTAATGGTGGGTGGTGGCTGTGGAGCCATGTGGCTCCTTTCTTTAGCTAATCCCCTGCATTTAGGCATGTAAGTCATTTCCAGTTACTCACTATTATAAACAACTGTGTCATAACAGGCCTCGGGTCTAAGGCTTTTCATCTATTCATGATGAAATAATGGATTGTAATACGTTCCTAAAAGGAAAGAGCTGGACCAAAAGGTAGGGGAAAATTTTAAGTTCTTGATGCATATTTCCAAATAGCTTCTCCCAAAACAATGCGCAGCCTTCCTACCAAGGGTGTACCAGATTTCGCACTTTCTTAGTTCCCAGTTTTTAACTCTTGCTGATTTGATGGATAAAAAGCAACGGCATCTTTGTTGTATCTCCCTACATATTCTGTTGGATGTGTTTCCATCCGTCTGCTGTTCAGTGTTCTCCCAGGCTCCCAGCAGTGGTTTTCTGGCATCAGATGCCAAGTGTTCTCAATTCCCAAGTGCCCTGTAGGAGATCTCAGCTACTCCCCCAGCTTTAATTACCCCTGAAAGCCACACATCCACTAAATGTTAACTCTGAAGGAAAACCATTGTGTCTTCATCAGAGGTTAGCACAAATTAGATGCTCAGTAAAATGTTACTATATACCCGAATAAATGAATGAACCTATATGCTGATGGCACCCAAATCTCTTCTCTATAGCCCAGACCCCTCTTCTAAACAGTTCTTTTTCTACTTGGATTTCTCCCAAACAGAAAGTCACTGTGTCCCAATCCAGCCTCCATCTCTGTCACCAACAAAGCCAGCCCAAGTCCAGCATGGACATCCCAACCTACAGGGTGGCTGCCGGAGCCAAGCTCCATTTGTCTCTATCCCATAAAAATAATTGTGTGGCCACACCTTTAGGTGCTACTAACCGATTCATTCAATAAAACATATCAGAGGGCCTGCTAACACACACGTCTCCAGGATCAGCAGGTGAGAAGACAAAGCGAGTATTGGGTCAGGATGTGAAGATGTGGTTCTGGGGATCACAGCTGAACATCCAGGAGAAATATCAGAGCCCCTCAGGTTGTCTCTGAGGTTAAGAAAGCATGCTTACTTAAGGGAAACACTTGCGTCACATTCCCTTCAACAGACAGAGGTTTTTGAAAAACAAAAATTTCTAACGAGTGGGGATCCGTGAATCCCATGGAGAAGACATCTGACTCAAATGTCAAGCTATGGCCGTGCCCCCTCCTGCCCTTCTGCCCATCACTGGCAGCCTGATTCAGTTCCATTTGTAAAAGAAAGGAAACGGGGAGTAGCCTCTCCGGGCTGCGTGAAGAACAGCAAAGAGAAACCATTCTAATCCACTTTGGCATCAGAAATGCCTCCTTACTTCTGTAAAAAGGTGCCAGCAACCCCTTCTTATCCAGAGGGAAAAAGGACAATTTGGAGGTAGGATCCCCGGGGGCCAGGGCAGGACTAGGGTCAGGTTGAGGTGAGTGAGGGACTCACTTCAAGCACAAGATTTAAGGGGGCGCCAAAATCTCAGCAGCCAAGATAAAGAACATTTCAATGCAAAACTTTTAAAATCAAAATTAATTTTTAAAAAAATCCCATGATGAACAAAATAGGAAAATTTTAAGTAAAGACAGGATCCAATCCTGCAGGTGCCCAACCCCATCCCACTGGCCTCCCCCTATGAGAATTGAAACTGAGAGTATTTTTCACAAAAATCAATAAGTTTAAACAAATATCCAGACTTCCTTGGAGTCTATTCTAATAAGTGCAGAGCAGTGGCCACAAGCACAGGCTGGAGCCAGGCTGCTCCGATTTGAATCCAGTGGGCTTAGACCAAGGATGAAACCCAACCCAGGGCAAGACGAGGCCCCGCTTGGTGCTGGCGAGCTGTCTCCCAGTTTGGATCAGGCTCAGGGTATGTGACACGCAGCCCAGTTCAATCATGTCTCGTCCATGTGCCCAACCAGGCAGACCAGAGGCCCTGCTTTTCTGCAGCCTGTGTGAGGCAGCAAGAGAGAGGCAGCCTTGCAGGCACCTGCCCGTTCACGCAGCCCCAGGCTGAGGGGAGTCACGGGGCTGGGGCAGGAGCCAGAGGGCTGGAGTCCAGTCTCAGCTTGGCTACTGTGCCGCCTTAACCAAGTTACTTCCCCTCTCTGAGTCTCGGTTTCTCCTCACTGAAATGGCCCTGTTGATCTCAGTTCCACCCTCTGGCCTTTATACGCCGACTAGAGAAGGGACACAGGACAGTGAGCCAGGGCAGGATGGCTGGAGAGGCACCTGAGTGGGCTGAGCCTGTGGGCTGTGTGTGGTGAGGGGCGTGGGTGCAATGCTCCCTGTCTGCACACCGTGTGCAGGGAGCCAGATGACAAGTCTGCAAGGACCCGAGGCTGATTGACTACTTCATCCCTGACTTTCTGAGGGGTGATTTTTCCAGCGGGTGAGAGTCTCAGGTTGTGAGGTGTGATTTAGCAGCCCTTGGAGCTAAGATGCCAGGGAGCTATTCTGGAGGAAATGAGCAAGAAAGTGTGTGGAGCCTCCCTCCAACGGGGCAGGTCAGAGGAAATGTGGGACTCGGTGTGTTCTCTGGGGACACTCAGACCTGATGACAAAGAGTCACAATGATAAAATCCAAGATTAAATTCTTCTCCCCCTTTCTTGTCAGCATATGTGACTCTTACACTTTCTGGATTGTACGTC
Source organism: Camelus ferus (assembly GCF_009834535.1). Taxonomy (NCBI): domain Eukaryota; kingdom Metazoa; phylum Chordata; class Mammalia; order Artiodactyla; family Camelidae; genus Camelus; species Camelus ferus. The sequence continues at coordinate 61,064,552 of NC_045706.1, read as the reverse complement.
CCAGGTGCAGAGGCCCCCAGGCCCTGGAGCTGGGGAGCTGGTAAACCAGATGATGCAGAACAGAACAGCAACTTCCCATGTGTGGCTGTAAAGGACCTGTTTTCCTTTCCACTCAAAAGTCAGTTCCTCGTTGTAGGTCAGCAGATCCAAACACTCTTGCTCCTTGTTCAGCAAGAGCCCGGCCTCAACCTGGAGCCCTCAGAAAAACATAACAAAGCCCTTCTTGTTCCAAAAACATGTGACTGGCGGGGCTCGGCCTTGCTTCCTTCTTCCCCACCATTTCACAGTAACAAGAGAGCTTACAAGTTCAAAGCAAATTGAAAGCTACCTGCACACCAGTGTTCACGGCAGCACTATTTACAATAGACAAGACATGGAAACAACCTAAATGTCCATTGACAGAGGACTGGATAATGAAGTTGTGGTCTATATATACAACGGAATACTACTCAGCCATAAAAAAGAATGAAATAATGCCATTTGCAGCAACATGGATTGACCTGGAGATAATCATTCTAAGTGAAGTAAAACAGAAAGAGAAAGAAAAATATCATATTATATCATTTATATGTGGAATCTAAAAAAAAAAAAGGACACAAATGAACTTATTTACAAAACAGAGCCAGACTCACAGACATAGAAAACAAACTTATGGTTACCAGGGGGGATGCAGGTGGGGAGGAATAAATTGGGAGTTTGGGATTTGCAGATACTAACTACTATGTTATAAACCAGATAAACAACAAGGTCCTACTGTATAGCATAGGGAACTATATTTAATACATTGTAATGGCTTATAATGAAAAAGAATATTAAAGGGAATGTGTATACACACACACACACACACACACACACACACACACACACACACACACACATATATATGAATGAATCAATATACTGAACACCAGAAATTAACACGACATTGTAAATCGACTATACTTCAATAAAAAAATTGTTTAAAAAAGCAAATTGAAAAGAGGCAGAGAGGGTGGGCAGTGGACAAAAGTCATAATAATAGGGACTCTCTGTTCACTCCACAGCCTACTTCAGTTAATCAGAAGCACTGGGGCAGATAAAGACATTATCATCAAAGAAATGTAGATTAAAACTATGGTGAGGAAAAAAAACCAGAGTGAGATACTAGGACACACCTATTAAAACATCTTCAAAAAATAAATAAAAACCGATCAGTGCTGGCAAGGGTGTTTAGCAACCACAACTGTTCCTCCGGCTGGTGTGAATGCAAATGGTATGGCCAGTTTGGAAGACAGTCTGGCAACTTCTGAGGAAGTTAAACATATACCCAACCATTACTCTTCTGAGTATTTACCCTGGGGAAATGAAAACTTACGTTCCTATCAAAGCCTATACATGAATGCTTAGAGTAGGTCTATTCACAGCTGCCCAAACCTGGAAACAACCCAAATTTCCACCAAGGGGTGAATGAATAAACAAGCAGGCATCTCTGTGCACTGGGACGCTTCTCTGCAGTAAAAGGGGACACACTATTGATCCACAGCAACCTGGAAGGATCTCGAGGGGCTTGTGCTGAGTGACAGGAGCCAGCCCCAAAAGGCTGCATACCGCTTTTTAACCCATTTACATTACATTTAGGAAAAGGCAAAATAAAAGGGACAGAAAATAGATCATTGGGTGCCAGGGGTTTGAGATAGGAGGGCAGCTCCAGAGGGGAGAAGGGAACATTGAGGGTGATAGAAATGTTCTATGCCTTGATCGTGGTGGTGGCCACATAGCTCTGTATGTTTGTCCAGAGGGCACATTACAAAGGGGAAAAATATTTTGTTTGTAAATCACACATCAATCAATCTGACATTAACAAAGCAAATGTTCTACGATGGAAAGAGCGCTAACAGAGAAGCTAGGAGCTAAGGTTTGGTCCCTCCCCTGCTCTATCCAGTACAACAAGGATGCACCGACATGTTTAATGGTAGTAAGAACTCCACTGTGCTGAACGCTTACTGCATCCCGGCTCTGCACCTTTCTCTCCATATCATCTCACGTTACCTTCACACAACACCCCATGAGGGAGCACACAAACAGGGGCAGTATTTTACAGGTGCTGAAAGCAAGGCTCAGAGAAGGTCAATCGCTTCCCCAGGTGACCACGAAGAAAGTTCTGTGTGTCTGAGTCCAAAGCCAACACACTTTTCCTTAACCCCAAATGCCTCCTTTCTCGGAATGTCTCCAGCTGGGGACAGGATCAAATCTCCTGTGAACATAAGCCACACTAAGGTAGAGGGCTCGTTCGGGGTCCCTCCCACGCCTCAGTCTCTTTGTTGGGGCTGCACCCCAAGTTCCCATCCACTATTCCATCCAATTAAAAAAAAAACTATAGAGTTGACCCTTGAATAAATACAGGGATTGGGGCGCCAACTCTCCACGCAGTCAAAAATCCCCATGTAACTCAGTCAGCCCTCCACATCTGTGCTTCAGCATCCATGAATTCAACCAGCCATGGATGGTTTAGTACTACTGTATTTACTATTGAAAAAAAACCACATATAAGCAGACCCACACAGTTCAAACTTACGTTGTTCAAAGGTCACTTGTATTTTTATAAGTGGTCATTTTGTCAAATTAGACAAGACAGGTCAATTATGAAAAGTGAAAGGATACCCTCCCCTACCCCACACACAAAACTCAACAGATACTGGTATTCCCATGTTTACAGCATGATGATTTACAACAGCAAAAAGGTGGAAATGACCCAAACGTCCATCTGTGGATGAATGGATAAACAAAATGTAGTCTATCCATGCAATGGAACACTATTCAGCCTTAAAGAGAAAAGGAATTCTGACACACGCTACAACATGTATAAACCTCGAGGGCACTATGTTAGGTGAAATCAGTGAGTCAGAAAAAGGCAAATACTGTATGATTCCATACATGACGATCTCGAATCATCAAATTCATCCAGACAGAAAGTAGAATGGTGGTTCCCAGGGGCTGTAGGGAGGGGAGACTGGGAGTTAATATTTAATGGGGACAGAGTTTCAGTTTTGCAAGATGGAAGAGTTCTAGAGATGGATGGTGGTGATGGTTGCACAACAGTGTGAGTGGACTTAATGCCGCTGAATAGTGCACTTAAGAATGGTTAAAATGGTAAATTTTGTGTTATATGTATTTGATCACAATCAATCAGTCAATCGATATTAAAGGAAGAGGGTATAATTCTTCTAGTCTCATGACTCTAATAAAATAATAATGACAGTAATAGCGCCTGTCGAATGGTGACTCCACTCTGGGCTCTGGGCTGAGTGCTTTGCATGCGTGAGCTGACTTAATCCTGCCCCCAGCCCCATGGCACGGGGACTGTCCTGACCCTCCCTTAGAGATGAGGAAACAGAGTCACTGTGAGTTCCAGTAGCATTTTTCACAGCGAGTACACAGCTGTGTACTAGCATTAGTACCACTTCTAGTGCCAACGTACACAGCTAATATTTTCAAGGGAGGGGACGTGAATTCCCCTCTGGCCCAAGACCTCAGTATACGTTTGCTATTGGAAGGACCATGGGGAAATCAATTATGGAGGCTCTGTGTTGCACCCCTGGGTCGGCCCTGGATGGAAAGGACAGACAAAGTATGGAAGGGGAGGTACAGTGAGGCTCAGTGACAAGATCAGAGAAATCAGAGCTAGAAGTGGCTTGGACAATATAAGCCCCAAGAACTTACAGAAAGTGGGCTGGACCATTGACGTTTCTATAGGAGGTGGTGCATGGCCCGAGAGCACAGCTTCCATGATGCACAAAGGAAAGGAGTAAAGGGTAGACATGGAGACTAACATCAAGGGAATGACTGTCTCGATGTTTCCATGTGGGTCCGTGAGGAAAGAGGTGACAGGAATTCAGCATACCCTGAGCCTTCACTTCCCTTTGAAGTGCCCTGCCTGGCTCGGCAGCCAGCATTCAGGTGGTTCTGGGAGGTGAACAATCAAACCTCCAGCATGAACCCTGTCCTCCGGGAGAAGGCATTCCGGAACTCAGTTGTCCTAAAAATTGAGACTTTCCGATTCAAGAGGTCTGGGATGAAGCCCAGGAATTTGTGTCCCTAACAAGTTTCTAAATGATGCCAAGGCAGCTGGTTCAGGGACCACATTTTGAGTACCACTGCCTGAAGAGATGCCTTGATTCAGAAGGCCTTTGGAGGCAGAGATGTGTCGTTACCTAGGTTTTACCTAGCGTTACTGCAAGTCCTGACTGCCCCTCTTCCCTACCCCCAGACACTGGACCAAGAGAAGAAACCTGAAAAATGCTGGTGAGAGAATGAAGCAGCTCCCCCACTATACCCCTCTTCCCAGACAGCCCCAAGTCAGGAGGAGAAGGCTGGAGGCTGGAGCGCAGCCTTACTGAGGGCCTGTACTCCAGGCATCATGCACACGCTCTCTGGTCCACACAATGACCCCACAGGCTGGATGCAGGGATGCTGTTTTCAGATTAAGAGACTGAGGCTTGGAAGTGGAAGCTGGCCACTTGCTGAGGCCTGGGGCTGTCTGCCTCCAAAGCCTCCCCTGGGTGGTCCAGCACCTCAAAGACCATCCTCTTCCCTGTCTACCCTGTGAGGAAAGTCCTTGCCCATATCGAGAAGTTCAGGAATTCCCCTGAAGACTCAGGTGGAGACCCGATTGGCAGGAACCAGGCAGGTTGGGCAACCCCTCCCATCACCTGCAACACTTCCTTTTTTCTGACTCCAGTCCATGCACTCCTGGTCAGAACACACCTCTGCGGTTTTTGCAACAGCAACCGAATATAGGAACCCACAGTGTCCTAGGGAGGAGACCCAGTTTTATATCTTGGTATGTGTGTCAACTTCCATGTTGCCAAAAATGGCCAGGGAGCAGTTCCCCTGGCCAGACCCTCAAAGCTTAGCTGCAACTGAGCTATCACTGTCAGCACAAAGACAGGGGCTGGTGACAGCATAGCTAACAAGAAGCCCAGCCCCCATAATCGGGAGCCTCCCCAATGAGGGAGTTAATTGGTGGCTCGGCCTCCACTGGAACGTAAGGAAATGCTGCTTAAATAAAACCAGCCATGGGGAATAGGGGGTATAGCTCAGTGGTAGAGGGCACACTTAGCATGCACAAGGTCGTAGGTTCAATCCCCAGTTCCTCTATTAACCAAAAAAAAAAAAAAAAGAAAGAAAGAAAGAAAGAAAAGAATGTATGCATTTTTTAAAAAGGAAAGATGTGGGAAAAAAAAAAAACCAGCTGTAATTGAGTGGACATCTACTAACAGGGCCATCAGTGTTCTCTAATCTTACAAAACTTGTAAAGGACATATGATCATGCCCAGTATACAGATGGGAAAAGCAAGACTCAGAGAAATTGAGATTCAGAGAAAATAGGTAACTTATTTGCAATCAAACTGCTAATAAGCATCACAATAAAAGTCAACCACAGACTTTTCTGCCTCTAATGCCCCCCCGCCCCCTTCTAACACTCCAGGTTGGCTTGACATAGTGGTAAACGGTGGTAAAAACAGACCTTGGGGGTACCTTGGGTACTAGCTGGAAACTCTAGTTTCAGCAGGGGTCTGACCCCTGGCTGTAGGAGGTCTAGCCCCAGCTCCGCCATCTGGCCCCCTCACATCGCAGACAAGCAGGCCTGGGGCAGGACCCTGTGGTGTCACCATCCCCTCCTAGGAAGAGGTGCTCTCTGGGACCCACGAGGTCAAGGGTTCATCAGCCTCGGCACAAGGTGGGCACCGGCTGGCCAGTCACTCCTGGGCTGACACCAGCAGCACACCGCGCATTAATCACTCACCCTCCAGTCTAGTCCCCAGAGCTGCCCTGGACTTGAAAGCTCACAATTGAGACAGCAGAGAGACCAGCGAGGAAGCAGACAGAGTTGGGTAGGAGCTGGGCAGGGATATACCTGGCTGTGGGGCACAGAGGAGGCTCATGGCTCAGCCTGGGAGGGGTGGGGTGGACTGGAAGGGCTTCTCAGAAAATATGGTGCAGGGGATGGTACTGAGAATACTCCAGGTAGCATGCATGTTTGGGGACATGGGTGGGGTTCAAAGAGGCTACAGCACAGGGAGCAGGGAACGGGGTAGGGGTGTCTACAGTGGAAGGACCACGAATGCCCATAATGGACATGGACTTTGCTCCATGCAGTGTCCTGGGGTTATCTGTGGGGCTCTCAGCAGGGAGCATCACTGTGGAGCACGGAGACCCTCTGTTAGATGTGGGCCTGCCCAGCGGGCCAACCCCTACCCCTAGGTGCTCACAGCCTTCGGGGGAGAGGAGGCAGAAAAAAGGATGCTACAAAAGGATGCTGGAGCAGGAATCCAGCACTAAGGGGGCAGAGGGAAGGAGCTGGTTATTGAGGGTGAGATGGGGTGGGGTGAGAGTGGGAGACAGAAAGAGCAGCTTCACAGAAGCAGGGGCTTTGGAGAGGGAGCCAGAGGGAAGGGGAGTAAGACTGTGGACGGGCCAGAGAGAATTGCTCCCAGGGGAAGGACACTCAAAGGGACAAGAGAGGTGAGGCTGAACCACAGGTAGTTTTGTGCCACTGGGAGGGAGGCAGGAGGGGAGTAAGATGGAGAGCACGGGCGGAGGCCAGGTCATGAAGGCCTCCAGATGCTGCACCTCCAGTGGGGTCTGGCCAAATCACCTGTTCACTCATACTCTGACCCTTTGCCTTTACTCAAGCATCTCCTCTGCCTGCGATGCTCCGCCCTCGGCTCTATGCATCCTATCCTGCCGCCTTCCGAACACAGTTTCTGGCTGGCCCCCTGGGCACACGCTTCTCTGATGGCCCAAGCAAGAAATAACTCTGCTCTCCAACTTCCAAACTCCTCCCACCACTGGGCCATTCTGTGACTGGGAAGCAGTCACCCTCAGCGGGTGACAGCACTTCCCGGTCTATAATGCTGCACGCACACCTGATCTCACCTAGTCATCACACCAGGGAGGGCAGAATTAAGGTCCCCTCCCCCACCCCCATCCTGTCCCCCCACGCAGATGAGAAGGGGAGCCTGGGAGTGAAAATCACTGTGAGCACACGTGACTTGTGGAGTCACACAAGATAAAAGCCCACAGTTTGCAATCCCCAAATTTATCACTGTTACTCAGTACCTTTTGCCTGTAACTGTGGCACTCATCGCTTTCCTTGTGCTATCATTGTTTATAAACACACTTTATCTCTCGCATTTCTGTATGTCTTCAATCCGGAGATTCTAGCAATAGAAAATGCTACAATTATTTAATTAATGTTGGGGGTATTAAATACACAGGTCAAAAAATGAGACTATTCAGACACTTAAAAATTGTGTGCGGAAAGTTTTTCTTGGAAAGAGGGTGGTATTTTAGACAGGTGATGGGGGTGTCCCTATCCACAAGGGGAAGCAGTAGAATCACTCTGCAGGGTAACTTCCCCCCAATTCTTTCCCCAGTCCCAAGAAGGAGCCACTGACCCGTATGGGTTACCCTCATACGGTATATGTATTATTTGCATAATGAAATGCTTCCTGGAGACAGGCGCTTGAAAGGGAAAACTCAAATAAATAACAGGACTCTGTTCTGATTCGTTGGGTTTCTTCCTTTTGAATGTCTGGACACTTGCCCACCCTGACTGTCCTGGCTCTTTTCTCCCTCTTGGCTTCCCTCAAAGGTGGTGGTGGCCACCCTGTGCAGCTGCGCATGCGCTGGGTGCCCGTTCCCTGGGAGCCTCAGGCACCTGCGCAGGAGAGGGAAGCCCTGTTGCCCAGTCTTCAACATCTTGGGCTGTGGCACCCTAATTATCGATCCTTCCATTCGCTTCTAAAGGACAAGCATTCAAGACAATGGACATAGAGCTGCAGGGTCAATGAGCTCCTTTGTAACACTTGTCTTCCAACCACCTACCCCTCCGCCGGGGACACCTGCTTTTTGCACCTGGGGCCACTCTCAGTATCATCTGGTCCACAATCAGAGACCAGGGGAAAGCCCTGTGGGCTTACTGTAGCGTGTTTCAACATTATTCACTTCTGATACGCTCTGACCACTCCAGAACACAGTTTCCTTTTATGTGCATATCTTTTTTCAATCTTTTACTGTATATCTCTTTATATTTTGTGCATATCCTTTAAAGCTGCTATTGGAGTGCTACTTGGGCAATTGTCTTACTATTATATTGAAAATACAAAAACCAACAAGTGTTTCCTGCTCTTTTTTTTTTTTTTTGCAAACTATTTTTCACACCCAAGCATATTTTACTTTTAATTGATGTATAAAGTTCTAATATATTAATCGTCCATCATCATGCCATAAATATAGTGTATGTTGCTCTTTTCCTTAAATTATCAGATTTAGTGACCAAGAAGCATCCTTTTGGTCAGCAGCCCATAATTGCCTCTTTTACTCCCTAACAATGGGATGCTCAGGGTGCCTTCACGTTGTTATGGGTAATGCTGAGAGAAAGGATTTCCTGCACCATCTTTTTATTTGTGGTGAATTATCTATGAAGATGAATTCTCAGAAGGAGGATTAACCATTGGCCGAAAGGAAGAGCAGTTTTCACACTTTTGCCAAATGTTGACTATTCCTCTCCAGAAGTGTTTCCTCAACCTTTTGGTGGCAATGTTCCTAACTCAAAGCATGCAGGCTTTAACATCAGATGAAACTAGGCTCAAATCCCAGCCAAGGCACTTACTGTCTGAGGGCAGAGGACCTTATCTCTCTGAGCCTCCATTTTCTCACCTGTAAAATGGGAGAGATGAAACTGATCTCACTGGGGATTAAATAGGATTGTAAATACCACTGCCCTCCTACCCAGTGTCTGGCTTATTGTAAATACTAAATCCATTCTTCTTACCCTCCATATGTCTTTCTTCTTGGAATTGTTTGGGACAAGTGGCTTTTCACTTCTCTATTTCCCATCCTTCTGGAACCATATGCCCCATGATAGCTTTAGCTCTGGAACCAGAAGTATCATTTCTCTGAAGAGTGTTGCCCAGCAGAAATATAAAACAAGCCACATATGTAATTTTAAATTTGGGTGCAGCCACATTTTAAAAAGTAAAAATACATAGGTTATATTCATTAAATTTATTTACATAAATAGATTTTAAATATATTTTATTTAACCCAATATATCCAAGATATTTTCATTTCAATAGGTAATCAGTATTTTCAGTATTAACGAGGTGAGATATTTGACATGTCTTTTGTTGTTAATATCTTTGAAATCTGATGTGCATTTTACAACTTATAGGACATCTCAATTCGGACTGGCTACTTTTCAGGGATGGCTGCAGGCTATTGCATTGAATAACACAGGTCTGGAATTTGAGACTTAAGCATTTACCAGGTGCAAAGGGCTTAGACTTGTGGCCTGGAGACATAATTTTGGATGCAAGTTCAGGTGCATTTTGATGGTTTGCAGCCCTTGGAGGGAGACAACAAAAGCAAAGCCCTAGTTGTAAATAAAGTGGACATGAGCTCTGTAGTGTAGCTCAAGGAACTCTGAAGAGCACATCTTCCCCCTTCCCTTCCTGCACAAACTATCTCCCCTCCTGAAACCGAGTCCCCCTAAAACTGAGTTCCTCTGTGGAATTGATTATGAATGACCTCTCTATCTAAAACTTTATTCCCTTTCTTGTCCCACACCTGTTCCCCTCAGGAATGAGCAGTAACAAAAGAAAGGGGGGACTGAATCCAAGCAGGACCCTGCAGGGTCTTCCTGGGTTAAAACAACAACAGCAACAACAACAGCAAAACACACCCTCCATGTCTCTCATGTCTTATTTATAGGGGGTAAAAGGTTTTAGTCTCTTTGGCCTTCTTTGAGTTCCAAAGAGCAGGCTCAAGCAGTTAAAAATCAGGACAGTAGAGTCACAGGACTCTGTTCTTCTTGAAGGGTTATAGAGTAACAATCTGATGTGTATCTCTGAGTCCTTCTGCAGAAACTAAGATCCCCACACGGGTAGAGGATGGTGACTACATGCTGATCATAGCACATAGACCCCAGACTGGCTGGAACCAGAAGGTTGATGATTGAGATTTCCAAAACATCACTCCACTACTAATCAATCCCAATAAGGTCCACAAGCTGATCATGCATCCTTTGGACCCTCTCCCCTTTACCCTTTTTGCCTTTAAAAACCTTGTGTCCTGGCCAGCAGCAAGAAGCATTTGAGACGAGTCTAGATCTCCCATCTTCCAAGTTGGAACCTCCTCAATTAACACACCTTCCTCTGCTCCGGACTCCAACATTTTGGTTTATTTGGCCTCACTGTGGGTCTGGCTTGGGTCTGACAGCACTCCCTCCCTGACCCAAGGGGCCAAGTTGCCTTACTTGTCTACCATGAAGGCCACTTGTGAGCAGAGAGTGCCAAGAATTCTTTCCTCTATTTGATATTTTATAGGCATCTCCACCTTCATGTATGTTCAAACCAATATTCTGGATGATCACCACCTTGTAAATATGCTTTTTCTACCCTTGACCCAGCTCAGGGGACCCAGCTCAGTAAATGACAGTTCCATTCTCCTGTTGCTCTGGAGTCATCTTGAACCTCTCTCTCCTATATCCTACACTTACATTATTATCAAATGCCTCTCAAAAAACACCCTGAATCTCACCACTCTGACCACCTCTCATTATCCCTACTACTATGACTTTGGGGCAAGCCATCACTACCTCTAGCCTGGACCCATTACAACAGCCTCTTAACTGATAGTCTTTCTTCTTTGTTTGTTACCCATAGAAAGTGATTTTTCTTTAAAATGGGAGCATACATCAGCAAGGGTCAAAAAAACGTATTTTTTAAAATAATTGCAATAATATCAAAATATAAGCCATTTAGGAATAAATATAGGCAAAATATGCACTAATTTAATAAAGAAAATTATAAAATTTTATTTGAATACTTTAAGGAAGACCTAAATAAATAAGGAGACAAACCATGTTCATGAATTGGAGGAATCGTTTTCATAAAGGTATCACTTCTCTCCAAATTATATTTGCTATAAAAATCTGAACATAACTTTTTTGTTGAATCTGATAAGCTGATTCTGAAATTCATGTAAAGGAAGAAAGAACCAAGACTGTCAAGACAGAATGAAAGAATAAAAAAAAAAGAGGAGGTTCTTTCCAGATTTCAAATTTTATTATAAGCCCCTAGTTAATAATATTATTTAGTGTTGGTATATAAGCAGCTCATATGACTCAATAAGAAAAAAATAAACAACCCAATCCAAAAATGGGCAGAAGACCTAAACAAGCAATTCTCCAAGGAAGACATACAAATACACAAGAGGCACATGAAAAAATGCTCAATATCACTAATTATCAGAGAAATGCAAATCAAAACTACAATGAGGTATCACCTCACACCAGTCAGAATGGCCATCATTCAAAAATCCACAAATGACAAATGCTGGAGAGGCTGTGGAGAAAAGGGAACCCTCCTACACTGCTGGTGGGAATGCAGTTTGGTGCAGCCACAGTGGAAAACAGTATGGAGATTCCTCAAAAGACTAGAAATAGACTTACCATATGACCTAGGAATCCCACTCCTGGGCATATATCCAGAAGGAACCCTACTTCAGGATGACACCTGCGCCCCAATGTTCATAGCAGCACTATTTACAATAGCCAAGACATGAAACAGCCTAAATGTCCATCAACAGATGACTGGATAAAGAAGATGTGGTATATTTATACAATGGAATACTACTCATCCATAAAAACAGACAACATAACTCCATTTGCAGCAACATGGATGCTCCTAGGGAATGTCATTCTAAGTGAAGTAAGCCAGAAAGAGAAAGAAAAATACCATATGAGATTGCTCATATATGGATTCCTAAAAAAAAAACCAAACAAAGCATAAATACAAAACAGAAATAGACTCACAGACATAGAATATAAACTTGTGGTTGCCAAGGGGGTAGGGGGTGGGAAGAGATAGACTGGGATTTCAAAATTGTAGAATAGATAAACAAGATTATGCTGTATAGCACAGGGAAATATATCCAAGATCTTATGGTAGCTCACAGAGAAAAAAATGTGACAATGAATACATATATGTTCATGTATAACTGAAAAATTGTGCTCTACACTGGAATTTGACACAACATTGTAAAATGATTAGAAATCAATAAAAATGTTAAAAAATATATTATTTAGTGTTGGCAAAGAGATAAACAAACTGACAGAAGAGAGAGCCCAGGAACAGACCCACTATACATGACAACTTGATTTACAACAGAGCTGTTGTAGATTAGTGGCTGAAAAATGCCCTTTTTGATTCATGGAGCGAAGACTCTTGGTTATCCATATAGGAAAAATAAAATAAAATAAAACATTACCCCTTATCTCACACCACACAGAAAAATCATTTCTAGGTAGGACTAAAGACTTAAATATGGAAGGCAAATTATTTTTAAAATTTTAATCACGTAAGAGAATAATTTTATGAAATTAGGGTGGAGGAGAATCTCTCAGACAATGCATAACACGTATATATCATAAAGGAACGTATGGATAAATTAAGCTTATTTGAAATTAAGAAATTCAATCACTAATAGAAATCACAAGGACCATAAGGAGACAAGGCAGAAACAAGAGAAAAATATTTACAACATACACAAATAACAAAGAATTAACATCCAAATACATACTGAATTACAGAAAACCAACAGGATAAAATACAAATGCCTTCAAAGAGAAAAAAATGTTTGACCGGGAGAAAGAATTTAGAATGGTCAATGAGCATATAAAGAGACGTCCAACCTTAGTAATTCAGGAAATGCATATTCAAAACATAGATGGCTTTTGATTTGCACGGAATTGGTAAAAATCAAAACTCCAACAGTATCAAATCTTGGTGAAGATGCGGTGCCACAGAAACTTTTACATATGCTGATGGGTGGGTAAAGTGGTACAACTGGTTTGGAAAAAGTTTTGAGATCATCCAGGAAGGCTAAAGATTTGTATACCCTACAACCCACCAATCCTACTTCTTGGGTTTATACTGTAGGAAATTCTTGCACACATGCCCCAAGATATATGTACAAGGAGAATCCTGTCAGCACTTACAAGTGCCAGCAGCACCTGGCACCTTATAATACAAAAAAAAAAAAAAGTAGAAATATCCCAAGTGTCCACTGGCAGTATACTGGAGGAGTACACATAGGTAATTCATGTAACAGAATACTATACAGCAATAAACATGAATGAATTCAAAGCACATGCAACAATATGAAGGAATTTCAGAAACATAATTCTGAGCAAATTAAGCAAGTCTTAAAAGAATATTTAATTCCTATTTACAAAGCTCAAAACCATGCAAAACCAAAAAACACATATTTAGCCGTTTAAATAGACAAGGTCGAACTATACAGGAACAAGTAAGCCCAAAATTCAGGACAACCATTTTCTCCAAAGAAAGAGACAAGCACATAGACAACTTCAATGATGCTGATAATCTGTAAAAAAAACACTGAGGTGGCTGCACACACAGGGCTCATGCCATTTTCATTCCTTATACGTATACACGTTCTCCAAGTCCTGTTTTCTGTCCACTCAACATTTCAAAGCTTCCCAAGTCTGAAGGGCTACGGCACAGGTCCTCACATTGGACAGGAAGACCCTTCCAGGCCTGACCCCACTCCACCGCCCTCTGGCCGGGTCACCTGGCACCCTCCTCCTCCTAGTCTGCCACTCTGGCCTCCTCCTCTGCACTTGGCCTCCTCAGATCCACCCCGCAAAGAACGCTTCTCAGAAATGGACACAGCTCAGGCCTTCCCTTCCTTCAGGTCTCCACTTAGAAGATATGTGCCTTCTGGGGCCTCCTGACCCCTGCTTCCTACCCTCTGAGCTCCAACCTTCTGGCACCCATGGCGCCAAGCACCACCCACCCCTGTCCACTGACTCTACTGTCTCAAACAGCACCTGGCAGGAACTGTCTCTCAATAAATATTCCTTGAACACTTCAAAGGATGACTATGCAGAAAATCAAATTAAAATGGACACTTTCCCTGGAAATGGTAATACATGAAATTCTTAGTTGCCAGATCAGTTCCTCATGCTTCAGAGAGGTTGGCCCAAAGGATTGGTGCAGCGTTCTATACGGTGCAATTTTAGGTGGGGAAAGAAGAGCTAATTCTCAAACCAGGTGATCCTGCTGATTTAGAAAATATTGACATTTCTAAAGTTTGATGTGATAATTCAGATGAGGAATGGGAGGCCCTCAGGGGGTACTTACTTACCAACCCCTCAGGAATGACCACAGGGCCAGGACAGAACCAGCTCTCTCAGTGACCAGTTCGGAAGTGGCCCCCGCCACGTGGGGGCTGGGCAGGGGAATCTCACAGCCAACCCCCTCTCTCCATCCCTGGACAATGGGCACAGACAGGCCCAGGTCCAGCCTCTCCTAGGTGGGACAGGTTATTTTTCTTAGCAGAACCCTGAGAACAGGCTTGACCTAAGGAAGAGGTACAGTGCTTGAGCCTGCCCTGGCTTGGCACAACCCAACAGGGACAGACAGACACCCTGGCAGACCCAGACATTGGAGTGGCCCTGCACATGCTTCCTGCTCCTCATCTTACCTCCTCTCCCACATCCACGAACCCAGATCAGGCACTGGAGCTCACATGGACTCCCAGGCTCAGCTCTCCAGGAGGTGGCCAGTCGGCCTGCCCTGGAAGATGGGACCCCCATGCCCACTTCTGGCCTGGCTTGGTGTGGCCAAGAGCAAAGTGACCTACCTGGAGTGTGTCAGTCAGGGCCACCAGACCTTGGATGGCGTGGGACCCCCCATCCCCAGCCAAACCCCTCCAGCTCAGGGGACGAGGACCCGGCCCAGAACCTTCAGTCTTTAACAGCGTTTCACTATGAATCACTTGAGCTGGGTGTCTGCTCACTTCCTGGAGAAAGCAGAAGTGGAGAGTCTGTAGACGCCTGATTCTGCCCACTTCCTGGCCATCAGCAGAGCTGCCTGAGTTCTAGTGGGTGACCTGGGCCCTGTAGAAAGGCCACTTAGGGCAGCACAGTCAGGCAGTGCTGGGTGGGGGCCAAGGACAAAGAGGGAAAGCTAATAAGAGTGGACACAGAGTTCACCCCCGTGCTATTGGGCTGGACTTTGCTTCCCTGGGTCCCATGCTTCTCTCTGAGCCTTTGGTAAAATAAAGATAATAATGGTGTTTGGGTGAATTTAACTAGAGGTGTGTCTAAATACATCCACGGACACTGCATGACTTCATCATCTTCTTCCCTGAGCTTCTGGGTCCAGAGGGGAGCTTCCCATCTGGATTTCTTCCTCCTCCATCCTCAGACCTAACTTGTACCACTGATCAAGGGAGTCTTTAAAGATCAGATGGCCAAGAGTGGGTAATATCAAAGTGATGTTAAAAGAAAAGCTAAAGTAATGGAATAAAGTTCTCTGGAATTCAGTATCAAGATTCATATTTCTTTGGGTTTACTAGGTTGAATTGTTTCATATCCTCTATCCATAGCATCATCCATGTAGGACCAGCCAGCATGTCCATTCAAACACAATAGCTCCCTGTGTAACATGAGGAAGAGCAGTGATTAACATGAATGCCTGATGCTTCAAGCTAGCTCAGCACCTAAGAAATTATATATTGGGGAACAAAAACAAAATTAGGCAGAAGTTTTCTCAGAGACCATGGAAGTCCTAAGCCAATGGAAAGAGATCTCTAACATGCTAAAAGAAAAAAATTGTTAACCCAATTATTCTTAAAAAATGAGATGAAATAAAGTTATTTCCGGATACATGACAGCTGAAATCATTCATCTCCAGAAGACATGCACTATAAGAAATTCTAAAGGGTGTTTTTGAGGCTAATGGGAAAAGACCGGAAGGAAACATAGATCTAAGGAAAAGAGAGTACTATTAATGGCTAATATGTGAGCCAATATAAACTATATAATTTTTCTTGTCTTAATTTCTTTAAAAGATTGTAAGTGTTTAAAGCAAAAAGTGTCACACTGTACTTTTTTGAACTAGGAGACCTGCCCAGATTAAGATCTAGTCACAGACTCATGTCAACGCCACGCCCACTCCCCAACATGAGTCAGAGGTACCAACATCCCTTTTCAAGTTCTCATGTCTCATTCCATTGGCCATGGGTAGAAAGGAAGCTAGAATGGAAACTGGAGGGGCTCTGCAGAGGAGGGCACCACAGATCATCCTGAGATGTGCAGCAGGTGTGTACAGCAACACAGGTATCACCTTGTCAAGCCACAGTGGGCTCCATTTTTTTAAAGCAACAAATTAAGATCCATGGTTATACTCTATTCAAGAGCTGTTATGCTATAGTGTGTGCCATTATGGTGAAATATGTTAATTTTCTCAGTGTCTGATGTAAGACTCTTCCCTAAGGAGATACCTGCTTTTGTTGACTAAAATGATAGGTTAGGAGAGTCTGGGCTCTTAGGTTGAAAATCTGGGTTGAAATTCTCATTACTACACTGAAGGAGTTATCTTTAAGTCTGGTTCTTATTTGTAGGATGAGACTATTGCAATGTTGTAGGGAACAAATCAAGCAATATTTACAAGAGGATTTTTAAATGCTAAAAATGACTGTACCATTGTGAGTTGTTATTATCATTACTGAAAGAGTTGCCCATGCTAAGACATCAAAGCAACCAGGACAACTGTGAACTGCTCATGTAAATGTGTATTTTTGTTGAGGGGAAATGTGAGATTCTGTGATTTTTAAAAAATATCAAAAAATAGCAATTATACTTGTGCTTCCAGTTATGACAGGAGATAAGCTCCCACTGAAAGCAATTCTAAAATAGGGTAATATATGAGACAACTGTTTTCAGGTATTCAACAGCCGGCAGCATAAGACCACAAGGTGAGCCCCACAGTTGCTCTGGCTTTCTTCTTAGGGGTGCTTTCCTGCTGTGGTACAGGGAGGTGGACTCCCCAAAGGCAGTAATATCCTTGAACAAAAAAGGTGTAAGTCAGAGAGTTCCAGGCTTCCTGAGGGGTTAGAATTTTCAGGGCAGTGGCATGAAAGAGTGTGTTTTGTGGGAATTCACTGTGTATGTCCTTGGCGAAGGACCTGTATGTGCATGGGGTAAGACCCCAAGAGACCTAGCAGAGATCACCTGCTCCAAGGCTGAGAACTGGGTGGAGTGATAGAGATTGGGCAATGTTAGGAATGTTGATGTTCCACACCATCCAGAGTGGAGAGACATCGCTGAGCATCTTGGAATTTCATCCTAAACTCTGGAAATGCCAAACCTGAGAAATAAGAACTGCAGCCTAGAGTAGGAGCCACGAACTAGAACAAGTTCAAGCTTGAAATAGAAGAGCCCTAACAAAGAATAAAAGCAAGCCTGGCAGAATCAAAAGGATATTCTGGTAATTTAATTGTCAACAGGAAAGAACTCATCATCTTTTGAAGGAAGAAAGCATAATGCTACATCCCTTTAATGTGACATCCAGCATAAAACTAAAATTAGTAGAAATCTGAAGGAACAGAAAAAATGTGACCCATAAGAAGAAAAATAACTATCAATAGAAACAGACCCCAAGATAAGCAGATGTTGGAATTATCACATCAGTTCTGTAAAACAGCTATTAGAAATATATTCAAGGACTTAAAAGATAGCCATAATAATCAAAAGGGGGGAATTTTAGGAAGTAAATAGAAAATATAATATTTGGATGAAAGTGAAAAGCATATCTAAAATGAAAATTTTACTGATAGACCAACAGCAGATCGATGACTGCAAATTCAAAAAAAAAATCGTTAGTGAACTTGAAGATTGATCAACAGAAATTATTCAACCTGAAGGGCAGAGAGAAAAAAGACAAGACAAAGACACACACTCAGTTGCCTTTGAGACAACATTAAATGGTATAATATATGAATAACTGGGGTCCCAGAGAGGGAAAAAAACAAAAAGAGAAAGAGAAGAGAACAGTAAAAAATATTGAAGAAAAATGTTTGAAACTTGCAAAGTTAGTTGAAAATCAGTAAATTGCAGATACAGTAAGCTTCGTAAAGTCCAAGAAGGACAAGATGGATAGAAAACTACACTTAGGCACATCACAGTCAAGCTCCTAAAAATTTTAAAAATATATAATTATCTTAAAAACAGCCAGAGAGAAGAAATTACAAATTGGGGAACAAAAACAAAATTAGGCAGAAGTTTTATCAGAAACAATGGAAGTCCTAAGCCAATGGAAAGAGATCTCTGACATGCTAAAAGAAAGAAAATGTTAACCCAAATGTCCTTAAAAATATGAGATGAAATAAAATTATTTCCAGATTAAAGACAGCTGAAATCATTCGGAAGACTTGCACTATAAGAAATTCTAAAGGATGTTTTTGAGGCTGAGAACACAGATCTAAGAAAAGAAGGAAAGGAAAGAACGGCACAATTAATGGCTAATATGTGGGCAAATATAAACTATGTGCTTTGTCTTAGTTCTTTAAAAGACTGTAACTGTTTAAAGCAAAAAGTGTCGTGCTGTACTTTTCTGAACTGGAGTTTATACCATCTCCAGTTCATACAGTCATAGATGGAACATATATGAAAACAACCACACAAAAGATGAGGGAGTACGTGGAAACATGCTATTGCAAGCTTTTCGCATTTTACACGAAATAGTACTATATTAACTCAAAGGAGCAATAAAAAGTTGCGATACTTTATGTATAGCTTTGTGATGCAGATGTCAGGAAAGCTGAAGTTCAGTTCTGATGAACAAACTCACCCTAAGCATCTATTCTGGGCCAGATCCCAGCTAGACTCTAGAGAAACAGAGACGAATTAAGGCGAAGCTTCTGTAGAATTATTTCCTACAACAGCTGTTCCAGTGGGCAGGTGATTCTCCCATATATAATGATTCAGGAACTCAAACTCCTTTGTCCCTTAGAGTCTTGTTGTCATCTGCATCCAATCAGCAAAAGGTGAAAGAGAGAGAACAAGGCACATGTCCACTCCTAGAAGCTCAGCTCATAGGTGGCATGTATCACTTTGGCTCATATTCCATTGTAATCACATGGCCATATCTAACGTCAAGGAAGGCTGGGATGTGCAGCCCTGTCATGTGTCAGCCTTAACCTATCATTGGGGGAGAATGCACTGTGGTAGGCTACCAGCTCTGCCTTCAGAGAGCTTATGATCTAAGAACAATATACCAAAAAAAAAAAAAGTTAACAGTAGTTTCCTGACTTTCAAAATAAACCATGTTAATTTTATATGCGATGCAAAAAAGTATGAGGAATAGGAAATAAAATAAAATTATCAATACCCTGAATACCCTAAACAGCTAAGCCATAGCCATGGTGAGGACAGCAATTCATTCTTTTATTCCATATTTACCTGAGTATATTTCTTTGATCTTAATTTTTTTAAATAAATTTAAAATCAGGACATAAATTCTGCTTCATAACCTCTTGAGGGTCTTTTTTCACTTAATTCGTCATAAACAATTTCCCAGTTCATTATTACGGAAATTTGGGGTCAAGAAGAAGGAAGATTGTTTACGTAACAAGGGGATGTTTTTTAAAAACATGGAGAGAAAACAACTTCCTTGGAACTAGTTGGGTTTCCACATTCCCTGTGAGGATTATGATAAACTCTAGCAAAAGAGAGGGAATCCAAACAATATTTCCCCAGAAACAGAGGATGTGAGTCCGGGAGCAAATGGACAACACCTCCCAGGGCACCTGGAGCCCACAGGAACAATGCTCACTACTGCTGGTGACACGGGGAGACTTGGAGAAGTCTTGGGAGAGAGAATTGGAAAATTACAAATGGGTAAACACCTCCCTAATTTTCAAAAGATAACTGGAGGGTAAAATCTTCAACTCCAATTGGTCGTACTGACATAAAGCTAAAAAATAAAAAAGCCCTTCGAGAAGATAAAAGAATGCTTACAAGCTACTATTCAGCTAAATGCAGGCCATTCGACCCATTTCAATCACCATAATGATTCACCAGGACCAAGTCCTAAGCTGGGTCCCGCAGGCACAAGTAATAAATAAGAACGCTTTCCAAGGAGCTTGCAACCTAAGAACAACATTTAGGCTAAGCTCACTTATCTTTGGTGGATGAGAAGATACTGTATCACTAGGGATGGAAGCTTCAGTAAGGCATTGGATAAGGGCTCTCATGATTGACACTTTCATTTATTCCACTCCTGTCCCCTCAGCACCACCATGTGACTGACACTGTGTGAAATGCCTGGGGTGATAAGATCCAGTCTGTCCATGGGGAGTTCACAGACATCACACACACAACACACACACACACCATACAGATCTCAGCCTCTATACACAGCCACACACCTGTCATACCAAAACGGTTTTATTTTAGGGAAGTAGGAATAGACAGCTGACACTTCCGTTTAATTCTGAGCGCCTTTATGCCTTCACACCATTGATGTGGCACTGATAGAAATTAGTCCTCCCTAAAGATTCTCAGCTTTGGGGGAGATCTCATGGGGCCACAGTAAGGACATCACTGAGGAGCAGGCTTGAAAGTGGAGTGAGTGCAGCTTCTGGTAATAAGAAAGCAAAAGGAAATATTCTTTAAAAAGATTCATGAGAAACCAAAGCCTTTTCAAGAAATGGTGTTGAATAGATAAACAACAAGGTCCTACTGTGTAGCACAGGGAACTCTATTCAATATCTTGTAATAACCTATAATAAAAAAGAACATGAAAAGAACATATATGTACAACTGAATCACTATGCTGTACACCAGAAATTAACACAACGTTGTAAATCAACTATACTTCAATTTAGAAAGAGAGACAGTGTTGAAACAACATGGATATCCATGACAAAAATAAATTAGTCTCAACTCCTACCTCATACCATGTACAAAAAAGAAAAATCAAAGTATTTCTTAGATTGAAATGAAAAAGCTAAAGCCATTATGCTTCTAAGAGAAACAGAGGAGTATCAAGGCAACCTGAGAGTAGGGAAAGGATTCTTGGACAGGACACAGAGAGCAATAACTTTTATAAAAGAAAACATTTCCAACTGTTAGGAAATGAAAAGGCAAGTCACAGACTGGGATAAAACACACACAAACCCTATATCTGACCAAGGAAGGATCCAGAACAAATAAAGAGTACCAACAAATCAATAATTAAAAGCTAAATAATCACAATCTTCAGGTCCATCCATGTTGCTGCACATGGCATTATTTTATTATTTTTTATGGCTCAGTAGTATTCTGTTGTACAAATATATCTCATCTTCTTTATCCAGTCATCTGTTGATGGACATTTAAGTTGTTTCCATGTCTTGGCTATTGTATATAGTGCTGCTATGAATATTGGGATGCATGTATTTTTTCAAATTAAATTTCCCTCTGGATATATGCCCAGGAGTGATCTCCACTGGATCATACGGTAAATCAATTTTTAGTCTTTTGAGGAATCTCCAAAAAAAAAAAAAGCTAAATAATGCAATAAAAATGAACAAAAGACTTAGATACCAAAAATATATTTTAATTTATAAAAATATACATATGTATGTGTCTACATATATATGTAGACACACATAAATATACACAAATGGCCAAAGTACATGAAAAGGTGCTTAATATTGTTAATTACCAGGTAAGTGCAAATTAACACCACATTGAAATTCCTCAATACACCCATTTGAATGGCTAAGGTTTTAAAGATTTTATAGGATTTGGAGCAACTTGGAATGCTCCTATATTGCTAGTGGGAATATATAATGATACAGCTACTTTTGCAAACAGTTTGGCAGTGTCTTAAAAACGTACGCTTATCATGTGACTCAGCAATTCCTTACCCATGTGCTTACCCAAGATGAATGAATGAAAACACATGTCCACACAAAGATCATGCATGAACATTCATAACAGCTTTATTCATGACTGCTAATAACCAGAAACAACCCAAATGTCCAACAGCTGGATAATGAATAATTATGGTATGTTTCAAATCAGGGTATGTTTACACAATGGGATTTTACTCAGCAATAAAAGATCTTACTATCAAGCCACCCTTCAGCATGGATGAATCTCACAGACCTTAGGGACAGCAGGAAGCCACACACAAAAAATGAGTTCTGTGATTCCATTTATATGAAATTCTCCAACAGACAAAATTAATCTAAAGG
Source organism: Camelus ferus (assembly GCF_009834535.1). Taxonomy (NCBI): domain Eukaryota; kingdom Metazoa; phylum Chordata; class Mammalia; order Artiodactyla; family Camelidae; genus Camelus; species Camelus ferus. The sequence continues at coordinate 61,042,451 of NC_045706.1, read as the reverse complement.
AGAAAAAAAAATCAGAACAGTGGTTGCCTCCGGGAAGAAGGTATTGACTGGGAAGGGGCACAAAGGAACTTACTGAAGTGAGGAAAATATTTCATTTCTTGATAGAGGTATGGGTTACACAGGTGGAATAAATTTTTTTAATCATACCGTTAATACTTGAGCAGTTCAATACTCATAAAATGTTACATTAAAAAAAACTATATGAACAACTGAGAAGGGAAGGGGTGGAGGTATGAATGAAATAAAAATGACAAAATGTTAGTCAAGGTTGAAGTTGAACCATGGGTATACGGGTTCATTATATCATCATGTTTACTTTGAATATACCCAAATTTTTCCATAATAAAACTTTTTTTAAAAGAGAAAGAGAGAGCAAGAAAAAAAGGTTAGGTCTACCAGAAACTAAAACATACTCTGACTCTTCTGTCATAGAAACAGCGCCCACACATGGGTAAACAAAGAGAACAATGGAACAAAATAGAAGATCCAGAAACAGCCTCAATTACATACACGAATTTAGAATACTTAACACTGACATCTCCAATCAGTGAGGAAAGATGGACTATTAAGAAGTGGTGTTAAAAATGAAATTTTTTACAAAACAGAAGCGGACTTACAGACATAGAAAACAAACTTATGGTTACCAAAGAGGAAAGGGTGGGGATGGGCGTAAATTAGGAGTTTGGGATTAACATTTACACACTACTACATGTAAAATAGATAAACAAGGGCCTACTGCTACTGTATGATAAAGGGACGTATATTTAATAACTTATAATAACCTATAATGGAAAAGAATCTGAAAAATAATATATATATATGTGTGTGTGTGTATAACTGAATCACTTTGCTGTTCACCTGAAACTAACACAACATTGTACATCAACCATACTTCACTTTTTCTAAAAAGTGATGTTAAGATAACCAGAGAGATATATATGAAAAAACAAAATTAGATCATGTCTCACAACTCAATAAGAGCCAAATGAATCCGTTATCCACATGCAAGAAAAAAAATTAAATAAATGTTAAAGGAAGAAAATAAGGAGGATTCCCAAAGCATCTGGCAGGTACATAGTTCTAAAGAGGTGGCCACCAAGCCATTGAGTCCCAGGGAGATGCCAGGCTCAAGGCCAAGGAGCCAGACCCCCAGTGAGAACCCGAGGACAGGCAGCATGGAGAGCAGGGGTCCAGGGTGGTGCCAGCAGGAGCAGACACAGCCGAGCAGTGGGGCATGTTGCCCCTGAAGGGAAACCAAAATAAAACATAAGTTCATTTCACAAGTGCATGGGGCTATGCGATGGAAGGTGTGGACCGCCCTCTGGTCATTGTACTAGGTCAACCACAGCTGCGGCAGCTGCCTAGTGAGGAGTGCGGAAGAAGGAAGGGGGGATGGGCAGAAAGAGGGGAAGAACATGCTGCATTTGTGTGTCTCCCAGAACAACCATTTGGGCCCCAGCTGAACCTGGGACAAACATGGTGGCAGAAGGATGGCGCGGCAAGACCTTCGGATGGTGGCCCTTACAAAATTCTTCCTCATCCAGGATGGGTTGCTTTTCCATTTCCAAAGGCCATATCCCACCCTTACCAAGTACAGAGAACCCTCGGCCCTTCCTCCCCAGGGAGGGTCCGAGAAGAATTTACCTTCTAGTTGAAGAAGGGACATGAGAGCAGCATCAAGCACCTTGAAGACAGTCAGCAAGCCCTTCCCCCAACACCGAGAGGACAGAGGGTACCAGGAGATGGCACTGGGGGAGGCCGAAGAAGCAGATGGGCAGGAACAGGGAGACATCCTGAGGGTCAGGTGTTGGAGGCCCGCTGGGAAAGCGCAGGAGGCCAGTGGTCCCAGCGCAAGTTCCACAGGAAGCACTGGATGGAGCTATGTTCAGCTCTCCCGGATGGTAACCGGGAGGATGAAGTAGGGAAGTGGTACCCAAGGATCTGATATGCACCCTCAGATACCTGAGCGACAACCAGGACCAACTCCCTGGGCAAACACTGAATGAGGACGGCGCATGCTGGCGGTGGTGTCTGGGCACAGTGGCTTCCACATCTTGGAGGCAGCCCTGGGCAGAGGATGAAGACAAAGTTTCTGGAGAAGAGACTTTTCTCTGCTGTCCTTAGTGAAGTGCCAGGAAGGGTCTGGACGGGAGGTGTGTCCTCAGCCCCCTGGCTAGCTGGACCCTCGGTGCTTCTCCCACACACCTCCCTGGGTAGGTTTTGGTGGGAGTGGCCGACATGCCCTAAGGGAGCAGGAGGTGCTGCCCTCTTGCCCCTCCCATCAGAGTCTGACTGGCACCTTCCCTGCCTCACAGCACTCACAGCAGAACACGGCCCCGCCTGGCTCCTGAGTGTCCTCCCTCACCTGAGGTCCAGCCTCCCACAGGTGCTCCCTACTCTCCATCTCTGTTTGGACCAATCAAATGTGGCCTGGCTGGGACCTGGGAAGTGACTGTGATTAGGTCACTGTGGCCCCCTGAGTCAGTCCCGCAGTCAGAACAATCACTGGTGGCAGGAATGCCCGGCCAGCTCACGTTGAGCAAAACTGGCTGACCCGACTACAACCACATGGGGGGCCACCGGGTGGGGGGGGGGGAGTGCAGGGAAGGCTGTCTCATCAGCGCTCCTTACAGCCACCCACCCTGCCAGATGCTCATGCCCCAAAGAAGTCACCCTGCAGCCAGTCACCCCCAGACAGCTAAGCATGTCCTCTCCTTGAGCAGGAGATGCTGCGTGAGATGCTGCTCTGTTTAACCCTGGAGGAGGTGAGAGAGGCCCCAAGGCCTGGGAGGCTGAGGTTGGTGGGTTGGTGGTGAGAAGGGCTGGGTGAGGTTAGCAGTGCTCCCTGGGGAACAGCACGGAGAGGCAGGGTGGTGGAGCAGAAAGAGTAGCGAGCTTCCGTTCTTGGAGGTGTGAACTCAGTCAAGGTCGGATACCTCTCTCCAGGGGACCCTCCCTCCCAGCTCCTGCCAAGATGGATGAGATGATGTAAAAGGAGGGAAGCACCTTTCTCCATGTCCCAGGGCCACTCCTGAGGTCCGCAGATCCTCTGTCACAGGGTGCAGAGCCTAATGCCTCCACAGTCATCCTGGGGGCCCTGCTTTGGCATAACCCTCTCCAACAGCAGCTTTCAGTTACAGGGGAAGCGGAGGGCGGGAAGTACTGCAGGTGGGGCTGGTCCACACTTCAGTAGCCACCTTGCCAGCTGGCCTGTGGCCCCTGTGGGCCTCCGCTCGGGCATGGCTCCTGGACATGCCCTGCAAAGAAAGTGCGTGGGCTGCAAACATCGGCAGGGGCAGGGACGCAGCTGTGCCCACCGGAGGCTCTGAGCCCATGTGGACCCGGCCATCTCCCTCCCGAGAGCACCACTCCTGCAGGCCGCAAGGTCTGACAGAGGAAGGGACAGCTGAGGACCAGCCCCACCTTGCTGGGGGGCGGGTGGGGGAGAGCAGGAGGGAGAGGGTGATCTCCGGTACATTCCTTAACCACACTGAGACTGTGTCCTTCTCTGAAAATAAAGACAATTACCGCTGTTTCATACGGATTGTGTTTTAATGAGAATTAAATAGAATGTGTGTGAAGCTGGCAGGTCAGGGGACTCTCTCCTTCCCATCAGGGCCCCACTTGGGGGCACATCTGTGACTCTCTGCAGAGTACAGTTCAAGGGACCTCAAACGACAGACAAGATGGGGGTGGCTTCCTTCCAGCCCCTCACCCTGCCCCTGAACTGCGGGGAAGGAAACCCTCCTCTCCAGGCTGCACACTGCCCCCTGATGATGCAGGGTATCTAAGGTGAGAGCCTTAGGCACCCTCAACTTCTTACTCAGAGTAGCACTGCATATCCTGGGTGGGAGGAGGGATGATGCCCTGGATGATACTGGTCTAACCACCCTAATCCTTCACTACCAAGAACAGGAACCTGCCAGTCTAAGCCATTAAACCTTAGGGTTCTGAGCAAGGCGTCTAACTGCCCTGGGCCTTCCTTTCCACACACATAAATTTAGCGTAATGAGGGATAAGTAATAGCCCCATATGGCAAAGTGCAGTGTTTAGCACATTGTGAATATGTGTGGTGTAGACAAGCCCAAAATGTGGCCACTCCCCCGTGTAACTAGAGAATCCCCTGGCTGGTGGGGCAAGGCCATGGGAAGGGGACAGAGGGATTAAATGTGGCTTCAGGCCTCTCAGGATGTTTGCACATGTGGTCGAACTCAAACTATCCTGTAAAAAGTATTACTGCAAAGTTGACAGGTCCAGGCAAGAGGAAGCAGAAGTTGTTTTGTTCTGTTTTTGTTATTTTAACAGTACTTATGGGTTCTCTTTTTCAATTATAAAATTACACCTGAACATGGAAGTAAAATTCAGCTTACAAAAATGTAAAAAGTGGTTTCCCTTTTGCCCGTGATCATTTTCCCATGATCGTTTTCCCCTTGGTCCAAATCATCACTAAAAGCGATTGCTTTTAGATCTTCTAATGGTTACCATTACAACTTGAATCCTTCTAATTTAGGATTAACTTTGCACCTGAAGACATGAAAAATAAGAAAGTTAGAGTGCCTACACTATTTTCTTATTCCTTTCCCATACACCTTCCTGATTTGTAATTATATCTTTACTTTATTCCTCTAAATGTGACCTTTCCAGCTTTGTTCATTGCATTTTTATAATTCCTTCCAGTAATTGCCTTTCTGACTTTAAATAGTTTGGTCAGTCCTATATGGACTAAATTAAGACAGTATTTGCTGCTCTGTAAGGCAAAGATTAGTCATTCTCAGTTAGCTTCGTTATTCTTCTTTCCTCTCTCTTCCCCCATTTTTGTTTCTCATACTATTATTTTCATATCATCGTGGTTTGAAATATTTGTGTTCGCGAACTAAAAGTCTCCTCTAAGCTTTGTCGATAAGTTGACTCTAAAAACTAGAAAACTAATAAACAACATTGACAATACTGTGGTTTCCAACTTAATATTCACTGTAGAACCAAGAAACATGATTGACTCAGAGAGAGGAAAAATACTCCTGTGTTATTAAAACTGTAAATTCAAATTATATAACTTATATAAATATCAATAAACAAATAATATTTAAAACAAAGGTAGTAAGCAATCAAAATCAACTCATTTTGTTATGTCTTGCTCTTGTGCTGTTGGCAATCACTGGTGACTCAGTGCATCCGTGTGGTGGACACGCTATGTAACAGTGTCCTAATGCACAGCTCCAAACTGCATTTAGTGACATCATGCTGGTATTTTAAAATTGGCCATGGTGGGAGAATTTACACCATGGAAACTGGAAGATGTTACAAACACGTGCTTAAATTATTGTTTTGTTGATTAGACTTAATTAAAGTAGTGGAGAAAATTTTAGTGATGTAGATTAAATTTAAATTGTGCTGGATTGATAGCCAAGGCATTGTACATAACACAAAAACAAAATAAAACAAAAAACTTGAGGAAATATTTTTCCAGTGTCTGAAAATGATTATCCAGTTCAACAAAGTCACCCGGGCTGCTGACAATGGAGTAACACTCTGACATACGTCAGTGCTAAAGCTGAAAATGGTTTCTGTTTAAGGAACATAGTCGGTATGAGGATGAAAAATAGTGGAACCATAGATTACATCCCAGATTTAATGACCATAAATGACTCGGTAAAGCCTTGTGGATCAGGACACAACTCCATTCGTCCAATCATGGTTAAATCAAGACTATAGGTTGACTATGGATTCAAGAGTTTGGCAAAAAGTAACACAACTACTCTAGAAGAATCAATTGGCTATATGGGGTTTGCAAAAGAAAACTGTATGTTCTCTTATGATTTGTAAATTTTGTGCCACACATACTTTACATCAGTAAAATTGGTGATAAACTTCGGCAGATAGACAGATGGATAGATAAATGGATGCATGCATTTTTTGAGAGCCCGTTGATAAACATTTCCCAGCACACCGCTGTCTCGAGGGCTTGCTTATCTCTCCATTACAACAAAGAAGAAATTAGGAGGAAAAGAAACACCTCCTCCCCCAATGCTCCAGGGCCAGCGAGGTTCCCGGCCGGTGCGGCTCATCAGAAGGACACTCGGGACTCTTTGAGGAGGATGAGGAGACAAAAGGTGAGAAACAGCAGGGCTGATGGGGCAGGTCACGCCTCAGAGCCTTGACCCACACATCTCTAAAAAGGGGCTGCTGGCCCTCCCCCTGGGCCTCTTGAGGCATCCGGGAGCCTGGAGACCTGTGGTGCTGTGAGGATGTGCGGGGCCCAGTGGCAGGACCTGCTCCACAAGAGAGGTGCCCCCTCCCCATCACCGATTCCCCCCCGGGTCCTGTGGCCCAAACAGGCTGTGGTCCCCCAGGGCCAGGCTCACCCAGAGGCCCTGGGAAGCTGCCAGCACCAGAGCCGTCCGTGGTGGAAGCTGACCTGATTCTGACGTCTGGGGAAGGGGCGGGGAGGCAAGGCCACTTCTGCTTTCTGCTCACACCCACTGAGGGACCAGCCCAGGAAGCACATTCGAATTCTCAAACCTCAGCCCCAGGTTCACTTCAAGTTCTGAGGGAACATTTACAGACAGTTTTCTTACAGCGGAAGTACCTCTCCGTGCTTCCAGAGAACCATGAAATGCGGGTATGATTGTTCCAAATGCAGTGGATGTGACTGTGACCCATAAAGATTGCCTTCTTCTTCTAGAAAACCCCCAATTTAAAGTACTTGACTTACCCTTCTGTGAATCTGTCCTAAGGAGGTGACCCAATATTCAATAAATCTACCTCAAGTTTTTTTTTTAATAATGGAATGATGTGGAGATATAAGTAAATGTACAAGCAAATCTTTGTGTGAAAATGCACTCTGTCTGCTGGAAACAGTGGGACGTGTTCAATTTCAGGAGATTTAAAAATAACATACAATATAGTCATGAATGTGCCATTTCAGATGTTATTTTTAATACCATGAGGAAATGCATGATTTATAACGTTAAGTTCAAGGGCAGATAAACAGCATCCTGACTGCAAGCCCCTGCTCTGAGATCACAGCCCCGGCTGTGAGTCCTGCCTGGCCTTGGGCAAGTCGCTTCAGCTCTTTAAGGCTTAGCTTTCTCATCAGAACAATGGGTCCCTAGCAACACCCTTCTTCACAGATGGTTGTTGTCAGGACAACAAGAGGGCGTCGCAGTACCTGGCACATGGTAAGTCTTTGACGTTAACTATAACCAGAATCCTCATTGCAGCCAATGTAAAATCCATCCACATAAAATACTAACAGAAGTCCATAACAAAATCTCATTTCCCAACAGTGCCAAGCATTCACTCTCTTGCATCACTTCGAGTTCAAATCCATAGTCCCAAAGGTACTTACCAGGGCAACAGGCACAATGATTCCACATAGTAGCTTGGAAATATTTTATAATATTAAACAATTACACAATTCACTGACTCCTAAATGCATACATGTAGTTCTGGACATACCATGAACAAGGTGTGACTCTGCCCACTACTAGATGGAAAATGAGCACCAGGGTTGCCAAGTTTATTTGTTATATTTATTTTATACTTTAAAAATCATAATAAAAATTTAATTTGTTCAAATAATGTTTAATTAAATGTTTTCTATTTATTAATTATCATACACATTTTGCCTTTTGATCTTTAGAGAAATCTTTAAAAATGTGGTGATACTATATGTCAGCAAAGGTTTAACATCCTAAGAAGAATTTTCTATGTGTATTCATAATAAATTAGGAATATATATAGTTGGTATTAGTGAGTATTCACTATTTTGCACTCTATGTTTTAAACTTTTTCTTTTCAAATAATAAATTCACAGGAAGTTGCAAAACTGATACAGAGAGGTCCCACGCACCCTTTCCCTCAGGTTCCCTCCATTACTACATCTCAAGTAAACGTAGCACAATGTCAAAACCAGGAAACTGATGTTTGTACAATGTGTATCATTCTGTAATGTTTCATCACATGTGTGGATTTCTGTAGCCACCCTTAAGATACAGACTTAGTTCATCACACCCACCTCCTGCCCTCTTGATTCCCTAACCTCTGGCAACCACTAAGCTTTTTTCCATGTATATAATCCTGTCACTTTCAGAATGTTATATAAATAGAATCATACAGTATATGACCTTTTGAGATTGGCTTCTTTCTCTCAGCACAATACCCTTGAGATCCATCTAGGTTGTTGTGAATATCAATTGTTCATCCCTTTTTATTGCTGAGTAGGACTCCATGGCCTGGATGGGCCATAGTTTATCCATTTGTCTGTTTAACCACCTTGAATGGTTTCTGTCTGGGGCTGTTACAGATACAGTCACTTTGAGGAGACTCTCCATGCATTCTCACTCCAGGGAGGTTGGTTGGAGCCAATCTTATCCCTCGGCAGTGAGATGGATACATGATCAAGGCCCATCAAATGAAATGATTCTCTTCCCTGGATACAGTAATGCCTGGAGGACCATGCATGTGGCCCCCAGTGGTCCAGCCAGAACATTTTGCTGGAACCAGTTGGCTTATGACCTTTTGGTCAAAAATGCCTTGAAAAATATACCCAACCTCTCTGGGCCTCAGCTATGAAATAAAGATTTTTAAAAATCCCTATGTTAACAGGTTAGTATGTATTGCTCATCCAACAAAGTAAAAGTGTTTATTGAGAGAGCATGTGGGGAGAATTTCAAAAAGAGGAGGTGGCAGGTGCAAAGGCCCTGGGGCCAAAAAGGAGTTAAGTGACCAGTATGCCCAGAGCATAATGCTGGCAAGATGTGTGGGAAGTGGGGACAAGATGAAGTAGAGAAATAGGCAAGGACCCCTCAGGGAGCCCTTCTAAGATCTGGAGGGGAATTTGGACTTGAGACTTGCATAATGAGAAGCATGTTAATTGTAAAATCTTTTAAGCAGAGAAATGGCATGCTCCAATCTACTTTTACTGCTGTGTGGAGAATGGCCCAGGGATAGTGGGGCATGTATGGAAGCCAGTAAGGAAGCTCCTTTTAAAGGCCAGACGGGAAATGGTGGTGGCCTGCCTAGGAGGATAGTAGTGGGGATGCAGAGAAAAGGATGGATTTGAATGTACTTTGGAAACGAAGTCACTGTAAGGCTTACTCATGGAGTGGGTCAGAAAGTAAAATCCAGAATGACCTCTTTTAGAAAGAAAAATACCATATGATATCACTTATATGCAGAATCTTAAAAAAAAAAAACCCAAACAACAAAAAACAAAAAACAAAAAAACAAACAAACATATGAACTTATTTCCAAAACAGAAACAGACTCTTAGGCATAGAAAACAAACTTATGGTTACTGGGAGGGAAAGGAGTGGGAAGGGATAAATTGGAGGTTTGAAATTTGCAGATACTAATATATAAAATAGATAAACAGCAAGTTTATGCTGTATAGTACAGGGAATTCTATTCAATAGCTTGTAGTAACCAATAATGAAAAAGAATATGAAAATGAATGTATATATGTACGTGTATGACTGAAACATTATGCTGTACACCAGAAATTGACACAACATTATAAACTGACTGGACTTCAGTTAAAAACAAATAAGCTCTTTCTGCTTAAAGCAGTAACATTTACGGACACAGAGAGGAGGAGCAAGCTTGGGACAGGTTGGGGCACCAGTTTTAGACATGTTAAGTTTGAGATGTCAACCAGTGAGGGCAAGGGGGCAGTCAGAAAAGGAAGCCTGCAGCTTAGAGGTGAGGCCCCGTCTGCAGCCATCAATTTGGGACTCATCAAGTGATATTTTCAAACTGTAGAAATAAGTAAGAGAATTGTAGAGAATGTGCAACAGAGAAAGAGCACAGGCCTGAGCCCCGGAGACCCCCAGCAGTTAGAGATCGCATAGAGCATGGAGAACCCATTTCTCCAACCCGCTTCAAAGCTGAACTTGGAAAGAAAAGAAACCTGTCGTCACATGTTATCTTTTCCTTAATGTCTTTAGTTGATGCTGAGATAATTTGCAGCTTTTTTGTTTTCTAATGTACATATTTAATGTCCTAAACTTCCTTCAAAGTATCACACTAGTTGTTTATAAGTCTTCAAAGGTGTTTGTGTTGAGTCCAATTCTAAATATTTCATAATTCCAATAACTCCTTTGAGACGTAAATTCATGATGTTTTTCAGTGTTCAGAAATACTTTTATTTTTACCTGTCTTTTTTGTCATTAATGTCTAATTTTATTGTGTTGAAATTAGAGAACTTTGAATAATGTGGATTCTCTAGTGTTTATTTGTTGAACCTTCCTTTGTGAAATGATGCGTGCTCAATTTCTATAAACATCACACGATCAAAGACTTCTCTGTGTATCTATTGTATCAAGCTTGCTTATTGCTTACTAGTACTTCTTGATGAATTTCTTATTGTTCTGCTAGTTCTGTCAGCTTCTGAGAGTATCATCACAACATTGCCACGAAGGTCATGAATTTGTCCAATTCTCCTCATTATGTCATAGGTCTGCGTTTGCTTGTCTTCTTCCTTTCAGGCTTTGTTGTTTGGGTGTGTATAGGTTCAAGACTTTTGTATCTCTGTGAATTGCTCCTTTTATCATCTTGTAAAAACAATCTTTCCCCTCAATAAAGCCTTTTCCTTTATCTGATCTCATATTAATATTACTACAAAGTTTTCTTTTAGCTCCTATTTGACTGGTGTATCATTTTCGATATTTCTCAGTTCTTGTGTTTTAGGTATCTCTCTAGGCAAACCTTGAGTTTTTAAATCAAACCTAAATATCTCTTCTTTTTCGAGTTTTGTTTTTAATTGAATTACAGTCAGTTTACAATGTTGCGTCAGTTTCTGGTGTACAGCATACATATATTTGTTTTCATGATAGGTTACTACAAGATATTGAATAGAGTTCCCTGTGCTATACTGAAGAAACTTGTTATTTATCTATCTTATATATAGTAGTTAGTATGTGCAATCTGTCTTTAAATATGTGAGCTTAATCTGCTTACATTTACCATGATTCTACTGGTATATTTATACCTATTTTTTACTTTCTTCTTTGGTGTTTCCATTTGTCATGATTTTTGCTTTTAAGGTTTTTTCCTTCCTTTCTTCCTCTTCTTGAATTTATTAAGAAATCTTTTTTTTTCCTTTTATCTCCCTCTACTGGTTTGAAAATTATACATCCTACTTCTATTCATTACTTGTTACTCTTAAAATTTTAACCTGCATGCTTGACTTTAAAAAGTTAAGTGCTACATTGTGCAACACAGTAGGGCTGCTAGCCTCTTGTGGCCACTAAGCATTTAAAATGGGATCAACCAAACCATTCCATTTCATTTTAACTGATTTTAATTTACATTTTAAAACTGCTACACAACACAGTTATTAAAAAGCTTTTACAGATGTTTGGAACAATTTGGGTAGGTGAATCATCTCTTTCAACTCTAAATTTTGTGAAACCTCAATATAAGATAAAATATTTCCAATGGAAGTTTACCATCCACTTTGAGATGTGCAATAAATGTAAACAACACACCAGATTTTGGGAGACAGTATAAAAAAGAATATAAAATATTACAGTAATAATATTTATGTTGATTAAATGTTGTAATGATAAAATTTTGCATATATTGCATTAAATGAAACATATTATTCAGCTAATTTCCCCAGCTTCTTTTTTCAAGGTGGCTGCTAGAAAAGGTTTTAATTTGCAAGGTGGCTCGCACTGGCTCTGTACTGGATGGAGCTCATCTAAAACCAGAGCCCCGGTACCCAGGCGTCTGAGTGCTCTGATTTGCCCCAACCTTGCCATCACGTGACTGTGTTCAGCATTGGTTACTGTGTCACATGCGATTTTAGTTCCACCCCGTCCTTCACGCCCCCCACATTAATTCATGACTCATTTCTTTTCTACATAATGACAATTCAGACTTACCGAAATGTTTGCTGATTTCTTCAATCCCCTGTTCACCTGGCATGCCATGCCTTCTTCATGGATCAGCTCTCCTCACCCTGCTCCCAGGGGCCACACTGCTGGCCCACCAAGGACCCAGGCCCCCGGCGGACACACACCTGCCGCAGGTGCAGGACCTCTGTGCCTCTGTTGGAGCACAGCTGCTCCCCGCTGTCTCAGTGGGAGCCAGACAAGCCCAAGCTGCAGGCAGGAGGGGGCCTCCAGGGTGGCCGCCACACCCCGCTGGCCTCTCCGTGGCTGGCCTGCACCCTCACACTTGCCTCTGACTCCAGGTGGGATTGGGGAGGGGGCAGCGCCTTGTCCATTTCTCCCAGAAAGTACAGCTGTTCATCCTGGCTGGACCCTCTGGGGGAGACAAGGGGCCTGAGTGCCCCAGCTAGAAGGGCCCTACCTGACCAGAGAGCTGATTCAAGCATCCTCCTCTCCTAAAGTCGTAGGGGCCACGCCCCACGACCTGGACGGCAACAAGGCAAGTGAGGCCCTCACTGCCTACTTAAAATTTGCACCTTGGATGCCTCATTTGCCTCATCCTATTTCCAGCCCTGAATCCTCAAGAAATATGTGCTTCCCATGGGTGCTATGCAGGAGGCTCCCCTGAACCCCCTGGGACCAAAAGAGCCCCTCATCCCTGGAAGGGCCTCCTCAGACTGGAGGCAGTGCGCTGCTGGAAAAGCCAGTAATGCCAGAAGCGGTGTGCGGAGAGTGCCATCTTGTGGCCATAGTTGCCAATTACAGTCATGATTGCTCAGTACCCACATTACTGTTTCTTTTACCCAATAATGGGAAGTCCTGTTTAAAAGAAGGCAGGAAACAATCCCTGGGCTCCAGCATCAATATCAATATTTACACACATAAAACAATAGGTGGCCTTCCAAAGCTTATAACTTATAACAAATACAAAAACAAAACAGCGTTGCTAGGTAAAAGCAAACAAAGTCCCCTAAGAACTCTCAATTAAAGGTAATCTATGGAGTGGTTCTGGCTGAATTTGTGACTGCTGGGGTTCAATGGCTCATTGAGCAGCGGCCTCCAGAGGATTACTGTGTGGCCACCCTGATATCTGGGGGCTCCCAAGTCCTTACACAGGACCCTAACTCCGCAGAAGCCAGTAGGCTCACTGGTGGTAACCAATTCTTGGTGAAAACTGTGGGTTCCAACCTGGTAACCGGGGAGGTCCCAGAAAATTTTCCCAAGAGGCAGCCACAATCTGGCTGCTGGCTCCCCCAAAGACCCACATCACCAGGGTCCAACGTGCTAAAACACTGACAGGCACGTTTTCTGCCACCTGCTGTCAATTTGATTTTAAATACAAACATGAACCTCCAGCATTAAAATCACCTGGGGCTGTTTGATTCTATGGCAGTCATCTCACCTTCTACATAGAGCTTACTTTTTAATTTATCGCGTTAAATTAAAATGCAGAACTTACTCAATTTTGCAGAAATCTCAGTTTGAGAACTAAGCACTGCCCGGTTAGCACCGCTGCTGCTGATGGAGGAAGGGGGAGGGAAAGAGCCCTTCCTGGGCCTTTATGAAGTGCCGCTGCATCGTGGCGGTGAAGACTAGCTCTGAGAACTTAGCTGGGCTCTTTGCAGGACTTGCCTCACTCGATCCTCACAACAGAGCCCGGAGTCGGCAGTATTATTATCCCCATTTTACAGATGAGGAATGGGGTGCAGAGAGATAGTGTAACTTGCCCGGTGACCCAGCTAAGAAGTGTCCACGGCCAGACTCTAACTCGACTTTGGTCGACTCCACCGCCTCCGCCAGCACCCTGCACAGAGGAGTAGCCCTCCTCCGCGCAAGCGCAGAGAAGACCTAGTCTGCTGCTTTCCGAGTCCTCGGTAGGAAGGTCCAAGGGCAGGACACTACACCTTGCTCCTTAGGAGCCCTGAGCTCTGGGCTTGCAGTAGGACGTGTGCCTCCTTACCTGTGCCAGCAACTACCCAGGCCCAGCCTGCCACCTTGGGAAATGCTCTGAGCCCTTCTGACCTGTTTCCCATTCCACAGAGTGAGGAGATTTGGGCGATGCTGGAATCTTGGAGAGTGGCTCAGCTCCTCCCTCTGCAACCTGAGGGCTCCTCCCCCGCTAATGACTTCTCCAGCCCCAACTTCCTCCCCGTACTTAGGACAGGACTGGCTCAGCTGCGCGGAATTCGGCTGCTTGGAGGAAGACAGTACGGAGGAAGACAGTATAGGAAACCTCAGGAATCCCGCACACCCTGCGAGCCTCTCATGGCCCCAGGGAAGGTGAGGCTACAGGTGAGTATGGGGCGAATTGGTGCTGGCGGCTGAGGGACACGGGGATGGACTGAGAGGGAGGCAGGAGTCCAGGGCCGTGGGAGGCGGTGTCTGCTGGTGCCCGCCAGGGGGCGCTCTGCACCAAGTCAAATCCCAGGCCCGCGACCGTGAGCCGCCCTGCCCCAGCCCTTCCTGGCAGAGGTCAGCCTCACCCGGGAAACAGTTTCCGAGCCAGGGCAGCTGCAGCCTCTTCGCGGGCCATCAGCGCACCATCCCCAGAGGCACCAAGGAGCCAGGAAGCATGGATCTGACTGGTGATGTTCGGCCTGGGCAGCTTCCTCCTGGTCCTGCCCGCCTCCCCTGCCCGCTGGTCACATGGGGGCCGGAGGCAGGGCCAAGGCCTCCCCGGGGCCGCCGCGGGGTGAGAAGAGGGGGAAGGGAGCCCCAGCGCTCCCTCCAGGCAGTGCCCTGAGAAGGGATCCCCAGGCAGGCTCTGGGCAGCGGAAAAGGAGGTGTCCGACTCCCCGATACCAGGTGAGCAGACCCCGGAGGGGCAACACCCAGGCAACTTTCCTGGAAGCCTGGACCACCCTTGCCTGCCTGGGCTCAATGCCCACCCGGTGATGGGGTGCTCTCTGCCCCGTGCTCACACACACTGGCAGCCAGGGGCCCTGTGGCGGATGAATGAGGAACCATAGGGCGAACGTGTAGCTGGGCCAGCCCAGGACCCAGGACCCGGGCCATTTGTCCGAGCTTGGAAAATGGGTGTCAGTGAACTCAGAGCAATCTGGGTTTGAATCCCCCCACCTGCTCCATGTTAAACCGTGTGACTTGGGGTGACTCACAATTCCACTGTAGTAGTCACCTCTGGGTGCTGTCGGGTTAATGTGTTTGGTCCCCAGTTGGTGCCTGCTAAGTGCCAGCTGTCATTATTAATAAAGCCTGTGGGTGGGGTGGTGCCCACGGACAAGGCACACTGGCCTGAGTCCAGGAAGACCTGGTGTTCCCCGCACCCATCCCCATGGTGAGCCCATTTGCCATGCCGACCAGAGCTGCTCCTGGCTGAGTCATTCCCCAGTTCGCTCTGCACGACTGCCCTGCGCGGTGCTGCCTGGCAGGCCTGGGTGCTGCGCCCCTACTGTGCTGAGTTTAGCGGGGCTGTGGCCTGCTACTGCCCAGAAAGGTGGATGAGGGGCAGGCAAGGGCAGGGCTGGGGTGGGTGATTGGGAGCCCTTCTCCTGCCCCTCGGCCCTGAGGTGGCCCTCCCCCAGCTGGAGAGCGGAGCCCACCATTCCTGCCCTTCTACCCATGTTTTCCCCAAAGCAGATACCTGCGCCCTAGGGCCTTGTCATCCCCGCTGCAGGCTGAGGTCAGCGAAGGTCACTTCATCCAGAGCCCTCCTGGTATGATCCTGCCCTCAGCACTCACAGACACACGTACTCACACCCCTGTGATGTCGATGGGCAGTGGGGGTCAGGGACCTGCTCAGGGCACATGGCACAGACAGGACAGAGGCCCCGCTCACTGTCTCCCAGGGAGACCCCTTTGTTCTGTGATAGCAGAGCTGAGACTGGGGCATAGCCCTGACCAGGAGATGGGTAGGGGCTGGGAAAGAAAGAGCCATCAACATGTCCAAGGGGAAGAACTAATATTACACACACACACACACACACACACACACACACACACACCCCTGGGGGTCAGCCTCGTTTATCTTACCCTTCAAGCAACTTGCAGTGGGCATTGCATTTTTGGAGTCCTCCTCGCCTCCCCTGGATCATAGTGACCTGGTATCTATTTTAGCATCTACCCCTTTTCTGTACCAGCCAAGGTGCCTTGTGGAAGCCAACTGCACCCAGCTCCTGGGATGAGACTGGGTTGCTTTAGCCAATCAGCACATCTCATTCCCCAACCACCAAGATTGTTTCAGGAATGGATTGGTTGCCCCGTCAAGGCCATGAGGAAAGAGATGTTTGGGAAAGTAGAGAGGGAAAGCTTACCAGCACTCCTGAGAGAGACACTAGGAGATATGTTTTTTTCTTCCTTCTGAACATAGAGGAAATATTAGCTTCTGAAGCTGGTGTCCAGCATTTTTTAATAATAAAGCAATCTCATTGAAGATGAAGCAGACATCCTAGGAAGCAAACAAGAGAATTGGGGGGAAAAAAAACCCCCTTGTTGACATTGTCAAGCTGCTGGATCTAGCCATGCCTGAAGTCCACATCATGAGGACTTTCCCACCAAAGAAGCTAAAATAATCCCCCCTTATATTTTAAGCCAATTTTAATTGTCTTTTTTGTTTCCAGCAATGGAAAGACTTTTACCTGATTATCTTCTTTTGACCAAAGAGAAAATGGATACTCAGAAGGTATAAAGTTGCCAAATAAAATACAGAACACCCAGTTAAATCTGAATTTCAGATCAGCTAGCAACAATGAATATCAACAATGAATACCTTTATAGTAGATGCTATGGGCCATGAAATATTTGTAACACACTTACACTGAAAATATAACTGGACATTCCGTATTTTTATTTGCTAAATCTGGTAACCCTATTTCAGCTGCATGTCCAGATTTACACTACTAGAAAAAGAAAAAAACCTGGACACGGACCCAGAGTTTTTAATTCTGAAGCCCCTACTGCATTAGATCATGAGGTGGGCTTCTGCCTCTCACACCACCCCCCCCCATCACCCTGCTAGTCTCACGTGCTTAGAGGATACAGACGGATGTCACCCTGTCCCTAAGGGTCTCTGAGGTCTGTCCCAGTTCTCGGGCTTGTTGCTCCCCTAGCTCCTTGGCTCTGATCCTTCGCTGCTTCCGTCCTTCAGGCTCCATCTCTCTTCTCACTCCACACTTTGTCCCGGCTTCCCTTTGGCAAGCCAAACCACCATTCGCTTGGGCCCGAGGGCATGCTGGCATCTCTGGTTGGGGCTTTGGTGTTCTCCTCTAGCAGTGTCACCCTCACCTGCCAGCTTCTGCCCTCAGCTGCCCCAGGTCCCTCTGCAGAGCACAGCTTGGCCCCTCCGCTGTACTGTGGTCCCCTCAGAACAGCAGCAGCAGGAGCTGTGCTGGGGTCGCCAAGGCCGGGAGCGGGATGCCCCTGCCCGAGCACCTCCTGCTGAGCGCTGTCCAGCAGCCCCGGTACCCAGTACCCGGGGTGGAAGGGACACACCCACAGTGAGTGCCGGCTGTGCTTGTTTTATGTGCTGAACAGTGACTGGTTCTATCATCACAAACACGATCCAGGTTCAACAGGGCAGAGACAGGGGAGCAAAGGAGACAAGAAGGGTGGTTGGAAGAACATTCTGTTGGGTGTCTCCCCAGGAGTTGCTTCTCTGCCTCTGTAAACTCTGTATGTATTTAAATGGGACAATGCCACCCCCTTGGAGCTGCCTTTCCCTTAGATTGCCAGGACCGCCGTGTCAATGCTGTTGATGGCTGCATCAGCGTCACTGGGCTGTTTCCTAATTGGGAGTTTTCTTTTCCACTTTCCACAACTGTCAATTATGCGATAATGATGCTGAAGTTCCAGAAATAGAATGAGAAGCTGCACTGTTCGCCGCCAGTGTACCAGGGTGAGGGTCTGCCTGGGGTGTTGCTGGGACTTTCTTCCTCCACCTGGGGGTGGGGTCCATATCGCCCATCTCTCCACTTAGAGGACTGCCATACACATCAGCTGAGGGGCCTGGAATTCCTGGAGGTCATGCTGCACGTTTGCAGGTTATCGTTTCTGTCTGTCTTCAAGGCTCTGGAAAACAAGGCTAACTTTGCAAATCCAGGCCAGCTGATTGAAAAGATCAAATGTAGCATCTGATATCGGGGGTCGGGGGGTTGCCTTCTTCACCCACCGTCTCATTGACCCTCCATTCACTCTGATGGGTGGCTCATTATTGTTCCGTTTTACAGACTCGAGGAACTGATACCCAGAGGTCCGTGACTTGCCCAAGGCCATTCCGAAATCCCTGGGTACACTTGCATTTAAGGGACTAATTGCTCACAGCAAGGCTTCTTGTTGAAAATCCAAGAAAACACCAGATAAAGGGCATTCTAAATATACTTCTTTTCTATAGATGCTGATCTGTTACTGGAAAACAGGAATTAGCCTGTCTGCCTGAGGATGTGGTTGGTTCTTTATAAAAAGGATATATAAGAAATTTGCACATAGACTGCCAGCCTCATTATGCTGCCGACAGCTTCCAGCAAAAGAAGAACGTTTGCAGCCAGATATTTCGGTAAGAATTTTGTTTTGTTCTCTGTGGAGTATGATTACCTTTGCTCTTGGCTTCTAGCTTGGGGGATGGGGTCACCTGAGGCACCCAAAGGAGCCGTCCTGGTCTTGTGGGCTGAGAGCACCTAGGGGTGTCTGTGGTCAGGACCCGGGCACTGACTGATGGCACAGCCCTCGCCCCTGAGCTTGGGAGCTGGTCCATGTCTGCCTGAGAAACGGCCTTCAGCATGACCGCAGTTGTTGGGGTCCCTGACTGCAGCGGCGCAGGGCCCTGATGACATTCAGAGTCTGTAAAGACCACTGTGCCCACAGACCGCGGGTGTAAAAGGCAAGTTCACTAAGGGGAAAGGCTGAGCATCCGGAGGCTTCCCTGTATCTTTCCTGGAAACAATCCCTGGCAAGCAGTTAATTCAGAAACAATGAGGATGTTCAGCAGCCCTCGGTGACGTGCCCAGGAGGTAGACAAAGTGTGACAGCCCTCTGCGTGGTCATGCAGGTGCTGGCTGAGGGGTTGTGCAGGGACATCTTGTTTCTCTGGAGACCTGGGCGCCTTCAGGTGATGATTGAAATCCCAGATACTAGTGGGTGAAATACAGTGGGTGGTCCTCAACCTGGCTGTAAATTAGAATCATGCAGGAGCTTTTAAAAAAAATCCCCAGGCATTTCTGAGTACTGGAGATCCAGGCGTAATTGGTGTGGGGTGGGTCCCAGACATCAGCATATTTTCAGGTCCCAGGTGAGCCTAGCGTGCAGCCAGGCCCAGGGGCCACCAGACCACGTGCGGGGAGACCTCAGGCTGCAGGCAGCCTTTGAGCTCGTCTGCGCGGGTGTCCGCATAGAGAACAATCTCTGTGTTCTTAAAGCCAGGTCACCAGGATCGACTTGGCTGGACACGTGCTGTGGGACCCTTCTCGCACGTTTAACCTCTCTGGAGCTCCGTTTCTGCAGCAGGGGGTGGGGAGCAGCTGAGATTAACCTTTAACTCTGTTCAGTCCTAATGCATTGTGGGGGGAATCTGTAAAATCTCCGGATAATTTTCCTCTCAGCTGGGTTTATAGCATCATCTGAGTTGAAAGGAAAAGTCACTTACTTTTGTGGAAGGTTGCAGCCACCAGATTTCCACGGTGGAGCAGATCTTCCCCGGCTTCAGAGTACAGATGCTAATCCTTTGAGAAAAGGACAAATGTGCGTGAAATACCGGAATTTAAAGACTTTGATTGAATTAGCTTTTTATTGCAGTGAAATTCACATAGAATGAACCCTTTTCAAGTGAACAGTTAGTTCAGTGGTGCACTGATGGCACAGCCCTTGCCCCTGAACTTGGGAGCTGGTCTATGCCTGCCTGAAAAACAGCCTTCAAGATGTCCCACAACTACCAACTCTCTCTAGTTCCAAAACATTTTTGGGGGGAGGGTATAGCTCAGTGGTAGAGCGCATGCCTAGCATGCTCAAGGTCCTGGGTTCAATCCCCAGCACCTCCATTAAAGATAAATAAATAAATAAAAACCTAATTACCTACCCCCCCAAAAAATTTTCATTACCTTCCAGAAAAATCCCATACCATGAAGCATCGCCCCCTACCTCCCTGACCCCTGGGAGCCTTTCTATCTCTATAGACTTACAAATTCCAGATACAACATGTGTCCTTTCGTGTCTGGCTTCTTGACTTGGAATGTCGTTTCTGAGGTTCATCCACAGCATAACACACATCGGTACTTTATTCCCTTAGATTGAATTAATTTTTAAATTGTTATCTAACCACAAATAGCTTGGCAGCTTTGTTTAAAAAAAAAAAAAGGAGCAGCAATGCCATTTTATGACATGCCTTGGAGAAGACAGGAGAGTCAGCCAGCACAGGGGAAGCGTTCCCCGCCCCATCCTTGATCTCTCTCAGTCAGCCCTCTGTCTCTGCTCCCTGTCTCTGTTTCTGTCTTTCTTTTTTTTTTTTTTTTTTATTTAACAAAATGAAGTTTAATGGCATATTCATTGAAGAAATACTGTCATTTCCTCTGAAGTGTGGTTCTTTCAGATAAAATGCTAGCTGATGCTATATATTATATATATATAAAAATACACACACACACACACACACACACATAATGGTTACCATGAGTTTTACATAAAACATCTTGAATTCTTGATTGTGTATTGTTTCTGTTTCTTTCTGTCTATCTCTTTCTCTTTCTCTGACCCTCCCTCATTTCCTTTTTTTCTCTTTCTCTCCCCATACATTCTGGAGGTGATTATTGGGGAACTTGAACTTGATTTTAACTGAAATGTTTAAGGAATTGGGGCAAACAGAAGATTCTTTGGAGTTAACTTGAGCTCACTTATTCACTTTGCCCGTAATTTTGCCAAATCAAGGACATGCCACGTAGCAGAAAGCCAGAGGCCAGCCTCTACAGGTCTTGGTCTCTCACTGGGATGGCAGTGGAGGAGGGGGCATGCTAAAACGCTTACCCGGCCATGAGTACCACCCTTGGCTCCACCACTTGTGAGCTTTTCCTGTGCCACTGTCTTGCCTGTGCAGATCAGCTGTGGCCTCTTTGCTCCCAGCTACCAAAGCTTCTGTTCACTGGGCTGCCTGATTCTCTCTCAAGGACCGGTGGATTCTCCTTGCTAGCTGACCCTCCTGGACAGCCCCAACCATGATTAGCCACTGGACGTCTGAATCACCATGAGGAGAAAGACAGTAGTCTCTGTCCATACGAGGCCAGAGAGTCCAAAGAGAAGCAGAAGGCAGCTCGGAATCCAGCCCTTCCTACAGGTCCCCAGTTCCTGGCCTTCAGGACCAAGGCCAGGGGCCAGCTTGTCATGGGTATCCTCCACCACAGCCCTTTACTGGGCATTCCCAACTCTGTGGCTTTGCTTACTTGTCCTTTCTCAAGAGCATACCCTCTCTTCTTCCTGCTGTGATTGCACAGATGTGAGGAGACCATGAGAATCCAGGTGGGGAGGCAAGAGTATGTCCCGGAAGAACAGGAGACTCAGAGACAGGGGAGCTGAAGTCACAGGAAGGGGAGTGGGGGATTGTGTAAGAGGAGAGGTAGGTTGATGTCATGTTGAGAAATTTGGACTCGTTCTCATGAGCAATAGGGAGCTATTGAAAATTGTAAGCATAGGACCAATAAGAATTGTTCATAGGAAGAATGGTGTAGTGACAGGGTATGAAGTCAGCTTTCAACTGGATTCTTTTATTTTTTAAGACAATCGAACTGATAATATAACATTGCATGTTAATAGTTTCAAAGATAATTTTGACGAGCTCCAGTTTTTAAATAGCACTTTCCTTATTTTAAAGGTAACATATGGTCATGTCAAAAAACTTGGAAACTAGAAAAAAAGAAGAAAATTATATTTATTACAAATGACACAAGCTATAAGTAATTACTTGATTTTTTTATTGAAGTAGAGTCAGTTTACAATATTGTGTCAATTTCTGAGGTACAGCAGAATGTGTCTCAACTGGATTCTTACAAGGGCCCCCTCACTGGTCTTCCTGATTCTACCCATGGCCCATTCATCTCTTCTCAGTATTGCAACTGAAGCAGGACTCTTAAACCTAAATTAGATTAGATCTGTTATTCACTCAACACACCTCAATGGATTCCTGTGTCACTCTTCTACCCACCCAACAGTACCCATCACATCGTCCCCTATGTACCCCACTTGCTTGGCACCAGCAACACCAGCCTTCTTGCTGTTCATCAGACATTCCAGGTCTTTGCATGTGCTCTGCCCCCTCTCTCCAGAGCACCCTTCTCAGATAGCCACATGTCTCACACACTCACCTCTTCCAGACTATTGCCCAAGTGTCACCTTCTAGTGAGGCTTTCACTGACCACCTGTCTGTGTCACAGTGGAATAGGTTACACAGTAACGGGTCACAGGTCACCTGCTATCCTAGTGACTCAAAGACCCAGGCTAATAGAATGACCATGATCTCATGTGGTGCTGGTGGCCAGGCCAGATAGCAAAGGGAGAGATCGAGCTCTAGAAGGGTCTCATGTCACCAATGAAGTCACACATGTCATACTCCACTCACAACTCACTGCCCCAACTACCCACAAGGGGACCAGGATGTACAGCCCAACCACGTGCCTAGAAGCGAGGCTTGAAAGTATTTGGCAAGTCATGCCAATGACTGCACAAACTGCAGTCTCATCCTGGCATTCCTATGGTTCTTCCCTGCTTTGTTTTTCTTCATAGCATTCGTTTCTATGTCATATATTTAGGTATTTTAATGGTTTATGGAGATGTAGATTACGTAGGATAAAATTCACTCATTCCAAGTGTACAACTAAATGATTTTTGGTAAATTTATAGAGGTATACAACAATCACCATCATCTAGATTTGAACATTTCTATCACCTGGAAAAGTTCCCTCCTGACCACTTGCAATTAATCCTCACTCCCACCCACCCCAGCCTGAGAAGCCATTGATCTGCCTTCTGTCTCTATAAATTGCCTTTTCTGGAATCATATACTATGTGGTCTTTTGCATCAGGCTTCTTTCATTTAGCATAAGGTTTCTGAGGTTCATTCATATTCTTGTATCAGTAGTTGCTCCTTTTTAGCTGAATAATACTTCATTGTATGGATGTGCATTTTGTTTATCCACTTGCCAGTTGGTTTATTATTTTAGGGCATATCCTGAATGTCCCATATGGACACTAAAATAACATATATTCTGCTGTCATTATGATGAGTGTCTTATACATATCAACTAGGACAAGTTTGCTAAGTGTTGCCCAAGCCTTCTATATCATTGCTGGTGTTCTGTCTAATTGCTCTATCATTTATTGAGTTTGGGGCAGGGAATCAACTCTTCTCACTCAGTTGTCTGCTGTTAGTTTTTGCGTTATGTATTCTGAGGCTCTCTTGTTAAGTTTGTATATGCTCATAATGGTCATAGCTTCCTGATGTATTCACCCTTTTATCATGGTAAAATGTTCCTCTTTGTTGTAATGTCTCTTTTCTTCAAATCTATTTTATCTTATGTTAACATGGCCAATTCCACCTATCTCATGGTTACTGTTGCATGGCTTATCTTTTTCCATCCTTTTCCTTTCAGCCAGTTTGTGTCACAAATCTACAACGTGTCTCATGAATATAATTAGATCTTGCTAATTCATGATGACAGTCTTTGCCTTTTGAATGGGGGTACTTAGACCACTCACATTTAATGTAATTATTGATATGGGGTTTACAATTTCCTTTTTGTAGTTTGTTTTCTGTATGTCTCCTCTATTTTTGCTCCTCTCTTCCTCCTTTACCATCTTCTTTGTGCTAGATAGATATTTTCTAGTATACCATTTAATTTTTTACTGATTTTTTAAACTATATTTTTGTGTCATCTTCTTAGCATTTGCTCTGGGGACTATAATATGCATTTTACCTTAATCTACTTCAGATTAATTTTAATTCCAGTAAAATATAGAAACTTTGCTCCAAGGTAGTTCTGTTTTTTTCTCTCCTCTTTTGTCTTATTATTCTCATGTATCTATTACATCTATGTATTCTAAGCCCCCAAATACGCTGTCACAATTATTGCTTTATACACACATATATCTTTAAAAGATCTTAAGGGAAGAAATTAGAAAAATATATATTTATGGAGTCTTTCATATTAATCCACATATTTATGATTTCCTGTGTACTTCATCTCTTCCTGTGGATTCTGGTTACTGCCTAATGTCACGTCCTTCCAGCCTGAAGAACTTCCTTTAGCATTTCTTATGAGACAGGTCTGCCAGCAAGGAATTTTCTTAGACTCTGTTTATCTGGGAATGTCTTTATTTTGCCTTCATTTTCATAGGATAGCTCTTTGGATACAAAATTCTTTGTTAATGGTTTTTATTTTTCTTTCAGCACTTTGAATATGGCCTTCTACTTCCGGCCTCCATTGTTTCAGATGAGAAGTCAGCTGTCAATCATATTGATGCCCCCCACCCCCTTCATGTGATGAGTCGCTTTTCTCTTGCTGCTTTCCTGATTTTCTCTTTGTCTTTCAATAGTTGGACTCAAAAGTAGTGTGTATCTGCTCGGGAATTTTTAAGTTTGTTACATATGAAAAATGGTATTTTTCATCAGATTTGAGAAGTTGTTGGCCACTATTTTTTAAAATAATTTTTCTGTTTCCCTCCTTTGTGTCTACTAGGTCCTACATTACACATATATTCTCTGAGAGTCTGTTCTTTTTCCTTCAGTTGTTCTGTTCTGTTTCTCTCTGTTCTTTAAGGTGGGTAATTTCTATAGCTCTATCCTGAAGTTCATGTATTCTTTCTTCTGCCATCTCAGATCTTCTGTTGAGCCCCTCTAGTGAATTTTTCATTTCAGTTATTGGACTTCCCACTCGAGAATTTCTATCTGGCCCTTTACTTTCTAATTTATTGAGATTCTCTAAGTGTTGATTCATTATTATCACGCATCCCTTTAATTCTTTAAGCATGTTTCCTTTAGTTCTTTAAATGTATTTACATAGTTTTCTTTTAAGTGGTTGTCTGCTAAATACAAAAAAAAATCTGGGACTATTCGGAGAGTTTTTACTGACTTCTCCTGAGTATGGGTCACACTTTTCTTTTCCTTAATATATCTCATCACTTTTTTAGATAACATATTGTGGGAATTGGATTCTGATTTACTCACCTAAATAATATTGTTGTTCAATTGTTTGGTAACTTGCCTGGAATAAATCTGTTAAATCTGTCTCCCCGACAGTGTGCAGCCAGTAATATCTCTGGTTATATTTGTGCTTTATTCTTCCTTTTACTTCTAAGCCTGGCTTCCTATGGGCCACCCCTGTGTCTGTGTAATTCAGTGATCAGCCGGTGGTTGGACAGATGTTGTGTTGAGCCAGTAGAGCTTCCATTCTCTGCCAATATATCTGTGTGGGTAGGGAAGTGCTATCAAAGTTCAGGTTGTTTTCAAGTTTTCCCTGACTTTTACTTTCTGCTGGACCCTCCATACGACCTCTGCATATGCCCACAGCCTTAGGGGTGGCAGGAATGTTTGGGTACCCCAAGCTCTCTCTGGTCTCCACTGCACTTGCATACAGCCTAATCCAGGAGTATGTTTGCCCCAACAAAGACTACAAACTCAGACACAGCATTAGTTCTTTCCGTTCACCTACTGCCAAGATTGTCTGTTCTGCTGACTATGCCTCTGGGTGTGGACGTGACCCACTGCTCAAAATTGAATGGACTGCTTTTGGCTTTGTCAGCAAAGTTGCTGGTCCCCATGGTGTGCCTCACCCTGGCAGAACCTCAGTGAGGACTGAGCTGGGGAAAATGGGAGAGAAGCACCTGCTGGCAAGAACACTACAGACCGTCACTGTTCTTACCTAAAATATGGCCGTTTTTCAAGCATAATCGCTTTTCAGATTGCTGCATGCCTTTGGTCAGTTTCAGAGTATGGAGATGGTTGTTTTGTCCATTTTGTCCAGATTAATAGTTGCATTTTGGAAAGAGGATTTGCCGACCTCATCACTCAGACATAGCTGGAAGTCCCGCCTCCTGCTTATTTATTTCATCAATTATCTGTCTCCCCTTCCTACTAAGATATAGGCTCTGTTCTGCAGGCTTTATTTCCAACACCTCTTTGGTCACTCTTTATGCACCACTTAGAATAAGGAGGGAAGGGCGAAGGTTAAGGTTAGACCTGTTTTCAGTGTCTGGAATGATACCTGATATATGTTTAATAAGTGCTGAGTGAGTGAACAAATGGCATAGAAAGACTAGTGGATGTCAGATGGCTTCCTGAGGGACCTGAGTCAGTAAGAATATAAAAGGGGACAGTGGGTTCAAGAGATGTTGGAGAAAAAGATGGATAATGTTTGGCAGTGCTGGACAGAGAAGGCATTGAGGATGTCTGAGGCTTCCAGCTGGGTAGCAACGGTTTAGGGTGGTGCAAAGTATTTCTGCTAAACCCACATGTACCTGGCCCAGGAGTCAGAGAAGCTGAAGGAGGCTCCATGGAACGGTGGAACAATGGCAGGTCCAGCTCCTGCTTCATGCCAACAAGGTGAATCAGCTGATCAGCAACAATGCCTCTGTGCTGCAGAATGGCTGCGGCATCCCTTCCATCTCTCAAATCTCCCAAGAGTCTTCCTGTAACCCAGCCCAATGGGAAAAATGCAAGAAAGGGAATCCTGGGATGTGTCCTTCAGCCTTGCCATGTTGCATTAGAAAGTCATCCCAGGTTCTTATTTTCTGGTTTTGGACAAAGGAACCCAATGGAAGATATGAGGCCATTCTGAGATTCTAGCAGGATGGCTCTGGGATGGGAAGCTAATGGGCAGAGGGAGAAGAGCCAGGGCAGGGAGACCGACAAAGTAGGAAACCATTTCAACAGTTTAGGGAAGAGCTGATGAGAAGCTGGGCCAAGATACTAGTGGTAGAGACAGAACAGACTAAGAACATATAGGGCTTCGTGTCTGGCTCACGTGGAAGGGAGGGAGGGAGGAGGAGAGCCAAGGCCCAGCCTTCTGGCCTGGGCAGCTGGGACGGAGGAGGTGCCACTGTGGGCAGAGGGCACAGAAGGTGGGACCGTGATGGGGAGGACCGCTTGCTGCCATTCCTGACTGACCCATTCAGCATGCTCTGTCCTCTCACTGTCCCATCTCACCAACTCCACCACCATCCATCCATCCATCCATCCATCCACCATGCACCCCTGTGGGCTGCTCTGGACAACAGCTCTGTGAATGAAGAGTGACACCCACTTCCCAGCTTCGGTCCACAGCACCTGCCGCACAGCCAGCACCATTGATACCGCACTGGGGACCTGTCTGCTTCTTCAGGGGACTCTCAGCAGCATTCAGCTTCTTGTGTATCTGCTTCTTGCGGACTGATCTGGTAGGGGTGCTGACAAAGTGTGTATAGACGGCAGCTTTTCTGACTGTCCCACCCACCCACTCTGCCCCTTCCCCCCGGAAGAACTCTCAGAATTAAGCCAAAGCCCGAGCCAACCTGAAGAAGCCCCTCAGACCCCTGCCCACCCGACACCCCATCCTGCGCACTGTCTTTTCCCTTCATGTCTCTCCGTCTGTGAGCAGCTCCATCCCTGCACCCCTGTCCTGGCCCTTCTGACCTCCCTCCCAGCACTCTGGACTTTGCCTGCCAGCCAAGGGTTTGTTTGTTTGTTTGTTTGTTTGTTTGTTTTTACACTATCACACACATTTTAAGAGACACACTGCACCAAATGTAACAGCAAGTATCGTCTGCATCTGGGCATCCTCCAGGGTGCTCAGTAGGCCTTTTTTGCTAAGAAGAATTCCTCCTGCCAGTGTCCAGAACTTCGCAAGTTTTATCGCCACAGAGACAGATTGGGAATCTGAATCTGGTGGGCATTCTGTCACAAAAATGCATTGGTGGTGACCAGCTCTGCTGGCAATCTCGGCACCTTCCTACCATCTCCAAGTGGCAATAGTATGTTCTGGGTCTAGTTCCATAGACAGCAAGAATTTACCAGTAGCACGGAAACTGACTGAATGCACTCCCTTTGCTAATGGTAGCATCTTCGTGTAGATAAGGTCAGCTTGTTCATTGCATCCCAGCTGGGGATAGAAGGAGCTGTAACTGACATGTCTACTGAATCGCCTCCTTGGCCAGTTGCCACTCTGTTGATAAATTTGGGGTGCTGATTTATAGCGAGGCACAGAACATCATCATTATGTTCCTGATAAAACCTCTAAGTTCCTCTAGCAACACTGTGCAGAATATCAACGAATGCCGTGTAATAAATTATATCATCACCATCATTTAAATAATCAACGTTATTCCTACAGCCTCTGCCTCGATAGCCAACAACAAGCTCCAACACAAGGTCCTCTATGGTCTCTTTTTCTTGCCGACATTGGTCTGGAGTTTCTCTGGCTGTGGTGGGGCCCTGCTCATGGCAGGCCTGCTCCTCTGTGTCTTTTATCTTCTCTTCTTCCCGAAATCCCTAGTATGGTTATCACATCACCATCAGTTAGTCAAACAAGACACTTCACAGTTACAAGACAAGGCATTCCCATCCGGCCCCTCCCCAGGCTCCCTGCACAAGCACCAAGCCCAGCCTGTGACACCCCGGCACAGAGACAGCACCAACGCAGGCTAGGCTGGAAAGACCCGGCCACCCCAGTGTCTCCACGCAGCGTGCTCTCGGCCAGCTGTCTTTAGAGAAGCCCAGAGATAAACACTGATGTCATTTGGGGGAGGAGGGGAAGGGGAGGGACCGTGTCCACCCCTTAGCATCCATCCCTCCCCAAGGATGTTCACCTGCGCCTGGGAATACGGAGCCCCTAGGAAATGAGATGAGGGTGGGGCTTTCCTCTTCTGTTTTTAGATGAAAGAGCAATGAAGGAAGGATGGAGGAAGGACCCATGCTGCCACCAAACTAGAAATAGTAACAAATAATAGCTTTGAGATCACCTCACACGGTTCACCACCCACTTCAGCACAGGCGATCTCATTCAACTCCCATAATCAGCCCGTGAGATAGTCATGTTCCCATTTTGTAGAAGAGGGAAGTGGAATCTTCCATCCTGCTCCCCAGCTGGGAAGTGGTGAAGCTCTGTCCAAATCCCAAAAGCGGAGCCAAAGAGAAGGGCTTGGGGGCAGGCAGTTTATTTGGGAGATGATGCCAGGAACCAGGGATGAGGGGGTGAGGAGAGTGAGACATGCAAGGAGGGAAGGCGGGTGTCAAGGTCATCCTCAAGGTCGCCACTGTCAGCCCCAGACTGAGTTCCGGAGAAGAGGGGTGCAGTGCTTCCCAGGAGGTCCCGGAAGGATGGAGGCTGGAGAATGATCCTGCTCCCTCAGCTGAAGGCTGCTCCCAGGGGTGCGGAGGCACAGCACTTCTGGGCTTCGTTCATTTGCACAGGGGCAATGGGTTCCCTTTGGCTTCAGAGAAGTCCCCAGAAGCTGGGAGTGTCCATGAGGGGGAACTCTCTATCACACCTGTGACTGAAATTGGAGCTAGTCATGGGGGTGGGACATGGGACACCCGAAGTTGTGCTACTAGCTACAGCCTATCACCCCTGAGATCTCTCTCTTTCCCAGCTGAGGAGAGTGTGTGAACCGGAGAGCCTGGGAAACATGGAATTGGGGTCCTGGGGCCCTCAGTGCAGAGATGCAGAAATGGGGCTGGGAGCAGTGAGACTCCGAGGCGGCAGAAACAAGATGAAGTGTCTCACCTCCTGGTGGTCCCAGAGGAGTCCCTGCCTCCAAGGGCCCCCGTGGGAGCTGGAATTCTCTTACTCCCAGTGAGGAGGAAGGGCAGGTGTGTTAGTCTGCTCAGGCTGCTGTAACAAAGTAGCCCAGGCTGGGTGGCTTAAATAACGGGAATTGATTTTCAGATAATTCTGGAGGGTTAAAATCTATGATCAAGGTGTCAGTCTGGTTGGTTTCTTCTGAGGCCTCTTTCCTTGGCTTGCAGGTGGCCGCCTGCTCCCTGTGTTTTCACATGGTCTTTTCTCTAGGCACGTCTGCATCTTAATCTCTTCTTCTTATGAGGACACAAGTGATATTGGATTAGGACCCATCATAATTTCTTCTCATAACTTAAACACCTCTTTAAAGACCTCATGTCCAAATCCAGTCACATTCTGACGTACTGGGGGTTAGGACTTCAATGTATGAAGTCTGTTGGGGGTGGAGGCGGGGGGTACTGTTCAGCCATGACAGCAGGGGAGAGCCCTCGTGCTTTCCTGGGCCCTAAGAAATAATGAGGCAACTGTGCCCCAGGAGCAAAGAGGCTGGGGAGAGGCTGGCAGAGCCCTCAGCCACTGTCTAGACAGAAGCTCTGCCAGACACACTGCCCTCCGAGAGCCAAGCGGAAGCCCAGACTCACTCACCCCCAACAACTGAACCAAATAGGGGCTGAATCAGGGGCTTTCCTTAGGGAACCAGTTTCTTACACTGATTTCTGTTCCTGCACATCTGGGAGAAATGACTTGAGCCTGGGAGTGGTTGCGAAATGGCAAACCACAGTGAGGGCTCACAGTTCTTCTGTACCCTCCTGCCGTCTCATTTACTGCTGCCCCGGCTCTGTGGGGGTGGAGCAGCTCTCCCTGTTGGCCAGATAAGGAAGCTGAGACTCAGGAAATGTATTGACTCCCAAGGGCACACAGGTGCTGAGCAGCAGAGGCAGGACTCAACCCAGACCTGAGCTGCCCCATCTCTACTGCTCACTCTTAGCCGCACATCTACATCAGTTGCAGCCCTTGGCCACATAGCCATCGAGTTCCCCCACCCAATCTGGAATGTGTACTCATCCGACTTCCTACCGTATGACTGGGTTCATGATACCAATGGGCTTCTCTCAACATGTTCGATGCTAGCAGGTAAGACTGCCAGCCAGTTACCATAGCAACAAGGGTGGGAAGAGTCAACATCCTAGTGGCCTGGGTGGAAGGTGAGGATTAACATGGGGATATAGGTGTCCATGGCACTGACTTTCAGATACCTGCCCTCAATGCCATCTAAGAGTCAGTGCCTCCTGAAGACCAGCTCAGCCCCTGTTCAATTAAGAAACTGTTTTCTCTCCTGTACCCAGAATTCTGCTCCCTCTTCCTCTTAGCATCATGTCACAGTCCAGTCTCTGTTAACTTTCCAGTGAACAAGGAAAGTCAGTCCTCCACCCTGCTACTGGCAACATTTTGTCAGTTTTGAAAAGATAGGCATAGTCTTTAGAAAAAGCCAGGCCTGGGGGTGAATCCTAGTTTCACCACTTACTTACTCTGTGGTCTTATTCTGGTATTACAATCTCTCCACTGGAGTTCCTTACTATGAAAAGGAAAGCATGATAGGCCATATCTCACAGAACTGTTAGAAGAATTACATATATAATAAAAAAAAAATAGAGAGTGAGTTCAGGAAAGGGCATAGGGTAGTCCCTGAATGAATAGAAATTCCCTTTTAGAAAGACTACTCGATCCTACTCTGACTGTGAACTACTGCTTTTGGAAATTTTTTTGAAACGAAAGTAGAGTAATGGATTTGTGCTTGATGGAGTTTTTATGTACAGACACAGGGACCCTGTATTTGGAACCAGGCACGCAGTCTTACTTCTCCAGTGTTCAGGGAATAAAAACCCCATAACCAGTCAAATGAAGGTCCCAGAGGAAGGTAGACCATCATAGAGATGAGAGTCAGCTAGGGCCATTACAACTGGACCAGCCTGGAAATTTTGCTCAGCGGTTCCCTAATGAAGTGTTGATAATTAATTTGTCACTCAGCACACATGTATTGTGCCAGGTGCTGTTCTAGGCACTGGGGATGCAGTAGGTAACAAAACTGATAAAAATCCCTGCTTCCTGGAGTTCACATTCATCACTTGTTATCATCTAATGGCGGGATCTAAAGGAAGCTGTTCTCTGAAGTCTTCCATGTGGGTCATGGGCCTCTGGGAGGTAAATCAGAGATTAAGAAGTGGAGGTGTAGTAGGAGTTGTTTGAAAAAGAATAGTCATTATGCAACAGCTTTTAACATTTAAAGACCCAGGCTTCTGGTTTTATCTTTGATGCATACAAAGCTTAGAAGTTGTCAATCCCACCCTTACAACAAGGAAACAGCTAAACGAACTTAAAATCACTTGTTAGACCCATAGGGGAATTGAGGTCACAGAGCAAACCACCACTCCAAATCTACAGACATAGGGGAATTCAGAAAATAACAGCCAAGATATGGCAGAGATTTTGGAATTATGAGATAGAAAATTTAGAATAACTAGGATTAGTATATTAAAGACTCTAATAGAAAAAGTAGACAACATGAAGGGACAGATGGCCAATGTAAGCTGAGAGGTGGAAACTCGAAGAAAGAAGGAAAAAGAAATGCTAGAAATAAAAAACACTGCAACAGAAATGAAGAATGCGTTTGATGGGCTCATCAGTAGACTGGATACAGCTAAGAAAATAGTCAGTGAGCTTGAAGATATGTCAATAGAAAATTCAAACTGAAATGCAAAGAAAAAAGAATAAAAAAGCAGACAGAATATCCAAGAATGGTGAGATCATTTCAGGTGTAATAAGCACATAATTGGAATACCAGAAGGGGAAGAAAGGAGCAGAAGAAATATTTATAGTAATGCCCAGAATTTTCCAAAATTGATGATGGTGTAGTAGAGAATTTAAGCTTGCCCAAAAAGAGGGCTAGCCTTTGCCTTTGGTTTCTGGGAGGTAATCACTGTCATTCCTGAAAGGAATGTCTTCATTTAGGGCAAGGATTGGCTACACCAGATCTTAGAGTGTCGCTAACTACACCTGATAGTCTTAGGGTAGAGGCTACCTATGCTAGAAAGGCTAATATGTGATTCAAGGTGGGTGCTTTGGGGCATGTGGTATCAGTCAGCCTAGAGGCTGAGATCAACCAGGTGGACAATTACTCCTGCCTGTGTTATGTAATGGAGCCCAAAGAAAAATTCTGAAAACTGAGGTTCTGGCAAGCTTCCTGGTTGGCAATACTCTGTGTATTGTCACACATTGATGCTCGCTGTGCAACATGTCCTGACTCCACGAGAGAGAGAGCAAGGGAAGCTGTGTGTTTGGAATCCTCCCAGACTATTCCCTATTCATCTATTCCTTGGTTGATTTTACTTTGATTCCCCCCCCCCCATAATAAACCATAGCTATGAACTGTAATGGCTTTCAGTGAGTTTTATGAGTCCCTCCGGCAAATTACTGAACCTGAGGGTGGTTTGGGGGAACACCTTCAGACTTGCAGTTGGTGTCAGAAATGAGGTTGGCCTTACAGAGAACTATGTGCCCTCAAACTTGATAGCTGGACTCTAAACTGGTTTGGCCAACTCCAGGCAATGGCAATCAACAAACCACAGATCCAGGAAGCTCAGAGAACACCAAGTAGAATAAAATTATATACATATTAGGCATATCCTATTCAAACTGCAAAACAAACCAAAAGACAAAGAGAAAATCTTGAAAGAAGCTGGGGGTAGGTTTAAGGAACAAGGATAAGAATTACATTAGACTTCTCATCAGATATATGTAAGGGAGAAGAGTGTGGAGTGAAATACTTAAAACGTTGAAAAAGATCCCCACCAATAGAGGATTCTGTATCTAGTGAAATTATTCTTCAGAAGTGAAGGCTAAATAAGGACTTTCTCAAACAAATAAAAACCAAGAGTATTTATCACTAGTAGACTTGTTCTCTGCAAAATGTTAAAAAGAAGCTTTTCAGAGAAAAAGAAAATGATATAGGTCAGAAACTGATCTACATAGAATATTCAGAGAAGGAATAAATGAAGATAAAGTAAAATCTTTTTCTTATTCTTAATTGATCTAATAATAACTGCACAAAATAATAAGAGTAACAATGTATTGAGTGACTATGGTGTGTAGACAGCTGAACCCAGTAACAGCAATGGTATAAGGAACAGGAGAGAGGAAGTGGGAATGCTCTGTTTATAAGGAACCTGCACTAACTGTGAAACAGTAGTACAGTGTTATTTGAGTGTGGACTTAGATTAGCTGTAAATACATATATTGCAAACCTAGGGGAACCACAAAATTTTAAAATAATTATAACCAGTATGCCAAAAAGAAATAGATAATTTGAATAAGCCTATCACTGTTAAAGAGATTCAATCAATAAGTGACAATTTTCCAAAATAGAAAGCACCAGGCCCAAATAGTTTCACTGGTGTATTTTAACAAACCACTTAAGAACGAAATGATATCAATTCTCTACAATCTCATCCAGAAAGTAGAAGTAGAAGGAACACTTCCTGACTCATTCTGTGAGGCTAGCATTACCCTAATGCCCAACTGGATAAAGATAAGAAAGTAAAGCTACAGACAAATATCTCCTATGAATATAGATGCAAAAACCCTCAAGAAAATATTAGCAAAATTAACCCAACAATGTATGAAAAGAACTGTATAACACACCCAAGTGGGGTTTGTTGCAAATGTGCAAGACTGGTTGAACATTAAAAGAAATACCCACCACATCAATAGGCTAAAGAAGAAAAATCATTTGATCAAATGAATTGATATAGAAAAAACATATGACAAATGCAACACCTCTTCATGATAAATACTCTCCAGCAAACTAGAAAAAGAGGAGGACATCCTCAACTTGATGAGGAATATCTCAAAAAAAAAAAAAGAAAAAAAACTTCGGCTACCATCATACTTGATGAGAAACTGGATATTTTCTCGCTATATTGGGAACAAGGCAAGGATGTTCCCTCTAACCACTCCTGGAAGTACTGGAAGTTCTAGCTAATGCAATAAGATAAGAAAAGGAAATAAAAGTTATACGGGTTGGGAAGGAAGAAATAAAACTGACTTTGTTCACAGGTCACAGGATTGTCTATGCAGAAAATCACAAATCATCTGCAAAAACAATACAAACCAAAAACCAAAAACCAAAAAAACCTCCTAGAACTAATAAGCAATTATAGCAAGGTCACAGGATACAAGCTTCATGTACAAAAATCAGTTTTTCTCCCTCATACCTGTTTAAAATGAACCAGCAGAATTTGAAAATAAAAACACAATGCCATTTGCATTAACATGAAAAGTTAAATATAACATAAAGATCTAACAAAATTTGTACAGGATCTACATATAGAAAGCTACAAGACTGGTGAAAGAAATTGAAGAGGATCTAAATAAATGAAGAAATTTTCTGTGTTCATGGATTGGAAGATTCAACATTGTTAAGGTATCAATTCTCAGCTTGATCTATAAATACAGCACAATGTCAATCAAAATCCTGGCCAGCTATTTTATAGGTATCAGCACATTGATTCTAAAGTTTACGTGGAAAGGCAAATGATCAAAGCGGCCAAGGAGGAACTGAAGAATAACATAGTTGGAAGAATCACACTGCCTAAATTCAATTTAATTATTTTAAAGTTACAGTAACCAAGACAGTGCTCTACTGGCAAGAGGATAGACATAGGTGAATGGAATCTCATAGAAAGCCCAAAAATAGACCCACACAAATATAGTCAACTGATCTTTGACAAAGAAGGAAAGGTAATTCTGGAGAAAGGATAGTGCTTTTAACAGCTGTTGCAGGAACATCTGTATGTCCATACTCAAAAAAAAAAGAGAGAGCATTGATACAGACTTTATATGTTTTGTAAAAATTAATTCAAATTGGATAATAAACCTAAACATAAAACACAAGATACAAAATTTACAGAAGAAAACACAGGAGAAAATATAGGTAACCTTAAGTTAGTTTTCAGATACAACACCAAAAAAGTGATCCATGTTTAAAAAAAAAAAACTTTATTAGAATTCAAAACTTCTTAACTTTTTAACTTTTTAAGTTAAACCATGAACTGGGCAAAAATATTTGCAAAACACATTTTTATTTTTAAGTTGTATGAGTTTTTGCTATATTCTAGATACAAGTGACTTAATAGAAGTAAGGTTTGCACAAATTTTCCCCCATTCAGCAGGTTGTCTTTTTATTTTCTTGATTTTGAAGTATAAACATTTTTCGTTTTAATTACAGCCAGTTTGTCTAATTTTTTTCTTACTTATGACTATGTTTTCTTCTATGAATTTATAGCTTGGTGCTTATATTTAAGTCTTTGTTACATGTTTTAATTGTATGAGGGGAGGGGTCCAACTTCATTCTTTTGCATGGAGATACTGAGTTCTCTCAGCATCATTTGTTGAAAGGACTGTTCTTTCCCCCATTGAATTGTCTTGACATCCTTATTTAAAATCAGTTGACCATAAATATGTGTGTCTATTTCTGAACTCTTGATTCTATTCTAGTACTGAAGGGTTCCTCAGGATGCAGGACTTCTAATGCTTAAACTAGGATAATCTCAAGTAAACTCGGATTTTGGTCACCTTACAGCTGGATAGGGCTTGCCCAACCACTGCACATGTTCCTCTCTCTAATACCCCCAATTCTACATTTCACTGCTTTTCAACCCCTCAACTACTGGATCCATCCTTCCTTTGGATTTTCACCGTAGAAGTCAGTGCGTGCTTACCGAAAGAATTCAAACAGCATAGAAAAGCGTAATGCAGAAGCAGGTGACTCCAAACTTCCATCCCTACTCTGCAGCGATAACTGCTGTTACCTCCAAAAAGTTTTGACACATATATTCATCTTTCCTTTTGTTAAAGACACAAGTGGAATTGAAACATGCATATAGTTTAACAATCAGCTCTTAAAGCTGTATAATGTCCACTTTATCACTATACTACCGATCGTTTCAAAATACCCCACAGACTGGCCTTTAGCTCTGTTGAAGATTGGGTCCCCTGAGAAGCTGACTCTGAGATGGAGGTCAGTGTGGAGTAAGGTTATCAGGGAGTAACACCAGTAGGGGGTCAGGAAGCAGGATAGAGCAGGGGGAGAAGTTGGACTGCAATGCAGGCATAACAGTGACCTCAGTAGGTTCCACACTCAGCTGAGGCTGGGGTGGGCTTCTAGGGCTGAGCTAAGTTGGGGCAAGAAGCCAGGCCTTTATACTCCCACAGTGACCAGCCATCAATGGCGGCTGCCCCCAGGAAGGGAATGTACCTTTGGTGAGGAAATCTCCAGCAGAGGCAGAGGTGGTGGGTTGCGTGTCAGCAGCTGGGGACTAGACCCTAGAGTCCTAGGGGCATCTGGGTGGCACAGCAGAGTGTACTGTAGGTCATTAAAAACAAGGCTGTGATGCACCTTTCTCTGCAAGATAATGCATCTGCAAGATAAGGGGCTGCCTTGCACGACCCGCTTAGGCATGGTAGCAGCCACCTTGTCGTTGGTCCATAGCTGCCTATCAAGGATGGTGTTCCTCTTTCTGCTTGAGCTCTCTGGGTTGATTGATGGGAAGGCAAGCTTTGTCCCCTCCCTGCAAGACAAGTCCTTATTGTTCCTATGTCCTATCTGCACCAAAGAAGTTAACTCCAATGGGCTGTGAGAGAATGGGAAAGGGTTTAGGACCATTTTGTGATGAAACCCTCTTGGGTATGAATGTGCTTTAACATACTTTACTGAGGCCATGACCTGACAACTTTCAAAAAATTCTTATCCTTTAAATTTGCCATCAGGGGTCAACAGGAGAAACCTAATGCCTTGAAAGCAGATTTCTGGGCCTCTTGGTAGTTTGGGAGCCTTGGAGGTGAAGGATGGAAAGTCTATCATGCAGGTACCATATGGTACACACCTGTGCCTATGTCCTTGCTATGGAAATGGATGGGGACCATTTGGTGTTATATACCCTGGAATGCTGGGTTTGAGGCACCAGCTTAGCCCCTGGTGTCTGATGATGTGGTACACATCATGCACCACCTCTGAGCCTCACTTTCCTCTTAAGACAGGAACTGATAGACCACCTTTGGGTGGTGATGCATGTGAACCATGATAATGGAGTCTGACGCATGGTAGGTGCTTAGAAAAAGGTAACTGATAGAATAGTAGTGATGGCAACAACTGCAGAAAGGGGGATGTTGCCACTGGGCACAGTGTGCTCCTCACCATGTCAGGTCTGGTTCTGAGACTGTGTGTGTGCAGGGCTGGGAAGGCAGGCCCATCCTGAACAGAGGTGGCTGGTCAGGCACCTTGGGACCCGTGAGGCCTGATTCATGAGCCCACTGCAAAGAAGAGAAATAGGCCCCATGTCAGTCTCCATGCTGCCACCTCTGGCCATTGCCCCCCTTTCTCTGAGCCCCAGGGTTCTATGTTCAAGCCTCTGCCTTGGGACTGATTGTTCAGGCAACTCACAGTGCAATGCCAAGTCTTGAGTCTAGACAGTGCCCTTCTGCAAAAGACAAAGGTGCCCCTTTTTCCAGGCTGAGCCAGCCCCACGGCCAGACCCTATGGCTTGTTAATCAGAGTAACCCCCAACCCTGTGCTTCTTCAGCCAGGTGTACTGTTGGCAGGGCCTAAAATGCCAAGCCCCACCCAGGGGCCCTCAGTCTGTGCCCAAAATTATCAGGTTGGGATCTTCATAAATCCCTTGGGATATCAATGGAGACTGAAATTCAAAATTGAAAATTTAGAAAAGAGAGGCTGCCGTGGGCACAGGCCAGAGCTACCCACCATTGCCTTACCTAGGGACAGAACAGCACCCTGCACAGTTCCTTGGTCCCTGCTCTCTTTCACACCCAGTCCCAGGAGTGGACCCAGAATTGAATGCAACAGGCCCTGCCTTTATTGTTTTTTTCTTACCTAATTGCTCTGGCTACATCCTCCAATACAATGTTGACTAGAGGTGATGAGAACAGATATCCTTTTAAATCTCTTGAGACCTGCTTTGTGGCCTAACATGTGGTCTATCCAGGGATGTTTTTCCTGTGCTCTTGAGAAGAATATGTATTTTGCTGTTGTTGTGTGAAGTGTTCTATAGATGTGTGTTAGGTCTAGTTGGTTTATAGTGCTGGTCAAGTCCTCTATTTCTTTGTTGCTATTCTATCCATTGTTGAAAATGGGATATTGAAGTCATCAATTACTATTGTTGCATTGTCTATTTCTCCCTTGAATCTATTTTTGCTTCATGGACTTTGAAACTCTACTGTTAGCCAAATACATGTTTATAATTGTTACACCTTGATAGATTGATCCTTTGTGTGTGTGTGTGTGTGTGTGTGTGTGTGTGTGTGTATTCCTTTCTTTTTGGTAATAACTTTTGTCTTAAAGTCCATTTTGTCTGATTTCAGTATTGCCACTCCAACTCTCTTTTGATTACTGTCACGTAGAATATCTTTTTTCAGTCCTTTCACTTTCAACCTATTTGTGTCTTTGCATCTAAAGTTAACATGCTTTAGAGAGCGTATTGTTGGATTTTTAAAAAATCAATTCTACCCACTTATGCCTTTTAGTTGAAGAGTTTAATTCATTTATATTTAATGTACTTGCTGATGAGAAAGGACTTAATCCTGCTATTTTGCTATTTTTTTCTTTTTTTCATATTATTTGTTCCTCACATCCTCAGTTACAGACATCTTTTGTGTTAAATGAATATTTTCTGTCATACTCTTTCAAGCACCTTGTTGTTTCTATTTCTGTACATTTTGGGGGTTATTTCCTTAGTGATTGCCTTTTTAATCTAGTTTGGATTAATACAAACAGTATACAAAATGTTTTTATTTTATTTTACTTTTTATTGAAGTATAGTTGATGTGTAATATATGAGTTACAGGTATACAATATAGTGATTCACAATTTGTAAAGGTTATACTCCGTTTATAGTTATTATGAAATATTGACTATATTCTCTATGTTATATAATATGTCCTTGTAGCTTATTTTATACATAATAGTTTGTACCTCTTAATCCTCTACCCCTATACTGCCCTTCCCCCTTTCTCTCTCCCCACCAGTAACCACCAGTTTATTCTCTATATCTGTGAGTCTATTTCCTTTTTGTTATATTCACTAATTTGTTGTATTTTTTTAGATTCCACGCTATAAGTGATATCAGACAGTATTTGTCTTTCTCAGTCTGGTTTATTTCACTTGGCATGATGCCCTCCAAGTCCATTTGTTGTTGCAAATGGCAAAGTTTCATTCTTTTTATGGCTGAGTAGTATTCCATTGTCTATATATCATATCTTCTTTATCCATTCATCTGTTGAACAAAAACTTTTATATATCTTCATCATCACTTATTATATCTTTATACACTATGCGTTCATCAACATAGACTTATCATTTTTTTCTGACGTTATCTTTTAAATTGGATAAGAAAAAAAGAGAAGTTACGAAGAAAAATGTGCTAACATCATCTTTAATGTTTATCTATACCGTTACTTTTACTGCTGTTCTTATTTCTTCATGTGGGTTTGAGTTACTGTCTCATGTCCTTTCACTTCAGTCTGAAGGACTCCCTTTAACAGTAGTTGTAGGACAGGTCTGCAAGCAATTAACTGTCTCAATTAGTGTTTATCTAAGAATGAGTTAATTGTGCCTTCATTTTTGAGGAATAGTTTTGCCAAGTATGGAATTGTTGGTTGACAGTTTTCCACGGAGCCCTGTAACTAGGTTGTCGCACTGCAGGAGGAAGTAAGGCAGCTTGTGTGCAGTAGCCCCTCACCAAGGTTTGGGTACACACCCATACAGGAGCTGGATGGGAAACAGATGAGCATGAAATAAAGGTTGGAAGGCAAGAAGCATTTGCCAGAGAGGGAGGGCCTCATCCAGCAGCACCTTCTGGGTGAGCTGTGAATGCTGTCGGACAGGAGGCTGTAGAAAACAAGAGCCATGGCCTGGAAGGATGGCCTGTGGTTTCCAGTCTGAGACATACAATGCTTAGCTTGGTGGCATGATTGGGGAAATGAAGGAAATGCCATCTGTGAGAGAACGGACAAGTGGGAGACCACGCCATCTGTGCTGAGTTAGGAAGATGAGGAAGTGAGAGAGAAGAGGAATGGGAAAACATGGGCTGGGAGGCATGATGGGGGCATCAGTTAGAATTTGGTGGGTTGCAAGTCACAGAAAGGCAACCCAAGCCAGCTAAAGCCAGAAAAGGGAGTGTATTTGAAATATACCAGATATTTACAAAATCTTTTGGGAGCTGGAAAACCAGGCTTGGAAAACAGACAAGAATGATGGTGACCCCAGAAGGCCTAAAAGCCAGAAGTACAAGGGTCATCTTCTGGCAGGAAAGGCGTGGTCAGGACATCCCTGCGGGACACCTCTGCCATGCTAGAAGTCACCAAGGCCACAGCAGGTCATTGTCACTGCTGCCAGTGCTGGGAAGTCCATCTAACCATCTCTCAGTCTTTTCATGACACTCTCAATTTAGATCAGACACAGGCAGGGGCATCTGATGGGCTGAGCCTAGTTCACATGACCACATCTGACAGTGCAGACCTGTTCCTGATGGAAGCCATCCCAAAGGGGGAGGTCTTGGGGGGTTGGTCCAAAACAGGAAAGGGCCAGGTATCGTAAAGCCCCAAAATGAGTCCTGTTCCCCTATAACAAATGAAGTGAAGGGAAGTGTGATTTTGAAAGGAGGGGAGACCTGAGTGTGTTTGTCAACTTGGGGAAGAGAACCAGTGAAGGAGAGCAGGATTAAGGATGTAAACACAAAGAAAATGATTGGACGAGCAGATGGAGGTGGTACGCCCAGGGGGAGAGGCTGGTCCCACCTCTTGACTTGATTCTTGCAGAATCTTGACTTTGGGGAGAGGTGTGAGTTGTGAGAGAAGGCGCCTGGGAAATTTCCATTCTTTCCATCTGTTCCAATCCCTGACTTTCCACAACAAGCAGGTGTTTTCACGAGGGAGAAGATTTGTTTTTCAACAATGTAAAACTGACCAAAGGGGTGATTCATCATTTTCTAAAATCCTGACTCTTTGTGGGAGGGGAAATCATTTCAGATCTGCTTCTTTGTTGGACCCTGTTGAGAACAGGATGCTCCTGGACAGGCTTAATGCTGGCAGTCACCCTCCCCATGGGGTCCCCCCCTTACTGCTGCAGAGAAAGGGTGACAGCTCCTTGGAACCTCAGTATCTCATGTTCCCAGGACCCAGAACTCCGCTAGCGAGGTCACACTTCCTTCTTTCTTCTTAGCCTCTGACGGCCAGAAGCAGAAACTCAGCAAGGGACCCTGCCTGGCCCAGGGTGTCAGGCCCGGCTGGCGGGGGTCCCTCCTGCCACTTCCCACAGTGCCCTGAGGGGACCCCACCTGCTCCAGCATGGCCTGTCCCACTGTTGGCTCTACACATGCTCTGAGGAAACCACAGGAAGACTTTGCAGCTGAATAAAATCTTAATCTGAAAGCTGCTCAACTAAATGGGGAGCCCAGACAGTTGCCCAAGTGAAGCAGAGAGTCTCAGGTGAGTAGAATTTGTCTGAACTCAGCATTTACAGAAGCATAAAAAATGAGGCCTACGAGGTCCACAGGACCTGTCAGGTACATACAGCCGAGCTGCTCAGCGCCCCCTTCAGGAAAGGACTGGTAAGGCCCAGCTGCAAAAGTAGGGTTGGCTGACACCGCCAGCTGTCAGCGCTTTGAGGGTCAGCCTCGGCTTTCCGGCTTTCCAGCCAACTTCGTGTTCTTCTTGGGTGGCTCCCAGCCAACAACTTCTCAAGGCAGTAGCGGCCAAGTCATGCTTGCCTCCGAGAAGGCCTCCAGCCAATGACCATGCAAAGCTGTGGTACAGGGGCCTAAACACCTCCATCCAAAGCCAGACCACGCTCTGGCCCATCTGCCTCTGAGCTCCCAGGTGGGCTGGCAGGTCCACTGTCAGGTCTGTACACCCCCTTCCCGCCCCCCGCCTGCTTCCTCCCCTTTCCTGAGCAAGTGTTCAGCCCTAATGAAACTCTCGTCTTCGCATCTGCCCCTGCACGGACATCAGCTGTCTGGACATAAGCTGTTGAGGAGTTAAAGGTGATATGTGACAAGTGCCACGGTAGAGGTTTAAACTGAAAGTTACAGTATCTGAACCAGCTCGGTACCCCTGTGTCTCCTCTCCCCCTTGACCAAGGCTATAGAACTTAAGGAAACATGCTCGAGGTCACAAGTAAGGGCCTTTCCAAGCAAAGCCTCCATATTCTGGTCTGAACCCTCTTGCTGGCCCAGTGTGTCTGGCGGTTTTCCAATGCCCAACCCTGGGTTCTGCATCTTTGTCCTTCTGACTCTCTGCCCAGGATCCCAGGGCAAGAAAGACCCCCCAAAAGTAAGAGTTCAGGGTTCTGGATCTCTTCTGGAGGCCTGGGCTATGTATGGGAGGGTGTGCCATAGATTGAAGTGCATCGACTGAAATTAAAAGCCAAGCTACACATCTGGAGGAGGCATTGGGCCAAAGGACAGAGACAGAATTCAGGCCAAAGGCAACAGGACTGAGGCCAGCAACTGAGGGCCAGGAGAGGGGCCCCGCCCTCTTCCCTCTGGGACACAGCAACTTGCAGGACCCAAGTGTCCAAAGGTGAAACCCAGGCTGTGCGCCGAGTCCCAGGAAGACAAGGCCACCAAAATGGGAGAAAAGTTCACCTTTGATGAATCCCACACAATTCTGCAATTGGAAAGATCTAGAAAGAGTATTTTAAAGTCATCATACTCTAGGTTTTGTTTTTAGTTTACATTTAAATTATAGGCTATAATATTTAAATTGTGGGTCAATTTTTAAATTATGCATAATACATATGGGCAATTTAAATTTTATATATCTAAACTATGGGTAAGATCTTAATGGGGTCTGGCAGGAGGACTTTCAGAAGGTTTGTGTGGCCTCAGGTGTGGGTGATGAGGGAGATTATTAAAGGTGTGCAACTCTAACCATGGGGCTCCGAGAAGGGAGGTGATGCTGAAACAGGGTCCAAAAGGATGCATCAATGTCTAGGAGTTGAGAAGGGCAGGTAGAGCGTGTATCTGGTGGGAAGATCGGCTGTAGTGACAAAGAGGACCAAGTGGATAATGGTTCTACTTCTCACATCTGTCTGAGATGTTTCTGGTTGACAGTGGGGGCTCACGCAGTCATTCAGGCATCTGGGTGTGCCCAAGAAGAAAGAGAGAACAGATTTGGGTGGACAGCGAGCATTCTCTGCCCAGAGCGGGGAGTTGACAGTGACTAGGGCGCACAGAGCCAGGCTGGTAGGGATGACCAGAGGAGTGCTGGCAAATGCCTAACAACTGGCTCTCTGCAAGGGAAAAAAAAATTAAGTCCTGATGATGTCAAACAGTAATCAATATCAAGGCTGCAAAGAACAAAGAGCTTTACATTTGAGCATCTTACAAATTGTAATTCAGGAGACACAGATTCCAAGGGGTGTTTCAGGGAAAAGAAAGAGTCAGGGGCTTATAAAGGCAAAACCCACAAGGAAAAGAAATATTTGTCCTTAAGGACTAGGCTGTCAGGAATTATTCTAGGGTAAGGGTCTGATAAGTATCTCAAGTTTCTAGCAGGTGTTCTGGATGTCTTAGTACAATTTCTGGTCAAAAGATCGGATTCCATCCAGGCTGAGACATGCGTAAGTCACGCTTCCTCCGTGGCCCCCAGGCTCCATTTCAGAGAGCTCTCTTAGCAATGGCAACTACATTTTGATTTTCTTTCCACAATGGGCAGCA
Source organism: Camelus ferus (assembly GCF_009834535.1). Lineage (NCBI taxonomy): Eukaryota > Metazoa > Chordata > Mammalia > Artiodactyla > Camelidae > Camelus > Camelus ferus. The sequence goes on along the minus strand of NC_045706.1, from coordinate 60,998,069 downwards.
TTTGTTGATTTTCTTGGTGTAAATAGTCTCACCACCATCAACTGCAAACTACCAGCATACCAACAGGATCACTGAACAAGGAGTTGGGAAGAGATGTGTGGTAACATCCCAATATATAGTTAAATTAGGGTTCTCCAGAGAAACAGAGCAAATAGAAGATATAGGTGTGTGTGTGTGCATATACACATAGATCACACATATATATCAAGAACATATATATATATATATATATATATATATATATATATATATATATATATCAAGGATATATAAATCTCTTGATATAGATATATATCTTCCTTGACTTACAGAGGAGTTATGTCCCAATAAACCCATCATAAGTCAAAAATGAATTTAATACACCTAACCTACCGAACATCATAGCTTAGCCTAGCCTACCTTAAATGTGCTCAGAGCACTTAACAGCTGGGCAACAAAGCTAACACAAAGCCTATTTTATAACAAACTGTTGAATATCTCATGTAATTTGTTAACTACTGTACTGAAAGTGAAAAAACAGAAGTTCTGTGGGTCTAGGGTATCCGTTGTAAGTTATCGGTCACCGTGGCACGGCCAGCTGGGAGCCGTGGGTCACCACCGCTGCCCAGCATCATGAGGGAGTATCTCCTAGCATCTGGCCAGCCCAGGAAAAGCTGAAAGTTCAGAATTTGAAGGACAGTTTCTACTGAAGGCGTATCGCTTTTACACTATCATGAAGTCAAAAAAATCTTGAAGTTGAACCATCGTAAGCCAGGGACTGTCTGCATTTATCAAGAGATTTATAACAAGGCACTGGCTCACACAACTATGGAGGCTGAGAAGTCCCAAGATCTGCAGTTGACAGCCAGAGACCCAGGAGAACCGGTGGAGTTCTTGTTCGAAGGCCCGCGGGCCAAAGACCCAGGATAAAAACCAATTTTCAGTTCTACCCAAAGGCAGGAAAAAAACCCCATGCCCTAGCTCAAGGCCTTCAGGCAGGAAGAGTTCCCTTCTCTACACAAGGGAGGGTCCGCCTTTCTGTTCCACTCAGCCTCCCACGTGGTTGGATGCTGCTCCCCTACATCAGGGAGGGAAACCTGCTTTATTCCGTCTACTGATTCAAATTGTAATTTTGTCCAGAAGCACCCTCCCAGACACACCCAGAATAACACTCGATCAAATGTCTGGGCACCCTGGGGCCCAGTCAAGGTGACATAAAAAATCACTGTCATAGTAGTATTTTCACCATACAGATATCATGGAAAGAAATAATCCTAAGAATGTAGACAGCAGTAAAATGTAGTAAATAATCAGAGTCATGTCTACTGAGTATCTACTACCTTTGTTTTTAATATCATTTATTTAATTGTAAGTTTACACACTTTAATTTCTAATGATGTCTGTGTTAAAATTTTAGAATTCCTAAGAATTTAACAATCTGATCTCAGGGTGGTTGGTACTGTTGCAGGAGGATGGACAGTGCCGGAGGATGGTCGTGTCCCAGGTCTCAGGTGCATCAGGAAAGAATTCATGAGTGAGCCATAGTAGAGTAAAAGTAAATTTATTCAGGGAGCTACACACTATAGACAGAGTGTATGCCCTCTCAGAAGGTGAGAGGCCATGGGCTGTGGGGTTGTTAGTTTTTATGGGCTGGGTAATTTCATAGGCTAACAAGTGGGAGGATTATTTTAACTACTTTGGCGAAGGGGCGGGGATTTCCAAGAACTTGGCCACCACCCACTTTTTGGCCTTTTATGGCCAGCCTCAGAACAGTCATGGAGTCTGTAGGTATGTCATTTAGTACGCTGATGTATTACAATTAGTGTGTAATGAGGCTCAAGGTCTACTGGAAGGCAAATCTTCTGCCATCTTGGGCTCAGTAGGTTCTAACCAGTTTCTGTTGTGTCTTCAGTGGCTATGTCATTCTTTTAATGGTTGTGCTCTGCCCTCTTCCCTCCTGTCTCAGTACAGGTGGACAGTCCAGCACACCACTGGGATGGACAGAAGTGGTATGCTGGAGGCTTCAGTCACCTAGCAACAGGAACTGAGGGTACCATAAGCAGGGAGTCAAGGGACGCTGGTGCTGGTGACCACTGAGCAAGCATCTCAGACTCAGGGTAGCAGTGTTTTCCCCCTCTGCCTCTGGAAGAGCACACTCTGTCCTCCCTGCAGCTTCTGGAACAGGGGAGTGGGGCTCTGCTACCTATAAGACATCTTGGTGTAAATTAGAGAAAGGCTCGCCTTCCTGGCAGTGGGTCCCTCTCACCGTGCTAGAACACATGGCTTTGCCAGCAAAGCCCAAACCCAGCCCTTCCCCTGGACACCTTTGTGCAGTGCACAGCCTACACACCAGTACCTGTGGCTCTGAGCGGAGTGGAGCGGTCTCATGTTAAGCCTTGAGACAGAGGCCCCTTTCTACTTTCTAACTAGAAGACTGATTGGTAAATGTGCCCCTCCCTGAGAAGAAGCCTCCTGCGAGGCTACAGCCAGCCAAGACTGCTTCTGGTGGTCCCAGGCTCTCGGACATGCAATTATCTAATAAAGTTGTAATTGTCACCCCGGCTGCATATGGATCACCAGAGGAACTTTTACACCTCCCAATGACCAATGTCCACTCCAGACAAGTTAAGTCAGAGCCGATGGGGGTGAGACAGAAAAGTCAGTTTTCAGAGCTCCCCAACGCACAGCCAAGGTTGAGAACCACTGATCTGAAGCCATCCTGGCTGTGGGCCAATGATGTTGATGGGTGACCATCCCACCAAGAAGTGTATGTTTCAGCAAATGCCTTCTGGAGAGTTCTGGCCTCCCAATCCTCTCCACTCACCTTGTAGAGCCTACAGGTGCCTGGCCCAGAGAAGCCCTTAGAAAATGAAAAAATGATGCAGAGCAGGGAACTGACAAAAGGAGACCCAGGACCACTGCTGGGAGGTGCAGTGCTGTGAGGGAAGGCGCAGGGCAGTGGGAGAGGGGGGCCATCTCTCTGTCTCTACTTCTAGTTGAGGCCCATATTTCCCCTCCTTGGCCTCCAATTCCTGCCTGTAAGTAAGAGGAGTGGGGGCAGTTCCTCCAAATAAAAGCTTCTGCAGGAGGCCATCATGTTCAGCAGATCCCCATGCCCTGTTCTTGCCCTCACCCCACCTTTCTGGTGACCTCAGAGGGAGTGGGAGGGCTCCCAGGGCCTTGTGGTGCAGCGTCTGTAAACTCCAGGAAGGAAGGTGTGCTACTGTCCCTTCCAGCTGGAACCCCTGGATCCCTTCATCCAAAGTATTGGCAACATGATCTGAGGGCAGAGAGAAAGAAAGGGCTCCCCTGCCCGGCTCCCGCACCCCCCACCATTCTCCAGTACAGGGTCCTACCCTTTTCCCAGCTTTACTTCTGGGTTTGAGCTCAGAACCTCTGTGGTTTTGTCCAGTTCCAACACTGATCCCCGGAAAAGCAGGCGGGTAAGCCCAGCCACTAAATATCATCAGGGGAAACAGCTGCACAGGAAAAGCACCCGGGGAGTGGTTTCTTAACCAAAACAAGTGTGAGTGGACCCAAACTAAGTCTTCAGGGCATTTTTCCTGCCTCTGGCTTAGAGGAAGTGGCCCAGGCTGCATTACTCACAGGCTTTCATGATTGCTCAAGACATTGGCACTGGCCACGGGCCCTCCCCTTGTGACCCTGATGTCAACATGAGATGTTTCAGCTCTGTGTCCTCCCCTCTCCTACTGGATGGCCTCTGCCCCAGCCTGACCTGGCCTCTACCTGGCCCAAAAAGAACAGGAGGCAGATTCTGTCATTCTGTCTTGGATCTGTCCATCAAGCAAATCTCATGGGGTTCCTGGCCTGATTCCACCTGAGGCTCAGGGCTGGGCATGCAGGTGAGGCACTGGGCAGTCAGAGGGACACAGATGAGAGCCCTCAGGAAGTGCTTCATGGCTTCTGTGGTAGAATCAGGAGACTTGCTTAGAATGATCAGACTTGTGTGGCTGAAACTCACTCCAAAGAGAAGGAAACAGAGCACGCAGGAGCAGGAGCTGTGCGCGCATCTGGTTGTGTGTAGCATTAGCAAGAGATGGGTCACAGAGGAAGGCACTGACAGCACCATAAAAGGCCTTGAACGTTATAGTAAACGTACTTATACTGAGGAGTGGCTGAGGGCCAGAATAAGTGACTTGATGCTGAGTAAGAGAGCTTTGTCTCCCGGGATTCTGCTCTCTCCCTGCAACCTGGCCATTCAACCGATTATATCCTGGTGAGTCCTTAATCTCTCTAACCCTCCTCTCCTCCCCATCGTCCAGATCCCGTCCTCCCTAGCATGGACTGCTGCAGTGGACTCGCAGTGGACTCCCAGTGGACCTCCAGCCTCTGGACCTTTTCCCCTTCCAGCTGCTAGAGTCGATTACACATCAGTATGACAGTTGGGGGTGAGCAGACATAGGGGCAATATGAGAATTAGGGTAGGAGCGTGATTGTCCAAAGCAGAGAGGTTCAAGTTCCCTCATCTTCCAGCTCTTAAGAGGATCACACAGTGCCCTGGCCCCCCAAAACCCAGCTCCAGGCGCAAATGCCTAACAGGGTACATGGTGGTGATTTCAGGATCCACAAACGCTGGTCCTCACCATACAGTGAAATCACTGAGGGCTCTCCAGCCAGGAACCTTTACAGGAAGTGGCTGGAATTGGGGTATTAGAGAGACATCCTGGGTTCAGGCCCCAGCCCTGACAAGACTGTGTGACTGTGGCTAAGATAGCTAACATTTCTGTGCCTTATTTTCTTCGTCTGAAAAGCCATAATAAAGGTTTCCCGGCATCAGGGAATTTGAGAATTAAATGAGATACTGACTATAAAGCACAAGCCTCAAGGACACATAGTAGGTGCCTAATACATGAAAACTATTACTGTGATGGCATTTCTTAGGCATTTTTTTAGCCTGTTGAGGCTGAACCCCCGCAAAATCCCCACTGTACACTCTTTAGAATTGTGCTAGTATTAAACAGAAACACGGCAGTTAGCAGAGATCCACCACTCAGTGCCCACTTTTGAGATCGTACTTACCATGTGCAGGCCCTGAACTAAGTGTTTCGCACGCATTCTTATTCCTGTCCCCTTATTAAGGCGGGAGAGAAAGGTAACATTCCTAACCCGCATCCCGTGGGGCTCTGAATACTGCCGCGGCCATATGTTCCTTCCAAGACACACCTGTCTTTCAACAGTTGGAACTGTGCGCTCATAGGCGGCCTCCGGGGCCCTCCTGGCAGGAAATATCGGGCAGAGCAGGCCCCCAGTGGACGGATCCTGGATGGAGGGGTCCTTGGCCCGCAGGGGATCAAGAGCCCTCTCCCCTCCGGCCCCCTCCCCCACTCCCGGACCTTGGCAGGGCGTGCGGGCCCTGGATGGCCAGAGGCGGCGCATTCCCTGCAGTCTCTCGGTTTTTCCAGCCGGCCCTCCCCTCGCAGAGGGCGGATCCGAGCCCGGAGCCCGCCCGCCCGCCAGGACCGTAGGACCAGCTGGGACCGCGCACTCCACCCGACTCCGCCTGCCCCGCCCTCCTCTCGCATCCGCCCGCCGTCCCTCCCTCCGGCTCCGCTCTCCGGGATGGACTGTGCCGCGTGCGCCCGGGCCGGGCGGAGGGACTGGCAGGCCGTCCCGCCCTGGCCCGGTAATTGATCAGCAGTGGTTACTGAGCCTCTAAATGGTTCGTGCGGATGGGAATTAATTCTGAGATGGATAAATAATGCATTGAGGTTTATGTAGTCCAAGGCAAGCCGTCGGTCCGGAGCCAGGAGAGGCGGCCGAGGGAGCCTTGCCGGTGACGCCAGCGGCCATGGGGGCCCTAGCGGGGCATGAGGGGCAACTGGGCGAGCAGAGGAGAAAAGGGAAGTGGATGGCAGCATGATCGGCCCAGCGACTCCGGCCAGGCGGCGGCAGGAACATGCTGAGCCCAAAGATCAGGCAAGCCAGGAGGGGTAAGTCCAACTTCCTGCGGTGGATCTGGCCACAGTGTGCGTGCGTCTGCTGGCAGACGTGTGCGGACACTCAGCTGGCTGCCACGCTGGGGTCAGATGGGACAGGCATTCTGGAGGCATCTTGGTGACTGACAGCCCTTCCTAGTGAGGCTCGTGGGGTGGGTAGGGGTCAGACCTGAGACTGCCAAAGGGCGATGGCCAGCTTAGTACCCCAGTGGGGGTGCAGGCTTCACCCCCACGTTCCATGTTTTACAGAGTCCCTGGCTTGCTCAAAGTGACCAGGTGACAACTTTGGAAAAACTTTCTTTCCTAGAAGGGAAACACTGACTGCTCAAGATTTGCTCTAGCTGCCAAGACAAAAGTGGCCCTCATTAGGAAAGGCAATGCCCGGGTTTCTCCAGACAGACAGGTCTCCATCAGGGTCCTCCTTCTGGCAATGTGTTCATCTGCTCTGCAGAGCCTGCAGGAGCTGCCACAGCTGGGCTGCAAGAAGCAATTCCCCCGGCCGAGGCTCCTGCTGGGAGAGCTCCCAGGAAGCTACAGGGCCTGGAGATGACCGTGTTGGGGGAGCAGATCCAGAGATGAACAGGAAATCCCAGTGGAGTTGGTAGAGACTTGCAGGGATGATCCCGCTGTGATGGGCTAGCACCCCACCCAGAATGTGACCCTGCACAATGGTCTGGGGACTCAGGACAAGTTGTGGGGCTAGGAACAGCCTCTCCCTGGATGGCAGTTTCTTGGCCAATGCAAGCGTCATTTTAGATGAAAGCATCTGTGTCTTAAGAAAATAGGATGTGTCTTTTCAGGTGGCCAGTGTTTGTGGAGGGCTGAGCCTCCCTTGTGAGTAAGGAACACGAGGACAGGACAGACGGTGTGGAGGTGGGCGGAGCTTCTGCCTGGGGAGCTTGGAAACAGTGCGTGTCTCACTCAGTGTTTGCGTGTTTGAGGCAGGGACCTTCCAGGCTCCCGTGTGCTCACAGGCACACACTCGTCTCTTTAGCATGCTGTAGGCATTTGGATGCCGGCGTTCAGAGAGTGGTCAGAGCCAGCAGGACCCCTCCGGGGGCGCTTGGAATGGGCTGTCACCTCTCGGTCCCAGAGGGCAAAGGAGGGCTGTGCATGGCTTTGCTGAGGGGTAGAGGTACAGCCTGGTAACCGACCTGGCGGGGAGGGGCAGGGCAGGCCAGGCCCTCCCAGAGAGCTTAGGTCTTCTCTCTCACTCCTAACATGCTGGTCACATGTGGCTATCGAGCACTAGACATGTGAGTAATCCCAACTCAGAAAAATGTACACTAGATTTTGATGACTTAGTAGGGGAAAAAAAAGAATGTAAAATATCTCAATGATGATTTTCCATTGATTACCTGCCTAAATGACAATAGCTGGGATATATTGGGTTACATAATACATATGATTAAGATTCATTTCATCTATTTTTTTTTCTTTTATTTTTAATGTAGCCACTAGAACATGTACAATTGCATATGTGGCTCACATTTTATTTCTATTGGATGGGGCTGGTCCAGAAAGAAACCAGAGCTTCAGCAAAGGGGTCTCAGGAAGCCTGCCTTTGAAATCTCAAGCTTCTTACAAACATTGGTTCTGGGTCAGTGGTTCTCAACCAGGAGCTGTTTCGCCCCCCAGGGGACATCTGGCAGTGTCTGGAGACATTCTGGCTGTTCCAGCTGAGGGTTACTCCTGGCATCTAGTGGATTTAGGCTGGGCGTGCTGCTAAACATCCTGCAAATCAGAGGACAGCCCCACAACAAAGAATTCTCCAGTTCCACATGTCAGTAGTGCTAATGCTGAGAAACCCTCTACTAGACAATATTATCTGGTAGGATATGTTAAAAGATAAAGTTTATGGTGCTGTGCATTAGAAATTAATAAGCTCATCGCTTACCCATAAAAACACATAATCATAAATCATGACAAGAAGCATTCTAAGAGCATAAGGGCATATACTACAAACGAAGCTTCCAGAGGAAGCAAGTGGCGTTTGAGCTGTGAACTGGAGAATGGAGGGGCTAACTAGGCAAAGGGTGGTGGAGGAGGGAGGCCACGTTCCAGGCGGGGACCAGCATGTGCATATGCCGTGGGAGGGGAGGGGCGCGCAGGGCCAGGAGGCTGGGGCTGGGGCAGGAACAGGCAGCACACACAGCACGAGGCTGGAGACCAGGTCAAGAATCAGATCATGCAGGGTCAGGCTTGCAGCTTAAGGAATGACGCTGCCTGGGGACACTTCTGGTGAAATACACAAATTATACATGCATGCCTCAAAGAAATCAGTCTCTGGTAGAAGGAAGACATTTCCTCAAAGTTCATCCCCATCTACACCTTTTAGGAGTTGGGCAGGCTACAATGTTATGAACATAGCCAGTCTATAGTCTGCAAATTGCAGCCCCTGCGAATCCAGACACTTCCTTGTCCAGATTGCTCCAGACTATATACATTCCAGATACACTTCCAGACTACACCATCACATGGTACACTGAGTTGCATGGAAAACTAGAGTCACTTTCTGGAATAGTTAATAAAACCAGCCCCGGTCAGCTGGCTCTGCAGATAGGGGCTTCCCAGGGGCCATTTTCCAGGGCCCGCTGACTGTTAGCTTCCTGGCAGGTCCCCCATCCCGGCCAGCCTGAGCTGTCAGCTCAAAGGGTGCCATCACCCTAAAGCCATCCTCGTGTCTCCTTCCCAGGGAAGGAGAGATGGCACGATGGAGAACCTCCCAGGGAAAACCGTACTGTCATTTACCTGCATATCAAACTAAGTTCGGTCAACTGTCTGAGCTCAACTTCCAAGACATAGTTAGAGGCAGAGGAAGCAAATGTTGTTCACCGCCCCTGCCACACACACACACACACACACACACACACACACACACACACACACACACAGAAGAGGACAATAATAATTCAAAAAGATAGGGAGGTACCCAAACCAGCTGGAAATATTTCCCAATAGGCCAGTAAATTCAGACAGTGTGCTTAGTTTTAAGTGCATCACTCAATGCAAACGGATTCAGGAAAAGTGGTCCAGATTAGTGCAAACCAGCTCACACTGGCCATTAATCCTGTGATTCTAGCCAGCCATTGCCTGCCTTGAACCAGTTTAGGCTCACCCTATCTAGTTCTGGCCTGTGGAAGCCAGTCCAGGCCAATGGGACCCAGGTGTGGTTGGCCCTGCCCCCGCTCAGCTCCTGCCTGGCTCTGGGGGTCCCTTCCGGGGAGCCTCTCCTGATGCCATGCCCAGCAAGCGCTACCTCTGTGAGCTTTGTTGCCATATTCCCAAAGTGGGAATGGAAGAGACAGGGCACCCCACCCCTCCCAGTATTCCCAGAAGAACAATAGGATGAATTCACTACAACTCTGTGAACTTATCACAGATGCAGTGGAGCAAGTCACAAGTGTGTGTGTTCTGTGACACTGTAAAAATGGCAGTTTAATTTTTAAGATAGAAAATAAAAACAGAAGATAGGTACCCTCTCTCCTGAGAGCAACGTGGGTATTTTTGAGGGTCGGGGGGCCAGCAGGTGCCCAGGCTGGATGGTCTTGCCCACGACCACACAGTGTGAGTGCTGTGCCCTCCGTACACCCTCCCCTCACGCATCCTCCAGGCGTACCTGGTTCACCCTGTCTCTTCAGGCCATAGTCAGAACAAAGCCCCAAAATACTTGACCCTGATGCTACCCCACAGCCTCCTGGGATTGCTCCTGATTCTGAAATCCCACTGTCACAGGACCTGCTCTTCCAAAGATTTGTGTATTCCCCACTTCTTCTTTTTTCAATTGAAGTATAGTCAGTTACAACGTGTCAATTTCTGGTATACAGCATAATGTTTCAGTCATGCATATACATACATATATTTGTTTTCATGTTCTTTTTCATTATAGGCTACTACAAGATATTGAATATAGTTCCCTGTGCTATACAGAAGAAATTTGTTTTTATCTATTTTATATATAGTAGTTAATATTTGCAAATCTTAAACTCCCAATTTATCCCTTCCCACCCCCTCTCCGGACCAGTAGCCATAAGTTTGTTTACTATTTCTGTGAGTCTGTTTCTGATTTGTAGATAAGTTCATTAGTGTCGTCTTTTTTTTTTTTTAGACTCCACATATGAGTGATATTATATGGTATTTTTCTTTCCCTTTCTAGCTTACTTCACTTAGAATGAAGATCTCCATATCCATCCATATTGCTGCAAATGGCATTATTTTATTCTTTTTTATGGCTGAGTAGTGTTCTATTGTATAAATATACCACAGCTTCTTTATCCAGTCATCTGTCAGTGGACATTTAGGTTGCTTCCATGTCTTGGCTATTGTATATAGTGCTGCTATGAACATTGGGGTGCATGTATCTTTTCGAATTAGAGTTCCCTCTGGATATATGCCCAGGAGTAGGATTGCTGGATCTGTTCCTCTGCTCTTGACTGAGGCTTCCTCTGTGCCCACTAGCATGGCCCAGAATACAGGTTTGTTGATTTGGGCTTGCCCTGTTCTACCAGGTTGAGGTGTGGGAGGCAGCCCTGTTGTTTTATCTCCCAAACAGCTCTAGACTTGGCCTGTTTCACTCAATCTGATGTTATCATGATCTCCCAGCCATCGTCATTTCTAATCGATGACAGTAACACTCTGCCTCACCCAACCCACTCCCATCCAGTCTCCTCTCCAAAGCCAGAGCCATCTTTTCAAATATAATTCCAGCCATATACCCACCTCCAGCCACTTCCTCCTCCTGCCCCAAGTTGGCATCTTTTGGTGGCTTCCCCATTAACCTTTGAGTTAAAATCCAAAGCCCGTAAGGCCCCTCTTATAGTCTAACCACCAGCCAAACCTCCAGCCTCCTCTCACTCTCCAAGCTTTAGCCACACTGGCTTTCTTCCCACTCCTCAACTATTTCATGGACCTTCTACCACAGGGCCTTGGCACATCCTGTTTTTCCTCCTGGAATGCTTCCTCCTCCTTTTCTCTCTCTGTCTCTGTATCTCTCTCTCACACACATACATACATACTTCTTAACTCTTACCCATCCTCCAGTTCTTAGCTCAAGTGTCACCAGCCAGCCAAGGAAGTGCTCCCACGCACCATAGTCTAACTGGGTCCTCTGCTCCATGGCCTCCTTTCCTTTGTGGCATTTACGTTGGATGGTTGTACACTCCTGAGTGTGAATGTTTGGCGCATCAGTGTTATCCCACCAGACTGTGAGCTCCATGAGAACAGACGCCATTTCTGGTTTTGATTGTCATTATACCCCAATGCCAGGCACTGGTAGGCACTCAGTACATATATGTTAAACGAATGAATGAATGAATGAATGAATGAATGAATGAATGAATGTATGAATGAATAAGTGAGTGAATGAATAGTGGGGAGAGCATTAGCCTGGGAGGCAGAAGCACTGTCTCTGGACCAAAGTGGTCTACATCCTTAGGAAAGTCACCCGCCCTTGACTGACTTACATGTTGTAAATATTTTCCCAATTTGTTGCTTGCCCTTTACTTGTATATCAGGGACTTTTTTTTCCCGAATGTACATAACTTTTTAATTTTTATGCCACCAAGCTCTCCATATTTTCTTTGAGAGTTTCTGCCTTTGTTTAGAATATTTCAAAGTAAAATTGATGTTGCTATTAAAAAAGCACCTTCTTTTAGAGGAAATCATTAGACAGATGAGCAGAGCTCCAGCAGCGTTAGCTGCCTTCCTTCACAGGAGTGTCAGTGTCTTAGAAGCCTTGATGAATGTGCAAAGCCTAGTCAATACTGTGGGGATGGAGAGAGAAAGCTCTATGAATGAGATAAAGTACTTTCCGTGGCCTTATTTTTCTTGATTTTCCCACAAGAAAGCAAACCAACATTTATTGTGTGTCCTCCATGCTCCAGGCATTTCCATGGTACGTATTTAATTCTCATGACGACCCTAGCATGAGGCTTCATTATTCCCATTTTAGCAGATGTGGAGGGAGAATTGTGGGTACCCCGCCAACAAGGGGTGGAATTCATTCTCATGTCTCCCCAGTGCTGAGACCTATGCCCTCCCCCTTACCCAACACAGGGACTCACACTATCCAAACGCCACTGCAGGTGACCCTGCATGTCTCCAGGAAAGCTATAGATTCTTTGAGGAATAAAATGCAGTGTGATTTTCAAGAAGATGCCCAATGCCTATGAATACATGGAAATTAGATTTGAACAGCTGTTGGAATATTTAAGGTTGAGTTATTGATTATGTAGTAGAAAACTAAGTAAATTAAAAGGCAAGGCAATTACGAACTCCAGGGAAAACAAAAAGTGATACATGAAAGGAAAGAAAATTATAGGGTACTACATAGCTCAACTGGGACTAGCAATTACATAGTACTAATAATGCCAATTCTGCATATTGATCAAACTGGAAATACACTATAACTGTATGGGGAGGATGGGGTGGGTGCTTCTGTGTGTTGGGAACAGGAGAGTGAAATAAATAAAACCTTCATCTGCCATAGTTAGACGTCAATAGAAAATACTTAAAATGGAAAAAAAATCAAGAAGTGATTTGGCATAAAAACAGATCATAAGTCAGTGAAGCAGAATAGGGAACCCAGAAATAAACCCATGCCTATATGTTCAATTAATCTACAACAAAGGAGCCAGCAATATACGATGGACAGCATATGGAATGGACAGTCTCTTCAATAAATGGTGTTGGAGAAACTGAACAGCCACAAGCAGGAGAATGAAACTGGACCCCTATCGTACACCACACACAAAAATCAACTCAAAATAGATTAAAGACTTGAATGTAAGACCTGAAACCACAAAACTCCTAGAAGAAAATATATGGGGTAAGACATATAAACTCTTAGACATCAGTGGTGGCAGTCATTTTTTTGGATTAGACACCAAAGCAAAGGAAACAAAAGCAAAAATAGACAAGTGGGACTACCTCAAGCTGAAAAACTTCTGCACAGCAAGGGAAACCACCAGCAAAATGAAAAGGAAACCTACAGAATGGGAGAAAATATTTCCAAATCGTGTATCTGATAAGGGGTTAATATCCAGGATATACAACGAATTCATACAACACAATAGCAAAAATAAATGAAAAAAACAATCCTATTAAAAGATGGGCAGAGGAACTGAATAGACATCTTTGCAAAGAAGACATGCACATTGCCAAGAGGTACATGAAAAGGTCCCAGCATCACTAACCACAGGGAAATGCAGATCACAACTACATTAAGATATCACCTCACACCTGTTAGAATGGCTGTTACCGAAAAGACAAGAGATAACAAATATTGGCAAGGATGTGGAGAAGTGGGAGCCCTTGTACACTGAATGTAACTAGGTGCAGTCACTATGCAAAACAGTGTGGAGATTCCTAAACTGAAAATAGAACTACCATATGATCCAGCAGGTCCACTTCTGGGTATATGTCCAAAAGAAATGAAAACAATCTCAAAGAAATAACTGCACTCCGTTGTTCATAGCAGTATTACCCACGAGAGCCAAGATGTGGAAACACGTGTCCATCAACTGATGAATGGATAAAAAATGAGATATATATACATATATACATATGTATATATATGTATATAAAATATATATAATCTGAATCCAGCGACGAGGAAGAAGGGAATCCTGCCACTGTGACAACATGGATGGACCTTGAGGGCCTTATGCTAAATGAAATGAGCCGCACAGAGAAAGACAAATTCTGCCCAGTATTACTTGTATGTTGAATGTAACAACAGCAGCAAAAAAGGCAAACTTATAGAAACAGAGTAGAAAAGTGGTTGTCGGGTTTGGGAGGTGGGGGAAACAGGGAGAAATGGGCAAGAGGGTACAAACTTTCAGCTGGAAGATACAGAAGGTCTAGGAATCCAATGTAAACCATGGTGACAGTAGTTGATGACACTGTTGTGTAACTGAATTTACTAAAAGAGAACATGAATGTCTCATACACACACAAAAAGATAAATACGTGAGTTGATGGGTGTGTTAATAACTAGATGAAGGAAATCAAGACAAAATAAAAGGAAGAAATGGCAATAAATGAATACCGTTTAGAAATGTGGAGGTAAATACCGAAGGAACCAACTGAAGCCGTTGCCTCTCGGGACTGGGAAGCGGGGGAGGACCTGCCCGGTTTCACCCTAAAGCCTGTAGGATTGCGTGAGATACTGGGGGTGACAGCTTGTTCCAGTCACACTGGAGGATTGTTTGGAGTGAAGTTTCTGCTCTTAAGGGGTGACCGCGGGATTCACAGACCTCCTCTGACTGCTTGGTTCCAAATGATGTGGCCTTCCAGAATACGCCCATGGTGACCCCGTGCTGCCCCCTCCCAGGCTTCTCAGGTGCTCGGAGGGCTCCCTAAGACAGACCACCTCCGGGGGCCTGAGATGGGGACCGTAATCTAATTAGCAAAGGGACAGTAATCTAATTAGGTGATGCAGCGTCTGCTTTGCCTGAGATTCAGAGAGAAGATAAGGGCCTAGCAGAGGGGTGAGTGAGGTATGTCCAGGAGAAGGTATATGAGAACAGCTCCTGGAGATGGAACTAGGGTCTGGGCTGGAGCATGGCCGGGACTGGAAGCCTTATTGGAGGCTGTGGTGGAGAAGGGGGGCCGCGGAGACTCACCTGGTGGCCTCCTTATTCTAGCCAGGTGCTGCCACCATTGCTCAGAGCTGATACCCACTCCAGAGCTTCAGTGCCCAAGCCTGGACCACCTCCACCACTAGAGGACCAAGCTCTCTCCCATCTGTCCTCTCCAGGAGCTTGCTCAGAGCTGAAACAAAATTGCAGAGACCTTCAAATGAGCAGCATGTCTAGGACAAATCCCAGGGATCTGCTTAGAGGAAAAAAAAAATTCCCAATTAGGGGATCTTTAAACAACAGTGGCCTTAAAAATATACTGCAGCCCAATTTTTTGAGTATTGTTTATTCTAGGATTTTTTCATTGTTCATTTTAACATTTTTTTCTTATTTTTAAAACTGAGACATACTTCCATCCATACAGCAAAATGTACACGTTAAGTGTGCAGCCCAGTGACCACCACCCAGATCAAGACATAGAGCATTTCCTTCCACCCCAGAAGCTTCCCTCCTGTCTCTTCCCAGTCACTCCTCCCGACCAGACTGACCCACACTCCGCTGATTTCTATCCCTGTAGAGTGGTTTTGCCTACTCAGTTTCATATCAATGGACTCATAGGGTATGATGCTCTCATTACTAACACATTAAAGGCCACAGATATTTCTTCCACTTTCTTCTTTAGGGAAGGAAGGAAAATGAGAAAATGTCTTTGAGTGTCTAGGATGTGCCGGCTGTGTGCTGACTTTCTGCTTACAGGCAAGCATCCCATTTTGATCCTTATACCAATCCTGGGAGTCAGGGGAGGGAAACAGAGGCAGGAAAATTGAAGCCAAGTGCTCAAAACTGCCCCACCAATGAGATCAGAAGCAGCCTGATTACAGGACACAGGTCTGAGAGGCCTCCCTCCACAAATGTGGCCCCGTCCAGGCCGGACAGTGTCCCCTGGGCGGCTTAAGCCCCGATGACATGAGGATGCTGATCCTTCATAAGCACTGGCTTCCCGGGCAGGGGTTCACAACAGTACCACCAGGTGCAGGGGCCAAAACAAGAGGTGGGGTCATGCTACCCACTCTGTCCTGGCCCTTCGCAGATTTGTTCAGCTGACAGCAGCCTGGCTGAGCAGCAGGCTAGTGGGAAAGGGGAGGGAGTCAGGATTAGATGGATGAGGAGGGGGGTCATCCTTCGGGGGTGCCCTCACCAGGGGCTGCCAGCCATGCTGGCCATGGGTGCGGATGCGTGTGGTGGGCTCGGGCGGGCCTGGCCCCGTGCACCTGGTGATGCTAAGAAATCCCAGCTTTGGCTACTATTTTATTTCAACTCGCTGTATTTCTGACAGATGAGCCAGCTCAAATACTGTATCTTCAGATGCCTTCACCTCCCTGCCTGCAAGGAGTCAGACACATGTTTAATCATTCATGCACTGACCGTATTTTTCAGTAATAGCAATAACCGTAGCTCCTGTCTGTTGAACTTGTGTAAACATGCTGTGGAACAAGCACAACTCATGAAGCCACTGATTTTGTGCCCTCTACTGTCCTGAGGGGGCCAGGCCTTCCCCTGTCACTGCCTGGCAGGGCCCCGTGACAGCTTTGAGCACTCTGGAATAATGAAATGCCCTAAGTCACCCATTAGCAAAATACAAGACCAGTTCAATATTTCCACATCCTTCCCAGGGCCACATAACTGATTTTCACCCACCTCCTTGAAAACATGCTGCTTGGCCGGTCCCTCACTTTAGAGGGTCACGTCTCCTGTGTCTTGGTGCCCTGTTGGAGCTCCCATTTTAATGTCCTATCACCCTTACCATGTGTATCATCTCCTTCAGTCTTGAAGAGATCCTCATTGAGACAGAGAGCACTATTGCCCCATTTTTCAGATGAGGAAACTGAGTCCCAGAGAGATGAAAGAACTTGCCAGCCAGGAAGGGGTACCCAGCCAGTAATGGCAGCGCTGGGATTCAAAATCCGAAGGCTCTAGAAAACCATTGTGCGTTTATTTGTTTACACCCCAAGTTCTTTCCGGGCAGCAGGAGAGGAGAGCTGTCCTGGGGTAGAAAGCCTCTTGTGTCAAGACCCAGAGGCATGTGTGCTGTGAGGGGCAGACTGTGAGCCCCTGGGCAGAAAGGCAGTGAGGAGACCAAGTAATGAGACAGGGAATTGACCCATCTCACATCCAGGTAGGGCTTTCAACAGGGGAATGATGTGTCTGGACAGAGCATTAGACAGTGATGCTGGCTGCAGTGTGGGCAGTGAGTCTGCAGGGAGAAAGCCGATGTTCAGTAGATGC
This sequence comes from Camelus ferus, assembly GCF_009834535.1. Taxonomy (NCBI): domain Eukaryota; kingdom Metazoa; phylum Chordata; class Mammalia; order Artiodactyla; family Camelidae; genus Camelus; species Camelus ferus. The sequence goes on along the minus strand of NC_045706.1, from coordinate 60,981,268 downwards.
TGTGGGAGCAATGACGTTTCCTGTCTGCCACCTGCAGAGGGTGTGAGGAGAAAGCAGGACCATTGTCAGAGCACATCTACTGAGAGTGCTCAGCGGCTGTCAGCCAGGCTCCCGCACACTCCCCCCTGGCCCCCAGCCCACCAGTCCATCTGCAGCTGCCGAGGCCCTTGTGCCTGGAGGTGAAGGTGGCAGTTTGTGTCCTGGAGGGAAGATGCACGGTGAACCCAAGCCTCCTCCTTCCTCCTGCCTCTCCTCCCAGATACCAGCTGGTGGGAAAACTTGAGTTCTGTCCGTGGAAGTTGCCCAGAGTTCATTACCCATTCATTACTCTTAGACACGCCGGGTACAAGGCACTGCCAGATGCTGGGCTAGAGGATCTCTGGACTGGGCTTCCAGCCCCAGAGAACTGGAGAATTGACCATGACCTTCGTGTTTGCAAGTGGAAAAATAAATGATTTATTTGTAAGACACTTTGAACTGGGTTAAGCCTAGGCTAGGAGGCTGCCTTGGACTCCTCAGCCAAGACAACCAGGGACCTGCCCTTACTCTGCTGAAATCATCAACAGCCTCAGTGATTACTTAACCAAGGGTGGAGAATGTATTGATCTAAGCTAATGGCCCATAGGCCGGCAGAAATGAAATTTATAATCAATATTGAATTACATCAACTCCACGGATCCTAGGCTCCTGGTGAGCAGCTTGCTAGTCTGAACAGGAGCAGTGTTAGCAATCCTAGGGCCAGCTGTTCCCAGACGCGGTGCAGAAGGGCGGAGAGAGGCCTCCCAGGGGCTCTGCCTGCAGCAACAAGATGCTAACCACCATCCATCCATTCTGCACTTCGCTCTTTGCAAAGCACTTTCAAAGTGTCATTCATTTCTTCTGCACCACGGTCTAGGAAGTGGACACAATTCGTATTTTACTCCCAAAACCTGGGGTTCCAAGAGGCTGAAGGGCTTTAGGTCTCCAAGTCCTGGGCCTCTCCATTCCCACCGCCAAACTAGGAGAAATAGGAAAACCACATCCTGTGTTTCCTGCTCCTGTTTGCTGCTCCTCCAATCCCATGAATGAAATTGACAATCTCGTGCCCTTTAACCTTTCGTCATGTGGAAACAGGCCTTGGGTAGGAGAAATCATGTTGGTGGATTTCTTCCAAACCAAGATTCGATCTTTCCTGTTTTCTTTGAACTTGAGGATTCCGTCTCATGTCTGCACATTTACTCGGCAAGCATTTGTTGAGAAGCTCCGAACTACATTCTAGGAATCCAGCCTGAGGAGGGCACCCTCTCGGGCCATGAGAAGCTCACAAATCAACCCAGCACAGAGAGGCACATGTCCGGCCAGAGGTGTGTGCTGTCACGGTGGTCGGCAGTCAACCCCCTGCTTTGACTGGAAGACTAGAGTCTTCATACGATAGGAAATAGCTACACTGACACGTCAGGAGTGGGTCAGGGCTCGTCAGGGTGGCAAGCACAGAGGTGCGGGAGTGTGGCTCAAAATGGCCCTTGTGGGGACCGGTCATTGATCTGGAAGGAGTGGGGTGTGTGGTATGAGTGGGAGGTGAAGCTGGAGGCCTGGCTGCACACCAGCTCAGAGACCTTCTCACCTTCTCGGCTTCATACCCATGTCGATGACGGCAAAACCTTCCTTCACCATGAAAGGGGGCACAGCCTCCTCAAATGAGATGCAGCAAAAGGGACCCCCACCACGGGACGATAGCTGGAGGTCCAGCCTGCAGATGAAAGTTAGAGGAGGTCCATCAGTCTTGTCTTTCTCAGAGAAAGGAGTTTTTAAAATTAGTCTTGGTGGGAAGGAGTTAGGGTTTGGTCTATTCTAGGACAGGGATGTGGGTCCTGTGAGAGTCAGGGTTAAAAGCCTGGGAACCAGACTTTCTGGGTTTAACCCCATGCTCTGCATGTCTTCCTGTTCCCCCTGCTGGGCACACCCTTTCTTCCTGCAGCCTTCCATAGTGTAGGGGAGGAAAATTGTCTATCCTCTTAAGTTCAGCACCTGATACCTGCTAATTAAACTGATAAAAGATTAACAGGAGAAAAGGCTTATAATTTTTTTTCCAGTTTTAAATGAGTGAGGGGCTGCTTCATAGAAAAGATGCAGTTAAACCCAGGGGCAGTAAATTATGGGATGGTGACTAGGAAAAGTATGGTAGATAAGAGGTGTTTAGTAAGGTTCATTATGCAGACTTGAGTCACCTCCCGATGATAAGAATCTCACTCTCCCCTTCCTGGTACAGGAGTGGCAAGGAACCTTTACAAAGGAAAATTGATGCCCTGCTTTTAGGCAGAAATGGGGAGGGAGGAGAGCTCCTCCTGTGTACTGTTTCTCAGTTGCCTTCAGCTAAAAATAATCGATATGCCAAAGTGGCATATTTTGAGGTGGCTGAACCTGATCCCCTCTAAGGGCTCGCTCCATTCATTCATCCGGATTCAGCCTCATTGCTGGTCTCCCAGTCTCCCGGTGGACGCCCTAGCGGCCCCATATGCTCCATGGATGGATGAATGAACTTAGATCCAGTTGGACCTGGGGGTGCACACTGCATGGAAGGGCAGGTCAAGCAGTTTGGGGGTCACCCTGCCTCCTGCACCCCCTTGCTGAAGACCAGCACCAGCTGAGCCAGGAGGCAGGCCCAGGAAGAACCAATAAAAATAACCGTTAGGAATGTAATCTTTGTCAGGCGCGGGTATAGCTCATGCTTAGCGTACACGAGGTCTTGGATTCAATCTCCAGTATCTCCAGCAAAAAAAAAAAATTTTGATCTTTTCTACTGATGTTTTTAAAGCATTAAAATAATCATTATGAAAAAAAAAATCCAAACTTTCTAGATCCCCCTCAGAGCTATATTACAATTAATACCTTTTTCTTACGGTGGGTAGGTTTCCTTCTTGTCCATATTCCAGGCCCCAAAGTGAGGGCCTGGCTGGTTCTCTAGACCCCTCAGATGGGTATCTTAGCAAAGAACAGATGACCAAGAGGAGCCTAGGAAGAAGCTAAGTCACAAGTTTTTAAAAAATGTTAAAGGTAGGGGGCACTCAGGAACCATGCTGTTATAAATCATCTGAGGCTCTCACAGTGCTCCCAGGACAGCACGGGAACCTGGCGAGGCCCCCTCGCCCTTGGCTGCAAATTGCATTAACTTTATGAAACCGTCTTGTCGGGCCCTCTCCAGAGTGCCTCTTCCATTACCTCCCCTCTCTCTTCTCCATCAATCTTTCGACTTCAATACTTACCCTTTAAATCAATTCAGCTCTGAGAGCCATCTTGCTATTTCCCCAGCCCAGCTTTCAAATCCCATTGACTTTTATAAATCAATTGTGTTTTAGTCCAAGCGCAGCCACTCCTCCCTGCTCTCGGGGCTGCATTTACTGAGCTGCAGATGGAAAAACAGCCCTAGCCGGCTGCAGAGCGCTGAGCCCTGGGGAGCAGCGCAGGGCCGGCCGCCCCAGCAGCTGCCAAGGCCTCGTCAAAAGGCCCTAAATACGAACAGGTGTGTTAGATGCGGGTCTCCTAAGTAGACCCTGAGATGAGATTATCATGCGGTAATTTCTTACGGATGTACCCCTAAGGGATCCCAGTGAGACAGAGGGAAGAGGCTAGCCAAGCTGGGGTGCAAAGCCCAATAAAAGGGGGGGGTCTCACCTGAGCCCCAGAGGAAATTTGAAGTGTGAATTACACCTTTTGACCCCTCTGAGTGGCTTCCAACTAGAAACAAGGCTGCAGGGGCTTTCAGGCTTCCATACCCAGGAGTCTTTGCCCAAGGGCTGGAGGAGTGAGGGAGGGATGTAAATTCCGAGGCACTTGGTTTTCCCAGTGCTGGCTCCAAATGGCTCCAACAGCCCAAAGGCAGTCTTCCAGAGTGGGCCGGCAGTCCTGAAAAGTCACTGGGGTAAGCTGTTGAAAGTAAGGGGGCATATAAACAGGAAAAAGGAATCAAGGGAATTTGGGTGGAGCTCTGAGGTGATCCACTAAGGTAAGGGAGCTTTAATGTGTTCTCGGCAATTTCTAAGCTGTAGCAGCTGCGAGGTACTCTTGTTGCAACGCTGGGTGAGTGAACAACCCACCCACCCTCGCTGAGCCCCCTCCTCACCTGAGATGGGGTGGAGCAGACAGGCTGGAGTAGACCCAGGGCCACCAGAGGGGCTCACCTACAGAGGACGGCCCCCTGACCATGGAAAATCTACAGATGCACCTGAGCCACGCTTGCACAAAGCATCATCCGTTCGGCCTCGAAGCTCCAAGCAGGCAGAGGCTTGGCGTCACTCTGTGTTGCCGACCAAAGCCTAGTGTGGTGCTTTTTGCAGATAAATACTCATAAACATTTATCTAACTCGTGATATTTTCATTGCTATTTTAGATCTTCCAAGGGGATTTAGCTCCATTCCAAAAGAGCTCTTTCTTTTAAAGTTTTTATTTTAATTTATATAAGCAATGCATGCGTTCCTTCCTGTATAAAACCGCAGCCCTACAGCCCACTCTTCCCTTCATGACCACAATCCCTGTTACAGCTGTGACGTGTTCTTTCTATGCAAATGCCCATCCCCCATGAATATACCTTGGGATGTCTTTTGTTTAAGGGGGAAGGGTTTTCTTCCCCCTTTAAAATAGTTTTATATTTTGTGTCTTGTTCTGCAATTTGGTCTCTTCCACCGCTATAATAGGATTTAAATAAATGTTAAAATAAAGCAGAAAAGGGTAGATGGGAGGGTTGGGATGCATCTTCAAAGGGTGCTCAGGAAGTCCTCATTGAGAAAATGGCATTTGAGAAAAGAACGAAAGGGCTGAGCGGAAGCCCTGCAGGGCCAGGATCAGCGGGTGCAGAGCCCGGTGGCAGATGCATGGCTGACCTGTTTGGGAAAGAGCAGAGGCCAATGTGGCCAAGGGCAGGGAAGCACAGGGAGGTCCGAGGGGCCATGTGGCTTGGTCCCGAGGACCCTTGTAGGCTGTAGTGCTGGCTCCTACTTTTCACTCTGAGCAAGAGGGGAGTCCTGCAGGACTCATAGGGAGCAGCATGCTCTAACTCCCATCTTTACAAACTCTCCCTGGCTGCCCTGTTAAGAAACTGCAGTGGGGGGTGGCAGACTGGAGAAGAGACTGTGGCAGTAATTCAGGTGAGAAATGATGGTGGCTGGGAACAGGCAAGCCTGATAGAGTTTCCGCTGACCTTGATAGAGGAGACTGTCAGGTAGTAGGTTTGGGGGCGGGGAAAGACCAAGAGTTGAGCTTTGGATATGAGATGTGTCAGGTGGACAGTGTGATAGACGCGTGGGTCTGGAGTTAGGGTTGAGCTCTGCACAGGCGCCTGCCACACATCGATGGTGTTTAAATCCATGAGGTGGGAGATCACTGAGGCAGCAGCGAGTGTGGACAGAAAAGGGGTCCAAAGACTAGCGCTGGGCACTGGACTCTAAGAGGTGGGGATGATGAGGAGACTGAGAGTGGTGGCCAGTGAAGAAGGGGAGAGACAGGAAGGAGTAGTCTTGGACCCAGGGATAGAAATGGACCACTTAACTGGGGTCAGGTGTTCTAAGGGGAAGGAATGGATGGACCACCTTGATCCTTGGATTGAGCAACATGAGGGACATCCGTGGCCTTGATAAGAGCAGTCTGGGTCGCACAGAGACAGGGGGAGGCTAACTAGGTGGGGTCAAAAGAGAACAGGAAGCATTGGGGGTGATGAAAAATTCTGGAGATGGATGGTGGTGATGGTTATATGGCAATGTGAATGTACTTAATGACACATTCAAGTGTGCACTTCAAAATGGCTAAAATGGTAAATCTTATGTTAAGTGTATTTTACTACAGCTTTTTTTTTAGCTGTTCATTTAGTGCGTCCTTTTTTTTTAAATTTTTATTTTATTGGGTTATGGTCAGTTTCCAATGTTGTGTCAATTTCCAGTGTAGAGCACAATGTTTCAGTTATATATGAATATACATATATTCATTGTTGCATTTTTTCTCCGTGAGCTACCACAAGATCTTGTATACATTTCCCTGTGCTCTACTATGGTTTTAAAAAGGGGACTAGGAGAGGACTTGGAGAGAGTGAAGACACCTCTCGTGAAGTGTTTGTTAAGAGGGGGGAGCTAACTGTCAGCTCATATACCTTCAGCTCATCCTTTCTGTCTTCTGCCATGCATCCTGTAATGTGAATACGGCAGTTTATTTGATGATTTTCCTATTGTTGAGCACTTGGGTTTTTCCATTTTTAGGATCATTCCGAGTGCTCCAAGGGCATCCTTGTGTGTGACTCCCTAGGTACTTGCAGTCCTCTCTGCAGGAGAGAGGCAAGAAATGGAATTGCTGGGTTGTAGAGTGGGCATGTTTTCAATTTTATTAAATTCAGCCCACCTGCCCTAATATCAGCACCTGATATTATCAAACTTGAAAAATATACCTGCTGAAAATGCTGCATCACATAATGGTTCTAATTTGCATTTCCCTCTGATTACTGTTGAAATCCAGCATCTCCACCCATCTTCACTGGCGGTTTGCATTTTCTCTTCTGTACATCACCTGTTCACGTCTTTAATTTCTTCGACTGAGAAACAAAAGATCCCCTTCCTTGATAGGAAAAGGGCATGAATCACGGCTGGCCTTGCACCTCCTGTTGCCCTAGCAACGCCTTGATGCTGTACAGCCCTTTGTCCTTCTCTAATAATGAATGAACCTTTGGGTCCTTGAATTCCATTTCCTCCACCCAGGGTTCTGACCTCCTGAGTTGAACTTGGCTGGTGTTTTCATCCCTGGCAGCCTCTGTCATCTCTCGGACTCTTGGGCACATGCCTGTTCAGGCCACTTTTCTCCTTCCTCCCTGGTACCTCTGATCTGAAGCACGTGGGGCCCTACTCAGGCTCAGTTCTGTTGGGGAAGGACTGTAGCATCCACAGTGACCAGCACTGACTGGGTTTTCAATCCTGGCTCTGCCACCTAACAACACTATGTGACCACGAGTGAGCTGCTCCCCTCTTCTGAGTCTCAGTCAGAACATCCAAGAATTCAGGGTTATTCTGAGGAACAAGTGAAATTACTCAGGTCAGCTGCCAGGCTCCCACCCCCAGCGCTGGCCCTTCAGGCACTCAGGCATGTCTGGCCCTTCCACTGCCACCCACCCCACTCTCGCCCTGTCCGAGCATCTGGCCTCTTCTTTCCCCTGTTTTGGCCCCTCCCAGGCCAGCTTTTCTAGGGAAGCCAGCCCAGTGCTAATGCAGTGAGGACTGAGTCTCCCAACACCCAGTGGCTGAGAAAGCTCACATCTTCTTTCTCCAGGTCTCAGAACAACCAGCCGGGTCAGGGCCAGGGCACTGGAGGTTTTGCAGGCCTCATGGCACAGCCGCAGCTCTGAGCTGCCGCAGCACAGAGGAATGGGGCAGGTGGCAGACAGGGCCCTGAGCAAAGGGGACCAGGTGACATAGGTAGGCTCTATGACCCCGCCCCGTGGGACTAGGTGCCCCAGAGCAGGGAGAAAGCCTCATCACCACTGCAGGACCCCGTCCATGTCCATCCCTGCCCTCTGCCTCCTGCCACAGCCCATGATGGCATCTTGCTATCCCAGGCTAACCCCCGCCCACGTTCCACATCTGTCACCTCATGTACCCTTCAGCTCCCATTCTGTCTCATCTCCCACCCACCCCCGCTCATACCCTCAACCCCTCCTGGGCAAAAGCCCCCCCCCCCCCACTTGTCCACTTTTAAGTAGGCTCAGATCCCTCTGTCTTAATAAGGGGCAACCTGCCCTCCATCCCACGGCCCGCTCCAGAGACCCTGCTCCCTCCCTCCCCTCCTTTATGGGGACCTACCCTGGAAGAGTTCTCCACACTCTTGACTGTGTGCCCCTCTCCTCACTCACCCCTTGACCCTCTCCCTGCCCACCCCCCACCCCCGTGACCCCATAGACATTAACCCTTTTTCTGCCTCTGGCAGGCTTTACCCTTTTCTTGCAACCCTCTCTGGGTCCCTGAGAACGCTCTCCCTGGTTGTTCACCGCTCCTCCCAGCCTGGTTCACAGGCTGCTCTGCCTCCTCCTGTCCTCCACGCAGAGTTGAAGGGCTTCGAAGTTCCAGCCCCAGTCCCTTCCTTCCCACACTCTAGAGGCCTCCTGGGAGACCTCGTGCGTGGATGCCCTGGCAGTTTCACAAGGGCCTTAGTGCACAGGCTCTGTAGGAGGGAGAATTCGGATTGGCTCACGGTGCAGCCTTGTGGCTGACTTGGCTCTCTAAATCTCAGCTTGCACGGCTGTAAACCAAAGCAGTAACACTTGTTATAAGGGGTAAATAAACAAGCCAGCGGCCAGTGCAGTGTCCTTTGACTGGGCGCTGATCTGCAGCCCCCTCTCTCCCGAGCCTGAATCCCTCTCCCACACGCTGGAGCCCACATCCCACTTCCTCCTGGACACATCCTCGTGGGTGTCAGAGAGACGGCGGAAACCCAACACGTGCGGGTTGGGTCACTGCCAGCACCATCCTGCCCCTCCCTCCTCGACCACTGGCCTGTGCCCCATCCCTCCTCCTCCCCATACTGGCAGTCATCAGCCCATCCTCCTAAATGCCCCTCAGGGTGGTCCCTGCTCCCCACCCTCCCAGAGACCCACAGCCTCCCGCTCTCTGCCTCTCCTCCCCTGGCTCATCCCGTCAGCTTCCCCAGTTTCCCACCAGCCTGGCTTCCGAATGAGGATCTCAGGCCTCCAGGGGTGCCGGATGAGTCTGCAGGGCCTCCCCACTTAGGACCGACTGCCTGGACCAAGACCCCAGATTCTGAATTTAGGATTCCTCCAAACAGGTGTGCAGATGCAGGCATGCACTCACACTGCACATGCTTGCAAACACACTCACACTCGTGCACCCACTCACACATAGACATACGCCCACACTCTCAAATGTACTTACAAACATACCCTCATACATTGTACACTCATAGTCACACACACATGCATGCACACACGCTCATACATTCACAGTCGTACATGCTTGCAAACACACATGCATGCACGTACACACACTTGCACACTCATGCACGTATACACTCTCTTACACACTAGAAAACACATGCACACTCATACGCACAGAGTTTCCCAGGAAAGAGTTGGGTCTTCTGTTTTGGGGAGAGGAAGATCCAGGCACATCGCAAACAACGCTATTATATGCCAGACTGTTACTCATAGCATTTTCAAGGTGAAATCGAAGTGAAAAGAAAGAGACTGATTTTAGTGGACTGACTCTGCTACATGGAGGAGGTGAAGGTGGACCCAAACCTGGAATGGCAAGTAGGACTTTGACAGTGAGGATGGACAAAAGGGCATTACGATGGGAAGTCGTCTGGTGTGACTAGAGCCCAGGGCAGCAATTACCAAAATCACCTGCGCTGCTTCAAAATCCGGATTCCAGGTCCTTCCCCCCAAAGTTGTGATTCAGCAGATCCAGACACCAGATTTTCTAAGATCCCCAGGTGGGGGAGGCAGACGCCTTTGACAGCTATTAGCCTGGGGCAGAGGGGGCGGGCGTGGTAAGCTGGGGAGACACCGTCTCATAAAGGAATCACGACTGCCGGGCTGGGGTTGGATTTTACTCTGCACATGGTGATAAATACCATAACTACTTTTGAGAAAAAGAATAAAAGGATTATATTCATGTTTAGAAAGATTTCCTTAGCAGCTACATCTCTTTTGGAGACTCCTGCAGAGGGCAGGGGGCAAGAGGAGGGAGTCCAGGCAAGGGATGATAAGAATTTGATTTGCTTCAGAATTTGGACACAAATTGACTGTGGGGCTTGAAGGGAGTGGGATTTGTCAGAACAACTCCAAGCGATCGAGACAGGTCAGTCCCAGTCATGAACCCTGGATGAGGAGCGGGAGGGGGAACAAGTTTGGGAGAGGTGAGTAGGCTTGAACTTGAACATGGGTGTTGGTGACCGTGAAGCATCCCCATGGAGATGTCTCACAGATGATTTAACATGTGAGCTGGAAGTCCTGGAATAAGATCCGGGCAGAAATAAACACCTGGACTCATGATGGAATGGAGGGCAGCAGGGAGAACAGAGGGAGTCACGGGCAGAAAGGGCTTGTAGATTAGACAGTTGGGCTCTGCAGAGCGGGAGAAAAAGATTCAAGAAGACGGTGATCAATATTGCCTGAGTACCAAGGGGTCTCGGAGGCTGAGAACCAGAACCAGATTGTTGGAATTGATCAGAGCAGGTTCAGGAGGGGAAAAAATCTCCAAATGCAAGGGGTTGGCAGGAAACTGGGGGCAAGGGTGAGAAAGGAGAGGCTAGGAATACAGCCCACCCTCTCAAGACATGCTTATCATTAAAATAGGTGACAGCATCAGCCTAGCACAGGCACTGATTTGAGCCAAGAGGTAGCACTTCCATTCCTTCCCCCCAAATCTGAGCCCCACCTCCCCTGAGATGACCCCAGTTCAGCTCATCCTCCAGGGCTCAGCCCAGGTGCTCCCTCCTCCGGGCGGCTCTGCAGATGTCTATGGCAGAAAGGTCTGCACCTTCCTTAAGATGGGTACAGCCTTTACCTGTCCATATGGCCTGTGGCTATTTCGTCTCTGGGTGGGTGTTCCTTGTGACTTGTTTCCCCTGCCAGCCTGGGGGCTCCAGGGGAACATGGACAACTCGGGGTTCTGCACCGTACCTGGAGGAGTTCCTGGAGTACCTGGAAGGCATGAATGAATGAGTGAGTGAATGAATGATTGTGCTTGCCCGGCTTTGAGGAGGGAGAAGGGCACCCTCCTCCTTCCCTGGTCACAAGCTGATCTGCTCCCTGGCCAGAAGCTCCAGAAACTTCCCTTGGTTCCGGAGCCTTAGAATGCCAGAGCTGTTTGACTTGAAACCTTGGCTTAAATGTTTACAGAACTGAGTAGCTTGATTCAAGGAAATGCTGAGGACAGGAACAGAAGTTATTAATAAATCATAACAATGGTTATTTCCCTTTCAAGATGCTCTCTGGGCCTTATAAGTAATATCTGTGTGATTGATCAGCAGGGGGAAAAGCCAGGCTGGCTTGGCAGCTTGAGTACCATCCGCAGGAAGTGCCTCCCTGGTGAACTGAGGGGCCTGGGAGCTGGCCTTTCCTCACCTCCCCAGGAGCCCAGCTTCTGCCCAGGCTCATGTTAGAAATCTCAAGTTACTAAAAAGACAGAAGCCTAGACTTAATTTTACCATCCATTCTTTTTTTTTTTTTTTTTAATTTTTGAAGTATAGTCCGTTTATAATGTTGTCAATTTCTGGTGTACAGCATAATATTTCAGTCATACATGTACATACATATATTCCTTTTCACATCCTTTTTCATGATAGGTTACTATAAGATGCTGAATATAGTTCCCTGTGCTCTACAGTAGGGCCTTGTTGTTTATCTATTTTATATACAGTAGTTAGCATCTCAAACTCCCAATGTATCCCTTCCCACCCTCTTTCTCCCCTGGTAACTGTAAGTTTATTTTCTATATCTGTGAGTCTGTTCCTGTTTTGTAAATAAGTTCATTTGTATCTTTTTTTAGATTCCACATATGAATGATATCATATGATATTTTTCTCTCTCTTTCTGGCTTATTTAACCTAGAATGACAATCTCCAGGTTACCATCCTTCTTAATTAATGGAATTTTAGAGATGAGGAAACTGAGACTCAGAAAACTCAGTAACTAAGGGGACACACCTGTGCCCTCCCCCCCCGGTCCTCTGTCAGACTCCACCAGAATACTGGGGTCATGGTAACCGTTGTCTGCAAGTCCCCAGGGCCTGGAAAGGGATCAGTGTCTGTTGAATCCAGCCCTGCTCCAGCTCCTTGGCAGCCTGAGATGAAAGGAGGGATGAGGGGGGTGCAGGTACAGCCCTAGGAGCAGAAAGGCCCCTCCTGATGCAGCAGGTCCCATGGGACATGGACCCCACCTCCCTGTGAGCCACTCAGCCGAGCCTCACCCAGGCAGGGCTCCCTTCAGAGAAGGCTGCAGAGCTCTGGAGATTAAGCAGTGCAGATGCCAGGCACAGTACCACGGGCACCTGGAAATGAAAGAAAGGCCTTTCAGGGGCTGTGGGAAGAGTTCCGGAGTCAGACTGAGGCTCACAGGGGAGGGGAAGAGGATTCAAGTGACTCATGGACCTGCAGGGACTCCAGCTGCTCCCCATCCTAGCCAGCCCTTCCCACCAGGGGCAATCAGTTAGATGGGCAAAGGGAGCAAGCGGATGCTTCATACAGTTAGCAGAAGCCCATGCAGAGACATTCCACCTGATTAGGAATCCAAAAATAGAGTGAGCTAGGATGATACCTAAGTATCTTTTATACATCCTAAATTATGGAGTGGGTGTATTCAGATTATGATATTTCATGCTGAGGGCTATGGACAAAGTGGTGCATTAGTGTAATTGTGTGCTGTAATATATCCACACACTATTTTCAGAAGGAAGTGTGTAATGGCACCTAAGGAGCTGAAAGTCATAGAAAAGTTCATGCCTTATGCCCCCTGAGCTCACCCTCAGAACCCACATTCAGGAAACAGTTCTGCATGGAGACATCCACCGTACCATTTTCATGATCATCATCACCATTTCCATGGTAACCAGTTACTGGGTACCTCATTCGTGCCCAGCTCTCTGCCAGGCTGCAGAGAGTCTCCACCCCTCCCCCCCCGCCCCAGCTCACCCTGCAGAGTCAGGAATTGCCATCCCACATGGGCCCAGCTTGCTGATGGGCAGACTGAGGCACCAAGAGTTCCCAGAACTGGCAGTGATCCCAACCCAAGCCTGTAGTTCTTCAACTGGACCCCATTGTCTCTTTAATTAAATAACTAACACTGGAAAGAATCCAAGTGTTCAACAGAGAGGGAGTCTTAAGTTAATTTACAGAGATAGAAAACAGCCAAAGAAATAAAGGCAGGAAGTGCACTTTCCTCTGGTTCACATCAACATGCGTGGGGACCAGGACCCGCAGAAAGGTGGGTAAATGCAAAAACAAGTGAAGCCCAGCCTCAGATGCAGGGCACAGGGAGCTTCAAGGGCAGCGCTTTCTTGGATGGAGAGCTGCACCATGCCGTCCAAACATATCTAACATTTGTAGATACTAACTACTGTACATAAAACAGATAAACAACAAGGTCCTACTGTACAGCACAGGGCACTATATTCAATACCTTGTAATATCTATAATGAAAAAGAGTATGAAAAGGAATATATATATATACACACACATAAATATAACTGAGCCACTATGCTCTACACCAGAAATTAACACATTGGAAATCGACTATTCTTCCATTTAAAAAAAAAGATTAAGAGACACAAACCACTTAGTATAAAATAAATAAGCAACAAGGATATATTGTATAGCACATGGGAAATAGAGCCATTATTTTGTAATAACTTTAAATGGAGTATAATCTATAAGGATATTGAATCACTGTGTTATATACTGGAAACTAATATAACATTGTAAATCAACTATACTTCAGTTAAAAAAAAAAGGAAAAATCCTAAGTAGCCTGTGATGTTTGACAGCCATGTCTGATATCCATTACCTACCTTCCTGGCATGGTAATGGGAGCCACATTACCAGCCATGGACCACGTACCTTACTCAAGGAGGAAATGACTATCTAGACAAGATCAGAAGGAAGGTTCTGTGGAGGTGGGTCTTGAAGGATGAATAGGAGCTCACCATGCAGCCAAAGCCAGGTGTTGAGTAGGAAAGGGATGGAAGGTCCACATGTGGGATAGCATGAGCAGAGGGACAGCCAGGCTTAGGGAACTGCAGACACTAGTGCAGTGAAAGGAGTTTAGACACACACACAAACACACACACACAGAACCACAGATACAATGCAACAACTGTGGGTTGTGGGCACCAAGCATTCCAATCAGAAATTAGGACCCATGGTCTAAGAATTGCAAGTGTGATTATGTTTGGACTCAGAGCTGTTCCTCCGAAGTCTATGATGGCCCCTCCCAGTGACCACTGCAGCAATATCCTTGACACTGGCCAGAGAGAGGAGAATAGCTTCCCCCAGGACAGAGGGGAGAGAGCAAAAGGAAGGGGCAGAGGAAGGACAGGACAGTACCACCCTAGGGCAGAGTGCTGGTCAGTGGCATCTGCAGGGCAGAAGTGCTCACGGGCTCTCAGAACCTCTGAGGGAGGAAGAGCTGGTCCCTTTCCCCTGCCAGGGAGCCATCGACACATCACAGCAAGCAATTGCAGTGGAGGCCCTGCTGTCCAGACCCACCTGCCAGGATGATCTCAGGGAAGCAGCTCAGGGGGTGCTGGGGGTGGGGGTGGGGAGTTCTGGGCAATGGTGCTCAGACCTGACGCCTCCAGGGGAGTGGGTGCTGTGCAGAAACTAGGGAGAGGGTCTGATGGGGCCAGCTCCTCGGGGCTTGAATAACAGAAACCTTTCTAGAATGGAGCTCTGGCAGGACCCAAATTTTTATGTTTCTTAACTGCTTTATCTTCAGCACCTGGAATAGTGACTGACACATAGTAGATACTCAATGCTGAATAAATGAATGAGTCATTGAACAAATGGAAGGATGGATGGAAGGATGGATGGATGGATAGATAAATGGATGCAAGGATGGATGAACACACCTGGGAAATGGAGAATCTTGGATCCCAAAGACGTAGCACAAACTAACCAGGCAGGTAGACTCTTCACTACCCCAGGTGAATGAGGTGCTCCAGCCCACGCCCCTTTGAACCTGAGGGGAAAGAAGGCCAAGCCTGACCACGCCCTGCTGGCCGAAGCTCCCATGCGCTGGTCACAGGGCAGCTGGGATGCCAGGGTGGGGCAAGGACTGCCAACGGGCCTGCCATCCCTCATGCTCCCTGTGTGTGTGTTTGGCTTCCAGCCCGCTCCAAAAGCCTAGTGATGGGGGACCAGAGCCGGAGCCCCGGGCGGCCGCCCTGCCCCCGCAGGCTGGGCCCTGTGCTGAAGGCGGGCTGGCTGAAGAAGCAGAGGAGCATCATGAAGAACTGGCAGCAGCGCTGGTTCGTGCTGCGCGGGGATCAGCTTTTCTACTACAAGGACAAAGATGAGACCAAGCCCCAGGTGAGAAGCGCATGTCCCGTGTCCGGTGGGCATCACGGCAGGGCTCCAAGGGGGGTGTGGTTAACTATGTCCAGGAGAGGGGAGCAGGCCGAGAGAGATCCTCCCATCAGGACCTCCACCCCTCAAAGCCCTGACTCCACTTGGCACGACAGTTCAGTGGGATTTCCACCACATTCCTGCTCTCACAGCTTATTTTACTGAAAAATACCCACAGCTTCAGTAATGAAAATGTTTCCTTATAACATTGAGAGAGAGCATCTCTGCATCACTTAAAAAGACAACTCTTCCCCTGGTCCTTTTCAGCCTCTTAGTGCTTCCAAGGAAGACGCAGCTACACACATCCCATTCCTTCCATTGTCTAGGGAAATTGGCACCCAGACACCTCTAACCTCAAACTGGAGTCCGGCTCGCTGTGAACCTCCTGTGTCAGAGGCCTCTGCCTCTCAGGGGCTGCTTCTGTTTTCCACCAGCACTGTAAGCTCCACTTCCGATGCCTAACACATCTGCTTTTCCACCCAGATTGCACTAAGTTCACTCACTCAAAGCAACTGGTGGCCTCACCCACCATGGTGTGGCCTGATGATGGTTGCCCTGTGCAGACATCATAACAAAGTGCCCTGCAGCCTGCTGTCCAGGGCAGCTGGGCTTGTAGAGTGTGGGCAGTCTAATCCTTGTTACGGGATTCAGACCTGAGAAAGGACATCTGAGAGCCACCCTCATTTCTCTTGGGAAAATTGGGGAAGAGAACTTGAAGGACTTGTCCCAAAGGATGCTCCTAGTCATTGATCTGAGTCTGAGAGAAAAGGGAGATTCCCCTTTTCTGAGGTCAGGGGTCACAGAGTCTTAGTGAGCGGGGACCTGTGCACATCCAACAGTTCCCACAGTGTTCCCAGGGGTATGGGGGGCAGGGAGGGCGCTCAGTGATGGGCAAGGTGGGAGAGGGTACTCGGGCACAGCCCAGGATCACGTTGACATCAAAGCGAGAAAATGACCCTGTCACTCCTCTTCCAATTCTTCTGAGTCTGAAGGAAGAATTGTCAGATCTTTAACACTTGAGGTCTTCCCTTTAAAGAATGGGTTCCTGGGGGTGAGAAGGAGCAGGACTCATCTCAGAGACCTCAGTCGCAACAGTATCCAGCTGTAAGTGAATGGCTTTCTGTCTTCACTGTATTTAGTTCCAGCGGTTGACTTCTGTTTATGGAAAGTCATACTGGTTTCCGTTCGTGATAGTCATTGCATGTTTTCCTTTCTAAAATATATCTAAGTTAAAGCCAAGGAGTGTGCAGAGCAATGTAAGTGTACTTAATGCCACTGAACTACATGCTTAAAAATGGTTGAATGGTAAATTATATGTTATGTATATTTTAACACACACTAAACACACACATACACACACACACACACACACACACACACACACCCCAAGTGAGACTGCTTAAGGAAAACTTAGACACCAATAACAGTTGAGATGGAAGGTGGAGATGACAAAAATCATGAAGGTGGATCTAAGTCAAAGTTTAGGAAGCTCTGATCTTGTCCAGCTTCCCTGGCTTTATAAGGAAGGAAAATAACTCCTAGAGAGGTTGAGTGGAACAAACAGGAACTCTGAGTTTGATCTGAATTAGGTCAAGCATGCTAGCTGTATAGCTTGGAACAAGTCACTTAATTTTTTTTTTTTTTACTTTCGCTTTTATCATTGCTAAAGTGGAGACATTATACCTACAGTCACAGAAATGCACTAAGGATTAGATTGTAGAACATTTATGCAACAGAGGACAAGTCCTAGCACCTGGGACACTTAAGTCTGGGTACCCTCAGTGCTCCCTCAGCCCTGTCTTTCCCTTACTCCCTGCCTCCTCCAGCCCCACCCCTGAACCTACTCCCCAGATCAGGAATCACAATTCTGGCTTGCCCCCTGCCAGCCTTTTTCCTTCTGGCCTCTGTGTTTTGTGTTGAAGACCAGCCTTGGCCCTTCAACAGCATCTTGGCTTTCCTGGCTGTCCTGTTGGTGACATGTCACTGATGATGGTGACCAGAGTTGCCAGGTCTCCTCATCTCTCAGAATCCTGCCTGTGGGCCCTACTGTCATCCCCCTCCTGGCCCAGACCATAGCACCATCCCCTGGGGGAAACTGCATCGTGATGCTGGGTGAGCTCAGTGGACTACAGTAACACATGGAGGTCATCCAAGCTACATGTGAACCCTTGCCATGGGCTTCCCCACATATTCCTATGGAGATCCTGAGGTGATCTCACCCATCACTCCAGCTTTACAAGAAAATTCCAGCTCCCTGGTTTCCAGACAGGTGAACTGGACAGTCTTCTTACTCACATGCCACCTTTTCCAGACTTCAGTGGCTTCTGGTGGAAACAGCTAATAGAATGGAGGCATTGACATCTTGAGTCACCAGCCTGGACACAGGAGGAGCCCTGGGGCCCAATCCAAACTAAACTAGGGCTTTCATAAGTAGGGAGTCATGGGATCCCTGAAAGGAGCCAGCATCTCCCAATGATGCCAGCGTCATGGCCAGGACTCCACTTTTGACCTCTCTGGGCCTCACCGACCCTGCCAGATCCTCATGGAGTATTGTTCTTTTCCATAATTCCCCCTCCCCTATAAAGCCTGACTGCTCTGGCAGCCTCGATGCTCAGGTTCCCAATCTCAAGGAGACTACTGGTCAAATTTGACTCTTTTAGCTTTACAATATCATCTCAAACCTGCATGTCTGCCAGCAAAATAGCCCAGAGATTTCCATTTAATTGCATGAACTCCATGTAATGGACTAATTCTCAATGTCTGGTTCCTGGAAAATTGTGCCCTGTTCACTGTTTACAGTGACAGAGGTGCCCAGGCAGTGAGCTCCCTCCTAACAGATGGCCTGTCATCTGTCTAGCAGATGTAATTGTCGAGAGGAGGGATGTCCAGCTATCCTTGATGCTGCCCAGAGCACATCCACGTGATGAGGATCACTCTCAGCCTACGTTCTTATTGCCTCTCCAAAGCCCTTTCCCTCTCCCTTCTCCCCTTCTCACTGGCAGGAGGGTCAGCAGAGGACATAGAGCACAGAGGTGGGAAATTCAAGACGGTGGAAGAATTATGGAAACTCAGGTGGAAAGACTAGATTAGGCAAAGTTCCTTTAAAACAGGGCCTGAAAGTGTGGCCCTGTCCCTCCAGCTTTTCCCCAACACATATCCCTAATAATTTCTAGCAGACACATCCTATAATTTTACTAATAGAAGATTCCAGGGTTTTCCTCTTAAGTGGTTTTAGCTTCTGCTTGAAGTGTTCTGAGCCATGAAAACTCCTGCCATGTCCTTTGTTGATCAGCCTGGTCCATTTCCACTGTTTGAGGATTCACTTTAAGTCTAGTTTTCCCAGTTCTTTACTTGTGGGTTGCTTGGCTTTGAATAGAAATGGAATAGAATAGAAATTGAAATTATAATTTCCTAAACATAAGACAAAAAAAAAATGTACCAAGTTAAATGTGATCAGTTCAACAAATGGGCAGAAAATGGAGGGAAGGAAAAAAAAATAATGGAAAGGTAAACTAGAAAACAAAAAAGTAAATAAGATGGCAAGGGATAAGAATAAACATTTCAGTTGTCATAATAATTGTGAATAGGTCAAATTTGTTGGTCTCTTAAAAGACAGAAAATGGAAGAGTGGCTTTAAAAAACAGAGAACAATCAACAAAAAGTTCAAAAACAAAACACTGGGAAAAAGGTAAGCCAGCAAATGCAAGCAAAAAGAAAGCAGATTTAGGAACATCAAAATCAAGCAAAATAGAATTCAAGGTGATAAGAACAAAAGGGAATAAAGAGAAATATTTCATCATTATATAAATAACAACCTACTGAGAAAATAGAGCAACTGTGAACTTTTATGCTCTTAATGACATAGCTTTGAAAGATACATAAACAAAAAGAATCCTCATTGTTCTCTATTTGTTTCAAAAACTTTTTTTTCAAAAAATGAAATTATAGAGCCATATTCATTGACAATAGTACAAAAAAAAAAAAAAGAAAAATTAAGGACAAAATAGGTAGCGAGTGAGGGCATGTATGCAAACAAGGAGAGAGAACTGTATCCACATGGAAATAAATCACACTCTTCATATTACCTCCTAAACTAATAAGAAAATCAAAACTTAAATTCAAACTTCTAGTCAAGGATGACAGATTTAAAGGCCTCCAAACTCCAGTAAAGAGCACTAAAGGTGTGCTTTTGAAGGTGTGACCACACCTAGATGGAGCAGATAGGAGGGAGACACCCACAGCAACGTTCTGGATGCTGGAAGGCAGATGGACAGGAGGTAGCTGATGTAGCAGACCTGAGCTAGCTAAATTCTGAGCCAGCACTAGGGAGAGCACAAAAATCCATCTGGTTTGCAAACCCCCTCTCCCCCTGCCCCAAACCCCTGCTCCCCAACCCCAGCAAAGACCCTGGAATTGGCAGGACCAGTTATCTCTGGAAACAAGAGCAAAGAAGAGCTCAAAACAGGAGGACTGATTGAAAGTCAGTTTAAAAAGCAATTAGATCCCAGATCTCCCAAACCACTTGATGCAAAGCCATGACTGCCCTGCCCCAACTTGGGTGTTAACACCGGAGTTTATTCTGGAGAGGATACAAAAGAAGCACTTCCGTCTGAGGACACTGGCCCCATTATATGGGGTGGGGGTTACTGATACAGGAAAATGTGGGGCGAGAGAATAGCCGTGTCCCAGGTCTCAGATGAGTCCCTGGGATGCGCCCTGACAAATATGGGTCCTTGGCTTTGAGCAGGAGAGAATTCAAGAGTGAGCCACAGTTGAGTAAAAGTAGCTTTATTCAGAGAGATACATACTCCATAGACAGAGTGGGGCCATCTCACTCAGAAGGGAGAGTGGCCACAGTGTGTGGGGATTGTTTGTTTTTATGGGCCCAGTTTTTTCATATGCTAACAAGTGGGAGGATCATTCCAACTACTTTGGGAAAGGGGCTGAGATTCCCAGGAATTGGCCCACCTCCTGCATTTTGACCATTTATGGTTAGACTCAGGAACTGTCATGGCGCCTGTGGGCGTGTCATTTATCATGCTAATATATTACAATGAGTGTATAATGAAGCTCAAGATCTGCTGGAAGTCAAATCTCCCGCCATCTTGGGCCTCGAGGTCTACTCGGAGTTGAATCTCCACCATCTTGGTGCTGCTTGCTGTGTCATTCCTTGAATGGCTGTTCCCTGCCCCCTGTCCTGTCTCAGTACCACACTGGAGCAGGAGGGTAAGACTGGAGGTTGACATCCAGACCTGTTGCTTCAGTAGTCCTACCAGTCTTCATCCCACACTTGGCTCCCAGACCCCAGCAGTCAGGAATAACCCTCAGGAAGGAAATGAGGAATTTTCACTGGAGAATCTGACAGGCCAAGAAGAAAAACAGTGAACAGCAGGGCCCCCTCCACAAAACAGGCCAGGCAGATCTCTCTCTTTGTTGACCTGCCGTGTGAACATTCCCTGCCGGCCCTCATACAATTTCCAGTCAGCTGCTTAGAGGAACCATAACAAATAGGGGTAAGGCACTTTGAGTCGCTAGACATTCACGGAAAGAATCTCAAATGAAGGACAGACAAAAACATAGGAAATCTTTTAAAAAGCAAGGTGGAAGCAACACAAACTATACGGGAGGAGGGAAACTTTTGTTTAAAACTATTTTTATCGATCTCAGAGAGAGGCTATAACAATAAGTCAGACCACAAACCAGCTCCCAAAATTCAGAAATAAGTATCAGAAATGAAAACTCAAAGGAGAAGTTGGATGGAAAACTTAACATCATCTCGCAGAAAGAATAGCAGAGAGAAAAAGAGGAGAGACAGCTCAGCATCTGAGAAGAAATCCTAGAAAGAGAGAAGAAAGGAATCCTTAGGAAAAAAATATCCAATTCAGTTCAATTCAATTTCCCAGAATCGGCAGTATAAACAGTGAGTACTGTCTGATATAAGCAAAGTTACCGTGGAGGTTCAGGAAGCCACACTGGGGGCAGGGGAGTTAAATAACCTTCCATGCTGGGAATTCCGCCAATAATGCCTAGAATTTTAAATCAAGATATAGTGATATAAGCATATTATTTAGAAATAAGAGAGGAAAAAAATTTTACTTAAAAGAGTTAAAAATAGTGACAAAGATTTGGGTAATGGTAGAAAGGGAAGAAATTGCTGCCTTACAACAGCAATTTGATTCTTCAAACTATGTTTAGGTATAACTTGAAGGAAAAAAGTGAAATAAAACTGAAATAATTTAGTTTTGGAATTTTCAGAGTATGACTATTATAAATAAAAGCTGTAGGGGAAGGCTTTGAGGGCGGGGCATGGAGACGGAGGTGGTGATCAGAAAACCTGAGATTTATCTGTGTCAGTCGGCCCTTCATATCCACAGGTTCCACATCCATGAATTTAATCAACCAGGATTGAAAATATTAGGAAAAAAAATTTTACAGAAAGTTCCAAAAATCAAAATTTGAATTTGCTGCATTCTCTTTACATAGCATTTGCATTGTATTTACAACTCTTTCCATAGCATTTACATTGTACTTACAAGTATTTACAAAGCATTGACACCGTATTAGGTATTATAAGTCATCTGGAGATGATTTAACGTATAGAGGAGGATGTGCGTAGTTTATATACAAATACTATACCACTTTATATAAGGGACTTGAGCATCCTCGGATTTTGGTATCTGAGGTGGTTGGGTGGGGGAGGTCCTGGAACCATTCCCCCACGTGTACCATGGGATGGCTGTATTCTAATTTCTCACGGTGAAATTATATTCATTTAATTTTCAAATACTTTTAATTTAAACAAGAAAAGAAAAACAAATCAGAAAAGGAGTGTGACAGGGACACCGCCCTCTAGAGTTCTCTTCAGGTCACCAGAAAGGGGAGCAGATGAGGGGTCAGACAAAGGAAGGGTTCCCTCTTCCAGACAAAGCCACCAGCCCAGCCAGCCTCTGCAGAGCTGGCCCTGGCACACTGGAGGGACTCAGAAGGTGAACTTTGGGGGCCCGTGTGTCTAGCAGCTTACGCCAAGGAGGAGCCCAGAGTCTCTGAAGCATAAGCGTGAGGGTCATTGTATGGGCAGGAACCCAAACTGCGTGCAGTACCAGAAGCTGGATGTGGAGGGCTTGGGTACCACATCCAGAAGCTGGGTCCTTATTCTGTTGGTGGTGTTGAGGGACTGTGATGTTTGGGGGCCCAGACTTGACCTTCAGAGCTCTGAGGGGGAAGTCATCCACAAGCGTGCAGGCAGGGTTGGGAGGGGGCCAGGCTGGAGGCAGGAAGACCATCCAGATGGGGCTGTTGTCCTAACATCCCGTGTGGCCTAGAAAACCACCATGTGCTGGAACTCAGGAGCTGGGAGCCTTGGAAGCAGCAGAGGAGAAAGCGTGGGAGGTGACGCCTGTGTCCTCCGGTGGAAGAGCCTGGGATCCGCGGCCGCGTGACTGATGCAGCTGTAGGTTCTAGCCGAGGCGATTTCAACATCACTTTGAGAGCAGGCTGGGTTCCGTTTGTTTTTGTTTTCCAGGAGAATAAGTAATGGGAGGCTCGGCAGTGGGAGAGAAGATTGATTTAAAGTTTGATTTAATTTAGAGTAAAAGCTTGGAATTGGGAGGAGGAGAGACAAGACGGATGGGAAAGAGGCTGCACTTCTAGGAGTGAACATTAATACTGGGCAATCAGAAACCAGCCATCTTTAGGAAAGAGGACGCCTCAGGGGAGGAAAGAGAGGCCGTCTGACCCCAGAGCTTGAAGGTCACAGGGAATGTTCCAGCATGCCGCCGATCACCCCTTTGCTCCGGCCTCTGGGTACCAAACTAGCACATCAAAGACAAAACGGTGCTGTCATGAGCTGGCCCCTGGGGTCCCTGCCCCTGAGGAAGGTGCCTGGATTGTCTCCATTTTCCGGATGAGGGAACTGAGGGGCTGGCTCAGGCCTGGGTGAATGGGAACGTTACCAAAGAGCCTGAAGTCTGACAAAAGTGCGGGGAGCCTAGGAAGCAGCTTAATGTCTGCCTGCGGAAACTCCCAGCTTTGACTGTGTAAGAGTCTACCCACCAGGGCCTTTATCTCGGCACTATCTGCGGGCGTAACTAAGATGCTGTCAGGCTGGTGGGAGCCAGTCCGTGCTCACAGCAAGTCGCAGAGCAGCCCTTGCATCAGACGCTCTTTCACATCCAGACCTCATAAATTCAACTCAGCTGGAGCTGATTCAGCCAACGCTAAGTGAGCATCCTTCATCAGCTGTAAACTGCTACTCAGACCACCCTAGAGGTCATTATTATTATTGTTGTTGTTGTTGTTATCTTTGTTGCCACTGCTACTGCTATTTTATAATGCTTCCTTAGTTTCATGTCTGTTGTCCATTCTAGTCTGTAAACTACAACCAGTGAATTTACAAGGCTGGGGGTGGGGGACGGCCAAGATGGAAAACAGCACTGAGATTCATAATCATCTTGACAGGCTGCTTTCATGGGAAATTGTTAAGATAAAATATAAAGTTCTTCCTTTGGTTCAAAAAAAATCACTTGATGTCATGGAAAGGAGAGGCCTGGATTTAAGAATAGGTCGAAAGGAGGCAAAGTTAAGTGTTTTAATGAGTTAAAGGCTCAATATAGACTAATAGTGAGATGTGGTTGCCGGAAAAGCTACTGGGGACAGTGGGTTGTGTTGAGCTGCATGGAAATTGGAACCAGGGAGGGAAGCCCTTGAGCTCTGCGTGGTCAGGCCAGGTCATAGCATAATAGTCCCCTCAAGGCACTGCAGTTTTATCCGGGCAGGAACAGGGCAGCCAGGATGGTGAGAGATCTGAACTCCTGCCTGTATAAAGAACAAAACAGAATAAATCATCTGGGGAAATGAAATCTTGGGAAAGGCACTAGGTCATGCACTGCATCCTTATGTTAACAAGACTCTGTTTATGCTGTGAGCCTCCAGAAGCCATGCCAGGACACATGGAACTGCATGGAGTCCACCATGCCACTCATATATGAAGAACGCTTTGTTCCAGTGGAGCGGTCTGCTAGGCAGGGGTGAGCTCCAGTCCCTGGTGCTGGGCGAGCCAAGGCGAGACCATCACTTGACTTGGCGGCCTGGACCTGGAGTCTATCGTTGGGTAGGAAGCTGGCCAGAGATGATCTACAAATGCCCTTTCAATTCTCAAAGCCAGGGGGTTCTGTGGAGACCTTAGAAAGCAAGGAGGAATGGAGGAACAATAACAGGAGTCAGCCAAGCCACAGAGGTTTTCAGAAGTTCCATCCTGGATGAGTAACAGAGGAGGTGGGAGAAACAGGTGGGCTCTGGGGATCTGGCCAGAGCAGGGGAGTTTCCCAGAATTCCTGCTGTTGGTGCCACTCCTGGCCATTGGTTGCCATTTAATGCAGAGCTCCTGACAAAGGTCTTTGCGAAGACGCAGCGGGAAGCAAGAGAGTTGATGGGTACAGACCTTGGTGCAGTGGGGTCTTTGCAGCCAGTGTTTCCACCAGTCACATTTAGCTTGTTGAACTTGCCCCGGACTTCCTGAGAAGTCCGGGAGAGCCTGACTTCACTCTTCCTTTGTACTTCCCACCTGCACATCTCTGCCCACAGAACAAGTGCTTCGTTACCTCCCTGGCTGCCCCCATAGATCTTGGCACAGCTAATTCCAGTCTATCTAGCTGCGCTCAGAAGGAACATGTGTGAGTGTGAGGGGAAGGCATCGAAGCACTGCGAGAGCCCCACTCTGCTCGGGCCTCAGGATCGCTCAGTAGCTGTTGAGTAAACACCCTCCCCAGGACGTCAGAAATCACCCGTGAGCTAATTGGGACCTGATATTAATGTTGCCATTAATGCTACAGGAAAAAAAAATCAAACAATAACTATTTTCTTGTTTTAAATGTCCTTGGGGATAACTTCAAATGCTGCTTTTGTGAAGAATTACTTAGTGGACCCTTATTTAAAAAAAAGAATCCTCATTTATTTATGTTCAAATATCAGAAGGTGTGGCTTTTTCGTGAGGGGATGCTTTATATTTTTGTAGCTATTTGAGAAATATAACTCCCCACGACTAACAGATCAAAATGAAAATTCTAGCCAAATGATCATTTAAAATCAAACAGAAATATATTTGGTAAATTCCAAATTGGCAACAGCAGCCAGCTCCATTTTTAAACTGTTTTTAAACTTTGTGGTTAAAACAATTTTTTCCCTGCACCTGACATATCAAGGAAAAACAGAGAATAGAAATAACCATCTAAAAATATGTGTTTTCAAGCTTATCTTTCACCATCCAACAGTGGTTCTTCTGTTGCAACTGAAATAACAATGCCGACATTACCTTACGTGTACCTACAGCTCATCAGTACGTGGCAAGATTTTGCCACTGTTGTAGGGAAGGAAAACCCAGTTTCTAAGGAGACTGATGCCACGCTCAGGGGTATATAAATCACACTGGGCGAGTGTCCTGGTTGCCCCCGAATTATTTTGCACTCCCAGTGTCACTGCCTACAAAACGGATCTTCACCTTCTGAAAACGACTCATGTGTTTCCTTCCATGTGGCTGCCTGTTCGTGTAAATGTAATAAGCCTCCCTCAGGGTCTGCTCATTTAAGTCAGCACAGATATTAGCTTACAGTAGCTAAATATCTTCTACTTAAAAGAGATCAATCCTTTGGCTTTCAATTGAACCCAGTTAATTTACAGTAATAGCTCGAAGACTGATGGGTAAATTATGCGTTTTGTCAATTACTAGGCAAAAAAATGAACCGAATGATGTTGAGGCAGCATGGAAAACACATCTCATTCATTGTTTAGATGAACATAAGTTACTTTTAATTATATTTGGGGCCTTCTAGCTCCTTTGTACATCGGTTAAAGACTGAGTTACCGTTTATCAGCAAAAAGGAGGTGATTTGGAGGGGCTGCTGTGGGATTGCTGTCTTGCCCGGTCCGCTGAGGTCTGTGGGTGGGTTTCCTGAACGAACTGTAGCCTTTGCAGAGGATTGGGGTGGGGTGTGCCTTACTCGGCAGAAAGTGGCACATGCCCCTTAGAAGCAGTTGGCTCAGCAGGTCAGCCTGGTAGAGGAGACCTTTGAAACATACCATGCTTCTCAGACTAACCTGCTATCAAGTAAACAGCATAGTGGCCCCACTCCTAGATCACCGTATACCCCAGAGCATAGCATTGGTTGCGGGCTGCAAGAGCAAGAAGACAGAACCAGGCGACTTCCAGTCAAGAAGGGGCCCCTCCCACCCAAGATGAGCCAGCATGAACATGTCCTAGTGGTGTGTATCCTGAGCAGAAACAAACTGCCAAGGAGTGTGCTCCAAGGCTTGGGGCAGCCTGAGCGAGCAGGGTCAGCCTCTGGGACAGCCTGTTCATCATGGGGGGATGAAGGCTGGACTCTGTGCAGCCTCAGAAATGGGGCAGGGACCACCACACGCTGTGGCTCAGTGCTGCAGACCCTGGGCTGTGGACAAGCTACGTCCTCCTGGGCTCCGCACAGTGTGGGGCAGGGGCCAGGCAGTGCTGACCATCAAAGGCTCCCAGCTCTGAAGTAGAGGCTTTTCCAAACCTGCCACGTGGAGTCTGAAGAGCTGAGGGCAGGGTTCGCACCTTGTGGGGCAGAAATCGACACCAACATCTGCCTGAGTCTTGGGTTGGAGAACGTACTGGAGAGAAGTGTCTGGCCAGTGAAGACCCACGCTCCTCTAGGAAGCTCAGAGCACGTGCTCTCTCAGGGCTGTTCCCTTCTGAATGCAACAGCCCTCGACTGCAGTGACCAATGCAGCCTTGCCCTGCTCAGTGCTTTGACCATGAGAGCTTGGCAGATCCCGCTGGCCCATGCCCGCTAAGGCTGTATCCCAGGCAGAGGGGCCTGCCCTCTCTTTGCTTTTCCCTCCCAACATCCAATCAGAGGAGCAAGAGAATAACCGTTATGAGTTAAACGGCTTTTCCTGCGCAGAAATCTGATGTTTAAATAATATTATGATTTTTAAAACTTTTTTATTGGACCAGGTAAGCTGTTCGGAACAAAATTATCTAACATGTATTTGCTCAAAATAATATCTAATTTGTTAAAATAAACAATGCTAAATGTTCCTGCAATCCCAGCACCTAAACAAAAATAAAAGTTTACCTCTTGCTGGGGCAAGTCCACTGCGGAGCAGAATGGAAGCTTCATCTGTTTCTGTGGCTTCCAGGGTTCATGTGGCAAGGGAGGGAGGAGAGAAGGCTGGGGGTCACAGGCAGTTGCTAAAGGACCTGGCCTGGAAATGGATGACATCACTTCTGCCCAGTCCTACTGGCCTGAGCCCTGTCACCACTAGAGGGTTCAAGATGGAAGCATGTAAGCATTCTGGTCCCCTGGTCACAAATATTGCTTCCCTTGAGTGCCTGGAAAGCTACTCGGCACCCCAGCACTGGGCCCATCACAGGGACACAGTGAGGCTAGGACGCTAAATTTAGTTGAGTGCTGGCTTCGTACAGACACTATCCGTGTGGCATCGCATCTCGTAATCATGAACATGATCACAGGCATGGGAAAGCCCACAGTGATGATAAGGCTTGAGGAGTGACCGTGTTGGGACCCCTTGCCTGGGTAGAGCCTGAGATTTCGCTGTGCTAAGACCATGGGCACCACCTCAACCTCTCGGCCTCTGCAAGGCTCAGGAATCCAGTGAAATGAGGCCATCTGAAAGAATGGCTCCAAGAATCACTCAAGGAGAGTCAGGAGAGTCAAGGGCAGGGTCCAAGAGTGGTGCAGAACCAACCACAGGGAAAACTGTGGCTCCTGGAGGGAGACCCACTCACCCTACAAAGGGCGTTCCCTCCGGGGATGGGAGAGGCATTAACCTTGAGGCTGGAGGGTTGCTGAGGCTCTGCCCTGACCTGTCTTAGAGCCTCCAGTCTGCCCCAGGCTCACCTCTGATCCCAGCTGGACTTTTGTGGGCTCAGGCTCCAGGGCTGGGCAGCCCTCCAGGTGAGGGCTTCAGGGCTTGTGGCCATCTGGAGGGGTGTGGGAAGGTGCAGGGAGCTGGTGCTCAGACCCCAAAGCCCCTGCTTTCTGCAGAGCACAGTGCTGTCCCTCCAACACTCAGCCCCGAAAGGGACACCTCACAGGCTGAAAGATGCTCCAGGGACACCCAGTGTAGCCCAAGACACAGGGGTGAAGCAGGGCTTGGAGACACGTGGAGCACACCAAGTGTATTTGGAGTGCGCAGGAGGCAATCGGCTGGGAGAAGCTTGCAAATAATGAGGCGAGACAAGTAACTCATCTCAACCTCTTAGGGAGGGAAAGCACCCCAATCAAGAAGCCATTTGTCTCCAACTTTTGGGTTGCCTTTTTTAATATCTGCATTTGGGCAGTAATGGACCATGGTTACTGGCTTGTACGATAAGGAAGGAGGATGTTTCCCTACTTGGCACTGAACTTCATTCTGATCTGCGTTATTTAATATTTGGAGTGATTCAGCTCCTGGTTGGTGTCAGAGGCTAAAGCTTTTTAAGATTGATCTGAGGCCACAGTCAGAATCATAGGAGATAAAGAACCCAGAGTGATTCCTTTTTCAAACGTGTCTGCAATTTTCCAAGATGCCGCTGGTGGGAAATCTTATCATGCCCCTTGCTCGGAAGCATTTCAGAAGCTGGTTCTTCAGACAGTCTCCCTTTAGACAAGGTGAAAAATGAAGACTTCCCAGACAGCCTGCCTTTGATCAAGTTGGAGAGAGATCTGGATGAGAGCGTGAAGATTACGGAACTCTAGTGTAGCCCAAAACCCAGACCAGGGGGAAAAGCGCAGACACGCCAGGCCCTGCAGGAGGTCCCCACAGGATTGTCACCACAAACTGTGAAGGAAGAACCCTGTCCTTCACCACTCTGGGGCTCCGGAACCTACATCATACCTTATTTTGTGGCACAAGTCACTGGTATTATTGGGGATGGGGTTGTTCCTAGAGACAAACCAAATGTACAGAAATAGTGGCCAAAGTGCTTTTAAAATTACAACTGTGACAAATACTTGCATTTATTCAGCCTTTAGCGTTTACAAAGCTCTAGCTTAGGCAGCCCCGTGAGGAACAATGATCAGAGGTTCATGTCCTCATTTTTACTGGTAAGAAAACCAGGCCTCAGCCCTGGAGCTGCTTGAATTACACATTAAGTGGCAGTGTTGCAATAATTACAACCCCCTGTAATTATTTTTAAATGTTTATATAGATTCCAACTCCTGCTAAGATGGGTATAAGCAGACTCTATTCCTTGGCTATGTCATAACTCGCAAATCACAGCGATAGCATTTAACTCTTGCCTGCACTGAACCCGGTCGCTGTTGAGACATCGGCTTGTGGAGGCCTCAAAACACATCACATTTGGGTTTGGGAAATGGCAGCTTGCCCCGTCACGCAGGCATTGGAGGCCCAGTCTGAGCCCATGCACTGGCCGTAAACTCTCACTAGTGACACCTCCACCATGCTGCCTTCCTGGGTGTCGGCTACAGTCTGGCTCCATTCCAGGCCTTCTGTTCACTCTGTCCCATTTGGTTCCTGAACACAGAGGGAAACTGAGGCTGGGAGAAGGGAATTTGTCCAACCACTTGCTGTCAGTAAGCAGTGATGTCAGGATGAAACCAGATCTTTCTAAAGGTTGCACCTATGAGGTTTCCATGACTATTCCACATCATCTCAGATTTAGAATGTTTGTTAGTTTATTTATTTTATATATATATATATTTTTTTTTTTTTGATGGGGGTACCTGGGGTTGAACCAAGGACATTGTGCATGCTAGGCACACACTCTACCACTGAGCTATACAATACCCCTGTCAGATTTAGAATGTAATGGATGCTTATCTTTTCATGACTTGGGTAAGTTCTAGGCATGAGACATCTGAACAGAGACAGGTGAACAGCAATCTTTGTCACCACTGCTGCTGTTACGTGTCTCAGTCATTCTCCTGGACCGAGCGGAGGCCTCCGGACCATAGGGTGCTCTGCGAGCTGTTCCCAGGAGAGATCATTCTTTGCCAAACAAGCCATGGCAGCCTCCTGGCATGGGCCGGGGCTTGTGCGCTCTGGTCAGACAACTTGGAGAGTAATTGTCACCAGGTATGATTCCGAGCGACATGGAGAGGCCCGCCACTCCTGATGTTTGCAGAAGGGAGGAGAGGAGAGGTGGCTCTCCTTTGCCTGGGGATGACAGATGGACCTCCGGGCCGCAGAAAAGCTGAGCAGGCCGGCCTGGCCCTTGACACGTGCAGTTGGGGAGGGCTTAGCCGGGCAGTGACACTGGCAAGAGGGCAGCAGCCTGTTACTCAGGCATGGGCTATGCCCTGTGAATTATCTC
Organism: Camelus ferus; assembly: GCF_009834535.1. Taxonomy (NCBI): domain Eukaryota; kingdom Metazoa; phylum Chordata; class Mammalia; order Artiodactyla; family Camelidae; genus Camelus; species Camelus ferus. The sequence continues at coordinate 60,950,871 of NC_045706.1, read as the reverse complement.
TCGTGCTTTTTTTTCCTTTTGTACTTTTAAATTAGATTTTCTTACTTTGATGCAAACATTATTGGGCAAAACATGAAAGCTGCTTCACCCTTCCCCCCACTCCCTCCCCAAGTGTCAGTTTTCTGTGCCATTTCTGTATATTTACATGTTGCTCCTGGATTCTTGAGAGAGGGCAGTAACAGAAATGGAGATGGGAAAGTACTATATTATTTTTCTGGCACTTCTTTTTTTTTTTAATTTAACAATTAATCTCAGAAGCTTTTTCCATTTACCTTGTTCTGATATGGCTGTACTAGAAATTATTTAACCACTCCCCCGTTGATGGACAAGTTATTTACACATTTTCTGGTAGAGAAATTTTTACAAAAGGCATCATTATACATATCTCTTTGTATGTTTGTTTTTCCTTGGAATAAATGCTCAAAATTCAATACTAGGTTAAAGTATATTTCATTTTCAAATTATTTTAGACATTGCCTGATTGCTTTCAAAAAGGCTTTATCAAATTACTGTCCCATCAAAAATGTCTGAGAATGCCCATTTCTCTTGCTTTCCCCAATATTAGATATTGGTAGTCACTTTATTTTATTATTTTTTATTGATGTATAGTTGATTTGCAATATTGTATTAGTTCCAGATGTACAGCGTAGTGATTCGGTTAGTTTTTTTGTGGATTATATTCTGTTCTAGGTTATTACAAGATATTGAATAGAATTCCCTTTGCTATATAGTAAATCCTTGTTGCTTATCTGTTTTATGTATAGTAGCTTGTATCTGTTAATCCCAAACTCCTAATTTGTCCCTTCCCCCAGTAGATATTTTAAATTAAGACTCTTACGACATGTTTACCCACCATTTGTACTTCTTCCATTAATTTCTTGTTAATACCCTTAACCCATTATTCTACTAGATTCTTTGTCTTTTATTTTAATAATACATTTTACTTAACCCAACATATCCAGAAAATGTCATTTCAGTATGCCAGGAATATAAAATTATTCATGAGCTATTTTACATTCTTTTTTTTTATACTGAGTCTTCAGATTCTCCTTACATTGAGCATCCCTGAATTTGGACACTAAGTTTTCATCAGAAAAACTCAGTCTGTATTGCGATTTCCTGAAGTTTACCTTTGAAGAAGATTCACATACCCACTTTGTTCTAGATTTTTTTTCATAAATTTCTTTCTTTTGGGGGAGAGTGGGGGAAAGTAATTAGGTTTATTTATTTTTATTTATTAGTTTTTTTAATGGAGGTACTGGGGATTGAACCCAGGACCTCGTGCCTGCTAGGCACACACTCTGCCACTGAGTTATACCCTCCCCCTCCCTGTAACATTGTTCTAAATATACTGTGGGAGGCAGAAGAATGGCTCCCCAAAGATGTCCCTGTCCCTGGAACCTGCCAATGTTAGGTTACATGGCAAGCAGGAGTTAAGGCTGACGATGAGATCAAGGTTACTAATCAGCTGACCTTCACTTAAAGAAATTATCCTGGATTACTCAGGTGGGCCCCAATGTGATCACAAGAGTCCTTGATAGTGGAAAAGGAAAGCAGGAGAGGAGGGCAGAGTCCAACAGCAGTTTCAAGATGCAATGCTGCTTTGAAGATGGAGCAAGGGGTCAAGAGCAGAAGGATGCAGGCAGCCTCTAGAAGCTGCAAAAAGAAAGCAAACAGCCTCCCCTGAAGCCTCCAGAAGGAACACAGCCTTCCCCACCCTTGCTTGTAGGCCGGTGAGGCCCATTTCAGACTTCTGACCTCTAGAACTATATAAAAATAAGTTATTGTTGTTTTAAGTCACAAATTTGTGGTGCTCTGTTACGAAACGGATACACATACTTAAAACTTTTCCAATAACTGAATCAAGTATCAGTTTTTCATAACAGCTTTATTAAAATATAATTGTCATCAATAAACTGCACATATTTAACACGTGCAATTAGATAAATTATAATACATGTGTATGGCGGGGTGGAGGGCGTGGCTCAAGTGGTAGAACGCATGCTTAGCACGAACGAGGTCATGGGTTCAATCCCCAGTACCTCCTCTAAAAAAATTAAGAAACGTAATTACCTCCTCCCCCCAAAACAAAAAAGAATTAAAAAATAATAGAATAATAAATTTTTTAAAAAGGATTTAAAAAAAAATAATACATGTGTATACCTGTGAAACCATCACCACAATCAAGATAGCAAACATTATCTGTTACCCCCACAAAGTTCCCTTGTGTCCTTTTGTAACCCCTACCCCCCTCTTCTGCCTCTCCTGACCCCAAGCAACCACTAATGTGCTTGGTATACATTTTTGGGAATTTTAGGGAAACAGAATAATACAGTATATATATCTGGCTTCTTTCACTCATTGTAATTATTTAGAGATTCATCCATGTTGTAGCATGCATTTTTATTCATTTTTATTGCTGAGTAGTATTCCATCACATGACTGTGCCACAGTTTATCCCATTTATTGCCCCAAAACTAGCCTCTGTAAGCTGATAGCCGAATTGAGACTCGGAGGCAGAGTTTTGGGAGAATTGGAAAAGAACAGCTTCATTGCTTTGCCAGGCAGAGGAAGTCACAGCGGGCTAATGCCTTAAATACTGTGAGCTGTTCTTGGGCTAAGGATCCTAGGGTTTTATAGAAAAATGGAAACGAGAGGGTGATAACAATCAGGTTGAGAGCAAGGGCTACATCCCTTTCATTTTGACAAGAACTTGCTGTTGAGGAATTTAGGAGGGTCTGCTCATTTTCTTGAGGTTATCGGTCCGTGACCCTCTTGCAAGACCTCTAGGGTAAAAGGATAAGTTATCCTAAGAAAAGAATGCACGGGGTGGGGAGCATGTTACTCATAAAATCAGTTTAGCTAGAAGTACAGGCCTGAACAACCCAGTAGCCACCTCGTTAGTTTTCTGCCCTTTCACATTCACATTCACTTGTTGATGGCCATTTGGGTTGCGTCCAGTTTGGGGATATTAATAATGAAGCTGCTATGAGCATTGCTGTAGAATCTCTGTCTGGACACGGATTGGCTGGATCGTACCTTAGATGTATGTTTAACTGTTTAAGAGACTGCTGAACTGTTTTCCAGTGTTGTACCATTTTACATTCCCACCAGCAGTGTAGGGGAGTTCTAGGTCCTCCACTCTCACATCAACCCTTGGTACAGTCAGTCTTTTACATTTTATTTACTCTAATATGTAGTGACATCACGTTGTGGTTTTAACATGTATTTCCCTAACTTCTGATGATGTGGAGGATCTTTTCATGAGCTTATTTGCCATTCCTACATCATCTATCATAAAGTATCTGTTCAAATCTTTTACCTATTTTTTAAATTGGGTTGCTTGTTTCCCCATTATTAAATTTTGAGTGTGCTTTGTATATTGAGGGTACAAGTCCTTTACCAGATATATGATTTTCAGGTATTTTCTTCCATTATGTTACTCATATTTTCATTCTCTTAATCATATCTTTCAAAGAGCGGGGGGGGGGTTATTCAAATAGGTCAAATTATCAATTAGTTCTGCTATAAATTGTGCTTCTGATGTTGTATGAAAGAAATCTTTGCCTAGTCCAAAGTCATAAAGGGTTCCTACCAGAAGTTTCAGTCTTAGATTTTACATTTAGGTATATGATTTATTTGGGGTATATTTTTCTATGTGATGTGAGGCATGGATCAAAGTTCACCTTACACAAGAGTATAAAATTTTTCCACCACCATTTCCTGAAAATACTAGCCTACTGTCTGTCCTCCACTGAATTGCCTCTGCACCTTTGTCAAAAATCAGTTTTGTTTGTTTGTTTGTTTCTGAATTTTCTAGTCTATTTCATTAACCTCTTTGTCTGTCTTAATGCCAATATCGCAATGGTTTGATCACTGTAATTTTGTAAGTCTTGAAATACAGAAGTATTAGATCTCCAACTTTGTTATTCTATTTCACAGTTGTCTGGCTGTTTTAGGTCCTTTATATTTCTATATGAATTTTAGAATCAGCTGGTCAGTTTCTACAAAACACCTACTGGAGTTTGGATTGTGATTGCTTTGACTCTCTGAGCCAATTTAGGGAAGAATTGAAATCTTAACAGTAATAAATGTTCTGATCAATGAACACAGTGTATCTCCCCATTTAGTTATATCTTCTTTTAGTTCTCCCAGCAATGACTTACAGTTTTCAGTGCACAGATCTTGAAAATTTCTTGTTATATTTATCCCTAAGTATTTCATGTTTTGGGTGTGATTAAAATGGTTTTGAATTTAAATTTCCAATTGTTCATTGCTAATATATAGAGACATGATTTAATTTTGTGCACTTGTCTTGTACCCTGCCACCCTGCCAAACTCATTTATTAATTCTAGCAGCTTTTTTTTATAGGGTTTCATCAAATTTTCTACATAGACAGTTATGTTGTCTGTAGAAACAATTTCACTTCTTCCTTTCCAATCTGGACAACTTTTATTCCTTTTTCTCGCCTTATAACAGCAGCTAGGACTCCAGTACAATGTTTAATAGAGGTGATAAGAGTAAATATCACGGTGTTGTTCCTGGTCTTAGGGGAAAAGCTTTTAGTGTGATATTAGCTTTTTGTTTTTCAGAGATACTTTTTTATCAGATTGAGGAAGTTCTTTTTTAGCCCTAGTTTGGTGGCAGTTTTTATCAGGAATGGATGTTGAATTTTGTCAACTGCTTTTTTTTTTTTTTTTTTCATCTATTGAGATGATCTTTTCTCTTTTCTGGTTTATAAATATAGTGAATTGACTGATTGATTTTGGATTGCATTCTTGGGATAAACTCCAGTTGGTAATTAGGAGTTTTCCTTTTTATATATTGTTGAATTTAATTTGCTAAAATTTTGCTGAGAATTTTTGCATCTGTGTTCCTGAGTGATATTGTCCTTTTCTTATAATGTCTTTGGCTGGCTTTATATCAGAGTTTTGGCCTCATGAAATGGCCTGGAAACTATACCTATTTTCAGTTTTTAGAAAGAGTTTGTGTAGTATTGTGTTATTTTTTTCCTTATATTTGGTAGAATTCACTACTGAAGTCATCTGCATTTGGAGTTTTCTTTATGGAAAAGTTTTTATCTACAAGTTCCATTTCTTTATCAGATACAGGGTTATTTAGCCAGTCCTTCTGGACTGAACATCAGTAGTTTGTGTCTTTTTTTAATCCACTACATCTAAATTGCCAGATTTATTAGCGTAATGTTTTTCTTAACATTACTTTATTATCTTCTTTAAATCTGAAGACTCTGTAGTGAAGTCACGTCTCTCCTTCCTGATATTGGCAATTTATCTTCTCTCTTTTTCCTGATTAGTCTGGCTGGAGCCTGATCAGTGGTACTGATCTTCTCAACGAACTACCTTTTAGTTTCAGTGACATTAGTCTTTGTTTTCCATCTTATTTATAGCCACTCCATCTTTATTTTTTCTTCCTTTTGCATTGAATTTAATTTGCTCTTCTATGTGTAATTTTTTAAGATGGTAGCTGAGGTCAATGATTGAGGCCTTTCTTCTTTTCTGATATCAGCATTTAGTGCTGTAATTTACCCCTCAACTACTACTTTAGAGGCATGTAACAAAATTTTATATGTTGTGTTTGCATTTCTATCCAGTTTCAAGTACTTTCTAATTTTCCCTTTTTAAATTTTTTTCTTTGATGTATGGGTTATTTAGAAATGCATTAATTAGTTTCCAAATGTTTGGGAATTTTCCAGAAATTTTTCTGTTATTGATGTCTAGCTTAATTCCACTGTGGTCAGAGAAGATATGTGGTATTTGAATTCTTCGCCTTTTATTAAGAATTGTTTATGGCCATCTTAGTACAAGTTTCATGGGCATTTGAAAAGAACATACATTCTGCTGTTGAGGGAAGCAACAATTAGGTCAAATTGGTTGATAGTGTTTTTTCAGGTCATCCGTATCCTTACTGATTTTTTCATCTACTTGTTCTATCAATTATTGATAAACAGACATTGAAAATTTTTACTATAGTCATCTATTTTCTGTTTCTCCATTAATCTTCATTCCTTTGGGTAGACCCTTTTTTCCATCTAATATCATTCTAATATCATTTTCCTTCAGCCTGATTGTCTTCAACAGTTCTTGTAGTATCAGTCTGATAATGATGCATTATTTCATATTTATTTTGTATCTCTTAAAAGGTCTTCATGTAGCCTTTATTTATGAGGGATACTTTCACTGGATTCAGAATGGAAGGTTGACAGATTTTTCTTTCAATACTTTTAAAGATGTTGTTCCACTGATTTCTCATCTGCATTGATTCTGATAAGAAATCTGCTGTCATCTCCACCTTTGCTCCTCCATACATATTGTATCATTTCCCTCTGACTGCTTATAAGAGTTTCTTTTTGTGATTAAGTTTGAGCCATTTGATTATGAAATACCTTCATATACTTTTCTTTATGTTTCTTGTGTTTGGGGCTCATTGGACTTCTTGCATCTGTGAGTTTATATGGTTCATAAATTTGGGAAAGTTTCAGCTATTATTTCTTCAAATATTTTTCAGTTCCCCCCTTCTTTTTCAGAGACTCCAGTTACATATATATTCTGTTGTTTGAAGTAGTCCCACATCTCACTGATTCTCTGTCCATTCCTTTTAAATTTCTTTTCTCTTTGTTTCATTTTGAGTAGTTTCTATTGCTATGTTTTCAAGGTTTGATTTGAGTCTTTTTTTTTTTTTTCACATTTTACATTGAGGGAGTCACCTTGGGTTATCCTCTGACCTCACTCAGACTTTCATGATGTCTCACCTAACATCTTGACTGTCATTGCATAAAAGACCCCAAGCTAGAAACACTCAGCCACTCCAAAATTCCTAATCTACAGAAATTCTGTAGGAGAATAAATGTTTATTATTGTTTTAAGCTACCGTGTTTGGGAGTAATTTGCTTTGTAGCAATAGGTAACTAATAATATTTAGAATCTGATATAGGAGGCTTTCTGAATTCATCTTCCCCAGCCCCTAAGTTCCACAATACCACAGTACAGTACCATATTCTAGGGTTCCCCATTGCTGGATTTAGACAAACGAGAGGGAGCAAGGCTCACTAGGCTGTTTCCCCTCCACCTGCAGTGTTCCTGGAGTTTGCATGTAATATGTTGTAGAAATGATGGATTTTGAATAAACCCTCTAATTTGACACGAATATATGAAATATATTCTCTCCCAAAGGCCCTTCTGCTGGATGTGCCTTACTCATTTCCCAGAGGTGGCTCTCTGAGAGAAGGAATTTCTGGAGCTTGTGTCTGGGGACTCCACCAGCTACCCATGGACCTTATCAAACTGATACACTTAAAAAGGTTGGGGAGGGAGCTATGGTGAGATAGCAGCAGGCCTCGAGTAGGGCCCTGTTGCATGCAGACAGAATGGGACATCCTTTGACCATTACTTACACTAATGGACTACATTGGTGTAGAGCTAGAAATGAGTGGAGTCAGTGGCAGAAGTCAGTCTTCTCAGGAGGAACTTGGATGCACCTAGGCTCAGACACATGGGAAAGGGGAGAGGGGATTAACCTTTGTTGAAAGTATTACCAAGTCCAACCTCATACTGCTTGCGTCCCAGACCAATAAATCCAGGGATGAGTATTTGGGGGTAAGGAATAATGACTATTCAGAAAGCCAGCAGACCGAGAAGATGGTGCATTACTGTCCCAAAGAACCATCTCGCCTGAGTTAGAATTCATGCTTCTTTTATACTAAAAGGGGAAGGAGTAAAGTCAAACATTTCCTGGTTCTGGTCAGCCTCTGGAGGGGATGTGTTAATTTCTTCCTTCCTGCAGGCATTCACAGTGGGCCTGGTCAGGATGTTTCCTGTGAGCTAAGCAAAGGTATTTTAGCTTAATGCTCATTACCTGGGAGGCAGGGTTCCCAGTGATGGGCCATTATGTATAATTTAAGCTTATGGGTAGCATCCCTTTAGTAATTACCTGGTAGCAAAAGCAATAGAATACAAAGGTGAAAGTAAAAGAAACAGATCCAATATGGAGTCAGATTTGTTCTTCCCTGTTACAGAAGCTGTCATGTGACTGGCGTTTGCACCCTCTCTTTCTGCACCCAGGTGCCCACCTGTGCAGTTCTAGGTGCAAACACTGTATCTGGTCCCTTCCCAGGCACTGCAGGATGGAGGCCAGCTGACCCCCGTCCAAAGTGCTGAAGGTCGGGGACACCTTGGTCCCCTCTCGTCTGGGGCACTGTCTGAGGGGCTGGAGGCAGGTCTTCATCCTTGGGAACTGCGTGCGTCCAGGGTACAGCAGCTCAACCAAAACCTGGCTCTCCAAGGCCAGCAGGAAAATATCAAATCATTCAACAGCCTCGTGATGTAGATGCCGTTAGCCTTGCTTTGCACACGAGGGATCTGATGTGCTGAGTAAACTTAGGGAAAAGGCACCTTCCTTTGGCTGCTTCCTCTAAGTGCCACTAGACAGTGGTTCTCAAAGTGTATTCCCAAGGGCCAGCAGCATCAGAAAGCTGGTTAGAAATCCAGATTCTCCTCCTTTCTCCAGTGCTGTAGAATCAGGAATCCCAGGGCTGGGTCTACCAGGGCTATGCTTACCAGTCCATTGTTAAACACTTCCATTATTCAAAATTAAATCATACAGATCTACTATTAAATAAATTATATTAAAAACAAAGATAATCAGTCTTCAAAATGTATCACAAGGGGGTGATACATTTTGACTTCATTTAATATTACCTGTGCCTGAGAGCCTGTTGACCCCTGTTGTATCTGTGGGGCAGGAGCCCTGCAGTGTATTTCTTCCCAGTGTCATACTCACTGATGACGTGAAATCATCCATTGGGGGAGGGGTGTTTATATTACAGAAGTTGGCAAACACTAAATCAGGTTGCCTGATTTTTTCAGAGAGCCTTTTGTTAAACGTTTACCACACCACCACCAGATCTGGCGCTCTGTGTTTTAACAAGCTCTGGGGTGACTCTGATACCTGCTCAAGGCTGAGATCTACCCAACGTGTTTCAGCTGGATGCTTCGTACTGACTCCTGATGTGTCTTTCGTGACAGCCTTCACAAACGTCATACCGGAAACAGGAAAACAGACTCCCTCTGCTCTCCTGCTTCCCCTCCCCTCCCCTTCTGTTCCCTGCTCCCAGCCCTCCACCCACAAATGACTGAACAAGACTGCTGAGCTCAAAGCTGTGGGGTTAACCAGTGGCAGGAGGCAGGAGGGATCTGGACAACCGAAAGCCAGTTCTGAGGGCCCCCTGCAGTGATGGGGCCACACTGGGAATCACCCAAGTGAGCGGTGGGTCCCAAAGTCACAGCCTGGCTCTCCAGGGCAGCTTCTGGTCCACAAAGTCAGCCAGCAGCCTCTGTCACAAATGTGGGAGGGGAAGTGCTCCAGCTTCAGACATACCCGGGTGCACATCCCAGCTCACCCCTGCCAGCAGTGGGACAAGGGGCTGGTTACTTCACCTCTCCAACCTCTCCATCTGCTCATCCAGGCAAATAGGAATAGTAGTACCCACCCCTGTGGGAACTCTAGAAAGATTAAATCCAATAGTTTAGACAAAGAGCCAGGAATATAGTACAAGCTCTCTAAGCAGGAGCTATTACTGCTTTTCCATTTAGCTGGAATAGAAAGTAATGTTAGTGGCAATATTGTTATTCCCATTTTATGGATGACAGATATTGAGGCACAAAGAGAAAAAAGCAAAGTGCTCAGGATTACACCCAAACGGTTACTGAAATAGCAAACACCCATCCCATTAGCCAGTGATGGACCTCGTCCACACCCTCTAATGAGCACGTTTCCCCATCCTTGGGCTATGGTCCTGATTTATTCCCACTAGCTCCAGATTCCCTAGAAAGAAACTGTTAATTTAGTTATAACGATTACCATCTGGTTCTCTGGTTTATTGCTGTAATTTCTCTAGAGCAAGCATCCGTGGGTGAAGACACCATTCTGCCTTTACGTTACTTAAATGAGAAAAAGCATCTCCCTCTGGGCAGCACCAGACTTCAGCAGCCACGTGGAGGCTCCAGTTACCTTTAAAGCCAGGAATTGCCTGGAAAAGATGGGAGTGGAAAGATGAGTGCCCTGTGAGCACACATAAGGGTAGGGGACTGAAGGCGACGACGTGGATAAAGCAGATGATCACGCCAGTCACTTGGGCAAGTGCAGATGCAGGGGTGCCATTCCCCCACCCGGCGTGGAGCCCTGACACACAGTAATAGCTAGGATTTATTTAGCAAATACATGGCTTTCACTGTGTGCCAGGTACTGCTCTGAGGACTTTCCAAGTACTGATTCATTTCATGTTCACAACAGCCCCACAAAGGACTATTATTATTTCTACTTCACAGATAAGGAAATTGGGAGGTTGCACAGAGAGATTAAGCAATTTGCCTGAGGTCACACAGCCAGTAAGTAGCTGAGCCAGGATCAGAACCCAGGCAGTTAGACTGTAGGGATGGAGTTTCCCATGGAAAGAACCCAAAATATCTAGTTGGAGCTGAACGCAGTCCGAGTTGAACAGATCTGAACGTGAACCAAAGGCCTTGGTGGAGATCAGTCACTCTGCATAGATAAAGGGGACAAAGGAGGCCCTGCCTAACCTGGTTGGGGGTGGGGGAGGATGAGTCAAAATGGTTTTGACAGCACCTTGTCTAGAGCAGGACTTCCTGAACAGGAATCTGGTGTCTCAATGTCACTGAGAAGTGGGAGTTGCTATCTCATTGTACAGATGTGGAAACTGGAGTTCAGAGAAGTTAAGTGGTTGCCTGAGGTCACACAGCCTGGGAGTGCAGGGCTGGGACTCAAACCCACCCAACCCATCCCTATACTTCCTGCTCTTATCCTGCATCTTTCAGCCTGCAGATTTCAGCATTAGAGAACAAGGTGGGACCCACTGGGACCCACCCCTTGTAAGGTACACACATGAGTACACCAGGCTTGTGGCACCATCTGTCCTGGGTCCCTTCTGCATGGTAGCTGACTCCCATGGAACAGGTAGAGAAATGAAATGTCACCTAGCCAAGAGGGGGCAGAACTGGGCTCACACAGATCTGTGTGTTCTTTCCCCCATGTCACCTCCTGAACAGTTACATATGAGAAGCCTTTCTCTCCCTGACCCTCTACTGCCTAAAACTCCTGCCCCATAAAGGCTACAAAGGGGCGCACTGGGACAGGGGCCCCCCGGATGATGGAACCTTCCTCCCTGCTCCTGACTTGGGCTTCTATGCCCAGGGGAGTGACGACCCCAGGTGGTCTCCCATGGTCAGAGCTCCTCCGAGGGTGGGTACTGCAGGCAGTGTTGCCCCACTCCAGCGGTGACCCCATGCAGGGATTCTCTGTGCCCAGTCCCAGCCGCGCAGAGGAAGTCTGTGCTCCTCCGGGCACCCAACCCGCCCAGCCGGAGCCTGGAGGGCGGAGCCTCTGACCCTGTGGCCCCACCCTCTGCTCTCCTGGAGCCCTGACCACAGAAGCCCTTCCCCAGCCTTCTCATGACCTCTGTGTTTGTGTTTGTCTCTCTATTTAGGGATTTATTTCTCTGCAAGGGACCCAGGTGACCGAACTTCTTCCTGGCCCCGAGGACCCAGGAAAGCACCTTTTTGAGATCAGCCCAGGTAGGTCTGACCCTTCAGCTCTGTGCTGGGGCCCCTGGTGGCCCCGGTGGAGGTGTCACTGCCCTTCTGGCTTGGGAAGGGCCATCTTCACAACACTCCTCTCTGCAAGAACCCCAGCACTGTCACAAAGCACAATTCAGAAAATGTGGGCCAAATCTAGAGGATACTGCAAATTTGGGGGAAAATTGGAAAATCTAATCAATCACCTGGGTAATTAGCTTTTGGTGAGAGGAAAATATGGATTGTCAAATTCACAGTAAACACAGGAAAAGAAACCAATCAGTGGGGACACCTTGTGGTGACGGTCCAAACACAATATCTGGGTCATATGCAAATAAATCCAGGGGGAACCGCTAGCAGAGATTCAGAGCCATAAAATAAGCTCTATTATGAATCCCAGAACAGAGCATTGCAATATGATGGGAAGAAGGGAAGTAATTTAACTCAGAGAACCGCTATCATGTTAGCGGTTACAAAACAATTTTTTTTTAAGTTCTCAGTTTTAAAATGTAATTCTTATTGAACTAAGTAAATGTGTCTTGCAGATGAATCTGTCTGTTTACAGAGGGGTCAGCTTCTGCGGTGAGGTGGTGTCTTTCTTAGCTTGACCTCCCCCAGATGCAGAGCCTCAGACAGGGAGGGAATCCAGGGTTGATTCCCAAAAAGCCTGGGGAAGGGAGCAGGAAGGGAGGACGGCCAGCAGGGTGCGCTCGTGAGCTGGCGCTGCAGCGGGCACCAGGGCTCAGTTCCAGTGGGCACTCCTCCAGGAACAGACTCAGAGATGTCTCACGCAGGGAGTGAGGAGGCAGGGGGTTTATCCACCAACTCCCACCAGCCATGAACTGAGAGCTGCTCCCTGGGGAGCTGACTTTGGCATGTCTGGTCTGGCCTGCCCTGCGCACGGCCGAGCTCCCTGCATTCAGAGGCCTGCAGGCAGAGCTGCAGGTGCTTGAGCAGAGAGGCCGCCAGTGTGGATGGGAACAGCGAGTGCCCGGGGGTCAGGGCAAGGCACCAAGAACGTAGGCTACCGGCAGCTAGTCCTCACATCCTGTCACATGCTGTCCGAATTTAGACTTCCTTCTGGGAAGTGCTGGCTGTGGACTGAGTGTGCGAGGGCCTCACTGGGGTCCGTGGGCCATTAAGCTTACAGTCTCGGAGCATCACGGCCACTCAACCACGCTGCAGGCTGTACACCGTGGGGTGGATCAGGCCGGGCACAGGCCAGCATACTGTGGCCCACTGGGAACAGAAGTGAGCAAATCCACGCCTGGGGCAGGGCACATTCTCCGTTGCTCTGTCCATCCTGGAAATTCCAGGAGGCACAGGCTGCGGGTGAAGTGGAGGGAGACCCTCCCAACTGCATGCCCTGTATCAAAATTCAAGTACCCGTGGTCTCATTTGGGCCCTTCATCTCCTGCAAGAATCTCTGTGCTAAAAGTGCACATTAGGAGGTGGCAACCGAGGGATCCCAGGTGATGGAGTGGAAAATAGAGGTTTGGTTAATTATGGAACAGGAGTAAAGGCTTCTGCCAAGAAGGGAGAGAAGAAACAAAGGAGAGCAGTGAGGTAGACCGGGCCCTGCCACGTGGGGGAGGGGGAGCCGGACACGTGGAAGGAGGGGCTGGGGGAGGATCCAGGGTCTGGGTCTGGGAATCAGGGAGGAGTGAGGTGAGGCTGGAAGGGAAAGGTGGAGGCCAACACGTGCAAGCCAGCCATAAACTCAGAAAGGCACTGAGCGTGTGGCCCTAGGGCCAAACTGGAATGGTCGCCAGTGCGCATGCTCTTTATTTGGGTCAGAGGTACTTCGGGGATTTCTTAGACTCTGGGGGGAAAATGATCCATTTGCCACGGAAGGTAACATGTTCACAGGTTCCAGGGATCAGGACGCGGACATCCTTGTGGGGCCATTATTCTGTTACCACAATACTCAAAATATCCCTCTAAGTTAAAGGGTAACTTTCATGCCTACTTTATAAAAAAGGACACTGGGGGGCTAGAAAGGATACGTGCCTTGCCCAGGGACACACAGCTGGGTGGCAGTAGGGCGTTCTGACTTCCAAAGCCACACACAGGGTAAGCCGCCCTCCAACACAGGTACCGAGTACAAGTCTGGCATCTTTCCTACCTGGGCCCGGAAGTCTAGGCATGCAGTACCAGGAGGGATGGCTCCCCGCACCTCTTTATCCCAAGCACAGCAGTGGTCTGTCCAAGCACCAAATGTGTGCAGAGTCCAAGCCCTGCCCATCTCTGCCCTCTTGACTTTGAACGTGCAGCTGCTCCTGAAGGCACAGGGGCAGGGGTGGGAGGCAACTGTGAGACCACTCAGGGAAAGTGGGGCAGGTGGTGGGCAGTGAGGGGGTCCCAGGCAGCCTTTGCGGAGCATTGACGGGGAAAGGCTCAATCATCTCCATCGGACACATCTTCCTGGCCAGGGAACGCCAGGCCAGGGTGCGAGTCTGCTATACCCAGTACCCCAGAGGGAGGAACACCTGACAACACCTGGACGTGTAATAGAAACTCAAAAATCCTAACGCATGAGATCAGTTACATGAATTTTAAGTCATAATTCTGTCTGTGCTCTTCAACAGTTTTTAAAAAATCACAAAGTTTCATCAAGATATAATTTTTAAAAATCTGAGGGAAAATTATACAGTGAGTGCCATCTAGTGGAGAGACATGACAATTCCCTGACAGGCCAGGCGTGGCCTCCCGCCCTCCCCCGACCATCTCAGCCAGGCCCACCTGTGATTCTTGGTGACCTCTGACAGTCACTAAGCAGTGGCTTGAGCCAGCCCTAGCCCCAGGGCCCCGCTCTCCACCAGCACGCTGAGGCTGGCTCCCGGGTCGGGCGTGAAGGAGCCAGGCCCCAGAAGGGGCTGGGATTCAGAGATTCCTTCCCATCTGGGCCTCTTCTCCAGCTGGCCAGCTGCCTGGCAAACCCTGCCTCCTCCCAGCCCGTTGAAAGCCGTCTGCCCCTTGCAGACTTGATCCTCTTGGCCTGCCAGACAGTCACTGCTTGGCGCTGCAGGCATCTGGCCACAGGCCAAGCTTTGGCCTTCCTCCGAGTCTGCAGGGATGGGGTAAGGAGTGGACAGGCCTGCTTTGGTGCTCTGGGCAAAACGTTGCTAAACCCACAAGATGCTCGTGTTTGGCGGGTGAGTTTAGATAATCCAAAAAGCAGTGTAACTCGTCGCTAACATCCCTCTCCCGGTATTAGCGTGATGCTACCCCAGGGAGGCAAGTCCACTGACTACAGGGATTCAAAGAGGAGCCCTGAGTCTTTCTGGCGAGAACCTGCTAGTCTTTCATGGGTCCTCCATTGCTGGGTGTGTTTTTCCAACGTCCCCGATGGCAGGTGGCAGAAGCCAGCTCTGGCAAAGGAGGAAATGGCCAGAGGCTATGGGGCCACACCGAATCAACCCACAGGAACCTGGAAGGGGCAGACGGCAGGGCTGCTCAGGGCTCCCAGAGCCAGGAACAGAGAGGGGTGGGTGTTCTGCGGGGAAGGCTGAATCCCATCCCACAGGCTCAGCATCGATCGCTCAGGGTCTGAGGGCCCAGTGGCTGTGTTTAGGCCATGTGCCCTCCCCTGATGACACTGGGGTGGTGAGGAAAGGCCTGTCTACTCCAGCATCTGGACAGACCCACCCACCAAGGCTTCACCCAGTAGGAGCAGGGACCCCCAGGAAACCAGGTGCTTTCAGGGAAGGGAAGGGAGGTGCACTGCAGCTGACAGCCCGTGGCTCTGTTTCTTTAGGGGCCAAGTGTCATATTGCTGACCTCGGCCCTTTCTGCAGAGCCACCCCTGGGTCCCAGAGCCGGATGCCTTTCCTAGGCGGCATTTACTTCTGGAGTGCGAGGAGCAGAGTGTCCAGGGCTGAGGATAACCCGAGTGAGACACGAACGGCCACCGTGAGTCTCAGAGCGGGAGAGCGCTATCTCTAGAGCAGGAGGAGGACATGGCTGCTCTGGCATCGGGGCCCTGTTCCCATTGCAGAGCACCTGTCTGCTTTGGGCCCTGTGGACCGTGTTTCTCAACGTAAAGTGCTGGAGACCCTGGGGGAAGCTGCCCAGTTCAGAGGTCTGGCTGGCACCCTGTGCTCCCAGAGTGCTGGCTGCCTCCCCCGACCACGCCACTTGGGGTGTGCCCCCCTGCCCCCACCAGACTCCCCAGACTCCTAGTGGGCATCCTGCAGGCAGTAGTAGGCCTGGGCTGGCATGGCTTTGAGTCCTTGGGTTTTCCACCCAGGCACTGGAGGCTGGGGTACCAGCCAGGCGAGCAGTGGCACCCCGTGGGAGTGGGGGAGACACGGTGGGTTGTCTGTGGGCAATTGCTGATGTTCCCTGGGGGGCAGGCTGGCTTCTGCAGCAGAAAGGAAGGTTCCAGAGAAGAGAATCGGGAGGCCGAACCCACGTGCTGTCTCCCCATCTGCAGCTGTCTTCTGTGCCCTCCCAGCAGAGCACGCACATCCCCACAGCATCTGGCTCTGTTCAGTGTCCCTGACTGTCCTTCTCTCCCAAAGTCAGGGAGAACTGGACAGGAGCCCAACCCTGTCCCCCGGGCCTGCGTGGTTTGGGACAAGTCACTCGATGTCCCTGTGCCTCTGTCTCATCACTTACATTGTGATAACAAACCCAAGTGTCTTGGGTTTGGTGAGGATGCAGTGAGGGCCCAGTGCCTGGCTCAGCGTACATACTGATATTTTTCTGTTCTTTCCTCCTCCCTGCAATCTGTCTCTTTATCATTATTATTCATAATAACAACACAGTTACCGTTTACCTGTCACCTGTAAGTCAGCAATCCCAATACTGTGTGAGAAGTGCTCCCATAGATGAGTCCCTGGGGCTGACAGCCCAGAGCAGAGGGTGGGGGCGGCTCACCTGGATGGTTCGGGAAGATTTCACTCAAGCTAAGCCTTGACAGGGAAATAGAAATGTCCTGGACCAGCAAACAAGAGAAGGTCATCCCCAGAGTGGTCCAGGAGTGAACACAGAGACCCGGAGAAGCACGGTGTGTGGGAGACTCGGGGAGGAGAGGACCACAGTGGAAAGGTGGGCAGGGGCCAGGTCACAGGAGGGCTTGGATGCTGGACAAAAAGGCTTGGACTTTAACCATTACACATCTTCAGCTGGCCAGAGGGATGGTTAAAACCAAAACCGTGTGTTAGAAAAAACACCAGGTGTAGTGAAGTGGGGATTGCAAGGACTGGGCAGGAGATGGGGAGGTGATCTGCCACCCCTCGTTACCACCATCCACCTCTGCCCCCACCCTCTCTGGGGCCAGTGTCCACAGAGGAGACCACTCTGCCCCAAAGCAGCAGGACAACAGTCCCTGCCAAAGCGCTTACCCGTTGTGGAGGCAACTCAGAAGCTGGGCCACTTAAAGCTGAGCTTTTTTCTGTGCAGCTTCAAGCTCAGGTGCCAAGTTCTTAGCAAGGGACCCTGATTATGAATGTTACTTTGGGGTCTGTTTAAGTGGGTCCCAGACCCAGCTCAGCCTCTAACTCACTGGGGGAACCAGATCAGATTTCCTTAATTTCCCCAAGTGTAAGATGAGAAGGCCTCCGAGGTGTCCACCTGCCCTAGTAGGATGGCACCAGGAGACTGGCCTTCCATAACCAAGCGTCCCCGCAAGGATGGGTTCCAGCACTTTCTGACGGCTGCACTGCGTCTTTGAAGCCTCTCTCGCACACTGAGTTTACAGCTGCCAGTCCTTATCCGCCTGCAGCTTGGAGAAGATAGGAGGGCTGCAGCCTGCTATCTCTGCGGCCTGACCTTGAAATGAAGCCAGCACACACAGATTACTTTGTAGAAGCAGACTGATTCGTGCTCCCGACAGCCACAGAGCATCGCTCATCTCATTAGCTGCCTCCTGAGCGGGATGCCTATCTCAGCCTATCTCGGCACCTGGTACCAGCCAGCCCACATATCAGCCTGACCCCGGGTGGCCCCGCTGAGTTTGCCTTCAGGGCGCCAGACGATGGGTAATGACTAGAAATGAAATTAGATGAGTAGTTCACAAGTGTTCGCCACCCCTGAGGGTGGGAGAATCAGCAAACGCGAGACTGGTTTCTTGTATGTCCCCACTTTGCCGTCTGGCCCTCCTGTCTTAATCTCCCTTTTCTCAACTAAACACAGAACCAGGTGTGGGAAACTCCCACTGGTATCCCTGGAAGTAGATGCTCTTGAAGAGGCGCGTGCAGTTCATTCCTTTGCCAAAACCGTGTTCCAGAGCAGCCCTGTTCAGTAGTAATGTAAAGCAAGCCACGTTTGTAATGAAGTTGACAATCCTGTTGCTCAGTTACACCTGCTGCATGTCAGGTTCTCAGCAGCCGTGTGTGTCTGGTGGAGCCGTAGTGCACAGCGCATGCCCGGATGAGGAGGCGACGGTGTGCAATGCCTGACATAGGAGAGGTGCTCAACAGGTACCCCTAATATGAAGGGGAGGGCGGGAGGGAGGGAGGAGGAGCAACCAGGGGAAAAAGCCTAGGCTTTGGAGTCAGCGAGATTCACATTTTAGCTCCGCCACTCACTAATGGCAGGAACTTGGACCAATACCTTACATTCTCTGTGTCTTACTTCACCATCAGGTAACAGAAATAAAACTACCTACTTGGCAAGATGGCTGTGAACATCAAGTGAACTAAGAAATGTGGATACACAGAGGACAGTCCCCGTCCCTCCACCAGCCCCTTCTCTCTCCCCTTGCCCGCCTCCCTCCTTCCCTCCCTCCTCTATCCTTCCTAACTTTCTCTCTCCTCTCCCTCTCCCCACCCTTCTCTCAACGTCTCTTTTATCTGCCATGTAAAAGCAAACTTCAAATAAGATTTCCAATTTCTTTAGTTTGTGGCTTTAAAAACAAACAAATCACAGCTCTACAGCACTTGTTCTCAAATTTTCCTGCGTATCAGAATCCCCCGGAGCACTTGTCGAAACCTCGAGTGCTGGGCTCATCCCCAAAGTTGCTGATTCCAGGAGCTGGGGCGGGGCCTGAGAGTCTGCGGATGCTGCTGGTCCCGGAACCACAGCATCAGCATGGTTGAAAGAGACAGGCTGAAAGGGAACTCGTGGGAGGAAGGGAAAAACTTTGTACTTCATACCTTTAATGGTGCCTTTTTCCTGGTTTTTGAGGACGGAGCCCTACATTTTTATTCTGCACTGGGCCCCACAAATGACGTGCTTGGTCCTAAGCATAGTGGAGGGGCAACTACAGGAGCGAGGAGCCCAGAGGATGTATTCATGGAGACATGAGCCTGGAATAAAGGAGGTGATGCTCCTGGCACTGTGCTAGGAGGACCCTGTGCAAAGGAGGCTGTCTCCAACGCAGGGAGGAGGCTGGAGGCCACCACACTCCCCTGCAGCTCTGAGCTGCTCCGCTGTGCAGGCAAAAGGGCACTAAGAGGGCTTGGTGGCCACACGAATGGATGTGAGATGCTGTGATGCAGGAGCAGGTGTTGCTGTTCTTTGTGAGGGAGGGGCAGCGGATGGCTGAGCATCCTGGAGGCAGGAGGCTGCAGAGGGCAGGACCACGGGACAGCTGAGATTCCAAGTCCTCACACACGCTCCACTGGCCCAGCAGACTTCACTTACGAAACACGCATTTTTTAAATTGAATTATAGTTGATTTACAATGTTGTGTTAGTTTCAGGTGTACAGCAAAGTGATTCAGACATACACTCTTTTTCAAATACTTTTCCATTAGAGGTTATTACAAGATATTGAATATGGTTCCCTGTGCTATTCAGTAGGTCCCTGTTGTTTATCTATTTTATACACACTAGTGAAAACACAAATTTAAAGACAAGATTATTGACAACTTCAAGACAGCCGCCAAAGAGCATTAAATTTCTAGCGCAGGGTCCTTCTGAGTGGGGGCCCTGTGCACCTGCCCTGGTCGCGGGCCCGTGGGGCCGGCCCTGACTGTGGGCTTCTGGACGTAAACACAGGACCTGACTTTCTGTTCTTTTGTGTTTAGGCTCCATCCTGTGAATGCAGCCTAACGCCCTTGTGATCTATTCCTGCAGATTCACTCGCCCTCAGAGGCCCCAGTCAGAAGTGAATTCATTGCAGATACAAACTACTATATATAAAACAAAGAACAAGGTCCTATGATATGGCACAGGGAACTATAATCAATACTTTATAATAACCTATAATGAAAAAGAATATGTATATATACATATATGACTGAATCACTATGCTGTACACTGGAAACTAACACAACATTGTAAATCAACTGTACTTTGGTAAAAAAAAATAAATTTAAAAAAAATGAATTCAGTCTGCACCTTATCAGTATGCTTATCCCGTTCATAAACTTGGCACTGGAAAGGGAATGTGGCTTCTCCAAGTGCTGAGCATGCTCCCCACATCCCACCCCAGCCCCGTGTTCTCCCCTGTCCAGCCCTGACCCTGGGCCCTGGGCCACTCCGCCCTCTGTCCTCTCCCCTGGGTCCCCATTTGCTGCAGAGACTGCACACACATCCTGATCTGCTGAGGCAGAGGGGCTTTTAAATGGAACTCCTGGCGCCCAGAGGGCAACAGGGCATGTTGCCCTGGGAGGCGGGGCCTGTGTCAGCATCCTTGCAGATCAAGGCTCTGGTCTGGTCCGTTAGGTGATTAAACGGAAACCATCCCTCTTAAATGAGGCCAGTTAGAGGGAGCCTTTAGCGCACCACCCAGGGGCTCCACACCTTCAGGGCAGCCTGGCTTTCTGAGTGCCTAACATGGTCCTTACCCCAGGGTGCTGGCTCAGTCTCATCTCGGCAGGTGTGACTCCCTGACTCCTTGACTCACATCCTTCTGACCTGCACAGGGAGGGCTCCCTGCGTGGCCTGTGAGGACTCCAGGGAGGGTCCCGCCTTGGCTGAGGGAGAGAAGCATGGACCCAGATAGACTCCAGGCTTGTTGCCGTCATCCTCATCCCAGCCAGGTGACCTGCCTTCTCCCACCCACCTCGGGGCTTCTCATTCAAACCTGTGCTCACTTCTGTGGTTGCACCTTTCACGCATGAATGGAAGTACCTCTTGGTTTCTGACCTTTTCGTTTGGGGGCACTTAAATTCCTCTCAACAGACTTAGATCTCCTCAGGGGCAGGTCCATGTCTGAGTCAAACCTGTAACTTCAGCCCAGTGCTCAGTGTCTGGCCCAGATGAGGGGCACGGGAGGAGAACCCACAGTTGTGCCCATATCCTGGGGCATGAGACAGCTTAGCTAACTCTGAGCCATTTGCTGTGGGTCAGATCCCAAAGAGCCTTGTGCTTGGGCATTTGGACTGTCTTATCAGCAATAAGGAGCTACTGTTCCCCCTTTCCTAAACCGGAAAGTTATGATCGTATTTCACAACAACGAGCAGACTGGATTGAGTGTTGGGTAACAAGGGGGACCCAGAACCAGTTAAGGCTGCTTTATTAGAGCAGCCAGCATTGTGTGCTGACAGGCTGAAAGCAAGCAGGGGCCAGGAGGATGAGGGCATGGCTGGGAGGCAGAATGGCCAGACCTGGTGAGGGACGGGATGCTGGAGGTGGAGTCCAGGATCACTGCCAGGTTGCTGGGCAACTAAGAGAGGACAGACAGGGGGAAGCAGTTTGGGAATAAAGATGACTGAGTCACTGTGAGGTCTCAGAAGCTCAGGCTAGCAGCCATGACAACATGGATTCAGTTTTCGGGGAGCAGGGTTTATCAAGCCCTCAGTTCCACTCCCTCGGGGTCTGATGTTCCAGCGGTCCCCAACTGTAAGTGATGCTTTTTATTTAAGATCCAAATCAGTGATCTAGGAAGCCCTTCTGGACTCCATCCCCACGTGCTCCCTGCAAACCCCTCCCTACAATGTCACTTTAATGACAGAATTCAAAAGCCAGCACCAGAACTTACTAGCTATATGACCTTGGTCAAGTTGCCAATTTCCTTGTGCCTCAGTTTCCTCATATATAAAATGAGGATAATTAAGGTACCTGTACCTTGGGTTAGGGATGAGGATGAAGGAATTGTATGTGATTGTAAAGGGGGACAGAGGAGCCTTATTCTGATGATACCATTAAGTATCTCGATGGTGGTGATAGTTTATATAGCTGCAATGTGATAAAACTATATAGACCGCCCCCCCCTCAGTACACACACACACACACACACACACACACACACACACCAGTCCATGTATAACTGGGGAAATCTGAATCAGCTCTGTGGATTGCACCAAGGTCAGTTTCCTGATTTTGATATTGTCCTGTAGTTAGATGTTACTATTGGGGAAGACTGAGTGAGGGGAACCTGGGAACTCACTGTACGGTTTTTTTGCAACTTCCTGTGAATCTAGAATTATTTCCAAAGAAAAAGGTTTTTTTTTAAGTACATACCTCTCTGTACACCAAGAAACTGACACAACATTGTGAACTGACTATACTTCAATAAAAATATATTAATTAATTTAAAAAAATTTTAAAAATGAATTGACCATTAAAAGAAGTCCATATCTCATAATGTTTTTGTGTTATGTTATGATGCACCTGTATGTTAAGATAATACCTGGCCTGTGTTAAGTACTCAATAAAATTTGACAAGTGTTACTCGAGGTGTCTGCAAAATTGAGAAGCAAATGACAAACTTATTTTTAAAGAATGATCAGTAACCTTTCAAATACTATGTTCAATATGTTTTTCTACAACCTCCAGACACCTTTTCAGATAAAATGCCCGTAAATCTAAATCAACGGGCCCAGTTGTTTATAATTAAAAAGTGTAACAAATCCAGCACTTTCTCTGCATTTTATGACTTTCTGGCCTTTCTGTGGTTTATTTGTTGATTGACAGTTGGGCCCCTTGTTTCTTAGAGGTGTTGCACCTGGAAAACATTGAGAGTATTATTTGAAATTCGGCAAATGCACCATTTAACAGCTTACTTGATATTTCCTGAGTTTGCGGACACCTGTGTGTGGCGGTCCCCCGCCCCTGGTGACTGCCACACACCTGCCCCTCTCCGGTATGTCTGCCCCTTGTACGTCCTGACCCAGACCAGGTACGGGTACACATTTGCCGGCTGACAGACTGAAAGGGCCACTCACCAGCAAAACCTGCTCATTCCTCCAAGAGCAACTGGTCATGTTCCTGGGACAGCAATAGAAATGAGGTCCCTATCTTAACATTCTCCACAGGACACGAACAGCAGGAGATTCTTAAAGTCATTTGTTGAGTTTCTATTTAGAGAGAGAAGTGGGAAGGGCACCTTACAGTGTATTGGCTCAAACTTCCTGACACCTGGGCAAGTGGACCTCGCAGTGCTGTTGTACAGGTGTGGAAACTGAAGCCCAGAGGGGTAGCTTGTCCCAAGTCACATAACTAGTACAAGGTGGAGTCTGGGGTCCCATCCAGGTGAGTCCCCTTCTGGGGTCCCATCTTTGGCTGCCGACAGGAGCCCAGGTGGGTGCTGGGCACTGCGGCTCTGGGACACGGAGAGGTGCAGACAGAAATCCCTCAGCTAGAGATAGGCACACCGGATAGGAAAGGGTGATGTGCAGGAGGAGGTATCTTCTGAGTGCCAGCCCAGGACAAAGATGGAGATAACATTCTTCATGAGTGATCTCAGCTAGACTAAATCTCTAGATAAATTAGGATGTGGGGAGGAATGTGGCAGGGGATTAGTGGGTGGGGTGTTGGACGACCCAGGTCACCTCTGGGAAGCCACACACAGGTACACAGTCTCCTCCTACGGGGTGCCTTCAGCTTAGGAACTTTCATAGACACGAGGCCATTCTTTTAGTCTAGGTCTTTCCTACACAAGAAGTGGTCCGTGGACCACATCACGCATTGGCATCACGTGGGAGCTACTGAAAGGGAATCTGGGTTATAGCAATACGTCCTGAGGGGTTTGTGTGCATATTAAAACGCAAAGCAATGCTCTCAAGTGGAACAGCATTAGTGCTACCCAACCCCGGACCCTGCGCTCCTGAGGGAGAATGCAGAGCCAGGTGCCTGGCTCTTTAAGATGCTTAATAAATTAAACCAATGAAGGAGCAGCATCTCAAAAGCAAGAAGGGAGCTAAAGTGATGGTTAGAGAGAGGCAAATGGTGACAAGAATTGAGTCTAGTTCTCAGGCTGCAAACTGAGCTGCAAACTGAGCTGCAAACCAGGGCTTGATTTACCCATGGGCTGATTCTGGCCCACAAGACATATTTCATTTGGCTCATGAATTTTTTTTTTTTTAATGGAAGTAATGGGGATTGAACCCAGGACGTTGCACGTGCTAAGCACACACTCTACCACTGAGCCACATACCCCCTGCTAAGTATTTTAAAAGCGAAAGGTTTTACCCATAGATAATATAGATTTCTAGAGGGTAAATTTGGGCCTGCCTTCTCCACAGAAGCACTTAGCAGGAGCTGAGTAATAGCTGCCCCTTTCTGACAGAGCCAGAGTGTTCTCCAGTTAGCCAGAATCCCCACCACTCCCTATTGCCCCCCCACCTCTGCCTCCTGCTTTCTCAGTTCAACTTAACCTGCCTGATATCTCTATAAGGGTCTCAGTCTGTGAGCCCTAGTATAGATAATTAAAAAACTCAAAATCACACACTGACACCCCCAGTTATTTGTCTTGTGCGGTTGTAGTTAAGGGCGAGGTGGTCCATCACACTGTCTGAGATTCAATTCTGGCTCAGCCTCTGCCCAAGTCTTGGATCTGAGTGAGTCATATAACCCTTTGAACTTTGGGCTCTTCACCTGTAAAATGGACTCAGTTAAAGCAGCTCTATGTAGAGCAATATGCACGTGCCTGGAATATGGTTACCAGTAGCTAATTGGTAAGACGTTAGCAACTGCAGTTGCCAGAGTGAAATAACACACAGGTATGTGGCTGTTTATTCCCTGCACTTCTAAAACATCAGCATTCATTATTAATATTTTCCACAAAAAGGTGTACAGAATACATAAAATTTGTGAATTCAGTGAAGCTAAATATTTTATATATTTCAAATAAAAATTATGGATGTATGAAAAGCACCAAGGGAAAAGATAAACCCATGAAATATAAACATTAAAAATATTACCCTTCTAATAAAAATTATTAGTGGATGAAATTAATAAAATATTCTTCAAAAATAACAAACCAGGCTTTATAAAATAAAGAAAATTTTAATGATAATGAACACTTGAAATGAAATCATACTGTTTGATGTTCTTTTTGAATCATGAACATATTTTGGTGTCCATTTTTTGTAGGTGCTATAATATTTTTGAGAAATTGTTCCAAGCTAAATTTCAAACTTATCCTTTGGGTTCTTTATCTTCAGATAACCTTATTTCTTATTCAATTCTCTAGGTTTCTTTTTTTTTTAACCTCCTTTTTTGTGGTTGGCAGGGGCTACTTTTTTTTTAATGGCGGTACTGAGGATTGAACCCAGGACCTCGTGCATGCTAAGCATGCGCTCTACCACTAAGCTATACCCTCCCCTCAGGGGGCTATATCTTTTAATTGATCATGAGCTCTAGGTTTTTTTGTTTGTTTGTTTTAAGCATTTCTAGTTTGTCTTCCTCTTCTGCAGTGTTCTTCTGGGTAGGTGATACTTTGGGTCCGGTGGCTGGGCCACAGGGAGCAGTTAGTTGTATCTGAAGGGCACTGGTTTGGAATGTCTTTGAACCAGAGTACGGATTTAATGTTTCAATAGAGGCACCTTGGTTCCATTCCCTGCTGTGGATTATGGAAGAATATAAACCACTCTTTTTTTTCCTTTAAGCACTTTACATGTAGTAACTCATTTTATTTTATTTTATTTTTCATTAATTTCTTTATTGAGTTATAGTCAGTTTCTGGTGTACACCACAATTTTTCAGTCATACATGAATATACATATATTCATTTTCATATTCTTTTTCACCATGAGCTACTACAAGATTATTTGATTTTAATTGAAGTATAGTCAGTTTACAATGTGTCAATTCCTGGTGTACAGCATAATATTACAGTCATATTCATGCATATATTCATTTCATATTCTATTTCATTAGAGGTTACTACAAGATATTGAACATAGTTCCCTGTGCAATACAGTAGAAACTTGTTTATTTTATATATATATTAGTTAGTATCTGCAAATCTCAAACTCCCAATTTATCCCTTCCACCCCTTCCCCCAGTAACCATAAGTTTGTTTTCTATGGCTGTGAGTCTGTTTCTGTTTTGTAAATAAGTTCGTTTGTGTCTTTTTTTTTTTTTTTAGATTCCATATATAAGTGATAGCATATGGTATTTTTCTTTCTCTTTCTGGCTTACTTCACTGAGAATGATGATCTCCAGGTCCATCCATGTTGCAGCAAATGGCATTATTTTATTCTTTTTTATGGCTGAGTAGTGTTCCACTGTAGCTATATACCATATTTTCTTTATCCAGTCATCTGTCAGTGGACATTTAGGTTGATTCCATATCTTGGCTATTGTAAATAGTGCTGCTATGAACATTGGGGTCCATGTATCTTTTTGAATTACAGCTCCCTCCAGATATATGCCCAGGAATGGGATTGATGGATCATATGGTAAGTCTATTTTCAGTTTTTTAAGGAATCTTCATACTGTTTTCCATAATGGCTGCACCAAACTACATTGTCACCAACAGTGTACGAGGGTTCCCTTTTCTCTACACCCTCTCCAGCATTTATCGTTTGTGGACTTTGGAATCACGGCCATTCTAATTGGTGTGAGGTGCTACCTCATTGTAGTTTTGATTTGTATTTCTCTGATAATTAGCAACATTGAGCATTTTTTCATATGCCTATTGGCCATTTGTATGTCTTCACTGAAGAATTGTTTGTTTAGGTCTTCTGCCCATTTGGGGGTTGGGTTTTTTGATTTTTTGTTATTAAGTTGCCTATGAGCTGTTTGTATGTTTTAGAAATTAAGCCCTTGTCAGTTGCATCATTTGCAAATATTTCCTCCCATTCCATCAGTTGTCATTTTGTTTTGCTTATGGTTTCCTTTGCTGTGCAAAAGCTTACAAGTTTAATTAGGTCCTATTTGCTTATTTTTGCTTTTATTTCTATTGCCTGGGTAGACTGCCCCAGGAGAACATTGCTAAGATTTATGCCAGAGAACGTTTTGCTTGTTTTCTTCTAGGAGGTTTATCGTGTCTTGTCTTATGTCTTTAAGTCATTTTGAGTTTAGTTTTGTGTATGGTGTGAGGGAGTGTTCTAACTTCACTGATTTACCTGTGGCTATCCAACTTTCCCAACACCACTTGCTGAAGATAGAAACCACTTTCTAAACAAGCTTTTCTTACTACATCCAAACTTCTATTGAAGCATATCCCAGGTGTAAATGATTCCAATTTTTAAAATATATATCACAAAAATACCTGAATTTTAGCAGTTTTTAAAAGCACATTATTCTAGAATACCAGAATGTTAAAAACTGGTGTTATAATCACTAAAACAAAACAAAACAAAACAAAACAAAAAACAGCAAAAAAACCCACCAGATTTGTCAGTTTTTCTCAAGGTCAGTGACACCTTCCTGGGTTCACAGGGCACAACTTTCCCTAAAGCTGTTGTCCCCCCAAAATTCACATCCAGTGGAAACCTTGGACTGTAACCTCATTTGGAAATAGGCTCTTTACCGATGCAGTTAGTTCCGATGAGGTCTGGAATAGAGTGGGCCCTCAATTCAATGACTGGTGTCCTTATCAGAAGAAATTTGGACACCCAGGCAGGCAAGGGAGAGGTCATGTGAGGATGGAGACAGAGATTGGAGTGATGGAGCTACCAGACAAGGAATGCCAATGATTCCCACAACCCCAGAACCAGTGGAGAGGCTGGAACAGAGGCTGCCCTAGGGCCTTCTGAGGGAGCCCGGCCCTGCCAGCACCTCCATGTTCGACTATGACCTCCAGAGCCCTGCGAGAACCAGCTTCTGTTGTTGTAAGCCGCCCAGTTTATGGTCCTTGGTTACAGCAGCCTAGCAAATTGGTACAGCCATGCAATTATGGGTGAAATGTCCAGAGCCACAGGCTCTTCACAGCAGGACCGACTTTCATTGGCCTGGAGAATCCAGCCCACACTCTTAAGGCCCCAAACCCAGAAGTCCTGGCTTCCCTTCCTCCCTGCCTCCCCCTTGAGGGCCCCTCATCTTCCTGCACAGCCCCTCCATCTGTGAGGCTTGTTACCCAAGCTATGGCCCCAACATCTGCTCCGCCTGTGGCACCACCTGGTCACTTCCAAGTGCTGCCTGTGGTTGAGTGGGAAGAACAGAGCCGCAGGAGTCCCACATCTCAGGAAAGCACTGGCTGCATCCTGGCCATGCGCACGCCTTGCCAAGTCACCTCTCTCCTGAGCCTTATTGAATGGGGATCGTAATGATCTTCATGGGCCTTGGCAAGGTTGCGGAATACAGCAGCACCTGGAACCTAATAGATGCTCATAGGCGTGAGGGGCCCCTCCCACCCCAGGGCAAGCATGATGAGAATCTGGGCATCCTGGAGAGCTGGGGCTGAGCTGGGGCAGGTGGGGCCAGAACGTACCAGCAGTGGGCGGTGCCTCCCTCTGGGAGGACGGGCTTGGAGAGGGAGGGGGAGCGGCCGTCTTCAACACACACACACACACACACACACACACACACACACGCACGCGCGCGCGCGCGCGCGCAGAGAAGGGGCGTCAGGCAGGGGGCTCTGGTCTGCGGTTTCCCGTGTCTGGCACAGAGAGGCGCTCCAGAAATAACTGTCTCAGGAATGATGCTGGAGAGGGAACGAACAACCCACCGGATGAGTCAGACCAAAGTGCTGCCGGTCCAGCCCACCGTGCGGGAGCCTCCACTGAAAGAATGTGCGGCTGCGAGGAGGGTTTTCTTTTCTTTTAAATTGAGAGAGGCTGATCTTCTTTGTTCTGTGAAGGGTCACTTAAGTGGCCCTCTTAGATACGCAAATGCCAGGCCAGTAAGCAGCCAGCGTCCTGGGATCAGTGCTTAACGGGACCTCTTGTGGCGGGGGTGGGGGGGGGGGATGGAGTGGGGGGGGTGTTTTGTATTTTTGAGTGGTTTGGCAGAGATTTTGTGCCCTTTCTTTGGCCTGCAGCAGACGGGGACTCTGTCGGGAGAGTTGGAGAGGAAGAGAAATGTGTCGACGAATTGGTACAAAGGGCCCGAGTTTTCTGGAAGGAATGAGATGAGCTGGATGCACCAACCACCATAGTGTTTTCACACTTTTTTGACAACAAGAAATAGACACGCCATCCCACCCGAGGGCCCAGGCATACACGGGAGCAAGGGTCTCACCGAAACATACTGTTCCTGTATGCAGGGCCAATGGCATTTTCTATTCTCGGAGATTCTACCTCATTTTACAAAATACTTACTGGCCAAGACCCACTGAGTTGACTTCATGACTTCAGTTGGAGTCCACAGTTGGAAAAATGCTTCTTAGGGTTTGGTGTTGAGGAGGTACCAAGGCCTGGCTGCAGGGAGGGAGAAGTGGCCCTGGAAATAAAGGCCCTGGGGTTAGTGAGCTCTGCCTGGTACTGAGTAACTAGGGGGATGAGAAATGATGGTCTTGGGGACTTATCAGATACTGAACTGGGTCTGATGGGGCCATGTGAGGCCAGCTTTCCATAGAAATTGTGTGTGTGTGTTTTTGTGTATGTGTGTGTGTGATCCGACAGCATGGAACACAAGGAGCTTGTGGGCCTTCTCCCCACACAGGAGGTCATGTGCCAGAGATGCTGTGTATCCCTGCAGAAACTCGGTCGCCCACTCCCTCCCCATGGGGTATTACTGTGGTATCCAGCAGCCCTTTCCTACACAGCTGTAATCCCATTGCTGCCACCATGACCAGCTTGGGAGGGGCCCGCCCCATGCCCTGACCATCCTGGGACCGCCTGGGGCCCTGTGGGAGTGGTCTATAAGGGAGTCCACAGTCATACCCCAGAGGCCCTGCCTTACCAGGCAGGGAGCCCTCCAGACAGACGGAATGCTGAGGCCTGGGCAGAACACCCTGGAGGAGTTGCTGCTTCCACAGCAAAACCCCAGGGAACAGGGACCTCACCCATCCTAGCATCTACGCTTTAGACACTTGGCCAAGGCCAGCATCAGCTAAGAAGCTTGATAGGCATCAGGATGGGACAAAAGTGGCCTGGACAGTTGCCCACCAGAACCAGAAATGAGAAGCCGGGCTGCCCTGCACTTTCTCCTTCCACAACTAGGTGGCAGCAGCAAGCACAAAGACTTGAACCCCTTTCTGTGGACTCTACCATCCCCGCCTCTCTCCTCTGGGCTGAAATTCTTCCAGTCCCACCTCCCCCCGACCCTGCCCAGCAGCCTTGGCTGCAGCTCTGTGAAGAAACCGAAGGCCGTTGGGCACTTAGTGTCCCAGTAAAGCCTCACAGCCCTTCAGCACCTCTGGCCCCATCCACTGCCTCATTGAAGGACTGAGGGTCTTTCGAGATGATGGAAGTCGGAATTCAATTCAGACGGCTTTGGCATCACTTGCAGCCAAGGTAGTAAGCACAGAGGCAAAATGCAGTCTTGGGCGTCAGATAGCCCAGCTGCCCCTCACAGCACCTCTGAGCCCCAGGGTGGCAGCCAAACCTGCTTCCCTTTCCTGTGGCCTTGCAGACAGTTCTCCAGGCTCCCCCTGCAGTAAGATGGGTCATGTGACTGAACTCTGGACAATGGAATGTGGGTGGGAGTGTGGCTGCAGGCTGCTCTCAGCCCCTGAAATCCCCTGAGATCTTCCTCTCCCCTCCTTGACAAGCAGATGGAAAGGATCCAGGGGAGGACACAGGTCCTCGAAGGAGCTTGAGTCCCCTAGTGACTGCCTGGAGCAGAGCCCCCCTCCCTCCCCCTTTTCATGCTGACCTACTCAGGATGGTGTCCTGAGCACTAATGAATGTGTGTTTATGGGGTTAAGGCTCTGAGATTTGCGGTTGTTTCGTTACAGCAGCCAGCAGTAATTACCTGATTAACGTGCAGGTTTCCTTATCTATGGCCTGGGTTTATACTCAGTCTCAGGGTGGTTATGTCTAAGATAGATAAGGTATGCAAATCGCCAATCCTGGGGGCTGGCACGTTGCACACTCACTCACTCAGGGAGATGCGCTGCAGGGCTGAGGTCCCGCCCTTGCACTGTCAGCAGCTGCAGCAGCAATGGTGACAGCAGCAAGGAGGACTAATTAGTCCCCAGTTCACAGTGCCTTGTCCTCAGCAAAGCGGCCCAGACACCAGGTGGGCCTGGCTCAGGGCAGTGGATCTTCTGTGGCACGTGGGGATGCTGGGAGCCTTCAGAAGTGCTCAGGTCCTGTCTATGCAAATGCACTGTCCACTGGATTTTTGCTGTCACTGTGGAGACTCGCTGTTAGGGCAGTATCCCTAATGGAATGCCCAGCTTAGGGGATCACACAGACTGAAAAGGAGTCTGGAGCTAGACCCCTGAGTTCAAACCCTCTCTCTTCCACTTACTAGCTGTGGGATCCCAGGTAAATCACTTAGCAGTTCTGTCCCTCAGTTTCCCCATCAGTACAATGGGGGTATAGTAGGGTTCTTGTGGAGTTTGAGTTAATATATATAGAAAGCTCAATGCTGGGCATACAGCAGATGTTTAATTTGTGTTGCTCTTGGGGGAGGGTATAGCTCAGTGGTAGGGTGCGTGCTTAGCATGCACGAGGTCCTGGGTTCAATCCCCAGTACCTCTGCCAAAAATAATAAATAAATCTAATTACCACCCTCATAAAAAAATGTTTTTTTTAACTGTGTTGCCCTTATTACTAAAGCAAGCATCCCACTTGGTGACTCCCTTGGTAAGCAACTGAGACCACCTCCCTCCCACCCCTGCAGTGCATGGAAAGTTCTGAGGCTATCAGAGCCACCAGGAAGGCCCCTGTCTCGGCAGCCAGTCAGCCCTGGACAGGGAGCAAAAGCCCTCAGGGCCATGGCCGTGGCCTCCTGCTCTTTCCCATGGTGCATTTCTCCTGGGGGGAGTCGGGGGAGGAAAGAAAGACAGAGCAGGTGGGAGCAGGGCTGGGAGTGAGACCTCGGGAAGGACAATGGGCTTTGTAAAATCCCTCTCTGGGCAGTCTGGCCAAGTTCAATGGCTTCAGGCCACATGAACAGCAAGAAAAATGTGGCCCAGGAATTTCTCCCCAACGATGCCCCTTGTCTTTCGCTGTGGGAATTTGGAGCTGCAGACACATTCCTTCCACGAACAACGTCCTCAGCAGCTGAAGGCCCATTGGCCGGAGCCGGGGAATCCGGCTGGTCGGGCATCTCTAGGGCCCTGCCCCCCGACCCCCCGCCCTGAGGAGTAGGCACAGCAAATGTGCAGGAGAACGGCCTCTCGCTGGCAGACTTCAGAGCCCGCTGAGTCAGGGACTGACCCCTCCCCGGCACTGCGTGCCTCTCCCGAGAGCCAAGTGTCCAGACAGTTTGTGCAGCTGCTTTTCCCTAATCTGTCACCCAGAAGTGGAAACTGGACGTCTTGGATAGAATCCCCACTTCTTAGAGATGGGAATTCACTTTTTTTTGCCTAAGCCAAATACTTCCCAACTTAAGAGGAAACAATTTCCCAGTGCTCTAAAAGTCTTCTTAACAGAGGGTTGCAAACTACATGAAGCCCACAGGCCAGGGGGAGGGTATAGCTCAGTGGTAGAGTGCATGCTTAGCATGCACAAGGTCCTGGGTTCAATCCCCAGTGCTTCCACTAAAGTAATAATAATAATTTTAGAATGCATAAATAAATCTAATTACCACCCCCCCTTAAAAAGCCCACAGGCCAAGTCTGGCTCACCACCTGTTTTATAAATAAAGTTTTATTGAAACACAGCCACACCCATTCATTTCTGTATTGTTTATAGCTGATTTCATCCTGCCAGGGCAGAGTTGAGTAGTTGCTATGGAGACCATAAGGCAAAGTTTAAATATGTTTTATGATCTGCCCCTTAGAAAAAGTTTATTAACTCCTAGTTTAAAATAGGAGGTATTACATTCACTCATTAACTTATACCACTGTGTTAATCCACAAAGGATTTGAAATGGCTTGTAATGAGAACATGTAGAATGAAATGACGGTAACACAATAGTAAAAATTTAAAATATTAAGGACCCAAGAAAATGCAAATAAAAGCAGAAAAGCAAAATCAGGAAACAAAAACAGAAATGTGAAGGCCTACTTTAAGGCCTGCGTACTTGCCAGAGACAAACTGAAATTTCTGTGAGCTTCCTGGTAGCCAAGGGAAAAAGAAAAATGAGACTTAAGTCTCATTAAGAGAAAGGAAAATGCATACCAGTCCTTATGGGATCCACAGCTATTTCTAGCACAAAGCAGTGTGGGCTTACTTCAGATAGACTCTACCTTTCCCAGAGTCACACACTTCATTAAAAAAAAAAAAAAAAAAAACCAGAACAATGAGTCTGTAAAGTGAATAATGGCAA
Organism: Camelus ferus; assembly: GCF_009834535.1. Taxonomy (NCBI): domain Eukaryota; kingdom Metazoa; phylum Chordata; class Mammalia; order Artiodactyla; family Camelidae; genus Camelus; species Camelus ferus. The sequence continues at coordinate 60,917,872 of NC_045706.1, read as the reverse complement.
TGCTGTTGATGAGGGATAATGGTAGGGGGTGGGGGGAGGAGCTAATTAACATGTTTAACTGACTAGCTACATTCAAATCAGTTGGCTTCCATGCACTGTGGCAAAAGTGCACAAAACATATTTTGAGAGATGGTGGGAGAGGCCTCTATTCTGCTTCTCATTTCTCTGTTTCAAAGCAAAAACTGAAGTTGACTTGGGGTAGCCCCAACTTGTCACTAACTCAACTTCAGTGCCCGGCACATGGTAGGTCCTCGAGAAGTGACTGATGTGGAGTAGCTCTAGCCTTTCTGGACCTCAGATTTCCCAGGAAAAATAAGGATGTATTAAAATGTAAAGTCCCTTCCAGTTCCAGAATGTCTGTGAGTGTCGTACATATGGCGTGTGCACACTGGATTTTGGCCAAGCTTCTAACACAAATCAGAACTATGACGAGAGGAGAGGATGAGAGAGGGGGAAGCAGGACCAGATGGAGACCTTCACCTCTAAGAGGCAGGAGGCAGGGCACAGGTCATTAAGAAGGCGATCTATGGTGGTCAGACTGCCTGGATGCAAGGACAGGCTCTCCCACCTACAGCTCTGTGACTTTGAGAGCTCACACAACCTGGGCAGATGTCCATATTCTCACCTGTAAAATGAGTGTGATGACCTATCACCATCACAGGGCTGCTGTGAAAAGTAAATGACATAATGCCTGTCAGGTACCAGCACCAGGATGGGGTAGCTTTGTAATAAGTGGTCTACAAAGGGCTTTTATCTTCAGGAAGCCCTCTCTACCAGGTGTCAGGGCTGCCAGGGAACAGATGCTACTCTGAAAAGCAGTAAAGCAGTGAGCCTCACGTGGTCATCCTGCTGGACGCCGTCTAGTGCTCCCCAGGATTTGTCTGTTTTACCGCAAGTCTCACCCACGGACATGCCTTAGATCCATGGGGCATGAATCCATCACCGAGTGCTGTCCCTTCTCCCACCAAAATATCTACCATAGAATGAAGAGCGTAGGCTCTGAAGCAAGACAGGCTGTGTTCTAATCCAAGCTCGGCCACTAATTAGCTGTGTGAATTACTTGTATAAATTACTTCACCTCTCTGTGCCTCGGTGTTCTCCTCCTTAAAGTGGAAATAATGATGGTACCAAACACATAGGCCTGCTCTGATTCTGAATGGAAGGTCATGCTCATAGCCTGGCTCGCCACCAGGGCCAGGCAGTGTTAGCTACTGGTGTTATATACGACCCCCCATTTCAGGTGTGTTAGTGCCTAACAAAGTACCCCAAAGCTTAGGGACTTCAACATGTAGCCCTCTGCTCTGCAGCGGGGGCAGGGCTTGGTAGGGACAACAGTCTCTGCTCTACTTGCCATCAGCTGGAGGACCACCGCACTCACACGCTGGCCCCGACCTCAGTTCTCCACATGGCTGGGCTAGGCTTCCGGGAGCATGGCGGTCTCTGAGTGGTCCCACTGCTCACAAGGAGATGGCTTTCCCTAGAAGACAACAGGAGAAGCTACTGTGTGCCTTAGGATTTAGGCCCAAGACTGGTCCAGAGTCACTTCACTTCTGTCACCTTCTGTAGGTTAAAGCAAGTCACAGGGCAGCCCAGATTCAAGGGCACAGGACCACATAGGGTGTAGAGCTCTGGGTGGCTGGGGGTGGCCTCAGCCCTGCCGGAGCCTCTGTCCTGCAAAGCTGACGTCCAGCTCTTCTCCCAGAGCCCACTGCACTCCCTGAATACCCAGCCCCTGGTTCTGGCTCTGCTTTCCCGTGATGTGTGGGATGTTGGCCTTTCAGCTCCAGAAGATGTCTCAGAGGTCCCCACCTCTCTGGTCAGTTTTCTGGAGTTGGTGGCTTGAGCTCAGCTGGAGCCTTGCAGCACCAAGTGATCTTGATGTTTTGGCTCAATTCAAGATGATGTGGGGTCATGATGAATTCAGGGGACAGAGATATGTTCAGGGACTTTGAGTTTTCAGGCAAATTCCATGCTCAGTGTGTGCTTTTCCAGTTGCAGCCCATGACTCTACACCTAACTGGAGAAATGCCATCCATCCATCTATCCATCCATCTGTTCATCTGCCCACCCATCCACCCATCCACCCCTCCACCCGTCTGTCCGTCCATCCATCCATCTATCCATCCATCCATCCATCCATCCATCCATCCACCCACCCATCCATCTTTCTGTCCATCCATCCATCCATCCATCCATCCATCCATCCATCCATCCATGATTCTGACACTTACCATTTCATTGGTCTTGGGCAAGTCTCTTCACCTCTCTGAACTTTAGTTTCTTCCTCTGTAAATTGAATTTAACGACATCTGCCTCATGGGGTTGTCCTGTGGTTAATTGAGATAATAGGACTTGTGAGTTGCCTGGGACATGATGGGAAACACACAGTGACTGTTATTTTCCTTCCCTATTAGGGAATAGACACACAACTAGAAAACGATGTAAAATCAGGAATTAAAGTGTGTGAAACCAAGGACAGTAATACTGTAAGCTCTTGCCTTGTGTTCTGTCTCGTAAACTTCCCTGGGAGTTGATATTTAAAGCTCCTTTGAAAAGTTGAGTATCCCAAAATGTATTTGAATGGTTCAGTGGGGATACTGACCCTCTGTAATAGGCTCGTTTGAAATGATCCTGCTTTGCTACTTCGTCTAAGAAAGATAAACAAGCAGCCCACAATGGCCGCTGTGATGTTTTCTTTTAAATCTTGCTTTCCAAATGTAGGACTTGGCCGTTGGACAATCACCCGGGGGCTCGCTCCCCGCACATGCTCTCCCTGAATGCAGGGAGCTCCAGCTTGGAATTCCTGGGGCCTCATTAAGCCTGCTGTGACTAAGTGATCTTGCCTGGTGCTAAAACTGTTTAAAATGACTTGGCAGCAACCAGAAGTCAGGTTTCTCTGTTTTTTCTCAGTTCCTCCCTTTTTGTAACCCCCGCCTACATGTCATGAAATGAAAACATCTTTCTTGCCGGATCGGGTGCAGGACAAGCCTCCTCTCTCCCTGAAGAAGCCTCATCCTGGTCTTTCTGGACAGTTAGAGGGAGGCAGAAATCTGTCCCACTGGTGTTAATCTCCTCTTTGAATGAGACTTAACTCCTGGGAAAACCTCTTCCCTGTTCCAAGTCATTCTTTCCTCTCTTTCCCTGCCTCCCGCACCCCCACCATTAACTCTTCTCCTCCATGCCACTGGCAGCCTCTGCCTCTGGCCTGGCCTCGCCACTGCTCTTCTCCCCGACTGCCTCTGTGTTCTCAAGATGGGATGGGGGTTGGAAGGGAAGGAGAAAATGCCAGTCCAGCCAAGGCTGTCAGAGGGTGACCACAGCCCCGTTTCAGGGGAAGGAACAGATCCTAGGAGCTGGAGGGGTGAGAGAGAATCTAGTATTAAGAAGCCTACTCTGCCAGATAGTTGAAATAATTTCTCTCATTAGATTAATTACACAATAACATGTAAATATACCTTCCTTTAAAGAAATTAGACCACTATAAGAACGTTAAATTCCCTTGACACCCACTTTCAATCCACTCTTGTCACTCACCGTCTCCCTAGAGGGAATCACTCTCGATTTGCTGTTTTTTCTTCACAAGTGTTTTTCTAGACCCAGTGCTTAGAGCAGTACCCAGCATAGAGTGGGCATTATATAGTATAGTAATAATTCTTAGGGTGTGTGCTTTACATCAGTGCTATGAATCCGCAGATCTTAAACATTCAGCTTGCATCTCCCTCCTTTGATGCAGTATTTCATTTTATGAAAATGCCAGTGTATTTGATGACCCCTTTACTGCTGATCATCCTGTTGGTTTCAATTTTTGCAGTTACAAACAAGGCTGCAATGAAAAGCCTGGTAGAGGTTTTCCTGGGGGTTGGGGCTGAGCGCATGCTGAGAAATGAAATTGCTTGGTCCCAGGGTATTAGCATTTTTTTTGTTTTAATGAGCAGAGCAAATGAACATTAGCTTCCAAAGTGATTGCACCAAAACAAACTCTTCTGGCAAAAGTGTCCATTTGCCCAAATCCTCACCAGCACTTGATAATGATGATGGTTCACACTTACAAAGCACTTAGCAACATGCCAGTTGTGTCCTAAATCATATATATGTATTCATTTAATCCCCACAAAGATCCAATGAAGCTGTTCTATTAGTCTTTCCATCTGATAGATGAGGAAACTGAGCACAAAGTGTTTGAATAACTTGATACCATCAAACCTTTAATTTGTGCTAAATGACATCTGAAGCGGCCTTTCCCGCACATTTCAGGAGAGCTGTCTCAGGGAGGAAGGGTTACCCCAAGTCACACAGTCCATAGGTAGCCCAGCCAGGTTTGGGGGTAGCCTGGGCAACTCACAGTTGTAGAGTGCAGGTGAGCTGGGAAACTGAAAGCAGAGTGGCGCTGGCAGACGCTCCCCAAGTCACCCAAGAGGTGACTACTTAGAGGATGCTGGGGGAGGGGCGCCGCCGCACTTGCACCACAGGGGACCTTTCCTTCCGGTCTGCGGTGGGTTAGTATCATCGCCCGGCATACTTAGCCAGCTCCCTGCGGGCAAGGGAGGGAGCCGCAGACCGCGCCCTCTCGCACAGCGCCCCCTGGCGGCCTGTCGCGAGCGCGCAGCTCGGCACCCCGGGAGAGTAACGGGCCGCGGGGAGGGCGCCCGCGAGGGCAGGGAGCCGGCGCGGGGCCGCCCCGGCGCGCGGAGATAAAAGCGGGCTGGCGGCGCGGCCGGCGCGATCTGCGCGTTCTCCTATTGATTAGCAGGGTCTGCCCGGAGGCCGGGATGCCCGAGGCGCGGGACTCGGACGGAGAGTGAGGGGAAGGGACCGGCCAGGCCGGTGGCCACGCGCGCAGCCCCGCGCCAGGCTGGGCACTGCCCGGAGGCCAGACCTTGGCCGCGCCGCTCCGGGGGCACGGGCAGCAGGCGGTGTGTCAGGCATTGGAGGCGAGCGGCGGGCGCGGGCCGCTGCCATGGGGCTGTGCTGCTGCAAAGACTGGAGGGGACACCTGCGAGCGCCCAAAGGTAACTCTCGGGCGCGCACGTGCGCCGCAGGCTCGGGACCTCTGCGCTCCCGCGCGGCGCGCGTCCCGCCGGCTCCCTCCAGCCGCCACTGGGGGCTGCCAGCCCCGCATCGGGGACTGGTCGCCGGTTCCCCTGGGCCACCCGACATCTGCCCCCGCCTTGGAAAGGGCTCAGGTGTGGCTACAACTCCCCCAGAGTCTCCGAACTTTGCAGCGCGCGCGTCCAGGGGCTCCTCTTGCTCCGCGGAGCCCGGATAGGGGTTAGGGTCCGGCTCCGGGGTGGGAGGGGAGCCGAACGGAGGGGAGCGCCCGCCCTCCGGGGCCCGGAGCGGATGGTGAGTGCTGGCCGCGGGTCCGCCAAGTCCAAGGCTGGGGCGGCGGAGACCCCGGCGCCCGGCCCCGCCCGCAGGTCCTCTGCAGAGGGAGCCTGGCCTGCGCCCGGCGCCGCCTCTGCGGCTTAACCGCCTCGGAGCGGGGCCATTCATTCTCTTCGCCTGCCTCTGTCACTAACTTGGACCCAGGGGCCCCGACTCAGAGTTTTCCAAAAGTCGTGGCAGAACCTCAAGGGGAGCTGCTTGTGGAATGCGGCGGGCTTGGAGAGGGCTCTGAGCCGACAAACGCGCTGAAGCCGTTGGCGGCAGCCTGAGGTCCGGCCTCCTTTGGGCCGTGGCCCTTCCAGTTTAACCCTTGACTGCCTGAAACGATCCCTGTTGATTGTCAGAAACATAGTGATACAACCCTTTACTGCAGCGCTCCCTAAACTCGCCGGAACCTAAAACCCACGTGCCCTGCACCCACTTCTTGTTAAACATGCAGATTCCCGGGCCCCACCCTGACCTTTCTGGCTAGGCTCTGGGGAAGAGCCTGTGAGGTTGTGTGTTTAAGGACTTCCCTAAGGGACTGTTATGACAACGTGCGTCTGGGAAGCCTTGCCTGTAAACCGAATAGTCATCCAGGCTTTACCAGGATGGGCACCAGGACCCTGGTTCCTTGAAAAGTATATTCTGGAAAGGTCTGATAAAGGCGTAAATGTGTCAAACAGCTTGAAGGATTCTTGTCCAGGTGATGTTAAGGATGGCACAAATACACAGGTTAGGTTCGCAACGGGTTTGAGGTAGCTTATAACATGTGTAATAAATATAACACAACTAAATTGGATCCTACATTTAAACAGGTCGTATAGAGCAAAGAGAACCGAGTTAGTCTGACTGTAAGATAGTGTTTATGGTTGAGTCTTTTTGTAGCTAAAACCAAATATGAATAGTTACATGGTTTTCATTACTCCAGAGCAACAGTTTTCCTAGCTTGGATTTAAAAAAGAATTTTGCATATGGGGCTTCATGTTTGGAGGGAGGAGACCGAGGGCCAGCATGTCTTGGCTGTCACAGTGGCCAGGGCTACAGTAAGATTCAGAGGTTAGGGTCCAGCTGCATCCTGGCCGAGGGCAGCGCAGAGCCCAGAGCAGAGCAGGAAGGATTTCACTTGGGGGCTGGCTGCAGCTTTCATCTTTCCTGACAATTTCTCAGTAAACCCTGCAGGGAGTTGGAGCCAGAGTCCCAGAAGTAAGGGTGGATTTGCAAGGCCTTGATTAGGGAGGACTCAATTGACAGGCCCGGAAGGGAGGCGGGGTCATCACCTGCCAGGGTTGTCTTCTGGGGCTGGGGACCCCAAGCTATACCGATCCAGGTAATGACCAGGCCTGGTGTAGGAATGTTTCCCAGTTTGCCCCCATCCTGCCACGCATCCTAAGGCACAGCTGGCCACAGCAGCCCGTGAACAGGGACCCAGTCTGAAGGGCCCACAAAGTCTCAAAGCCCATGTAGATTAGCAGAGCTGGCCAAGCCTGGAGCAGGAGGGGCTGGGGAGCATTGTGGTGTCAGAATGAGCCTGCTCTGTCCAGAGCGGGCAGCCAGCCACTGGCAGGCAGGAAGGATGGTCTGCAGTTCAAGGAAGGCAGACATTTAGTTTTTGATGTAAAATCTTCAAATGTTTAAATGTCGTCGCCTCATTTAACACATCTGAAGCCATGTGGCCAGTCTGGCTAGGCAGGAGACAGTTTGGACCATTGTTCCAAATTGGTACTGCTACAAGCAGGGGGCACATTTCCCTTGGTCATAAACTTAGAAATGATGAGTTATCGAAGTTTGGAAAGTTTTTCACTGCAAGACTTCTCAGAGCTTCCAACACATCGGTGCAACTCCAAATCAGGTGGACGGTAGATACAGTCCCTGGCAGCTCGCCTTTCATCGAGCATCTTCCAGCAAGCACATCTTTGAACACACTTTGAAAAATGCTGCTTTGGACTGTGACCCAGTTGTCATAGCAGTGACGCAGCACGTCTGTTTGGGGTGTGTGGTGTGTGGTGTGTGTTTAGCTATTACAAGGTACCTGTGAAGAAGCTTTCTGACTTTCCAGTTTAGAAAAATGTGTTTTTTAAATTTAAGATCAAAAGAGAGTACATTAGTCATTGGTGTAACTTTCCCCAAGGCAACGGCTATTGTTTTTGACTTCATTCTTGGATATTTCTGAATCAAAATTTTTACAGCAGAGTAGTTGACCATGTCATCCCTGGGTAAAAGTGTACTTGATAAAGCAGGCAGGCTCAAACAATAAACCCCATGAAGAAAGCAGCAAAAATACAGCACGTGCTGGAGTCACCATAGTGGATCTAATCAACATGTCTTTAAAATCCAAAGCCTGGCTCTCTCTCCAGGGGACACTTGCTCTCCTGCTAGTGGTGGAGCTGCAGGCGGGCAGCCTGGACCTGGGGAGGGATTGCTCCAGGTGCGTTGTGGGGCGTGATATGCTGTGATATTAATCACATTTACTGTTATATGCAAGACAGATTGTTACAAATGGAGCCATCCTGCGTCCCAGGGGCTTCTGCAGAAGTCAGAAGGTCAGCGAGGGGGCTCTGATGTGCAGAGAAGGATTACACCCTCGCGGACTTGCTCTGAACTCTGAGGACACTGTCTGATTTCGTTGTTTCTGGGAGTTGTTTCCAGATGCTTCTGCTATGTTGAGCTCTGTGGTGGGTCTGTTCAGTGGCAGATTTCATTTGCTTCCACTTTGCATCGCGGCCCAAGGTCGAGACTTGGAGGAAGAAGTCGTACAGGAGGGCAGCACCAAGGCAGCTTTTGTTCTAGGCCAGGGAGGGGGCAAGGGCAGATTGCAGGTCCCTGAGACCTCTGAGGTGCACTGGCCCCCTGCTGCCACTCTTTGCCCCTCACACTTCCGGTTGGTCTCAGCACTGGGAGCCCTCCTGTCTTCCGGGATCTTGTACCCTGTCATGTCCTGACTGGCCCCAGCACCCTCACCCTCCCTTCCACTGGCTCCTTCTCTCAGCCCACAAACTTGCCTCAGTCATTCATCAGAACATTTTTTTTTTAAACCCATCTCTTACCCTTGTACATGCCACAGCCTAGCCCACGTCTCCTTCCCTCCATCATCAGCCCCCAGGAGCAGTCTGCTGGTCCCTGCATCCCCTTTCTGCTCCTCCTACCCTTGTCCCTGACAGCCGTGCCGGTGCTGGACCTGGTGAACCATCCTGGTGCTCTGAGCACCTGAGAGCTGCCCACCTTCCTCCCCCGCGACAGCCCCTGCCCAGCCCTTCCTGCCTCCCTGGGCATTATTGTGATCACCTGTAAGGAAACAGCCCCCAAATCCTCTGCCTCCCACCTCTGCAGTGCCCCCCTCCAGCCTGCAAATCCAGAATGCCAGCCAGAGTCCAGCACTCCCTCCCGTCCCTTCTCCCAGCTTCCAGGCTCTCAGCTCTGCCCTGTGCTTCATTCCCTGTGACCAAAGGCTGACAGCTCCTGAGATCTTGCCCAGGGCAGTGTCCCCATCCCTGCCCCTAAGGTCACTGCAATCCCTGTGGAGACCCTCATCCTCTTGACCGCGCTGGCTTTCCTGACCAGTCATCCCAAGTTCATCCCTGCTGCTTCTAGCCCACAGCCCAAGCCAGCATCCCATGCGCGGCTCCTGTCACCCTGTATCCCTCCTCAAACCCCATCTCGGCCCCACAGGCCCAGCTTCTTAACCTTGCCGGCGTTACCTGATTCCCTCTCCAGCACCCCCTCCTGACCTCCCCCCTCCACCCCGCCTGGGCCTCTCTGGCCCCTGCACACACCACACCCTCTCACGGTGCCTTCAGTCAGGCCTGAGAGGGGCCAAGCCCCGGGAAGGTGGCCCACGCCTGGAGCCATCTCTGAGACCCTGGCCTGCTGCCCCCGGTTCATTTCATTCTCTCCGGTGCCTGGTTGGGGAGGGTCTGTCTCCTGTAACTGGCGGTCATCTCGTCACCCCTGTGGTCTGGCGTGACACTCCAAAGAGAATCTGGCAAGAAGGCTGGGGGAAAGTTGCGCTCACCTTCACCTGCTCGTGGCTCCTGGCACCCGGGGAATCCCAGGGCAGCCCACTTGGGAGAGTCCAGCCCCACTGGGTGTATCACTCTGAGTGATAGCGTGAGGCACTGGACCCAGACTCCTTGTCCCTTTCCTGATGGGCGAAGGGCTGGTCGGGGTGCCTGGTAGCCAGGGTGCAGAGGCCAGTGGGCCGGGCAGGAACACTGCTACTGGGCAGAGAGGTGCCCCTCGCTTGGCCATCCCGGGGTCGGGGGTGACAGGTCTGGTTCTCCTGTGTAAACAGCTGATACAGCCTCTGAGCTCACTTTCTTGAGAAAATTCCATTTTTCACAAAATCTTCCAAGATTGCTAATAGGCAGCCGCCATCCAGGCTTTGGGCTGTCCATTTAACAATCATTCGCTGGCCACTCCATGCCAGGCCTCGTGCTGGGCATGAGGATAAAGAGTCAGGGAGGGTGCAGTGTTTGCCCCCAGTTTGCTCGCAGCCTGGCCAAGTAGAGGCCCAGGAAACAGTCGGCGAAGCTGCAAGCTGAGAAGACAGGCAGGGAGTGATGAGCCTGGAGGCTCTAGAAGGGCTTGGCTCAGAGAATGCCCAGACTGGTGGGTGCCCGAGCTGGGTCTCATAGGAGGAGCAGTCAACCCACAGAGAAAATAAGGCAGGGCTTTCCAGGCCTGCGGAGGGAGGCCAGGGCCTCGACTCCCCAGCTGCTCCTTCTCTGCCTCTACTCCCAGGGACCTGCACAAGCACATGCTCCTTGGGCTCACTTCAGCCCCCACCTGCTCAGCCCTCTTGCTGGCAGCTCCTTTAGTCGCAGTGATTTCCCCAGGCCAGGCCTCGCTCTAAGCACCAGACCCGCTTGACATCTCCATTGGACTAGAGCAGCCAAAGTTAATCAAGCTAAATCAGAACTCTCAATTTCATCCTTCTGTGATTTGCCGTTGCCAGGTCCCCCCAGTTCCATTCCCAAAATGCACCTGAATCCCTCTGCTTGCCTCCATCCATGCCAGCTCCCAGGTCCCAGCCCCCCACCTGCCGCTGCAGTGGCCTCCCGATGGCTCTGTCCTCTTAGACCCTCCCCCGATCCAGTGCATCTTCCACCTGCAGCCAGTGACTCTTCCAAGGTCCCATCGCTCCTTGCTCAGAAATGCTCAGGGCCTCCAGCGGCGTCCGCAGTGAACTCTTAGCACCGTTCACAGGGGGCTGGTATGGTCACCAGCCCCCCTGCACTCACCAGCATCCGCTCACAGCTGGCCTGCTTTCACTTCCCTCAGTGTCCCAAGTCCTCTCCCCACTCTGGTGTCACCCATGCTCTTCTGTCTATCTGAAGTCACCTTGCCCCTGCTCTTGACCTGCGGACCCCAATGTTTGGCCCTAAGTGTTTGTCTTTCCTGAGGGGCCTTCCCTGATCCCGGTTACTTACTCACTTGCCGTCCTGTACTTTTCCCTTACACCCATCACAACAGAGTGTCAGTTCATAAAATCTGTCCCCTTGCCACGTTGAGCCAGAAGCTCCCTGAAGGCAGGGCAGGCTCTGTCTCTTGCTCTCCACTGGGAAGGCTGGCAGAAGCCAGGCGGCATGGGAGCACATAGGTCTGACTCGACCTCAAGGACAGTGATGTGGCTGGAAGGATGTGTCAGAATCTTGGAGCCTTTTGCTCCAGGATTGTGTTTGGGGCCACGAGCCCTGAGGTCTCCGTAGATCAGGGTTTGCAGGGGTCACACTTGGTTTCTGGGAAGTGTCCCTTTTTGTTTACCTCTTCCCCATTCTCATGCTCTGGGGCAGAAGTCCTCTGGGTTTTGCAAAAATGGGAACCAGCCTCAGGAAGAGGATTTGGTTTCATTTGCTAGCCAGGGGACCCCTCTCTGAGCCTCTGCACCCCCAGTTATAAATGGGGACAGCCGTGCCGACCTCCAGGGTTGGCGGAGGCCAGGTGTTTGTCCTAACACTGCTCCTTTCTGGCTGGGTTACCACTCAGAGCCTCAGTTTCCTCATCTGTGAAGAGGGAAGCAGGCAAGACTGGATGGTCTCCAAGATCCCTGTCAGCTTGAACCTTAGACAGGTTTTTGAGGAAACTCAGAACTGCTCTGTGCCCCTAGCCACGGGGCATCTGGAGGCCAAATGCCTTTTCCCACCTGCTCAGAGAGGGGCTCAGCCAGCACTCATCTGGGGAAGGGTGTGAGACTGTGAGGAGAGGTCAGCGGACCAAGTTTCTGAGCAGGTCTGTTTAACCAGCGCATAGCCACGGTCCGCACCAAAGAGGAGCCAGTCCTGGGGGAGCCTGAAGTCCCTGACCTTGGCCATTAGGACAGCAAGCCTCCCAGAGAGCTCAGGAGTCCTGAACTCCTGGAGGGAGAGGGCAAGGAAATTGCCGGATGTGTGTTTTCTCATCTTCTTAGTCTGCAGGTCCTTGCACAATAATGGGAGGCTCCTTCAGGAAGCCTGGGCCCCAGTGGGGTGCATCCAAGTGAAGTGAATTCCAATAGTTCCCATTAACCTACCTGCCACAGCTTTATAGCTAATGCACATCCAAAATTACACCTTCTGCTGGGCTCTGCCCCCAAACGCCCATCACCAGACTCTTTTAAACGGCTTTTTTTTTTTTTTTTTTTTGAGTTGTAGTTCACATATCATAGAATCCATCCATGTAGATTTTGCAGCACCGTAGTTTTTAATACATTTAGAGTTACGCAACCATCACCATAATCTCATTTTAGGACGTGTTTATTACCCCCAAAAGAAACTCGATGCCCTTAGTAGTCACTTCCCATTCCTGAGACAACCCTACCCGCCTTGCCCTGCAGCCCTAAACTGCGTGCTTTGTACAATATATGGTTTTTTAGCAACTTAGCATAATGTTCTCAAGGTTCACCCAGGTTGTAGTGTGTTACCACTACTTCGTTACTTTTTATGGCTCTGTATACCATGGTATGAGTATGCCACATTTTGTTTGTCCATCCATCAAATGATAAGCATTTGGATTGTATTTTACTAGTATTTTTGTTGAGGACTTACTAGTATTTTGTCTGTATTCATAAGGGATGTTGGCCTGTAGTTTCTTTGCAATGTCTTTGTTTTTGTTAGCAGAGGAATACTGGCTGGGAACCACTGGGAACCATTCCCTTCTCTTCTACTTTTTGGAAGAATTTGTGAATAATTGGTGTTATATTTTAAATGTTTGGTAGAATTCACCTATCAGATATTAATTCTCCTTTAAATGATAGGTAGAATTCCTTAGTGAAACATTGTTAGAAATGCTTAAGTTATTAACTTGATCTCTTGCTAAAGTTTATTTAGAGTTTTCTGTTTCTTCTCGAGTCAGTTTTGGTACTGTATGCCTTCCTAGGAATTTTTCTTCCACATCTAAGTCATCTAATTTTGGCGTAATGTTGTTCATATTATTCCCTTGTAATCCTTTTGATCTTTGCAAGGTTGGCAGTGATGTCCCCTCTTTCATTCCTGATTTTGGTAATTTAAGTCTTCTCTTTTTTCTTGGTCAGTCTAGCTAAATTTTGTCAAATGTGGTAATCTTTGGAAAGAACCAAAGCTTTTGTTTTTATTGGTTTTTCTCTATTGTTTTTCTAGTCTTCGCTTTACTTTTCTCCACTCCAATCTTCATTATTTTCTTCCATCTGTTTGATTTGGGCTTGGCTTGTTCTTTTTCTAGTTTCTTAAGGTATAAGATTAGGTTATTGCTTTGACATCGTTCTTCTTTTATAATGTGGACATTTACAGCTATAGATTTCCTTCTAAGCACGCTGCATCCCATAAGTTTTGATATGTTGTGTTTTCATTTCCATTCATCTCAAAATGTTCCTAAAACTGTGGTGATCTCTTCTTCATTTATGTAAGAGTGGATTGTTAAATTTCCACATATTTATGAATTCTCCAAATTTCCTTTTCCTGTTGATTTCTGATTTCATTCCTCTATAGTCAGTGAATACACTTTCATATTTGGTTTTATTCAATCCTTTTAAATGTTCAAGATTTGCTTTAGGATCCAGCTTGTGGTCTATACTGGAGAACGTTCCATGTGCACTTGTGAAGAGTGTGTATTCCACTCTTGCTGGGTGAGATGTCCTGTAAGTTAGACCTCCTTGGTTCATTGTGTTATTCAAGTGTTCTGTTTCCTCATTGATTTCCTGCCTAGCTGTTCAATTATTGAAAGCAGAGTACTGACATCTCCAACTATAATTGTTGAATCTCACTTCAATTCTAATTTTACTTCGTGAGCTATGGAACTCTATGTGAGGGCAGTTTACAATTGTTAGATATTCATGCTGGATCAACCCTCTTTTCATTGTAAAATCTTTTTGTTTGTCTCCAGTAACATTTTTATCTTAAGGTCTATTTTGTGCGATATTGGGTCCACTTTAGCTCTCTTTGGGGTATTGTTTACATGGTATGTCTTTTTCCATGATTTCACTTTCAATTCATTTGTATTTTAAAATCTAAATGTGTTTCCTGTGGACGGCATATAGTTTGTTTTTTAAATCCGTTCTGTCAGCCTTTGCCTTTATTATTGGAATATTTAATACACTTACATTTAGTGTAATTGCTGGTAATGTAGATTTATGCCAGCCATTTTGCTGCTTACTTTCTGTATGACTCATGTCTTTTTAGTCCTAGTCTTTCACTGCCACCACCTTTTTGTGTGATTTTTTACTTTGCCATTTTAATTTCCTTATTGTTTCTTTACAGTATTTTTAAAGTTACTATCTTAGTGTTTGTTCTGGGGATTACAATTAGTCTTTTAATGCAGTGCAGATTAATACTACCTTAGTTTCAATAGTGTTCAGAGACTTTGCTCCAATAGAGCTCTGTTCCCTCTCCCCACTTTATGCCATTCTTGCCATAATAATTACATCTTTATGCATTATAAGTCCATTAACACAGTTTTGTTGCTCCATGTTGTTGTCTCTTAAATCAGATAGAAGAAAAGAGCTAGAAAAAATATATTTATACTGTTTTTTATATTTAACTATAGTTACCTTTTTTGGTGTCTTTTATTTCTTTGTGTCGACCCAAGTGATCATCTAATGTTCTTTCATTTCTTCTGAAGGACTCCCTTTAGAGTTTCTTATAGTACTGATCTGCTAGGACAGATGACTGAATTTTCTCAGATTTTCTTTATCTGGTAATGTCTTATTTCTCCTTCGTTTTTGAAGATGGATTTCTGGGTATAGAATTCTTGGTTGACAGTCTTTTTTCTTTCAGCATTTGGACAATGTCATCCCATTGCCTTCCGGTTTCCTTGGTTTTTTATGAGAAGTTAACTGTTTTATATAATGAGTGTTATACATCACTTTGTATGTGATGAGTCATTTTGCTTCTTTCAAGATTCTGTGTCTTTGAGCAGCTTGACTATGATATGTCTGGATATGAATCTCTTTTAGTTTATCATACTTGGAGTTCATTGAGATTCTTGGATGTATAATGGTTTTCAACAGATTTGGGAAGCTTTCAACCATTACTTCTTAAAATACTCTTTCTACCCGCTTTTTTCCTTTCCTTCTAGGACTCCCATTATACATGTGTTGGTACACTTGATGATGTCTCATTGGTTTCTGAGACTCTGTTCATTTTTCTTCATTATTTTTTTTTTTCTTTCTTTCTGTTTTCTCCTCATACTGGATAATCTCAGTTGACCTATCTTCAGGTTTACTGATTCTTTCTTCTGCCAGCTCAAATCTGCTATTAATTTGCTATAGTGAATTTTTCATTGTAGTTACTGTACTATTAAACTCCAGAATTTCTATATGGTTCTTTTTATAATTTCTATCCCTTCATTGATATTCTTTACCTGGTGAGATATCAGTCATATCTGCCTTTAATTCTTTAGACATGGTTTCTTTGAACATATTTATAATAACTGATTTTAAATCTTTGTCTCGTAAGTCTTACATCTGGGCCAAGGATGGTTTCTACTGACTGCTTTTTCCCCCCTTGTGTATGGGCCATACTTTCTTCTTTCTTTGTGTATCTTGTAGTCTTTTATTGAAAGGTGGACATTGTACATAATACAGTGTGGCACCTCTGCAAATCAGATTCCCTTTCTTCCCCTGCTTTTATTGTTATTACTGGTGTAGCTGTTTATTTAGTGACTTTCCTGGACTAAATTTATAAAATCTGTAGTACACAGCCATTGAAGTCTCTTCTTGATTAGTTTAGTGGTCAGATAATGATTTTGCAGAGATATCACTAAATGCCTTTAACCAATAAGTCTGCTACCCTTTGCTGAGTGTGTGTGTGTGTGTGTGTGTGTGTGTGTGTGTGTTGGGACACACCTTCAATGCTTAGGTAATTCATGACTGTGACTTAATCTTCACTTCCTACTTGTACAGGGACTCAAAGTCAGCCGGAAGTGAGAGATTGGAGACCTCTCCAGTCTTTGCTGTTCACTGGCACAGCTCTACAGATGTACACAGCCTTGTAGATCTCCAGAAATATGTCAGAGCTCTTCAGACCCCCCAGAAGATTTCTCCATCCCCAGATCTTCCCTTTGGCCAGAGCTTATTTGGCCCAATTAGTGTCACAGTTTAAGGCAGCAGAAATGTTAATGAATTACCACTGATTTTTTTTGGACAATGTCCTGCAGATAGGGTTTTTCCACAGAGTGAGTCAGGTCACATAATGACAATGCTCTATAAATGGGACTTTTTCAGGGAGCTGCAAGGCAGGTCAAATTGCGACAATGTCCTGGGATGGGACTTTCTGAGATGCTAATTCACCCCAAGGTAGGTGGGCGGGTACTTAGATCTTCTCTAGTCCAGGCCTTGCCCTTCTTACCCGACCTTTACCCTGATGCTAAGCGGTGGCTTGGAGGTGAGTTAAGGGGCCTCAGGACTTGGTCTCAAGGAGGTAGTGTGAAATGTAAGCTCATGCAGCTGGGAGGTGGGCAGATGTGGTGCTGAATTCTGGCTCTTGTCATATACTGTCTGTGCAGCCTTGGGGACAGGTTACTTCTCTGAGCCAAAGAGGGCTGCTTTTGTCTGTAAATTGGGATACTAGCAACCTCACCAGCTTGTGTCAAGGGAAAATTTAAATTGGCCTCTGTCTATGAGGCTGCTGGCACACAGAAAAATGCTCAATCATGGAAATGATTATTATTTGTCTTGAGGCTCAGGGTAGGGCTAAAAAATGATGAGGCCTGTGTTGTTTTCTTGAAATAAAAGCAATTATAACACATGTGACACTCGCTAGGGTCCAAGCCCTGTCCTAAGCACTTTGTATATAGGAATTCATTTAGCCTCAGGTGGATTCTGCTATCAGTCTCATTTAGAGACGAGGAAACTGAGGCATAGAGGTTCCTGCCCCAGGCCACTCAGAACTGGGAAGCCAACGCAGGCTGTCTGGCACCAGAGTCTGCGGTGCTAACTGGCACTCTGTTTCATTTTAATACCACGCAGCTCCAAGCCAGGTGTTCACTTTGACATCTGGCAGTGGAGAACCCCCAAGTGAGGGTAAAACAAAAAGCAGCATTTGCCCTTTACTGATGAAACTCGGAACAAAGGGACTGGATACTCCCGAGTCACATTCAGTTTGGAAAAAGTCAGAAGTCAGTCTCAACACAGCCGTTTCTCTTTTGTGGTTTCAGCCAGGCCACGGACCCGGGCCGGTTCCTCTCTGATATCCGGCCCCCACCGGACCTGCCCACCCACCCACCCTTGGAGTTCCTCTTGGGCTGGGGGTTGCGACTCATTCCTGGAGCTGGGCGCTGCCCCGAGCGCAGCCTCTCACCCAGACTGAGGGCTCACGCGGCTGATAGCTTCAGTCCCCACCAATGACAGGATTCCACGCGGACACCCAGGAGCGAGCAGCGCCAGCAGCAGGAGGGATGGTTAATAAGTTGGCACTCACCTCGACACACCAGGGACATGCAGGTGTGGGCATCCCAGGGGTTTAGTTCGGTCTTTTACGACAGGCCCTGTCACCATCAGTGAGGTCACAGTGGCCCTGACCGCCACGTGACCGTCTCTGCAAGCGCAGAGCGTGAGGTGTGGCTCAGAAGTGGGCGCGGGGCCCTTTACACCTGCTCCCCACCCTCCTCCTCACGCCTCCCCAGAGCAGGGCCCTAACCCACAGGCCCTCAGATACCGTCCAGCCCAGGAGGTCTGCAGCCACGGCGGACGTTCAGATGGAGCTCCAGAGCAGCGAGGGGGTCTGTGAACCGCTGGAACATTTCCGTACCACTTAGTGACTTGTCACTGCCCCCAGCCTTCCCGGGCCCCTCTGCCTCCCCACTCTCTAGGACCTGGCCACCTAGGACCAGATGTGGCTTAGGACCCACTTTGATTCTGATTGATCCTGGCCCCTGACTGATAGCCATTTTTGAGGATTTTGAACTCCATGAAGCCTGCATCCAAAATTTCTGGAGGCAGAGAGCCCTGAACTTGGGAGCAAGGAGAGATCTTTGAGACTGGGCAATTTCCTCTTCCTCGGTTTACTGTTGAGGAGAGTCAGACACAGAGAGGCCCACATCCCTCCAGGGGGCCCCCCAAGGGGGTGCAGAATGGGGACAGGGTGGGGCGACAGCATGAATGGCCTTGGAATCAGGTTGCTCTGGGTTCAAATCCCGACTCTCCCAATTTGACCTGCGGCGCCTCTGGCTGTGCGGGACTTCGGTGTCACCCGGCTGGGAAAGCACCGCCTCACCAGGCTATTGCCAGGGGGCAAGGCTGTGGAGAAAAAGGGTGTTGTATAGGATGAGCCCCATCAACACCAAACACTGCCTTCCCCACAACAGCGGGCTCTGGGATCCTCAGGGAAACACCTGTACCTCTGACTTAGCAAGGTCCCAGCAGCCATGTTCAGGGCCACCTGCCTGCGAACAGACCCCTACCTACCTCGCCCCAATCCACTGTGGGGAACAAGCAAGCTCTTTTCCTGTGAAGTCTCCCCAAGGAGGGTCAAGGAGAGAGTCCACTCTGATTATCATCTTGCTAATGATCAAAACATGGGGACTTAGAGATGTAATGTCCAGGCTGAGAGGGCGCAAGCTTGGGAGGTCCTCAGGTCCTCCAAGATCACCTAGCCTGACCTTCTTTTCTAGGTGAGTTTTAAAAAACACTCCCCAAAGAGAAAATGACTTGCCTAAGGCCACCCACCATGTCAGTAGGCCAGTGGGGACCTCACTCACAGTCTCTGAGTCTGGGGGCCCCAGTCCTCGGTCCTGAATAAGGCTGCCTAACTGCGTTCTAGTTTAGTCCCTATGAATTGAGGGCAGGTTCTGTGCTGGGCCACTTACAGAGTGGCTATCACACTTTCCTTACGCCAAAATGGAAGAATGGAGGGAAGGGACCAGACATTCAAGAGTCATTCAAGGCAGGATGAGGGTTGGGGGAGGGAGCCCATGGGTACAGGGGAGCCAGCCTTCAGGCCACCTCTCACAGCTGGATGTCCAGTCAGCCCCTCGGCCATGGCCCCTGCTCAGAATGCGCTGGGCAGTCGGGCAGCTCTGTCATAAATGATCCTTCCTCCATTGTCTCAACATTTCCAAGTACCAGACGGGACACAACAGGCTTATGTTGCCTTAAGTCTCTACTCTGCCCCAGGCCCGGGACACCTCGACCGTCCTGCCTTGCTCATTTGCGTTGACTCCATAACCCCAATGTTTTTGTGGATTCACAGGGTCAAGAGGGGTTCCCTTGATGCCTGCCAGGTTTCTCCACCAAGTTCAGAAACGTTTTATGCATGGCGTTAAATACACGGTCTTTCATCTGGGAGGGAGGAGAGGCTGAGTTTGCTGAGCTCTGTCGGTGCCAAGCACAGCGCATGCGCTGCCTCCCAACTCCTCAACCTTCCCCGCCAGGGTCGTTGGATACTGTGGATTTTGGAGATGAAGACATCGAGACTGAGAGATAAATAGTTTGCCCCTGGCCACCCAAATGTCGCCGGTCAGGTCTGCATGACCCCAAAATCCAGGCTGTTTCTCTCTTCCCTCAGCTGTCTTTCAAGTCTCAAGAATGGACTCTTTTGGAAAGATTCCAGTTAAAGGTCTTTGGCTGCTAGGACTGTGGGTCCTGAGGTTTCTCTGACTACCTAATAAAGTGATTTCTCATGAAAACCTAAGGACATCCTTCCTTCCTGTGCCCCCCTCCTCCATGACCCGCAGGACACCATCAGTGCATGAAATCTCTGGAAATCTGGGAGAAGCAGGCGCCGAAAGGATGTTGCAGCCCCTTTCTTTATTCAGAGGGGCTGGGGAATTGCTCTTTCCCAATAAACTCCCGAGAAGCCACTGACCAGGACCGGGCAATGGAGGAGGGGGCGCCGCTGGGTGAGTCTGGGGGAAATGAGGCCACGGAGCCCCGGAAAAGGCCCGGGTCACCCAGCATCCTGCCCTGCCTCCCCTGTGAGGCCCCATTGTCCTGGCTCGAGCTCCCAGGCTGGCCCGCCCTCGCCTGCAGCATTCATGCGCTGGCTCTGAGGCCCATTCTGAGTTAGTGCTATTTGTAGAATCTTCTTAAAATACCACAACAGTGCCATTCAGGGAGCGTCTGCACGGCGATGGATGGTGGAGGCTGGAACAAAGCTCTGCTGTGCTGGGCATCCCGATCTGGCCTCGGCTGGAGGGCGTCCCTCCGCCCTACTGACGGGCGGGGAGCTGCGGGGAGCTGGGGTTCTCCCCGTCCTGGGTGCTCCCGGGCAGGCGAGGCCCCGTGGGGCCCGGCATGGCATGGGCTCTGGTCCCCCACGCTGGCCTGCAGCGCATCCTGGGCCAGGCTGGCCGGCGGCGGGAGTGGAAGAGGGCACTAGGCTCTCCGTAAATGAGGCTGTGCTGTTTACAGTAGCCTTTCCCCAGGAGGCCAGGTCTAGTCCACCCTGTCATCAGGCCACACCCAGGCTTGCTCAAGGACAGACAGTTGGGTGGATGGACAGGAGCAAAGATGAGGGAGGGGCATCAGGGAGGGACCCACAGGGATGAAGCTGTTTGCATGCAGAAGGCAGGGCTCTGGCACCTTTCCTCCCTCTGTGTCCATGCTGTTCCATCACGATATGTGGCATAGTAGTGCCCTTTCTCTTCCCCACCTCAGCAGCGCCCGCAGCATCTTCTCAGGAACACATGTTCTTGGGATCTCTTAGGAGGTTAACAGGCGTTGCCATTGGCAATGCGTTTCGCGGTCCCTGGGAGGAGCTGAGTGGAGCTGAGTGGAGTCGAGCGTTTTCTCTGCTGGTGGACCTCTCAGAGCCGGTGGACCTCTCAGAGCCTTTACCGTGCCAACGGGACTGTGTGCTGTGTCCCCTACACTTAACCTCCAGGCCCTCCCTCACGCAGCTGCCAGCCAGGTAGTGATGTTCTGGCCAGACCTTCCTGTGGCCCCTCCAGGTGTGGCTCGAGCCCCAGGTGCGGTGCCCATCTGTTCATAGTGTTTGATGACTTTTCAGTTTTTCTCTTTTCCCCCAATGGCACCATGTGTTATACAGAAAGGAGGCAGCTTAGCTGTCCTAGCCTGTACCCGAGGCGAAGGGCCTGCAGTGGGCCTTCCTGTGTGTCTGGGAGTGGCTGGAGGGAGACCTCACTGCCCTGAAAGGCTTGGCAGCCAGGCCAGCAGCTCCCTCTTTGAGCAGCTGCGCCAGCCAGGCCCCAGTGGTGGGTTTTTAAATGTTCTCTGCAGGTCCCTGACGAGTGTCTACTAACAGCTGTTCACAAGGGACACTGGGCCACCCTGTGATCAGTTACACAAGCCAGCATGGGGTGTGACCCTTGACAAGGGCCTGCCTGTCAGGGGAGATCTGTTTGGAGTGAGGGTCAGGTGAGAGACTGACACCCCAGGGATGGTTTGGGGGTCCTCGAAGCACACCATGTAAAGGACAACACCCACCTCAGTGTGGACGGTGGCCACCACCGCATTTGAGTCCTGGCAGTTGAATTGGATTCTGACCATCCTGGTGGAAGGCAGGGCAGCCCTGGGAAGCAGGCCTTCTCTGAGACAGGCAGGCCCAGGTCACTCACTGGCTGCAGGACTTCAGGCAAGAGACTCGGCATTTTCATGCCTCAGTTTCCCCACCAGGAAAATGGGATTCACAAGGCCTAGTCTGAGGGTTGCTGTGGGACTGTGGTAGGCAGGAGGCCCGGAGAGGCTGGATGAGTTGAGGTTTTGCTCCCCAGCGCTGCCAGTTCTGCTGAAGGGAAAAGCACTGGACAACAAATAGATGAAGCATAAAAATCTCAGCTCTGACCTCTGGCTGGGAGTTTGAGGTAGTTTTCTTCTGTAAGATGCTGAAAGATAAGACCTTCCTCAAGGTTGCTTTGAGGCTTAAATGTGGGAACATGGAGGCCACCATGTTAACTCCAGCAGGGGAGGGATTCACAGAAGCTGCAGTGTGGAGTGGGGCCTCCAGAGGGCGCCATTCATTTTAGACTACAATGAGAATGGCTGCCCCAGGGAAGGAGGTGGGCAGGCACTTAAACCACAGTGTGAATGTCAGCCACTGGGGTGCCATTTATTAAAACTGTATTATTAAATGGCTGCCCCCAGAAGGTTCCAGGAACTTCTACTACCATGTGAATGGCTGCCTCCTGGAGTTGTGCCGGGGAGTGGTGCTGGGTAACAGTGAACAGATTAAACCTCCATCCTGGCACTGGCAAGACTTCTTGTCTGGTTGTTTATACCTGGCGTCCAGGAAGGAGGCCACTTATAAAAATAGTATATTGTTTTTTTTAAAAATCCTGAAGAATTTGGTTTAAGAAGAGGGTGGGGAGACCTCAGCTAAAGCCCTGAGGTCTCACACACCTGCTGGAGGTGGGCCCACATATGGGGAAAACCATGCAAAGAAGAAAAGAGCATCAGAAAGAGATCCATGGGGTCCAGCTCGAATTAAGGAATTTCTCATGTGCCCAGCATAGATTTTGTGGCTCCGCGGGGCCGGATAGCGGAGGCAGAAAGGAACAGAGGCGGCTGGATTGAGTGCACAGTACTGGGTGGGTAGATCATGGGCTTGGAGTTCCCTAGGCCCTGGTCACGTAACCCCTGCTTGGCAGGTCACTTTCCCCAGCCCCAGTCTCTTCATTCAGCCCCCCTACTCCAGCCAGAGGAGCTCCTTCTAGCCTTTGGCTTTCTGCGGAGGCTGCCTCCACCCTGGCCTCAGGGAGGGGGTCTGAACTCACCTCCAGGGGAGGCAGAAATGGTAAGAACCCCCCTCCCCCACCTCTCCCGGCCCGGCCGTCGGTGTTTCCCCCCACTAGGAAGAGTTCCTGTGATGGCGAGGTTTTGTGATGCAGAACTGGGGAAGGGGCTTACCGCCATCTCCATAATAAAGAGTAAAGAGGCAGTGCATCCTCCCCAAAGGAAAGGGCAGCTGTCCTTCCTGTTGCTAATTTGGCGTCTTGGGCTGCTTCCCAGTCTGTGGCTGACCTGCTTGCCCTTGGCTCCCTGAGGACCAGGGCTTCATCTCTGTGTCCCCCGTCCCCAGCCTGGTGCCTGGTGGGTTGTGTGATGAGAGGACCGTAGAATGTCCTTCCGGGCAGCGGTTCTGAAGCCCCTGTCCAGGGGGGCGGCATCCAGCATCGGGGGACAAACAGGAACTTCCTTCCGGTAGAAGGAGAGGTGGCGATGTAGGCACGGGCTGGTGTCAATGATAGGGCTCTAGTCCGGGACCTTGGATGATGGTCAGCCCCTGCCCCGTGGCCCGGGCATTCCCCCATGATGCCAGACTGCGGGGCTTGGGCACAGGGAGCCAACAGCCAGGAAAGGGGAGTCAGAGCAGCATCCTGGGGACTGTGCTTTACAAGCAGCTGGGCTTGAGCCTGAGGTGGGAATCAGCTGTGAGGGGGGTGAGGGGATGTCACTGGCATTTTTATAATTGATGCTTACAATCACAAAGTGATTTTTATTTATTTTCTAAATTTAGTCTAAAATGTGCAGTTTCTGGAGACAGCGAGCTGGATGTGGTGGGACTCAGGACACCCCCTCCTCCCACTGGCACTGGGTATCGTGCCTGCCTTGGCTCCACTTATGTCCCAGGGCCGGTGGGGGAAGGGCAGAGGCTTGGAGCCCCAGAGGCTGACCTTTGTGCTAACACTTCCTCTGGATCACCACCGAGACCAAGACATCCTGAACCCAGGTGATCGTCACCCCTTCACCCACGCCACCGCTTCTCCCCCCAAACACCTGCCAGAACCTCCTAGCTGCCTCTGGACCCACTTATGCCCCATTGGGGGCATTAAGATACACCAAGGACCTCAGGACCTTTCCCAGCTCAGGGCCTTTGCACTTGCTGCCCACCCCCCAACCCTCTGTGCCTGGACTGGCCCCTCTAGTCACTTAATTCTCAACTCAAGGACCCCTCAGACAGACTTTTCCGATCAGATGGGCAACCCTACCCCATCTCTGCTGCAGTCACCCCATCTGAGCTCCCTCCTTCCCTGATTTGCTCCCTCATCCTTTGTCCATTTTCCCAAAGAGTATGCTCCAGGAGGGCACGGCCTTGCTTGTCCTCTTTACTTAGGCACCCCCTCCACCCCTCCCCTGCATGCCATGCACACAGTAGGGTCTTGAGGAGTATCTGTTGCCTCACTGAAAGAAAGAGGCTCCCTACACATGCAGGCTAGACCAGGCCCAGCCTGCCTGAAGTCTCCTGCACAGGTCAAGCCTGCAGGGAAGGAGGGGGAAGGGCTGTGGGGGTGGGGTGGGGAAGAGGGATTGGGGGAGGGGGAGAGGGAAGTTAACGCCCCCGGGACCGCACTTGACTGGAGCCCATGGGTACCTCTCCCCTTTTGTCCCCAGGCTGGCAATTCTGATACACCCTTTGGAAGGCTGCACTGACCATCCCACCAGGGTGGAGGCCCCAGGCTCCCAAACAGCAGCCAGCTGGATCCGGCGTCCCTGTGGGCTGTCCCTGCTTTCCTGTTCTGTTCCCTGCCCTGCTTCCCAAGCCCAGTCTCTGGCTTTGGTTTGGAGGAACCCAGGCTAAGACACCACGTGGTATTAGGGAAAACGTTCTCAGCAGCAACGTGAGGTAGGGAAAGGCGCCAGGCCCCCGCAGTTAATAACAGCTCCTGCCAGCCCACTGCGTGCTTTAGTCATTGGTTTAACAAATGCCGAAGCGCCCACCTGGACGAAGCCCTCCGTTAGGGGTCAGGAGAGGTGTGAGAAGCCTTGAAGGGGAGACCCAGGAGGGTGGGAACCTGGGGCTGGGAGGAGGCTGGGGAGGGTCTTCGGTGCAAATCAAGCTTCCATCACTTACTAGATTCCTAGGGCTTGGGAAACCCTCCCACCAGCCCCAGCTTCTCCTGCACATAGTAGGGGCGGTAATACGATCAGACCATTGACTTCCTGGAGTCGCTTTGTGGGGTGCCCGCCTTTGCAAGCAGTGTGGGGGCGGCAGGACCAGTAAAGCTACAGCTGGGGGCCCTTGTTACCTCTGCAGCTGGCGTTGCTTGTAACATGGTAGAAATAAATATCCCTGTGCACATTCATAGGAGAGGTTGGGTCTAATGGTGTACAAGGAATGTAAGGAAGTCGAACTTCATAAATGTTCCCTTTTCCTTTCTTAGGGCAATGAATGTTCCTTTATTTTCCATTTTTATAATATAATATATATTTTAAATTTCATTTTTTATTTTTATAACTTTTGTTCTGTTATTTATTTAATATTTTATAAATTTGATAATATAATATTTTATAATGTAATATAATCATTCCTTCCAGGTCCCTGAGCATAAATCACATATTTTCCCCTCACCTCCAAGTGCCAGGCCCACCCCTCCTCCCCCACAACCCTCCCCACCCTGGAACAGTTCAGAACCAGCTCTTCATCTGAAACTGGCATATTCCATTTCCACATGTTGCTATTTTTAACTTATTTTTTTTTTCCTGCCCAAAAGTTATTTTAAAATGGAGGTGAGGGGTGGGTGGGCAGTGCCCTGACAGTTAGTGGTGTTTTCCAGTTGGGCAGTGCTATGTTGCTGCTAAGGCCTGGCTTCTCGGGCAGGTCAGGAGACAGCAGGGGGCCGGGTCAGGCCAGGCCCAGAGCCAGGCGGGCAGAGCTGTGGGTGGGAGGCTGTCCCACCCCACCCCTACCCCTACCCTGACCCCCACCCTGACCTCCCCTCGGGAATCCTCCCTAGCTCTTGCTCCCCACGGTGGTTTTGCTTCTGTGATAATGGTTCAAGCCTGTCTCCCCAGCTTGGCTGCCTTCTCCAAGAGGCAGGGACTCATGGTTTTGTCACTGCTGTGTCCTCAGCACATGGCCCAGTGTGTGGCACGTGGTAGACATTCAAAACGCCTTTTGTGGAGGGGAGAGTGGGAGAAGGAAAACTGGGAGTGGGTGAGGGGGGAACAGTTAGGGAAGGTGATGGAGAAGTGGGGATATTTGAGCTGGGTCTTGATGAATGGGTAGGAGTTTTCCAGGTGGACACAAGGGGAAGGGAGCCCAAGAAGAGGGAACAGCATGTGCAAAGACAATAAGACATGAAGTATGTGGTATATCTTGGGCACAAGAAGTAGGGCAGAGTACCTGGGGGGTCCACTATGGAGACTAGCTGGAGGGGCTGAAACGGTCCCCTCAGCCAATCAAAAGGAGCCCCAGTGGGAAGCAGTGACCGGGCAAATGTCCTGAAGGCAGAAGAGAGGGGCTATGGTGTGGAATTCTTGCCAGGGAAGGGAGAGCCCGGCCTTGTGCTTCAGAGGGGACCCTCTGGCCGGGCCTGAGCCTTCCCCAGCTGGCCCCTTCCTTCACTTCCGCAATTGTCCCTGTGAGAAAAGTCACAGCCCCAGTTTTCCCATGGGGTGCTGCACGGATTCCCTAAAAACGCAAACATCCCCAGAACCACAAAAGAAGATTTCCCAGGGAGATGCTGGTTTGGAGAAATGAAACCGCTGTGGGGCTAGGCTGGCCAAAGGGGAACTTGGACCGCAAACCGATTGCAGGACATTCGGGACCTTTTCCTAAACGAAAAGTACTCAAAGCACAGGGCAGGTCTGATTCTGCAGGGCCAAACCCAGGGGCCACCACCTCTCTTAACAAGGAAAAGAAACAATTTTTATTCAAGAAAGCGCTCTGTGCCTGTGATAACATATGCAAACACTTCAAAGGGCCTGTGGTGAAAAGCAAGCCTCGTGTCCTGAGCCCCTCACCTCCTCCCCTGAAGCAAGTCCGGGTCCCCGGGTCCTGCTTGTCCTTTCAGAAATGGGCACCCTTGTGTGTCCACGCCCTTGTGTGTCCTTGTCCCTCTTATACAAATGGCAGCATGTGCTTCCCGCGGTATTTTGCTTTTTCCACATAATAATACATCACTCCATATCACATAGTTCCACCACCACTTTTTTTTGAATGGACATCGTTTACTGAACCAGCACATTATTTATTTAGGGGGAGGGTATAGCTCAGTGGTAAAGCACATGCTTAGCATGCACGAGGTCCTGGGTTCACTCCCCAGTACCTCCATTAAAAAATTAATAAATAAACCTAATTACTTCCTCCCTCCCCCTAGCAAAAGAGCAAAACGACATTATTTATTTAACTTGATGGACGGTTAAGTTGTTCCCTGTTTTTCTCACTGCCTCCTAATTATGCACAAGTGCAAATTTATCTGAAGGGTAAATCCCCTAGGGAGGATGGCTGAGTCATTTAAAATTTTGAGAGATACAGTAGTGCCCCCACCCCGATCCATGGTTTGGCTTTCCGTGGTGGTTTCGGTCTCTGTGGTTTCAGTTACCTGCGGTCAACTGTGGTCTGAAAATATGTTAAATGGAAAATTCCAGAAATAAACAAGACATCAGCTTTAGAACAATCCACGCCGTTCTGAGTAGTGTGCTGAAGTCTCGTGCTGTCTTGCTGTGTCCCACGGAGGGGTTAGTCACCCTTTGGTCCAGCAGAGCCACACAGAATAAGCTGCCGGCCCCTTAGTCACTGAGCAGCCCTCGTGGTTATCCAATCGACTGTCAAGGTGTCCCAGTCACATAACTTTTATTACAGGATATTTTTATAACCGTTCTGTCTTATTACTAGTTATTGTTAATTTCTTAATATGCCTAATTTATAAATTACACTTAATCACAGGCATGTATATATGTACAGGAGAAATATCAGACATACAGGGGTTGGTACTATCTGCAGTTTGGGGCATCCGCTGGGGGTCTTGGGGTGTGTCCCCCGCAGATAAGGGAGGTCCACTCTATTGTCAAATTATGTTGCACAAAGAAGTGGTGCGAAAATCTTTATTACCAGCTTGGTAAGGGTCTGTCCCCTTTCCTCACCCATCCCCCTCGGGTCAGTCCTCCAGCTGTGAGCCCCACACCCCTCGGTCAGCTGGTCACCCGGCTCTGAGGGACTCCCAGGTGCCAGCGTGCCCACCATCCACCCCCATCCTCCACTCTGCACAGCTTGCAGCCCACAGCCCACAGGGGATGTGAGATTTCTTTCCTACTTGTCACTTTCTATTAAACTCCATTTTCATCTATTTTTTTCAAATAAATAACATGGTACAAATATCAAAAGTCCAAAAGCCGGCCTCCCTGCCCCCTTTTCCTTTATCTGTCCACTTTCCGCCCCAAAGAACTGCTGCTCCCAATGTCTTTGTCTCCTTCCAGAGGTATTTTGCACAAACAGGAATATTTCTGTTTTTCCTTCCTCCCTCCCTTCGTTTGCAAAAATGGTAGCATGTTATTCCTCCCTTGGCTTTTTCATTTAACAGTATCTAGCAGAGAACATTCTGAGCATAAGCTGCATCCTCCTTTTTTTTAATACCTGCAAAGCATCTCATTTTATGAATATATACCCCTCTCCTTTTGTCATTTGTCTTTTCACTGTCTTTTCTTTGCCTTGCAAATGTTTTTAACTTTCCTGTAGTGAGATTCTCTTTTGTGGTCTCTGGTTTTGGAGTCAAATTAGAAAGACCTTTCCCACTTCGAGATTAAACAAAATTTCTCCCACAATGGATCTTGGTACTTCGTGATTTCATTTTTTTATCTTTAAATCTCTGAACCATCATGATTTTTTTTTTATTTGTTGTAAGATGGGGTATAAGTTTCCAACTTGGTAATTTTGCTCTAGGTGGCTGTTCAATTGTTCTTATACCATTTACTAAAGAATCCATCTTGTATTGGCCCCTTTGAAATAACTTCCTAATTCTATTCCAAGCTCCCAAATGTGTTTGAGTCTGTTTTCATGTTGGGCAGTACTGCGTTGCTTTAATTATCGCAGCTGCATATTTCACTCTGTTTTAGTAATTGCTAGGGCTGGTCTGATTTCACTATTCTTTTTTTTTTTTTTTACAAAAATGCATTTGCTATTTTTACTTAAGAATTTTAGACTCAACTTGCCTAATTTAAAAAAGAAATACGATTGTATTTTATTGTGCTGATTTATGGACTAAATTGGGGAAATTGGCATCTCTGTTTGAGTTTTCCTACTTATGACAGATGATATGCATTTCTGTCTCTTCTAATTTATAAACAGATTGTGGTTTCTGTGTATTAATTTTGTATCTGGCTACTGTACTGAATTCTCTCATTGCTTGTGATGGATTTTCAGTTTATTGACTTAGGCTCTCCACACAAATAAATAATAACCACAAATAGTAATAAGACCAGGCCCTCCCCTCCAGCTTTTATAGTTTTATGTTTTCTTTCTAATCTAATTGCACTGGCACATACTTCCAGGAAATGTTAAATAACAGTGGTGATGGTGGACATGCTTGTATTGTCACTGACTTTGGTGGCGACGCGGCCAGTGCGTCTGCACTAAACAGAGCATTGGCTTTGGGTACATCCGTGCTGAGGAAGGCTCCATCTAAAGGAAGGCAGGTAAACAGGTGGCATCAACACAAGTGTAGCCCCTCACCCTGTACTTTCTCACCAGAGTTTGGTGCCCACTGCCCCTGCCCCCCCCCAGCCCCCCACCCTGCCAGCCCTTAAGCTGTTATCTTCGGAGCTGCCAGTGGTCCAGGCTCCTGACGCTGCGCTGGGAGGAGTGAGTGATACCGGAGAGGCAGCCAGGCTGGGCAAGGGGGCTGTCTCGGGCTCTTTATCCTGAGGGTCAGGGGGTGCACCATAAGGGTAGCAGCTGATTTCATGGAAGGAACCCCAAACTGCTAAATCCAAATCCTGCTGTGCCATTTCCTAGCCGGGTGGCCCTGGGCCACTGGAAGCTTCTGGAGTTCCGGCTGCCCTGCCGTAACATAGGGATGATGGTCTCTACAGATGGCACGTAGGAAGCACGGACAGGTGCCATGCCCAACTTCTGGCATCCTTGTTTCATTCAACCCTCACCAGAACCTCAAGAGGCAGGTCCAGTTATTGGCCTCATTTTGCTGATGAAGAGACGGAAACGTAAAAAGAGTAGGTGGCCAGTAAGCACTTAACGTTCCATCAGCTTTCTCCCACGTATTCATTTAGTCTCCACCAACCCAGTGAGGAAGGCTCCCTGAGTCTCCACTTGGAGAGGAGGACCCAGAGGCACAAAGCTGGTGGGGCCAGGGGTCTGGCCCTATGTTCTCAGCCCCTCGCATGCTGGGGGAAGGGATGGACCCAAAGGCAGCCAGGTGGCACTCCGTGTGCTCTCAGTCCTAGAATGCAAGCTGGCATGTGCAAGGTGGTCGGTGCTTGGGACCTGCCCAGGGATTTCCGTTGTAGGAAACCAGGGCAGATGGTGCACCAGCACCAGCTGGAGGGCCCCGCAGGAACCCAGCTGTTCCTCCTCGCCCCGCTCCGCCCAGGATAGTCCCGGCTTTGGGGCACTGAGAAGTACAGAAGTTCCCCAGGGCAGACAAAAAGTGCCTGGTCCCCCCCCACCCTCCGCCCACTGGCAGAGCACAGACAGCCCAGAGGCTGCAGCCTCTGCCTCCAGCCACACGAACAAACCCGAACTGCCAGCCCGCGTGCACCTGGCATCTGTCCCTGGCCCTGCCGAGCTTGGCTGCCGCTCCTGCCGCCACGGCCCCACCACTTCTTACACCATGCCTTTCTGCCTCGCCAGGCATCTGAAGAGGAGCAGGCGTCTGCCCAGGGGTAAGTGGACAGCCAGGGTCAAGGGCAGGCTGCAGGGACACCAGGCTGGGGGTGGTGATTAACCCTGGAAGGGCAAGTGGCGTTCAGTGACTGCCAGCAAGAGAAATTGAGTGAAGACAGGATGACAGAGATTCGTGGGATGCTTGCACCTCTGCTCTGGTTCAGCCTGGGGCAGCCTGGCAGGGATAGGCAGGGGAGGAAAAACCATGCTGGCTTCTCGACGTTACCCAGAGCTGGACGAGCAAGTGCGTGCATGTGCAAACACACGAGCCGTCTCAGGAAGTCTGGGGGCGGTGGGCTCTCCCCTCCTCTGCAGCCCCCGTCTATGCTGTCTGACAGCTGCCCAGGCCCGGGGCCACCAGCCACATGTGGCTACTGAGCACTTGACATGTGGCTAGTCCCCATGTGCTGTTAGTACAAAATACACACTAAATTTTGAAGACTTAGTACAAAAAAATACATATGTATATCATATCTCAATAGTTTCTGATTATGTGTTGAAAGAAATTATATTATTTTGGATGTATTGGGATAAACAAAATATAGCATTCAAAATGAGTTCACCAGCTTTTTGGTTTTTAAATGTAGCTACTAAGACATTTGAAATTGCCTGTGGCTCACATAATATTTCCATTGAATTACGCTGCTCTGCACAGCTGCTTCCCCACACTTGGCCTTCACCCCTGAGAACCCAAGTATTGGGGCCCTCCCCAGGGCTCCCCGCTCCCCTGGGCAGTCAGTAGGATGCTGGTGGTCCCTGTGACACTTAGTACATTGCTTCTGTTGTCACCTTTAAATAGTGACTTCTTGTATTTTGTAAACATTTCCTCTAAATCCCTAGCTAATTCAGATATCATTTGATTAATTACATCAGAAGGACAGCTTTTCGACCTGAATGCCATAGAAAGGGTCCTGCGAGCTACTATGTTCACAAAATGGGCTTGCTGGTGTCCTTGACTCTGTTTCTTTTTATTATGAAAATTCTTATACAGAAAGGGTGAAAGGTAGATCTTGTCCTGGAAGCCCTGCCAGGATCTGCTGTGTTCTGGAGTCACCTCCTCTCCCCAGAGCCCCTTGCATGGGTGCGAAGAGAGACTCCGGCACAAAAGGAAGGTTTTAAATCCCAGAGCCCCGGGGGGAAGAAAGCCCAGCTGGGAACAAGACAAGCTGGGCAGGGTCCTTGCTGGGTCACTTAGGGGCCTGCCCCTTCCACAAGCCCCAGGCTGACGTAGTGAGCGCAGAGTGAGGTCAAGGTTAGGAGCCGGGCTGCCTGGGGTCCTGGTTCACTGATTTTACAGCTTGGACGTGTTTCTTAACATCTCTGGACTTTTGCTTTTTTTCCTTTAAAATGGGAATGATGACACCATTTCCCATCAATTCGTTAACATCGTGCCTCCCTTAGAGTGAGTGCCTATCACCTCGGTTCTGCTGCAGCTCTTGCTTTTCCATTCATCACAGTTCCGTGCACGCCCTCCCCATGCCACGCATCGCTTGGGGTGCTGGGGTGGCTTATGAAACAGACAGAAGAGGAATGCATGGAAAATATACAGTATAAATAAACATATTATGTAAACCCATAAACTGCATGTGTGCTGGATTGTGATAAGGGCTATGGAAAAATTAAGACCGGGGAGGGTCCCAGGTTGCAATGGGTGATGAGAAGTGAGGTTTACATAGGGTGGTCAGAAAGGATTCCCCAGGGTGACATTTGAGGAAAGGCTATTAGGAGGTGAGGGCACTAGTCATGGCGGTGTCTGGGAGAACAGCTTTCCCGGCAAGAGCAAGGGCAGAGGGAAGGCAGGTGTCTGGTTGTCCGGGGAACAGCAGAGAGCAGCCGTGAGGCCGGAGGAGTAGCGGCTGAGGGGGCCAGGGCCCTGGAAAGTGACTGCAAAGACTTTGCTGAGAGGGGGGCCGCTGTGGGATTGTGAGCTGGTGTGGGTCTCAACAGGGTCACTGTGCTGATGTTTTGAGAACAGGTCATAGAGGGCAAGGGAGGGAGCCTAGAGACCATGCCACTGATCCAGAGGAGAGATGATATGGGCTCGGGCCAGGTGGGACAGTGAAAAGTGGTCAGAATTGGAATGTATTTTGAAGAAGGAGGCAACAGAAACTGCTGATAGGAGACATGAGAGAGTGGAGCTGAGGATGGGTCTGGTTTCCACTTAAGTAACGAGAAGGCGGAGCTGCCCTCACCCAGGAAAGAGAGGGGTGGCAGACCTGGAGAGGGGTTCCATATTTGGTGAGTGGAAGAGGCCTGGAGCCATCTTAGTGGAGCTGAGGGGTGGGGGATAGAGGTCTGGAGGGCAGAAGAGCAGTGAATTTGGAAGTCATCAGCATAGGGACAACAGTTAAAGCCCTGAGACTGGATGAGCTCAATGAGGGAACAGTATGGATTAGTGTGGGGATGAGGGGAGGGAAAAGGCCAGGTGACTCCCCACTGTGCGCTTGGGGCACCCGGTTGCCCAGCTCTGAGATAGGAACACAGGAGGAAGCCGGTGTGATGCAGGTGGTGATGGTTTTCAGACAAGCCATGCTGTGCTTTTGGGAGGGATGTCATACAACTGTAGAATCTTTTTTTTTTTTTTTTTTTTGCATTCTTTTTTTATTGTAGTATAGTCAGTTTACAATGTTGTGTCAATTTCTGGTGTACAGCATACTGTTTCAGTCACATATATACATACATATGTTTGTTTTCATATTCTTTTTTTAATTTTATTTTATTGAGTTATAGTCAGTTTACAGTGTTTTGTCAATTTCCTGTTTTCATATTCTTTTTCATTGTAGGTTACTGCAAGATACTGAATATAGTTTCCTGTGCTCTACAGTAGAAACTTGTTGTTTATCTATTTTATATACAGTAGTTAGTATCTGCAAATCTTAAACCCCCAGTTTATCCTTTCCCACCCCTTTCCCCCCTGGTAACCATAAGTTTCTTTTCTATGTCTGTGAGTCTATTTCTATTTTGTAAATAAGTTCGTCTTTTTTTTTTTTTTTTTTTAGATTCCACATATGAGTGATACATATAGTATTTTTCTTCCTCTTTCTGGCTCACTTCACTTAGAATGACAATCTCTAGGGCCATCCATGTGGCCGCAAAAAGCATTGTTTCATCCTTTTTTCATGGCCAAGTAGTATTCCATTGTATAAATATACCACAACTATTTTACCCAGTCATCTGTCGATGGACATTTAGGTTGTTTCCATGTCTTGGCTATTGTAAACAGTGCTGCTAGGAACGTTGGGGGTGCATGTGTCTTTTCAAATTATATTTTTCTTTGGATATATGCCCAGGACAACTATAGAATCTTAAAGGTCATTTAGCCACATAGGAAGTATAGATCTGGTTGCTCTACATCAATGCTTCTCAACTGGGGACAGTTTTGCCTCCTAAGGAACATTTGGCAACATATGGATGGAGAACTTTTCGGTTGTCAAGGGAGGGAGGGAGAGGCTGCTACTGGCATCTAGTGGGTGGCAGCCCGGGATGCCACCCACCATCCTACCACGCATGACAGCCCCCCACCGCCCCAAGGGAGAAATATCTGGCCCAGAACATCGGTGGTGCTGAGGTGGAGAAATTCTGCTCTAGACTGCATTTAATTGAGTGTGATAATAAAAGTGAATATTTAGCGCCTGCTTGTTAGATGCCAGGTGCTAAGCTGAGGGAATAGCTCATTTCATTCTCCCAAAAAGGTAGGCACCTTCATTGTCTTCACCCCACGGGTGTGTGACTGACATTTGGGGAAGTCACGGCACTCCCCCTGGTGGAGCTGAGTGATGGACCCCCGTGGGGCTCTAAGCACCATTCTAGAGGGCCTCAAATGCCTGGGATATGTGGCAGGGTGGGATGGGAACACCGTGGCCACACAAACTCCTTAATAAAAGAAAAGGGGAAGACCGGAGACAGTAACAAGAGACCCCCATTTTTCATGGTGCATGTCTTCCTGAAATATTGCGGTTACGACTTTTTGCCTTAACTAAAGCTAGTACTAATCTTTCCTAAGGAACAGAGGAAAAGGTAGGCATGCACAATTAAATGCTGTAGAATATCCCAGCGTTTGCTGTGATGACCTATTTTATCTTTCTTGTATTCCTCGCCATGAACATAGAGGGAGCTTTACACTGCAAAAAGAGATTGAGTTTATAGTTGAACAAGCTGAATCTTGGCCCCTCTTCTTGTTTGTTGGTGAGCTAAGGGTTTAACTTCTCCAAGCCTCAGTTTCTTCATCTGTAAAATGGGGTCAGTAACACTCCTGCTTCATACAGTGTTTATGAAGACTAAATGTGATGGTGTGTCTTACACAGTGTTTTACATACACTGGGCCCTTAGCCGTGGTCATAGGACTTTCACTTCTGGATAAGATGGAGCAACAGGGACCGATTAATACTCTCACCAAAAACAACCCCCCCCCAAAAAGACAAATAATATGAAATAATGTTTTGTTATTGAAGTATAGTCAGTTTACAGTGTTGCATTGAAATAATGTTTTTCAAGACACTAGATAGACATTAGGCAGGGAAGGACTGTGAACCCCCAAGAGATGGGGGACCCATGAGATGAGCTGTATACAAGTCCTGGCTTTCTGCCTGGGAAAATTTTCAGGCTGTGATGCAGGAAGGGGACCTAGGTGGAGCCCAGTGGATTGACTCCATGAGTTAAAGAAACAGCAATCAAGGAGCAAGGGAGACCAAAGTATCTAAGAGTTTTCAGGGTAGAATACCAAGGAGGAAACAGCTGCTCAGAGAGGAAACTCCCTTGGGAACCTGTCACCCTGTGCATATAAGGGAATTAACCTGAGACTGAGGAAGGAACCACTGGAAAGGGTCAGAAGCAACACCGACCGCTCTAATACAGGGCAGGGAAGAGTGCCTTTTCCCACCTGCCACCCTGGAAAACCTCACGACTCCTGGGCCTTGCATGGAACACACAGAAGGGTTTCCTCTCAGCAGTGGGGACTAGTTAGCTCCATACTGAGAACTCTGTACCCACCTGATAAATCTTAGAAGCAAAATCTATAAGGATAAGACCCTTTCCAAGTAACCTAACTTCATCCCAGAAAAAGGCTTAAATAAATATCTTTAGAGGAATACAAAAATACCCAGCACCTAACCCTTTAAAAATCACAATGTCTGGCACCTAACCAAAAATACCAGGAATACAAAGACTCAGGAAAACATGACCTGTAATGAGGAGAAATAAAAACGATCGATTGAAACCAACCCAGGAGTGACACAGATGTTAGAATTAGCAGACAGAAACATTGAAACAGTTTTTATTCCTGTATCTCTTATGCTCAGAAAGTTAAGTAGAGACATGAAAGATTTTTTTTAAAGACTTAAACTTCTAGAGCTCAAATCTACAATATACGAGAGAAAAAATACACTGGATAGGATTGATGACAGATTAGACAGAGAAAATGAAAAGACTTGTGACCTCAAAAACACAGCAACAGAAACTGTCTGTGTTAGTTTTCCATTGCTGCTGTAACAGATTACCACAAACTTAGCGGCTTGAACAACACGAATGTATTATCTTATGTTCTGTAGGTCAGAAGTCTGACACAGGTCTCACTGGACTCAAATCAAGGTGCCAGCAGGGCTGAATTCCTTTCCGGAGGCTCTATTAGCTGTGTGACTTCAGACAAGTTCCTTAATCACTCTGTGCTTCAGTTTCCTTGCCCATCAAATGCAAATAGTAACAGTACCCCCCGCAGAGTCCCAGGAGGGCGGCTGTGTCTGTCAGCTTTGTTCACTTGGAAGGGTCACAGACTGCTCCAGAGTTCCCTGGAAGGCAGATACCAGTGCTCAATAAGAACTTACTCCTGTCCCTGGGCTGCAGGCTTTAGCAAGAAGCAGCCTGGGTCTCACCGTTCTTACCCCCTTGGGAACACAGAATTCCCTGGGACTCACCCCACCAGCAGGTGGTCCCAGTTAGGATCTGAGGCTCTGGGACCTTAGCAGTTAATGGTGAGTTACATGTTGTGGGATGGGAAATGGGGCGTAAAAACAAGATTATTCTTGAAAATCCCTTAAACGGACTGTGTTTTCTATCCTTCAGCTCGGTATAAATTGTTCTCTGTCCATTTCAAAGATTAATTCATTTACACATGAAAACGCCAGGACCGCTGGAGCTACCGGAGGGGAAAAGGCAGTTCATCCAAGCTTTTCCCTCTTTCTGCATTTAGATAATGATCCACTATCTAGATGTGAGTGGGGAGGGCAGGCGGAGGGTTCTGGAGTGTTTGCTCCATCCTGATTTAACATCAAGCCTCTGTAACGTTAATACATATGGAGAATCAGGTCTCATCTTCACCCCGGGGGAGGGCAGGCTGTGATGTCAGAGCCCCTGTTAAAGGCACACAGTGACACTGCACTATGTGCTTAAGATGTGCAAAGTTGGGGTGGGGAGGGGTGGGTACAGCTTAGTGGTAAAGTGCATGGTTAGCATGCACAAGGTCCTGGGTTCAATTCTCAGTACTTCCATTTAAAAATTTTTCTAAAATAAATTCACAACTTAAAAAAAAGAAAGACGTGCAAAGATGACTTAAGTAAAACATGTAACAAAGCTTCTCTGGCGTCTGACCTTCTCTGAGCTGGTGTCACACCTAAGTGCTTTTTCCTAATAGTGGCCCGGGATGGTTTTAATTATTTCTGATTTGACACAGAACAATAACAAAGAAGACGAAGGGAGAAAAGAAACCCAAGGGGGCTCGAAAGACAGACGTGTGAGGCGTGAACGTGATGGGGTGCAGATGTAGAACCAAAAAGCATGGCTGTTGCAGGGCGGTTTTGGGGAAACAGCCTTCTCACACCCCCGGGAATAAAAGCCAGCTGGTGTCAGGGCTGGAGAGAGCCCTGTGGGGGAGGCACCCCAGTGTCGCTGAGGTCCCTGCAGTAAGCCTGTTCTCCCTGTCTTGCAGGTGGAGCCGGGGAGAGGGAGAAGGTGCCGGCCAACCCCGAGGCGCTCCTGCTCATGGCCAGCTCCCAGCGGGACATGGAGGACTGGGTGCAGGCCATCCGCCGGGTCATCTGGGCCCCGCTTGGCGGAGGTACTGCCCGTAGCTCGCATGCTCACCCTCTAGAACCCTTGTCTCCAGGTAATCATGCCCCTTCACCCGGCCCCGCGCCTGCCAGACCCCTCTCACTGAGGACCCGCTGGCCGAGCTCTGTGCTTCGTCCGGCAGATGGGCAGTGTCGTCTTCTGCTGCCAGCCCTCAGGAGTCACCCCTCTGTGGACCAAGCAGGTCCTGGCAGGGGAGATCTGGGCCACTTTGCAAAATGCCCTCCTCCAATCAGAGAGTCCTGTGGCTTGTGTGTCCTTGTCTCCCTGCATCCAGACCCACCCTGAACACTGGGCGTGTATGTGGTGGTCTGCACTTAGGCCAGAAGTGGGCACTTGAGGAGTCATAGCAGATGGCTAGGTACCGCATCCTTCCCTCTGTCATGCCTTGTGGCCCCTGCACGGCCCACAAAACCCATTCCCTGTCTCTGACCTGAAAACAAAGTTTGCCATTTACCCACCTCCTCCTTTATTCTGCATTTTTATTAGGTGCCTAAAATGTGCTGAGTAGTATTCCAGGCACTAAGAATTCAGTGGTAAACCAAATAGAGGATGCTCTGCCCTCCCTGCCTCCATTGTCCCGGGGGGACAGACGATAGGCAGGTGACATGTCATGTCCAGTAGGGAGAAAAGCAGCGAGCAAAGAAGAGTAAGTGGGAGGACCGAGGGGATGTTGTATTAGGTGTTGTTCATTAAGCCAACTTAATGGAGTCACCAGGAGAGCCAGGGGAGGCACAGGAAGAGCATACAGGTGGAAGGACCAGCAAGTGCAAAGGCCCTGGGGTAGGAATGGGCCGTGGGAACATGAAGACTCAAAGAAAGGCCAGAGGGCTTGAGGGAGTGAGGATTGGGCGGTGGAGGACCTGAGGCGAGGCATCGGGGACATGGTGGGGATTTCAGATTTTGTTCTAAACTGATGGGGCACCAGGGAGGGCTCTCAGCAGGGGACAGACATGACTTATACTTACAGAAAAGCCCTCTGGCCATCATGTGAGGGGTGGGCCATAGAGAGACAAGAGTGGTCGCAGCAGGATGGGACAGTCATTGGAGAAGGGTGCCGGCCTGGGCAGGCGAGATGTGGAGGAGACAGTAAAGAATGGTCAGCCGTTGTGTGTTCTGAAAGTGGGGCTGCAGGTTTTGCTGATGGGCCAGCCACAGGGCACAAGGAAAAGACAGACGCCACCCAGCTGTGCAGTAGCTGTCTCTGGAGGTCCCTGTCCCTGGGAATTCTTCACAAAAAGAGCTTTTAGAAGGGATCACCATGCTGGCTGGGCTGGGGCCACTAACTCCCTGCCAAGTGTGGAGACAGGGGCCTTCGGGCTGGCCGTCTTCAGACCACACGAGCCAGGACGTCCTCTCTCTCCGTGTATCACAGGAACAGAAGCTCACCTTTGGGGGCTTCATAAATGGTCCCAGGCTGTTAGCCAGGGCCTCCCTGCCTGCTGGCGATTGCAGCACCTTTGACCCACAGCCCCAGTTTAATGGCCTGGGAAAGCCCAAGCCCGCCTGGGAACTTCTGCAGCCTCCGTGGGCTTCCTTTGGTGCAAGATGGTTGAAAGTGAGCCGGTTGTGGAACAGAATAGGGTCCAGAGGCAATGCCCATGCAGGTGGACTTGGATTTATGACCGGCGGCACCTTTGAGCGCTGGGGAAAGGAGAACACTGTTATGATCTTGGGTAGGTAGAGACTTTTTAAATGAGTTACAAAAAGTACTAAGGGTTGAGCAATGATATGGAGAAATAAGGATGATTCGGTCTTAGAACAGAAAACAGCAATGAGAATGAATGTACTACAGCTCCACCCAACAGCACACGTGAATCCAAAAAACATGCTGGGAGACTAGGGGAGCCTGAGAACGTGCTGTGGTTCCATTTATGTAAATTAAAAAATAGGGCAGAAGGAAACGGTATTATTTATGGATAGATAATTAGGCAGCAGAGAAGCAGAGAAATGCATACGAGCCAGGAAGGCAGCCGTCGTGACACAGGTGTGCCTTTGCAGTACTGCGCGTGTCTGTATGTAGGTGTTTTAATACTTTCTGAACGTCTGCATGTTTCACTATACAAAAAAAATCAGAAACTGAATGAAACAAGGAAAGAAGGGAAACTAAAGGTCAAAGAAGCTAAGGAGTTTGCCTGTAAGTCAGGAGCAGAGTTGAGAAGTGGAGGCAGCTGTTCTGACCCGAGGCTGTGCTTTGTCGCAGCCCGTGCAGGGCGCTGCCGTATGGCATGTGGTCTCCCTGCGCTGATCCCTGACCCGCACATGTGCCTGCCTGTCTGTCTGTCTCTGTCTCTCTGTCTCTCCCTGTGCTTGCTCAGAAGGGGGACCGTTTGCAGAATCCCACCTGGAACCCAGATTGCCCCTCCACCAGTACCCCCCATCCTCCCTGGCCCAGCGCTTATCAGACTTCTCAGCCTGTGCGCCCAAGAATTCACAAGAATTGCATCAGGAACCGCCATCAAAGGCGCTTATCTCCCTTCCACCAGAAGTACAGAGGAAACACAGAGATCCCAGGGGTTAGCGGTGGCAGACATGTCTGGACAAGTGTGGGCACTGGCAGGGGGGCTCCGTCAGCCTCTGAGGTTTCCTGGCAAAGCTCTTATTAGCCTGGGTTCCCCTGGAAAGGAGGCTTAGAGGATCAGCCCTTCTTTTGCTGTTTAATAACGGAGCCTGTGAGCCCTTTCAGGCATGTTCGTTCTGGCAGACAGCGGCCACCTCTGACAGGCACACGTGGGCAGCGTGCCTGCTGCAGTCAGCAGACAGCCCGGCCTGTGGGTCAGGGGAGCTGGTTACTGCTGATGGCCTGCCCGAGGGTGGCCTGGATGGAGTGCCTCTTGTCTGGGCATTCATTCATTTATTCAAGCAGCCAGTCATTCACTCAAGGATGTGTTCTAGGGGCTGGAGACACAGCAGTGAGTAGGACGGACAAGGTCCATGCTCTCTTGGAATGTGCATTCTAGTAAAGGAGACAGACAACAAACAAGGCAAGGAAGCCCCTCGTAGGTGGGATGGTGGAGGGCACAGTGGAGACCGATGAGGTGGGGAGGGCAAGCAGAAGTGATGGGGGGGTCGTTCAGTGACCTTTGAGTAAAGGAGATGAAAAGGTGAATTACACATATATCTGGGCAGAGTGTCAGAGGCAGAGGCCTGGGTGTCCATGCTGGAAGAGCAGCAAGGAGGCCAGTGTGGCTGGAGCAGAGTCTGTGACAGGGGAGAGAGGAGGTGATAGGGTGATCAGTCAGGATGGCCTGGTTACAGTGATGACTCTGGCTTTCCCTCTGAGCGAGGTGGTGCCATTGGTGGGTGTTGAATAGAGCAGTGAAAGAGCCTGACGCAGGTTCCAACGGGATCCCTCTGGCTTCCATGTTGAGAATGGATGACAGAAGGAAGGACAGAAACAGGGAGACCAGTTAGGAGCTCATGACACAATCATTCAGGTGAGAGGTCATGGTGGCTTGGCTCAGGATGACACTGGTGATTGAACTGAGTTATCTGGAGAGAGCCAGCAAGCCCTTGAAGGTGGGTCTTATGTATATAGGAAGGTGCTTAACAAACCCAGTTGTGTTGAAGAATTAATGTATTTTGTATTTTGATGTATTTTGAAGGTGCGATCAATAGTATTTCCCTACTGGAATGGGTGAAAGGTGAGAGAATGAGAGAAGTCAAGGTAATTTCAAGACATTTTGATCTAAGCCAGCTGGAAGGATGGATTAGCCATTAGCTGAGATGTCAAAG
Source organism: Camelus ferus (assembly GCF_009834535.1). Classification (NCBI taxonomy): domain Eukaryota; kingdom Metazoa; phylum Chordata; class Mammalia; order Artiodactyla; family Camelidae; genus Camelus; species Camelus ferus. The sequence goes on along the minus strand of NC_045706.1, from coordinate 60,876,752 downwards.
AACAGAGGATGTGCAGAGGAAGAGAGAGAGAGAGTTCACTTTGGGACTTAGTCTGGGTATGTGTTAGAGGCTCAAGTGTAGATATCAAGTAGGCAGTTTGACATTTAAGCCTAGAGATCAGGAGAGAGGACTGGGTTTGAGAGAGAATTTGGAAGCCACATAGATGGGGCTTGAAGCCATGCAGCTGGGTGGGCACGAGGAGGGGCAGCAGAGGACCCAAGCTGAGCCTGGAGCTGCTCCCAGATAAGAAGTCAGGGAGCAGAGGAGGAACCAGCAGAGGGGCTTGAGGAGAGCTGGGAGCGAGTGGGGTCCCTGAGCCAAGTGAAGAGACAGCATCAGAGGAAGAAGTATCTATGCACTGCTGTTAGGTCAACCAGGAGAGAACGGATGGTGAGCACAGTTCATTGGTGACTTGGACAAGGGTGGTTTTGGTGCAGTCCTGGGGATAAAGCCTGTTAATAGTGGGTACCAGAATGGATAAGAGGAGGGGATTTAGAGTGTGAGCCTAGCCAACTCATTCAAGAAGTTTGCTGTAAAGGGAAAGAGAAAAATGGGACAGTAGCTGGAGGGGGGAGTCAGGTAGAGAGAGTTTTTTTTATTTTTTTAAGTTAGAAGACAAAACAACAATGATGGTGCAGGTGAGGGAGAGAAGAATTGCTGGAGCACCAGTATCTCTTGTGGATATAGATGCAAAATTCCTCAACAAAATACTAACAAGTTGAATCCAGCAATATATAAAAGGATTGTACACCATCACCAAATGAGATTTATCCCAGGAATGCAAGGATGGTTTAACATCAGAGAAGCAATTAATGTGATACATCAATAGAATAAAGGACAAAAAAAACCACATGATCATCTCAATCAACTCAGAAAAGGCATTGGATAATCTCCAGCACCCTTTCATGATAAAAACACTCAACAGTCTAGAGACGGAAAGGAATTTTCTCAACGCACTAAAGGACATCTACAAAAAACCTGCAGATAACATCATGCTTAACAGAGAAAGACTGGATGCTTTCCAGCAACAAGATAAGGATTCTCGCTTTCGCCACTGATAGTCAATGTTGTACTAGACATTATAGCCCAGAGCAATTAGGCAAGAAAATGAAATAAAATGCATCCAGATTGGAAAGGAAGAAACAAATAATAATACCTCTATTTGCGGATGATGTGATCTCATTTGTAGAAAATCTTAAGGAATCCACTAGAAACCTGTTGGATCTAATTTAAAAAACCTCAGCAAGATTGCAAGATACAAGGTCCATATACACAAATCAACTGTATTTCTATACAGTAGCACTGAGCAAACTGAAAATGAAATTAAGAAGACTTCATTTACAGTAGGATCCAAAAGAACAAACTACTTGGGAATTAACTTAACAAAAGAAGTACAAAACGTAATACTCTGGAAATGACAAAACATTGTTGAAAGAAATTAAACACCCAAATAAATGGAAAGACATCCCACATTCATGGATCAGAAGACTCATACTGTGAAAAGGGCCCCACTCCCCAGTGGCTCTCTGGACTTCAGTGCCCAGCTCCTGGAACGTGGCCCCCAGGGGTGCTGTTGGGTAGCACCTCTAACCAGCTCTCTATGAAAGAGGAGAGAAGGGAGTCACCAGGGACGCCCAGTGTCTGGTGGATGCTCATGAGTGAGTCCTTGCTGTCTCTGGTTATCTGGAGAGAGCCAGCAAACCCTTGAATGTAGGTCTTATGTACCTTGGAAAGTACTTAACAAAGCCAGTTGTGTTGAAGTGTGAGAACAGACAGAGTGAGCACAAGTTTTGGCATCAGGCTGTGGTCTGGGTGTGCTCTGGCTCTGCCCCTTGCTTGCTGTGTGACCCTAGCCATGCCACTTACCCTCTCTGTGTCTCTGTTTGCCAAAGGGGAATAAGAATCTCTTCTTTGCAGGGTTGTCATGAGAAACAAGAGAAAACAGATGTAAAGTGCTCAGCACCCTTAGTACTAAATAGTTCTTATTCATCCAACAAACGCAGAGCATCTTCAACATGCAGGCAGGACACAGGGAGGAACGGAGATCAGACAGAGTTTCTGTTCTACTCCCGAGACAGACGGTAACGGGGAGAGACAGACAGTAACAGGGCAAGTACATCTCGTGGCAGAGAGTCGTTCTCGTTGGAACCACTTAGAGGAAGGCTTATAAAGAGAGACCACTGGATGCCCCCAGCAGAGTTTCCAATACACTAGAATCTGCCTTTCTAACACGTTCCCAGGTGATGCTGATGCTCATGCTACTGGTCTGGGGCCCACATTTTGAGCACTGCTGTGTTAGAAAGCGGCGAGTGCTACTGAAAGAAAAAGAAAAAATCGAGCCGTTTAAAAGACAGTGGTGAGGGTGGGCCTCATGAGAGAGTGACACTCAAACCAAGATTTGAAGAAGGGGAGAAACTGAGCCAGGAGGATGTTTGATGAAAATGTGCCAGACCTAGGCAGCAGTTCCGGCAGAAGCAGAGAGCCTCTGATGGGGTCTTGAACCAGCGCAGAGGCTGGTGGGCCGGGGGAGTGGGGAGGGGGTGAAGGATGCTGATGGAGCCTGATCACAGAGGAAGGACATAATCTGACACTGAGTCAAAAGGACCGCTCTGACTGCTGACTGGAGAGGGACGCCAGGAAGCAGGGGACCTATTGCCGTAATTCAGGCAAAGAGACAAGGGTGCTTACCCTATGGTGGGTGTGGTGAATGTGAGCAGATTTCAAATCTATTTTGAAAGTAGAATGCACCAGATCTCCTGGATGTGGGTGTGAGAGAAAGAGGGTGGTGAAGGTGGACTTCCAGGGGTTTAAGTGGCCAGAAAGACAGTCGTCATTAACCTAGAGGGAAAGACAGCGTAGAGCAGTTTGGGAGGACGCAGCAAAATTACAGCTCCATTTGGCCACATGAGTTTGAGATGCCTGTTAGCCATTATACCCATGGGCACCTGGAGTGGGCAGTTGGATGCAGGAGTCTGGGGGCCGGGGTTAGCCCTCAATAACTCAGAGCTTGGTAACTCTCCCACCCACACAGCGGGCTCTGCCGAGCAAAGCCCAGAAGCTGTTTGTCCCAACCTTACAGGCAGCAGCACAGAGAAACATTCCTGCCCTAAGTTGCTCAGAAATCATGGGGATGAATGCAGCTCCCAGAGGCCACAGGGCAGGACACTTGACATGGAGAAAATCCAGCCTCGGGACAACTTGGAGGGACACAAAGCAACCCTGTTAATCCAGATGGTCGTGGTCATTACCGGCTGGAATGACATCTCCAAACGGAAGCCCTCAAGGCACAATCAGATTCAGGATGAAAGGTCACTGGCCCCAGCCCAGGCTGGCAGTGGTGGAGCCTGCGATCCTAGTGGACCACTTAGCCCCAGCACTGCTTACTCTATATCCCAGCCCTTCTGGGGGAATCAAAAAGAGAGAGTTTTATTTCCATTTCCTCTGAATGTGAACCCACCAGGCCAGGGGGCCTGGGTCTTTCCTGGTGGCCTTTCCAAAAGAGGAGAGACAGGACTGTTGCTGATCTGGGCTGGGGTTCACTGAGCCAGCAGAAGGGGTACTTGAGTCCGGTTCTGGTGCCCTTGGCCTGTTCTAGTGGGCTCTGAGGGTCTGCATACCAGGTAGAGGAGGAATTTCCCCCACAGACCTTGGACCCCATCCAGCCCACGCTCACAGTGGCCAGATCTGTCCCCTTCTGGGTGCAGGGATCAGCTCAGCGCACCCTTGGGCCTCTTTCTCTTCAGCCCTCAAGGCTCCTCCCCTGCAGTGAGTGCCCCAGGAGCCTGTGAGCTTGGACCCCAGGGCAGGGGAAACAGCCCCCAGCCACAGGCCCCACTGACAGGTGGCCAGGGAGCCCGGGGCCGTTTACCGAGAGAAGGGAGGTGGAGGAGCAGTTGCCTTATCTTGGGAGAGCCTGGCAAGCCAGCCAGGATGGCTGACAGGGGGCTGCCCGCCACTGCTTCCTGTGAAACTCAGGGTGCTCACCACTCGACCAACTGCCTTTTACCCACCTTGCTGGGTCACTCAGTCCGCCTCCCTCCCAGCAGCTGTGGTGGGAAGGCGCCGGCGGGTTGGCCTGCCTGGCTTTGTGTGTGCTCAGATCTCAGGGCTAGAACAGAGCTTGTAGTGACCATTGCTAGGATGAGGCCAGGGGAGGGCATGGGCCAGGGACACTGAATGAAGTCTCGGTGACCCCCAGGCACAAGCGGAGAAGTTGGGCCGAGGTAGCCACTCTTTCTAGGACAGCTAATGTTTATTCAGCGTGTCCCAGTGCCCGGCTCCGCAGGCCGGCCGACCCTCACAATAGCCCTATGAAATCAGTCTCGCTATAGCCCCTTTTACAGGGGAGGAGACTGGGCAGCAAGGGGGCTCAAGTCATCTGTCCAGGTCCCAAAGGAAGCCAGTGTTCTAACCCAGGGCTGCTGGAGCTCAGAGCCCTGGTGCTGGATGCCGGTTCTGGAGAACAGGATGCCAAGAGCCCTCCGGCTGCCCCATGGTCGGGTCCTCTGACTCTCAGCTTCTTCCCTTGGTCCTCCACATCAATCTGAAGAAAGAGGAAGGGCTCTCAGGCTTGCTGCGTGCTACTCTTGACAAAGGTTTGTTGTATCAAAATTATCTTGTAGAGGGACATAGAGGCCCAGAGAGGTTCAGCAAGTTGCCAACAGTACACAGCAGGGTTGGGAGCAGGGACAGCATTGCCTCTAGGGTGAGCCCATCCAAGGATGCCCTGTTGTCAGGCACCATAACCTCTGGATCTGTGATGCCTTAATAGTTGGGGGGAGGGGGGAAGGAGGCAAGACTGAGGCTGGAGGTAGTTCCCAAGGTCCTGGACCCAGCCCAGAAATGAGAGCCACATAAGCTCAAAAGGTCACCTGTCACCAGGTGCTCATGTGAGAGGACAGATCCTTAGCCTCTCAGCTCTCTGGCCCTGCCCCAAGAGAACAGTTTCATGACTATCTTTGCCCACCCATCTGAGGCCCCCCCACCTCAGGCTCCATGGCTAAAAAGACCCCCACAAGGTGGCTTCGGTGTTGACCTGGCTGGGGTTTAACCTAGAGCTCATTATGGCAGTGGCCGTTAGAGTCCAGAACCTTCTAAATGGGGACAGCTGCAGACCTCTGTCCATCTGGGTAATCTGGGGAGGTGGGGGGGACTGAGGGGATTCCTGAGAGCCTATTGGCCAGTCTAATTCTATGACCATACAGGTGGGGGAACCGAGGCTCAACAGGAGAAGGCAAGTCAGCACCAGAGCCTGTCTGCCTTCCTGGGAGGGCTCCACCTCCCTGGAGCAGGTGCTTCCTCTGAGCCCCTGAAACCTTCTCTTTAACATGGACAGAGCTGATCAGATCCCTGGGGCTGTGGGCCACGGGAGCCTCAGGCTTTTCTAGCAGGTTTAGGGCAGGGCATTCCTTGACTTATGGTTCTGCTGGCACCATGACCGGCCCTTCCCACCTTCATGTTTACCTGAACTCTGGGAGGCGAGAACCCTGAGCCCCTCCCCACATTCCTAGCACTTGGGAGAGCTTCTGCCCCCACTCCCACAGCAGCCCCAGGACCCAGATTAGGGAGCCTCACTGGCCTGGGGCATACAGTTTAAGGGGGCACCAAAAAACTCAGTAATCAAGATAAATGTTTTATTGGAATTTTTTTAAATGAAGATGAATACAGAAACACCTATTGTGTTAGTTTCTGTTGCTACTCTAACAGATTCACATATTTAGCAGCTTAAAACAGCACGAGTTTATTCGCTCACCATTCTAGAAGTCAGAACTGAGATTTTATGATTCTAAGATCGTGGTGTCGGAAGGGCTGGTTCCTTCTGCGGGCTCCAGGGGAGAATGCATTCTTTGCCTCTTCCTCCTTCTAGAAGCTGCCCACGTTCTTTGGTTGTGGCCTCATAAGTCCAGTGTCTGCTTCCCTCTTGACATTGCCTCCTCTTCTGTGGTCAAATTTCCCTTTGCCTCCATCTTTTAAGGCCCACTGGGATAATCTAGGATAATCTGCCCTCAATTTAATCACATCCACAAAGTCCCTTTTGCTTGGTGAGATAACAGAGTCACGGGTTCTAGGGGATTACGACATGGATGTCTTTGGAGGGGGGCCTTATCTAGCCTGCCACGTCCATAATAAACAAAATATCAAACTTTTAAATCAAGACAGGACCTGTGGGTGGGATTAGGGCAAGGCAAATGAGGCACTCACTCCCAAAGTCTGTGCAAGTACAGGGTCAGATCCTGTCTTGATTTGAAATGTTGATATTTTTGTTCATTATGCATCTTTTTGCATTAATTTCTATTTTTTTAATATTGCAAAAATATTTATCTTGATTACTGAAAATTTTGGCACCCCTCCTCCTTTAATTTTGCAACTGTAGTGCAAAATTCACTTGCCTCACTTGAGTCCAGGCCCTGATTAGTAAGAGCAAACATAGTGACCCTGCCCTGCACACTCGGCTTTCAAATGAGTCCCACCACCCCATCCAGACCAAGGGCTCTCTAAAGCCCCTCCCTTACAGAGTTCTGCCTACAGACCCCTTGGGGACCTCCATCCTTCCTTCTGGTGATGCATGGCTCCAGCTCTGCTTCTCTCTTCACCCGCCCTCCTAGTGAATGCCTGAGGCGATGCACCCATCTGGGTCCTCACACTTTGCACGCTCTGGAAGTGTGGGACTGTGGGCTTTTTTCACTGGGACAGAATCTTACTCTGGGAATAACATAGGCTTTACAGAGAAGCTAATGTAGGTTTGAATTGAAGCTGTCACTTACTAGTTTCGTGGCCTTAGGAAAATTATGTAACCTCTCTGAGCTTCAGCTGTCTCATCTGTAAAATGGGGACATTAATGCTCGCACTGCTCAGGGCTGCAGAAGACAGGAATGTTCAGTCCTAAGCACCCTCCCTGGCACCGAGAGTGCGCTGGCCCCCAGCCGGGCAGAGAGCTGGAGCCCTGAACGCCAGCTCCGCGCGCGGCCCGCAGCCCAGCTGTAGATCAACCCAGACGAGTCACCTGACCTCCCTGAGCCTCCACTGCCTCCACCTGGAACACCTGCTTCCCATTCTGCGGGGAGCGGAAGCTCCTAAAGCGAGTCTTTGACCAGCAAGAAGAGGCGGGTCATTGGGAGTTGATGGTATTCTTAGGGTGCCTGTAACATCGCGCGTTAGGAACAAGGGGGTCGGAGGTCTGAAACGGGAGAGCCACGGGGGCCACCTCCAGACGCCGCATTCCAGGAACTCGCGGGTCCCGGGCCCTCCCTCCCGCGCTCGCTCCGGGGTCCGGGCCCGGGGCGGGCGGGCGGGCGGGCGGCGGGCAAGACGCTACCTGCGCGCGTGCCGGGCATTCCTGCCGCCGCCGTGCCGCCGCGCCCGGGCGCGCCATGGGCCTGATGCCGGCCGCGCGGGCCTCCTCCGGGTGCCGCGCCTGCCCGCGGCCGCCCTGCCGCCTGCCCGCCTGCTGCGTGCCCGCCGCCCCAGGTAGCGCGGGAGGGGGGCGGGCGCCCCGCGAAGCCGCGCCGGAGCGGTGTCCCGGGCCCGAGAGCGCGCTCGAGCCCGGGGCCCGCGCACGCGGGGCGAGGACCGCGCTGCGCCGGCCAATCGCGGGGCGCCCGGGGGTTGCCGGGCGATCAGCCGCCAGACCGGTCGCCGGACTCGGGGAGCGGGTGCGCGTATTGAGGGGAAGGGGCAGAGCCGGGACGCCTCCTCCTGACTCCCGCGGGGTGGGTGGGCATCCCACGTGCAAGGATGAAGAACCCAGGCTTTAGGGGCGCCGGAACTTGCAGAGGATCACCCCCCCACACACACACCCCGCCTCCTCCGCCACTGCTGAGGGGACCAGGCAGGATGCCAGCTCTGGGTTAAGGACTCCAAGCCCAGTGCTCAGCCCTTTTTGACTCTTTGGGCCTCAGGAGGGCCCCGTGCCTGGGTTGGGGCTGGCTAACACCAGAAGGGTAGGGATTCCTTCTTCTCTGAGCAGGACCCCCACCTCCCACCCCTCAATGTTTGCCTCTCGCTGTATGTCTCTCTCCTGGGCCGATTTCAGCCTGTTGGTTGGTGAGGCTTGGGCACAGCCCAGCCAATTGGTTACAGCTGTGGAGGAGAGCTCTGCGGTACCGAGAGGAGGGCGGCGCATGTCGGCACAAGCTCGGGGGTGATGGACAGCGGATTCACAAACCGCGGGGTGGATGCAGGGAGGATGGCAAGTGCCCTGGGGAGAGGAGTAGAGCACAGGCGGGGCTTACCCAAAGTGTGACCCTCTGGAGAGAATTTAGGAATTATTTTACTCATGTATCTCTTTTCTGACTGTGTGCCCCTTCCCCCAACCGGAGAGGGCCCTAGTATGGCCAGAGCAGGCCTGAGGTCTCCTCTCAGGGTTCAGCTCCAAGAGGGAATCCCAGCTGCCTCCCTTTTCTGCTGGGGTCTGGGGGCAGGTAGAGCCGTGGCCCAGCCCTCCTGGTACCAGCTTCTTCGTGCCTGGTGCCATAGGCTCTCCTGCAGCTGCACACAGCCCTGTGAAGTGGCAGACACCGAGGCTCAGAGAGGTTGAGGACTGTGTCCAAGGTCACCCAGGACAGGGATCTGAGTCAGCTGAGTGCAGGGCCTGAGCCTTCCTGCCCCTGCCTGGGATCCTGGGGAGAGGGGAGTAAGGGCCGGGCTTGCCAGGGAGTAGCTGGCAGGGGAGGAGGCCCGGGCTCTGAGCCTGCCAGCAGGTCTACCCAGAGGAAAGGCAGCCTCTGCCAGTTTCCTCTCTGGTGGCAGAGCCAGTGCTCTGTGGAGAGCGTGGGCTGGGACCTCGAGGAACCCACATGCTGGCTGGGTTTCCAGGGATCTGACAAACCTACTGGAACTGGTTCTTGGCAAGTCTTCCCCTCTGAGACGTGCCAGGGGGCCTGAGGAAGTTCAGTGCGGCCGTTCCAGGCCCTGCCAGGCTCTGCCCGAGAGACCCTGGCAAGGGGAGTGGTGGGCCAGGCCCCTGGCTGAGGATGGCCAGGCCTGTAGCCTGAGCGCAGGGGGCCTGCAGCGGGAGGAAACTGGGAGGGAGGCCCCGGGAGGCTGAGCTGGGACGAGGCTTTCCCACAGGGCTCCCAGAGCATCTCTGCTCCAAGGGTGCTGAGGGCGCGGCTTGCACCTGGAATCGAAGAAGGTCTGAAGAAGACTCCACAAAGCCGTGTAGGGAATGTGGAGTCAGTCCTGGGCCTCGTGGTGCCTGGGGGCAGGGCCCCAGGCAACTGCTAAAGACAGGTGTGATCACTTCCCTGGTGTAGATGGAGAGACTGAGGCCCAGGAGAGCGATCACTCCACTCCTTGATGGCTTAGCCAGGATGTGCACCCAGACCAGTGCAGGTGCAGACTCGGCCTTCGTCCTTGACCGTCGCCCTCCCCCTGTGTCCCCACCTCAATCTTAGCCCAGTGTTCTCACCAGGCTTAGTGCTGGAGGGCCTCTGGGGCAGTCATCATTTCCCAGAGCCCCTGAGCCATGGATGGGGTCGGTGCCCACCAGGACCCATGGTCGTTGCCAGGGCAGGGGGCTGCTGTGTTCTCAGCCTCTTCAGCCATGCTCTGTCACACCCACTCTCCAACCCCTGGGGTCCCTTCAGACCCTCCCAACCCAGGTCTGCCTTGTGGTCTCTGCTCATGTGCCCCTTCCAGCCCCCCGCCTGCCCGCTTGCCCATCTCCTTCTCATTCTTAGACCCCAGTTCCCATGTCACCTCCTCCTCAAAATCGCCTCTGCTCAGAAGCCCCCAGGGCCCTGTGGACTTGTGTTTCCTGTTCAAGGGCTGGGAGAATGGTCTGCAAGGCTGCACAGGGGGAAGGCAGTGGCTGAGCGGAGCTTGGGAGAGGGCTTCAGACATGTGGGAGCTGCCTGGCTGCAGGCGCCGCATGGAGAGCCGGGCTGACCTTGCAGCAGCTGCCCTCTGCCTGGCCCGGGCTCTGCGCCCCAGAAGCTGGTGGAGGGAGGCGGGGACAGGACCGGCCTGCCTGCCAAGTTTGGGTTTTATCCTGGGTGGAGAGGAGGGAGGCAGCAAAGGGTTTTCAGCAGAGGAACTCGTGGTAAGATTTACATGTTTCTAGCTCTCTGGGCATCTCTGAAACCCACTAAACTTTAGAACTCAGGGTGGGGCACAGACATGGAGGGATGGAGGGATGGATGGACGGATGGATGGACAGGCAGATGGCAGTAGTCCTAGGGACAGCAGATGGGAGAGCAGGAAAGGCTAGGGCCAAGAGGAGGCTGGATGGAATTACCCAGACTTTGTGGATCTCTAGAGAGGATTTTAGGATTCCTTTCCTCAGTGTCCCTCTTCCCTGACTGTGGCCTTCAGTCACCTGTGAGCTGAGGGTGGGGAGCTGAGTGCGTGAACTCAGGACCCCAGACTGTCTTGGTCTGTGTGTTCCCCCTTCTTCACTCAGTGTCCTTTGACCTCTGCTCCAAGCCCAGCATCAGCTCGGGACTGGGGAGAGGGAAGTGGTTCCCAGCAAGAAACCAGGCAGAGGCAAGTGTCTTCACTGTGACCATCTGTGACCGATCAATTGATCAATTGATAGGTAAGAGCCAGCCAGGAAGAGAGCCTGGGAGCCCATGGTCGTGCTGAAAGAAGAATCTGGGACAGCTCACGTAGGAGGGGACATCTGAGCTGTTCCCAAGGGCTAATAAGAAGTTGGCGCAGACTGAAAAGGGAAGAGGCTCCTGTGTGCGGGCCGGGCAGCAGGAAAGCAGACGTACTCAGGAGGCTCCCGTAGTGGGCAAAGAGGAAGTGAAAGGACGCCTAAGCGAGGAGGGAGGTGCAGGCACCGAGGATGCAGGGCCCGGCTGGCTCCTTCCCCTCCTGGGCAGTTCCCCTTGTATGTTCTCTGCACTTGCGCGGTCCTGGCAGATGCCTCTGGTCATGACAGGCCCTGCTTCCCACTTCTCCCTTCTGTGGGTCAGGACCCCTCTCCTTCATCCTGTCCCAGTGCCCTTGCAGGAAGTCTGTGCCTTGGAGGTAGAGGCAAAAGAGGTGAGTACCTGGCAAGGCCACGCGAGTGGAGTGTGGACGGGGTGTGAGGCAATAGGGAATGGTGGAGAATTAGCAAAAGCAAGGGCTGTTGGAAGGGCACAGGTGCCACTGAACTCTGCCTGTGTTACCCTTTGGGAATTCGGGCCTGGTGCCGCCAGGTCTATGGATTCTTTCAAGAGGAGCTGGGAAGCCAGGTTTGGATAGGAAATCTCTTGATTTTAAATAACAAATTTTAAAATGTTTCAAACATCATTACACGTAAACACGTGCATCGTGGACCCCTGTGGCTCATTGCTGGGTGTAAGTGATTGAGCCCTGAGCGAGGTGAGAAGGACCCGTGGCTCTGTGTCCCCTGAAAAGCCCAGGCCACTCTCAGGCTGGGTAGAGCGGCCAGGACGCTGGTAGCAGCGGGCCCTCGGACAGGCTTCTCTGAGTGGCCCCAGGCAGCCCGCACGCCAGTCTCTCGGCAACATCGGCCCCTGTGCCCAAGGCCGATGACTGGCCTGTCAGTCCCCACCTCAGCGGGCAGGGGCGGCTGGGCGCTCCCACCAGGCCCCAGGGGGCGGACAGTTTCCTTTCTTGTCAGTGTCCAGCCTCTGCTTACCTCTGCCTGTCACCCACGTGAGCACATCCTCGGGGGCTACTGATGAAGAAGGGCAGGAGGAAGATGGGATGCGAAGCTGGTGGGTGGAGAGCATTGCATGGGTATCTGTGCTCCCACCTGGGTGGAGAGCAGCAGTGTGTTCTTGAACATTCTCTGCTCCTGGAGCCGCCAGACTGCTGGAGTTGGAACCTTGACCCTGAGTGAACTTGGGCCCATTCTGAAGCCCACTGCCTCTCAGTGTGTTCCTCTGAAACGTGAGAATGATGATGGCGACGATAAGAGTAAAGGCCACGTTCCCTGAGTTACCCAGCTGTGCGCGGCTGGGATGGATGGCTATGTGTCAAATGCCTGGAACAGCACCTGACGCCGCATGTGCCGTGTCTCGGCCATTTCAGCACACTGTCCTCATGCACCCGCACACGTGCACACACAAGTCCACACACACGTGTGCATGTATGCCCACACGCACGCATGCACACACTTCTCCCCAAAGCGCCTGTGTGTCACTGGGTGCCTTCCACATGGGCATGTTTTGTAGAAAGGGGAAGTCTCATCCCCCAGGTTCTGTACACTCTGCCTTTGGGTAGAGCAGGATGAGAAGGAGCATTTACTGAGTCCTCCTTTGTGCCACGCACGGTCTTAGGAACAACTGATGTATCTCAAAAGAGCCATTGTATGCGGGACGCTAAGTAGCGCCCAGAGTCCTGCCACCCTCTCACCCAGCTGGTTCACCACCCAGGTCTCGGGAAGCCACCGGTCTGGGCTGCGTCCCTCTGGGACGGCAACTGCCTGGACGGGATGGAGCTTTAATGTCATGCCCTGGCACACTCCACAGCCGCCCTGTGGGAAGGTCTCCACATTGGGGGCCTCCCCAAATCCTTGGAGAGCTTAGAGCTGGGAAAAGTCTGTTTCGCCTGTCTCTCACTGTGAGATGGAGAGCTTCATGGATCTCAACTCCTTTCACTCTTTGCCTAGGCTGCCAGGAACCTCTTTGCTCAGTTGTATATTTAGTTGTCACAGGTTTTCTGAGTCAGAACTTCCTCTACCTTCTTGCTGTCTCCCTCTGTCCCTCATTTGCTTTCTGGTCCTGTATTAAATGTTTTGGATGTTTTGCTTCCAGTTTTTTTTTTTTTTCCCTGTGGCAAATGTTATTGAACTGTAGCAGACAGAAAGGTGTACAAATCATAAGTGTACAGTTTAACGATTGTTCTCAAAGTTAGCAGAACTGGGTGGGCAGTGCCCAGGTCCAGAATCTGAGCATTACCAGCACCTCGAAGCCCCTTGGGCTCCTTCTAGTCACTGATCCACCAGGGTAACCAGGTCCTGACCCGGTTTTGCCCTTTACATAAATGGAGTCGTGCAGTGCGTCCTCTGGGTCTGGCTTCTGCTCACGATGATTTTTTTTTAATTTTGAAAAATTTTGGTAAAATAGATCTGACATAAAATGTACCATTTTAATGACTTTTTAAAAAATGTACAGTTCAGTGACATTAAGTATGTTTGTCATGTGTAATCACCACCACCCTCCATCTCCAGAACTCTTCTCATCTTGTAAGACTGAACCTGTGTCCATTAAACAGTAACTCTCCATCCTATTGTCCTCCAGCCCCTGGCAACCACCATTCCACTTTCTGTCTCTATGAATTTGATTATTCTAAGTATCTCATGTAAGTGGAATCATACAGTGTTTGTCTTCTAGTGACTGGCTTATTTCACTCGGCATACTGTTCCTCAGGGTTCGTCGATGCTGTAGCGTGTGTCAGAATTCCCTTCCTTTTTATGGCTGCATGATATTCCTTTGTATGTATGTATCACATTTTGTTTATCCATCTATCCATCAGTGGACACTTGGGTTGCTTCCATCATTTGCATATTGTGAATAATGCTCCTGTGAACACAGTGTACATGCATCTGCTTCAATTCTTTTGGGAGATGTGCCCAGGAGTGGGATTGCGGGGTCACATGATATTCCTGTTTTAAATTTTTTGAGGTGCCTCCATGCTGTTTTCCCCAGCGGCTGCACCATTTTACGTTGCCATCCGCAGTGCACCAAGGTTCCAGTTTTTCCACATCCTCACCAGCCCTTGTTTTCTGTTTTCTGGATAGTAGCCGTCCTGCTGGGAGTCAGGTGGTATCTCCTTGTGGTTTTGGTTTGCATTTCCCGATGAGTCGTGGTGTTGAGTCGTGATTGTGTTTTCACACTGTCCGACGTCTGTCTTGCTGCAAAAGCCGTGCCCCATCTGTTCCCATCGCTGTCTGGTGGGTGCTGCCCGGCGTGAGCAGACCATGACCATCTTACTCGTTCCACCGCGCAGGGGCCTTGGGGGTGGGTTTCCCATCGCGGGGAGTGGCAAGTAGTGCCACTGAGAACCTCCTAGGGTGCGTCTCTTAGTGGACGCTGCTGGGATTTTAAATGTAAGCCATTTCTATTTGGAGGTTAGTGCTGTATAAATAAACCAAGCAGCAAAGCACAGAACGCATGCTCCCTGAGGACCGTTTGAAGGGTCCACAGGCCCGGCTGCTGCCGGCTGTGCGCTCCAGCCCCATCCCAGCCGCCTGGTGCGTCTCCTCCCTCTTTCTAATTTGTTCCCTCAGGAGGGAGCCGCCCTTGGCCCTGGCAGCGCCCCCTGCTGTCCGTTGTCCCCGGCGCCCTCCCCCATCGCTGGGCCGGAGAGCTGAGGGTGTGACCAGGGATCTCTGTGCCCAGGGATCTTTGGGCAGCGCCTGGAGGACACCGTCCACCACGAGCGCAAGTATGGCCCACGCCTGGCGCCCCTGCTGGTGGAGCAGTGCGTGGACTTCATCCGGGAGCGCGGGCTCACCGAGGAAGGCCTCTTCCGCATGCCCGGCCAGGCCAACCTGGTGAGGGACCTGCAGGATTCCTTCGACTGCGGGGAGAAGCCCCTGTTCGACAGGTGAGCTCCTGGGATGGGGCACAGATGGGGCCACCTGCCCGTTCCCCCTGCAGGGCCTCCTCTCAGGACGCCGGCTCCCTTGGGCAGAGATGGGGAACAGGTGGTAGGTGGGATGGTGCCTTGTGTGTGCCCAGCCAGCACCCCCGACGGGCAAAGCGCAGGGCACAGAATCACTGCAGCAGCCCTGGGTCTCCCCCGGGGATGGATCCTGCCCCAGCCGGGGCCCGCTCACCTCCATGCAGGCTGTACCCATTGCACATGCCTGGAAGCCCACCTCAGCAGGAGAGGGGAAGGGCCCCTACAGGCATCGCCTGGGACTCCAGGCCTCCTGCACCATCTGTCTCTTGGCTCTGCCTTCTTAGGGGGACCTGCCCCCAGGCTCCTTTGGTGCCAGCTTGGAGCTGCAGCAGCTCCAGCCCCACATCCTTGCAGGTTTTGGGTGGGGCTGGGGGAGTGAGTTTCCTCCACCAGTCCTGGGCCAGTGCCCATCCCAGTCCGTTACTGGGGCTTACTGGGTCCTGGGCTTCACCGTGGGTAGAGTCAGCCTCACTTATTCATAGAAAGTTCTTTCTGCATCAGGTGAACCCCGGTCCCCATGGGGCTTCTGCCCATTCTTCTCAGATCTGCCCTCTCAGACAAGGGCCCCCTCTGTCCCGGGACAGAGGTTTCTGCTGGCCTTTTCAGGTCCCCTCTTGGGACAGAACACTCTCAGCCCCTCCAGCATCTGCCCAGATGTGTCACCGCAGCCAGGAGAGTCTGTCAATTCCTTTTTAGATGTGGAGTCTGCGACTGGCCACCATTTCCTAGAGGAGATCTCCTCAAGGAGGATGCAGGGGTTCCTTCACCTGGAACCCTGTGAATCTCCATCCGACACTGAGCGTGTGGTCCAGTATTTACAATCTCAGTGAGCTTGTGGTCCACTCTGAACCCCATCCAGCCAAGCCTCTTCTTTCCTGTGCAGTCAGGGGTTGGGGTTGGAGATTGCTTCAAAAAAACGCCCCTTCTGTGGTTCCTGGAAACTTGCTCTTCACATTGGGGCTTTTCAGAGAAGGGACCACAGCCCAGGTTGCCCCTGACCCCACACCCTGAGCTCTCCCCTGGCTGTGGATGACCACAGCCTCTCCTTTCTCTGCCTCCCCTCAGCGGGAAGGTGCTGAGGAGCTGAGTGTGGTGTGCCAGTGGGAAATCTGAGGGAGGTGATGTGGTCAGTAGCCAGAGGAACCCTGGGATCCAGAACCAAGGGGGAGAGTCTGGGGGCAGACGTGGGGCATCATCTGTTTCAACAGGGCAACAATAGGGTGTAGGGGCGAGTGGGCTCACCTGCGAGGGGATGAAGGAGAAGAGAGGAGGGGGGACAACCTGAGAAGACCCCCGTGGAGGATGGGCCAGAAGTGATCCCAGGAATAGGAGTAGAAGTGGCAGAGGGAGACCAGAGCCTGGGGAAGGCCTGCCCCATTCTGCTGAGAGGTCAGGAGTCAGGGCTGCACTGTGGGGGAGTCTGAGGGGCTCTGCCTCTCCAGCGGGTATACAGCGGGTGGGCCAGGAGGGGAGAGGACCCAGCCTGAGGCTTTCAGGAGCTGCAGCTTGGCACAGAGCATGTGCGCAGTGCAGGCAAAGCAGAGGGAGGCGCTCCAGGGAGCTGGGTTTTATGCTGAGCCCCTAGAGCCCTGGCAGAGTTGGAGGAGGCGGCAGCCAGATCTGGTTTGTATTTGTAGAAATGCCCCCGGGTTGGCATCAGATGTCGGACAGTATGTCTGGATCCCTGGGAGCTTCTGAAAGTCCAGATTCCAGGCCCTGCCCTCTCCGCTCCCGTGGAATCAGATTTGGGGTGGGGGTGCAGGGGGGGGTTGAGAATTCGCATGTTTAAAAGCACCAGGTGATTCTGCTTAGCAACCATATTTAGGGGTTAGTGGTCAAGGGGGAGCCCCTCACTGGAGCTGGGGTGAGTGGGATGAGAGGGGGCAAGGCAGGCCTCCCCTCTGCCCCCCTAAGCCTCAGCTTCTCTTCAGCCTCTCTTTCCCCCCGCCCTCCCTACCCCTCCGCTGGGGCCCCAACCCCCTGCTCCCATCTGGAGCACCCCACAGTAGGCCCTGCCCTCAGTGTGCTTACAGACTTCTCTTAAATGGTCATGTGTCCGTTTTGTGGGTTAGGACCTGAGGCTGAACCCATGGAACTTGCCCCAGATGCCCAGATGTGGCCTCTGCCCAGCCAGATTCTGGCCTCTTTCCCAGAGCCCCTTGCCCTCCACTTACATCCCCCCCTCCAAAAAAGTCCCTCTCTCTGAGTCCCTGCTCACCCTTCCAGAACCATCCTGTTACTCCCTCCTGTTACGTGGGGCCTCTTCTCCGTCATCCACCCTTGCCTGTCCTCCGCCCCCTGAATGTCCGGGCTCCTCCACCTGCCTTTCCAGGGCCCATCTCACAGTGTTCCCTGCACTGCCACCGCTGCCCTGGCCTCTCTGGGTGCCTCTCCCTTCTGGAAACTTCTCCCTGGGGTATCTGACACCGTTCTCTCCCACTTCCTGGCATCTCCTCGGCAGCTCCTCGGCCCTGCACTTGTGCCCACCCCCTACACAGAGGTCCCAGGGCCCCTCTTCTTCACTCCCTGACAGAAGGGTCCCGGGGCCCACACTCTGGCAGAGGTAATCCAGGCTCACTCCCTGGGCGTAGACCACACTCTCCACCAGGATGAACTCTGGCCTCCGGTCCTGGGCCCGCTTTTCATAAAGAGCCCCACTGGGCTTGGAAGCTGCAGTCACACCTGTCCCTCCCTGGTTCCTGGTCCACAGCAGCTCCCGCAGCCCTGACCACGTTGTTGTTGAGCGTGGAGGAGGGTCTCCCCTGTGCCCAACCCTGCTGGCTCCAGTGACTCTCACACCCTCCTTATGACACTCAGCATCCATCCGTTGAGTGAGAGCATGGGATGATGCCGTGAACGAGACAGACAGTAGACAAGGTCCTGCCCTCATGTGGCTGGGACAAATGACAAGTCATGCACACAGGGAACCAGCCTGCGCTCCTGTCACCCAGCCGGGGGCCCCCTCCGCCTGGCCCACAGCACAGAGCAGGGCATGCTCCTGGCTCCCAGAGCAGATGGGAGCAGCAGGCAGCCTGGCCCCCAGGGAGGTAATGGTTGGTGCCTGGAAGCCAGCAGAGGGGCTGGGGTGAGAAATAGGGGCTGGGCTGCCACGTGGAGAGTGGATTGTAGGGGAGTGAGGTGTACAGGGGACAGGCAGGAGACCGTGGCTGTGTTCTGGATGCACTGGGTGCAGGATTGGGACGGGTGACAGCACCTGCCCTGGAAGGGCTCCCAGGCTGGTGTGCGCCCGTGGTGCTGTGGGCTGTGGAACATTCTCCTTGAGTGCTGGGGGTGAGGGCTGGATTTAGGGATGGAGGGTTGGAGGGGAGTTTAAGAAAAAAGTACCAAGAAATAGCCTTGCGCCAACTGTGGGGAGGGCGGAGAGGAAGTGCATTTCTAGGAATGGAGGAAGGAAGGTGAGGCCATCAGGGCAAGGCCCTGGGGAGGGGCAGGGCTCCCTGAGCTGGGGCTGTCCCACTGGCTGGGCCGGGCCTCCCGGGCCCAGGAGCGCTGTGAACCACCAGCAGCCAGGAGGAGCCAGGAAGGGGCTATGGGCATGGATGCCGCCAGTGAGGTCTGCAGAGTGGAGGCCACTCTGCATCTACTTGGCTCAGATCAGAAATGCACCCCCACTCCTCTGCCCCGGGGGAGGTAGAATGGCTGGCCTTTGTCCAAAGGCAAGACCGCTGATCCTCCTCGCCTCCTGTCCTGCCCCGCCACCCACCAGACCTCCTGGGCTCCGGCTCACAGAGTGGCTGGCAGTGAACTCGTGAACGCCCCGGGTCAGGGAAGGGGCGCTGGGCTCAAGGCTGGGCACCCACTGGGGCCATAAGCACCCAGGAGGTGAGGGTGTCGGCAGAAGAGGTGTCTGGGAGAAGGCAGTGGGGGTTGGGGTGGGCATCAGGCCAGTGGAAGGGGGCCCTTCACTCCCACCGGTTCCCTAGCCAGCTTTCAGAGTGCACGTGCGTGTGTGCTCACACACGTGCTCACGCGGACATGCTAGCAGAGGCTGCCCCTGAGGCGAGTGGTGCGAGGTGCTGGTCACTCCTGTGGTTCCCTGGTGCCCCGGCCTCACACATGGCCCCCCGCCTGCAGCACCACAGACGTGCACACGGTGGCCTCCCTGCTGAAGCTCTACCTGCGGGAGCTCCCCGAGCCCGTGGTCCCCTTCGCCAGATACGAGGACTTCCTCAGCTGCGCCCAGCTGCTCACCAAGGACGAGGGGGAGGTTAGTGGCTCATGGGGACCCATCTTGTGGGGGCTGAGGGGGGCCTGCCAATTAGTAGGGAGATGTGGGGTCACAACTTTTCGTGATGTTTGCTGGCACAGATCCTGTCCTGCAGCCTGCTCTGTGTGTGTCTGGGGTGCAGGGTGCGGTCCTGGAGTGGCTTGCTCTTTGGTGGGGACAGGCCTGGAACCCCCCAGTCTGGGGAGGGCTCCACCATCCCAGTCTGTGTGGGAGGGAACTCTGGCCCGGAGTGTCCCCTCCCTGCTTGCAGGCCTCTGTCTCTCTGAGAGACAGGTACCTCCTGAAGCAGGCCGTGCCCCAGCCGTGCCCCTGAATGCGGAGTACCCAGCCTGGGCCACCACCCAGCAGGCACTCCTGCTCCATCACCTGCTCCCACCCTCAACCCAGGCTACCCAGGCCGGCCGGCCATGGGGTTCAGAAACAACCAGACCTTTCATCTGTTTCTATCCTGCCTCCTCCCAAAAGAATTTGAGACTGCCCCCAGGACAGGGCCCCCACCCCCACCCTGCAGTGCCCGCCTGCAGCCCGGGTCTGCTCCAGCTGCGGAAGGACTGTTTGCCCTCCCTGTGGCCGTGTGGGAGACGAGGGGTCTTTATCTGGCAAATATTTGTGCCTTGATAAGTGAGCTGAGCGCTGGCCCCGGCATTCCTCTGTGGCCCTGCAGAGGCACATCCCTCAAAACAGCTTCTGGAAAATAAATCTGCTTCGCCCCCCAAGAGGTCACAAGCCTGGCCTGACTGCTCCTCGAAGGGAGATGGGAGTGGCTGCACCCCCTGGTCAATTGGGGCCCGGCCGCATGGGCGGAGGATGGATGGAGGCCTGGACTCTGATTCCCAACTCCCCCTCACGCACCCCTCCCTCCAGTAAGAGAAGGGCCGCATTGCTGGTCTTTGAAATACTCTTTTTCTCAAGGGGACTCTGGAGTTGGCTAAACAAGTGAGCAGCCTTCCCCTGGTCAACTACAACCTGCTCAGATACATCTGCAAGTAAGTGACCGGGGTGGGGGCTCCCGTCCCCTGTGCTCTGGCTCCGTGCCCTCCATGGGGGTCGGGGGGCCTGGCTCTGCTCTCACCAGCACTTCTCCCTGAGTGTCAAGCCAACAGGAAATATAAAAGGACACACCCCGCACTCCTGAGGCTCACAGGCCCGTGGGAGCAGGCAGTGTCACAGTCCTGGGTGCATCTTTCCTGGAGGAAGGGGACGCAGCCTGTTCCTTCGGCCTCCTCTGGGTCTGCCTCCTGACCATGACCTGGGCTCAGGTGCTGGGAGAGGACCTCCAGGGTGGTCCCCTGCCAGCCCTGTGTCTTGGGGAGGGGGTTGGGTCTTCCTAGGCATCTGTCCCCACTGCAGGTGGGAGAGTTGTGTCCCTCCATGCCAACGACGGGCCCTTGTCCCAGTGGCCTTTGCTTCTGATGGCCCGCTTAGACGCCAGGGGAAGTTCTGTGTCTTCCAAGCCTGGCAGCGGCAGCTGGCTGTGCCCGGCAGCTGTGGAAACACGTGGGTGCAGCCGAGCGTGGGGGCCCGGCAGCTCCCAGGAGATCTGGCATCAGGACTTGCTTCTCTGCCAGCTGTCTCTTCCTAACTTTGAAGGTTTCTGGATGAAGTTCAGTCCCACTCAGATGTCAACAAGATGAGTGTCCAGAACCTGGCAACCGTTTTTGGACCTAATATACTTCGGCCACAGATAGAAGACCCGGTGACCATCATGGAAGGTAACGGTCGGGGTGGGCGTGGTGGTGCTCGGTGCTCTGGGCTCACCTTGGTCCTGGGCAGGTCCTCAGAACCCTCATGCCAGGCCAGCGGGACAGGTGGTGCCATCCTTGGGGACTTGGCAGGAGCCTCTCCGGACTGCCTCATTCCTCTCCCAGCTCCTCCTCCCCCGTGGGGTCAGCTGTAGAAGGCAAATCACGGGGTCATAGGGTACAATTAGAATGGCGAGGGGTGGGGGCGGGCAGCGGTGTATAGAAAAGGTCGGTGTCCTTGCCCTTGAATACACACAGGTGTTTTTGCTTTACTAAAGTAATTTTTGAGTAAGTAGTTGTCATAGGCTTATTCTGGATGTCAGAGCTTTGCAAACCCTGGGGATCTTCTGCTCTATAATGAAAAAGAATAAAAAGAGAAACACCAGCAGCCATAGCAGCTGCTTTCAGTATGCTTTCAATACGGCTGCCGGGCACAGCCCACTGCCCCTGCCAAGCTTGGAAGACGCAGTAAAGCCTCCACCAAGGGCTTTACTTCCATCACCTTGCTTGAACCTTGCAAGCAGCCTGAGCTGCGGTTACTGCCCCCATTTTATAGATGAGCCAGGCCGGGAGGGGCGAGGTAATTTGTCAGCCAGAGTTTTCAAAGGGCACAGGTGCAGGCTGGCATGGAAATGAGAGCCTTGCTTGGAGACCCCACGGAAGACGGTCCCCACGGGGTTTGTGAGAGTCTTGCCGCTCACAGACGGGAAACCCACAGCCAGTCCCAGCTAAGGGGCGCAGAGGCTGGCCAGGGCTCAGGCAGGACCCACCCCCGGTGCCATTCCTCACTGAGTGTGACCTGGGGGGTGCTGTGGAGGGTGTGGGGTGGCTCTGGGGCTGCTCTGCTCCCCTCCCCCAGCTGAGGGTGTGGCCCTCGGATGGCACTCATGCCCAGCACCCGCCCCAGGCCCCAGAGCTCCCTCCCACCTGCCACGTTGCATGAATGCCTGAGGGCAAACGCTCACCCTGCTGACTTTGCTGAGTTCCTGCTTCACTTGCTTTTCTGGACTAAAGATTCTTTACTTAATTTTCCCCAAGATTCTCAGTTATGTCCAAGCATCTCACCCACCTTATTGTGTCGAAGCCGCCCTCCATCCCCCAGGCTCTGGTCTTTGGTTGAGGATGAGTGGAGGCGAGGAGGCAGGTGGATCAGTACCCCGGACCCTCTGCACTGCCTCCCTTTGTCGCTGACCCCTCCCCCACCGCACCGCCTCAGGAACCGAGTCCCCACAGATGCCACAGGCTGCATGTCAGGGGCCGTGGCCTGGAGAAGAGGGGTTGTGTGTAAGGGTGTGTGACTGTGTTTGCACTGGGGGGACTGTTCAGGGGTGGCTGTGTGGATTTGTATGTATGTGCATGGAATTGTGTGTGTGTATGTGGTTGTGTAAGGGATTGTGTGTGTGTTATGACTGTGGGAGGGATTTTGTGTGTGTGTGTTGTGTGTATGTAGGGTTGTGTGTGTGCGCCCACATGCACCTATAGGACATCTCTATTCCCTGTTTCAGTGTCCTGTGCCCTCCAGGGTATGGACAGTCAGGCACAGCCCTTGTGGGCAGCCCAGGGCGGTGACATGGGGCAGCCGGGAGGCCTCTGCCATGCAGGTCCTGGTTTCCAGCCCCAGCCTGCACTGGCTCACCCCGCAGCCCTCACGGGCATCGTGCCTCTCCTCCCCCCACCAGCTGGTTGGGGTGGGCGCGAAGTGCCTCTCTGTGCTCCTGGCCCCACGTCGGAGGAAGGGCATCTTGGGCACGGTCCTTCTGTCCGTGCCTGGACTTGAAGGGTGTGGTGTCTGTCCTTTCCTTCAGGCTGGCAGATGGCAAGCTCTCATGGAGTCCTCACTTAAAGGGCAGCCTGGTCTGGGGCTACAAGCAGGGCCAGGCACCCTGGGTCCGAGCTGCAGCTTCCCCTGACCCCTGGGAGAGGTTCTGGAGAGCCCGAGCTGGAGGCCCTCACATTCACAGCCAGGCCTCTCTCGCTGCTTCTTCCTGGCAGGCACTTCCCTGGTCCAGCACCTGATGACCGTCCTGATCCGCAAACACAGCCAGCTCTTCACCTCGAGGACCACAGAAGGGCCAGCCTCCCCACGCGGGGGCCCCCCATGCACCGTGGGATGGGGCCCGGAGGAGGTCACCAGGGACAGCCAGCCAGAGCCCGGCAGCCCCGGTGCCCCCGGCCTGCCCTCGCACAGGACCTCTTCTCTGGATGGGGCCGCCGTGGCGGCGCTCTCCAGAACCTCTCCCACGGGCCTGGGGAGCCGACGCGGCCCCGTTGCCACCAGCCCTGGGAAGAAGGTGCAGACTCTGCCCAACTGGAGGTCCTCCTTCCGGCAGTCGGGGTCCCGGTCCGGGAGCCCGAAGGTGGGCAGCGCATCCCTGGAGGTACCCATCATCTCCTCCGGAGGGAACTGGCTCATGAATGGGCTGTCCTCCCTGCGGGGCCACCGCCGGGCCTCCTCGGGAGACCGGCTCAAGGACTCAGGCTCCGAGCAGAGACTCTCCACCTACGACAACGTGCCCCCAGCCAGCCTCTTCCCCAGCACGTCCAGCGGGGCCGGCACGCCGTGGTCTGGGGCCTCCTCCTACGAGGCCTCGGCCAGGGGCTCGGTCAGCAGCTGCACGGCCTGCCGGGCCAGCGACTCCTCCGCCTGCAGCTCCCTGCACACCGAGGGGGCCCTGGAGCCCTCCCCCGCCCCCAGCAGCAGTGAGGAGTGCAGACCCCTGGGCCCGGAGCGCGGCCTGGATGGGGTGGGCACCTGCATCAGCAGCAGCGAGCCCAGCGAGCCGGGCAGCCCGGCTCGGGAGCATGCCCGCCGCTCCGAGGCGCTCCAGGGCCTGGTCGCAGAGCTCAGGGCACAGCTGTGCCGGCAGAGGACTGAGTACGAGGCGAGTGTGCAAAGGTAAAGGGCTGTGGCTGCAGGGCGGTGCGAGGCTGGCCCTCCCTGGCTGGGCAGAGCCCTCGCAGCCAGCTGCTCACTGGACACCGGCCCCAGGCAGTCAGCCTCTGGAGCAGGGCTCAGAGCCGCCAGCTGCCCTTCTGGGAGAATGTCCCCAGGACAGGGCTGGGAATGGAGGGGTGGGGGTCCTATCCTGGGGAAGCTTGGGAGCTGGGGCCCTGGCATGCCTCCAGAACGCCTCAGGGTCTGCTGAACCACTGAGTGAGTTAGAATCTCAGCCTGAGCCGCTCAGAGTGACTCGGGCACTATGTGGGAGGAGGCCAGCCCCCAAGGTGTGTTGCAGCCCGGGCGCTGTGTGTGGGGCAGGGCCCACGTGCAGTGCAGGCCCCGGACTGGCCTGGCTGGCTGACCGTGCTTGGGCCTGGCGTGGAGTGAAGACTCCTGATCGGAATCCAGTTTCCTCCGAGGAGGGAGCTGGCCGTGCTGAGCCCAGCCCTCACTCCTGCTCGGTCAGAGGGCACCTCGTGCCACTCTCTAAGTCTTGCTCACTAATGGGCCCTGGTTCCATCCTCCCAGCCTCCCTCTGAGGAGGGTACTTTCCAGCTCTGAGAGGCTGAGTTCCCCGGTGAACGTCACCAGCAGAGCCCGCACTGGACAGTGCTCCCATCAGCACCTCAGACCCCTTAGCTCCGCTTGCCCCAGGCCTGGCGTCAGCCTGGCCTATGAGTCCTCATCCCAAGCACTAGCAGAGGGCTTCAGCAGGTTCTGAGGGCTGCCTTTTCCCATCAGACCGTGGAGGTGGAAGGGATTCTAATTCTGAGCCTGGGATTTCCATAGGGAGCTGGAAAGGCAGCACTTGGCCCTCCTGTTCTGCTGTAGCCGTCTCGTGGGTACCTGGGGTGTGTCAGGCGTGTGCAGGTGCTGTGTCCACGGCGGGAAGATGGCAGGAAAGGGCAGTGGCCCCTGCCCTGGGGGAGGTCAGGGATGGGAGTCACAGCAGGTGATGTCTGAGCCAGGACTTGAAGGACCAACAGGACTGAGTTGAGGGAGGAGGAGAAAGGACACGGTAGGAGAAAAACCCTGAGGTTTAAAATTGCGGAGAAAACCCACACTGTCAGCACTGGGTTGGAGCTGACCAGGCAGAGGTAGCGGTGGAAGTTCCCCGCAGGCTCGCTGGGAGGTGATGACTGCTGAAGGTGAGCTCAGACTAAACTGCGGAAAGCCTGGAGGTGCTTCCCTCCACCTGCCCACACAGCGGAGGCTGGGCGGAGGCTGGCTGAGGACGGCCTCAGAGTGGGGTGAGGACCACCTTCTCGCTCCCTCGGCTGTTTATGGGGCTGGCTTGAGCCTCTAGGCCTTTCACTGTCTCAGAGGCTGGGGTTCTCAAGGGGAAGTGCAGTGTTGTCACCTGGTGGGCTCTGGATTCGAGTCCCTGCCCGTTGTGTATTGGCTGAGTGTCTGGGCAGGCCCCCTGGGGACAAGTGACCTCATCGGTTTGTCGTGAGGAGGAAATGACGTGGTAGGTGGGGGTGCCCGGCACGTCCAGCATGCTCGCGTGACCTCCTGCTTGGTGGGTCGGAGGTCAGGCAAGGCTCTCAGAGACAAAGGGAGAGCAGCGGCAGCCCTTGGGGGGCTCTCGCTGGCAGAGTGGCCTGGCCGTCATCCTGACTAGAGGGGGTGTTCTAGAGGGACACAGGTAGGACTGGGGCCCCCTCCAGTGGGTCTTTGGGGGACATGTCTGCCCAGATGGAGTCTGGTCTGGGAGGGGCGGGGAGACCAGCTTTCTGCCCTGCCTCCTGGGACTCAGAGCCCCTCCCCTGCTCCCTGATCCCTGCATTCCCCAGACACCTGACTGTGTTGCTTGTCTGCAATGCTGGGGACACGGCTATGACCCAGACTGATCAAAATCTTGCTCCTATTTGGTGAGAGTGGGAGGGGGACAGAGAGACCATAAACAGGATAGATTTTTAAAAAAATATGTTAGAAGATTAGATAGAGGAGGCAGACAAAGGGGAACATGGGGGAGAGGGTGGGGAGGCACGGCTGGGAGGGGGCATCAGTGCTGTGGGCAGAAGGCCAGGTGCAGAAGCCGGCAGCTGAGGGGGGCTGGGGCTGTGTGGGCAGGTGGAGGGAAGAGTGGGGGCACAGGGGGCCGAGAGGCCTTTTGGCAGGAGTGATGCCCTGATTTTATTCCCAGTGAGATGCGAAGCTGCTGCAGGGCCGTGAGGACTTTGATCACTTTGATGAGTTACCCTGGCTGCTGCGCTCAGGGGCTCCTGACGGGGCTCAAGGGCAGACAAAGTCCAGTTAGGAGGCCCCGGCCACCCAGGCCAGAACTGCGGGTGGCGTGGACCTAAGGGGCAGCAGTTGAGGTGGGAGAAGCAGCCAGATTCTGAACATGTTTGGAAGAGTTTTTCCAGTTTTGATTGGATGTGGGGAGGGAGAGGAAGAACTGACTTGAAGGATGTTTTCGTTTTGTCTGAGCAATTAGAAGAAGGTGGTTACTGAGCGGGGAGCCTGGGGCAGTGGGAGGGTGACTTGGGGAGGGAGGGTCAGGAGCTCGGCGGGGGGCCTTTTGGGTTGGAGATGCTTATTAAGTTTCTGAGTGGAACCGAGGGAGATAAAGACTGAGAGCTGTCGGCACGGAGCTGGTGCTTTTGAGTCTGGAGGCTGGACAAGGTCACCCAAGGAGCGGCGTGGAGGGGAGGCCCAGGCTGTGCCTGAGAGCAACAGGGGTGGGGAGGACCTGGCAAAGGAGGGGCCTGGACTGGAGGAGAAGCAGTGGGGGGGGGCTTCTTTCTGACAGCAGGCCCAGTGCTCAGATGGGGGTGGGGGTGAAGGGAGGCTCTCTCCCTTCTCCGTGCTTTGTGTTCAGTGGTTGAGGGTGGAGGCCTGGGCCTGGGCCTGGGTGCTGCGGGGAATCGGTATTTGCTCCACACACACACCGTGTACCAGGTGGTGCGTGGTGCACACGTGGTCTCCTTGGGCCGTTGTAGCTACACTGGGGGAAGGTTGTCTCCTGCTTTTTAGGAGAGGGCACCAGGGCTGAGAGCAGTCTGTGTCCCATGCACAGTCACGTGTCTCAGTCAGCCCGGTTCCCAGGGGCCAGGCGCCGCACGTCCCTCAGGCCTGACAGGAGCACGTTGTCTGGTGGAAAAGATGCTGTGCCAACGTCTGCATGGTGCGGTGCCCCCCTCCATGGGTGCCCGTGGCGGAGCCCTGTGGTAGCAGGAAGGAGCAGAGGTGTGTGTGAGCTGCTGGGGAGGATCAGGTGACGCTCCCCAGGCGGTGCGGCCTCTGGGCCGGGGTGTGGAGGCTGAGTGGGAATGGAGGACGAAGTGACATCCCGAACAGGGTTTCCTGTGAGTCACTGGAGCTCAAGGGGCCTCGCAGGAGAGCAAACTCGGGGACAGTTTCCTACTGCCCTCTCAGTTCAGGGCCCAGTCCTGTTCTCTGCCAGCCAGCGGGCCGTCCCTCAGCAGGACGGTTGGCTGGGCCAGAGGGCAAGTGGTCACCTGTATTTGCGTGCAGACTCAGGGAGGCCCGGCCTCGAGTGCCAGAAACCGAGGGAGGGTCTCTGGGGGTGAGCCCCCGCTGGCTCGGGGTGAAGCGCAGGGTCTTGTGAGGAGATGTGGTTCATGTGGCCTCGTCTGGCGCCAGGTCTGAGCCCGCACCGTCCTCTCCCCGTGCCAGGCTGACCACCTGGCATCTGCAGACGGTGGAGCCCACGTGGCAAACTCAGTGGGCCCAAGTCTAAAATTGTCTTCTCAATTTTTTTCTTTTTTTGGCATCTACTCATGGTATTTATTTATTTGTCTATCGAGTTGGCAGAGATTTTTTTAAATTGCAGTAGTTGATCTACAGTGTTGTTAGTGTCTGGTGTACAGCATAGTGACTCAGTCACACATATACGTTATATATTCTTTCATATTTTTCATTATAGGTTATTTCAGGGAAAGACAAATATCACATATCACTTTCTTCTTGATTTTTAAGACTCGAAGAAGGTAGTGCCGACCTGAGGAAACGAATGTCACGGCTAGAAGAAGAGCTGGACCAGGAGAAGAAGAAGTACGCGATGCTGGAAATAAAGCTGCGGAACTCGGAGCGGGCGCGGGAGGACGCGGAGAAGAGGAACCAGCTGCTGCAGAAGGAAATGGAGGAGTTTTTTTCAACCCTGGGAAGCCTGACCATTGGGGCCAAAGGTGCCAGAGCCCCAAAGTAAAGGAATGGGGGGAACTCGCTTCGTGCCTCGTGGCGCACCCTCCCGTCGGCAGGGAGGAGGAGCCAGAGCCTCTGCAGCTGGGACCTGGGCCTCTGTGGTGCCCAGAGATGCGGAGCCGGCTGGAGAGGGAAGTCCTGACACACACCACCCCAGCCCTGGGATGCTGGGGGGCACCGTCGGGAGCCCGAGCTCCACACGGGGTCTGGATGCAGCTCTGACCACGCAGGCTGTGGCAGGCATCAGAGGGGACAGTCCCGTGGCCACCGAAACAGACGGCACCCGGGATCTGAGTAGCCCCCTGGGAACCTTTTGCATTCTTTATTAAATCTGCTCTGAAAGCATGATGCCTGGATACCTGACTCCTTTTTTACCGGCACGTGAAGTGAGGATTACCAAGTGACCTCTGTTTCTCACAAGGTTGGGAGTCCTCAGGGCGTCCCGTGCATGGAATGGCAGGGGGTCTTCAGGAGTGGGGTGTGAGGCTCCTTAGGGAGCACCCAGCCTTGTCATGGCCACTGAAGCTGGCAGTAGGTGCATGTGTGTGCTCTCAACTCCACCATCTGTGCTCCAAGCAGGAGGGTTTTCCTCCCTCCCACTCCCCCCCACCTACTATGGGTTCCCTGCCTCCCAACTCCCCCGACCCGCTCTGAGCCACCTGCAGCTGGTCTGTCCTAGCATTCCTCTTCGGCCTCCACCATAACCTGCTTTCCTTTGCTTGGCCCCAGCCCTGCTCCAGAGTCAGAGCCTGAGACAGAGCTCAGCCTGGGTGCCGCACCCCCTGCTCCGTACGTGCAGGGTGACGGGGCGTGTGTCTAAAGGAGCAGTGAGACAAGGTGACGGGAAGTGCCTGATCGCTGTCCTCCAGGGGCCCCGGCCTCAGGCTGTGCGCACCTGCCTTGCACACACCCCGCGAGCTAGTGCTAGTTCCTCTCCCTTCCCTCCTGTTCACCTTCTTCCTTCAGTTCATCCTCAGGTTTGGAGGTTCCACTGGGGCAGACGCTTCAAGAAAGCCTTTCCCTGGCCACCACCACACACAGCCCAGGCCTGGGCCAGAGCCCCTCAGGATGGGCCTTCAGGGGCACCAAAGAAGCCACCTCTGAGCAGAGGGGCCTGGCCTCCGGGGCACAGGCAGTGCTAGTGCCCATGTCCCGTCACTTGCCCCTGCTCACAGTGCCCTCACCCCTCACCTCCCACCACCCCCAAGCAGTGGTTTCTGTGGGGAGTGGAGGTCACCAGAGTACCCTAGTCGTGGACTACCATGTCTAGAGAAGTCATTCAGACCCAACCCCCACCCACCTGGAGTCAGGTGTAGACCAGCACAGCAGTGCCGCAGATCCAGGCGCTCAGTGCTCACAGGAAGTGCTGGCCCTTCACTGTTAAGGAGCAAGCCCACAGGCCAGGTGGATGCTAACCCCAGCGGTGGGGAGGCAGGCCGACGACTGGCCATCTGCTGGGACAGGTGCCAGCCGAGGGCCCTCAGCAGCATCAGTGGTCAGAGTTCCTGGGCGCGCGGGGGCGTGGGAACAGTGGAGAGTACCACCTGCACCTGCTCCTGGCTCGCAGCCATCATAGCCGTCATCTGGGTGACAGCTTCCCCGGGAGGAGAAATATTGACCTCTATTCAAGGAGAAAGAAAAGAACAGGAAGGGACAGATTCCTCACGACAGCCCAGTAGGATAGGCATCAGCTGCCTGCTCCCCACTCAGAGGAGAAACAGGCTAGGAGGAGACAGGTGGGAACACCAGTGTATCTTATGGTCCTGCATTCCCTCACCACAGTCCTGGAACTCTGCTTACTATGACCTAGAGAGAAAACGCTGTCAGGCTATCAAAGGAGCAGAAAGGACCAAAGGGGTTTCACATGATGAAAGCAGAAAAGTGAGGCTGTGTGTCTTAGCCATTAATAGTGGCAAAGCCTCAGCTTCCGGCCAAGTCTTTGGCCAAAACCAGCTCATGAGCTGCACCTGCCACCTGCTGGCAAAACTAAGACCTGCACATGTGATTTTTCTCTGAAAATTAGTTGGTAACCTTCCGTAGACGTTCTGTACTCCAGTTGCCACTTAACCAGCACTCTCCATTCTGTCTGTAAAACGTACTGACTTCTGCCTGTAAAGCACTGAGCACTGACGCTGGGGCTCTGGCCTAGTACCTTGTCCCTATCCGCTCCGTTCTCCCCAGCTGAGTTACATTTGTAGAAGCTGTTTTCCAAACCTGTAGATTCGTTATATCTAGTACATCATTTAATATTAAGTAAACCAATGAATTATAAACGTGAAAGGATAATCAATTTTTTGAAAACCTACATGAATGCTTTAGACTTAGAAAAGGCAACTTAACTAAAAAAAAAATCTGTCAAATCACGGATGAATCAACCATGCAAGAATGGAAAATTGGTAAAAATCTAAGATTGTAGTCTCAAATTACTCCAAAAGTGTTCTAAAATTCGTGCCTGACTCTAAAGCAAAAACTGGGAATTTTAAATCTCATACTGAAAAAAAGGGAGTTGTCTTATTTTAAAAGACTGACAAATGTCCCTTTTTAAAGAAGTTAGAATACAATTTTAAGGATGTATGTGTATGAAAGAGACAGAGGCAGAGACAAAGACAGAGGGGGAGATAGTTCTCACTTTACCTGGCTGTTGGAATAACGGATCAGGCGTGAACCGTGTCACTACACGCAGTAACAGGGCTTCAGAATGGAGCCCACAATCCACGCTCCCTGACCTGTGGGCAATAAATGGAGTAACAATGACAACAGATTTCACCAGCTCCCCTTCCTTTCGAAGCAGGGCCCCAGCCCCCTGAAGAGTTACCCCAATATCCTGCGTAGTTCTGCCACAAAGGGACAGTGAGAGGTGGCAGCAGTGGTGTGGGGTAACTGTCATATCTACTTAGCTGTGAGCTTGTACATATGAGACGCTGTCCCTGTGACGGAACTGAGACTGAGGGACAGGAAGGGGCAGCCATGCAACCAGACAGCTGCAGGCAGAAGGGGCAGAGCTACAGACGTTTGCATGAGTGCCAGCGCCCCCTGCTGGCATGGTGGGAGGAGGACGGGGCTAGAGCCCAGCAGGGGCCAGACACTGTAGGGCCCTGCCTCCCATGGTGGAGTTTTTATTTGAAGGGATATAGAAAAGCATTCAAGGGCTTTAAATAAATGGGCATGAATTGGCTTACGTTTCAGCCAGGCTCCTTTGGCCACCGGTGAGTAGTGGAGGAATTTGGGGGCAGGGAGTGGGAGCAGGGCAACTAGTCAGGGAACTGTCGGCGTGGTCTAGGCCACGTGTGGTAGAGTGACAGGCTGGAAGCTAGACAGGAATGGGGTGAAGACTGAATGAGAGGTGAAGGGAGGACAGCGTGCCCAGACCAGTCTCTCCAGAAGCGCTGACGTGGATGGGAGCAGGTGGAAGCAGAGAAGTGGGGCGGTACGGTGGAGGGGCAAGGGAGAGCTTTCCAAGAAGGGGATTACTGGAGCAGGCTCATGTGCTGCCAAGAATGATCCAGCAGAGAGGCTGCTGAGGAAGAGAACAGGGCAATAACGAGGAGGGGAAGTGCAAAAAAAGGCCAGAAAATGTGGAAGGGTTGGCTTCGGAGAGAGGAGGTAGGAAGACAGAGAACCGGGACACAGTTGTAGGTGGGTTTACGTGCTAAAATCTCTGAGACATCCTGAAAAATGAGAAACATGCTGCTCCTTCAATTAACAGCCCCCAAATTTATTTGACCACACAAAACCCTTCTTTGTTCACATCAAACTTCTCAGGCAGTAGAGCACAGTGGTTAGAGATGAAAATTGGAGCCAGACTACCCAGATTCAGATCCTGGCCCCACTGGATCGTTAGCTGTGTAGCCATGAGCAAGTTACTCAACGTCTCTGTGCCTCAGTTTCATCACATAAGAAGGGAGAGTAATAGTTCCTACCTCATCAAGTTGTAAACTCTGTGAGCTCATGTGGTCAAAGCACTTTGTGCCTGGCATAGAGTAAGCTCTCCACGAATATTGCTACTAATTCAGCACAGAACTCGTGTTCTGTGCAACAAACTTTGGGAACTGCTGCTAGGTACTGAAGGGTTTGAGGAAGGGCGGGGCAGGATAAACACTTTGGCTGCATGTCTGCCCTCCTCCACCTCCTCACCCCTTTTGGCCTCCATCAGGGGTCTCCTGATGTCTGCCTGGTTCCCTTCTTAGTAACACCCTGAGAGCCTGACCTCCCTGATTCTTTGCTGCACACTGCCTCCCGTCACCACTGCTCCTGGTGGAGGGTTGGGGATGTCGGTCTCTAAGCAGCTGATAACGAACGGAGGGACCATAACAGAATCATCTTGGGAAGCTCGTAAGAAGATCACCCCTCTCATGGTACTATTTCTGTCAGAATCACCTTCTCCCTTGAGCCCCTCCGAGAAAACAGCTATGGAGTTTTGGCAACTTGCTGTAGGTGAGGTGCCAAGGGTGAAGCCAGGCTTCTACACTTTGGGTATCTGGTGTCAGAGCACATGTCCACATTACTACAGTAATTTCACAGCGCTGTATACAATTCCCTTATACCACATCTTGAGGGCCATGCATAGTGGAAGTCAGAGGACAGAAACGGCGTAGAAGGCAGGTCCTAGTCATTAGCTTACACAGCCCAACATTTACTGAATGCCTACTTCCCAGGCACCGTGAACTTGGAGTAAGACAGGTTCTTCCTCCCAGGGAATTCCAGGGCGAAGCGACAGCAGCAGAGAAGCACACAGGATGCCCTCACAGAACGACTGTAAGAGGCACACAGCACACTGCTGTCTTACGTCCTCTATGGAACAAAGCGGGGAGGGCGTGAACGAAGGAATAGAGTTGAGCAAGGAAACATGCAACGGGGACATGAAAGAAAAAGTCCTTGCAGAGAAGGTTTATCAGAGGAGGAACTGTTTGGCCTGGGTCTTCAGCAGTGAGGATTTCAAACGGGCAAATGCGGGAGTAACAACCAAAGCACGTGCACAAAGCTGTAGCTTACAGGCCGTGGAGGAGGTGCAGCTGGAATGGATGAACGGTGGAAATGACATGAAACAGAACCGAAACACAGTGGTGAACTGCTCCACGTCTCAGAACACAAAAGCAAAACCCCGAAACCTCAGTACTGATTTTGAGGCATTTCTCTCAAATGAGAATTATTCAACTGAGTATCTTTGGCTTCCCAGTCCCCAGTCTCCACACTTCCAGTCTAACCAGACTTGCTCCCACTGTCAGTGACCCTCCTAAGACAAAGGTCTGGTCATGCTGCTCCTCTTTCTCACGAACTAGGAGTTCCTACTGCCTTTAAAATGAAAACAATTTCTTCAAAATGTTTCAATTCTGATCTCCAACTTTCCAGTCTTACCTCCCGTCATATTCTCTCCTCACAGACCCACACCCCGCCAGGCCGCGCGTACACACACCTTCCTCCTTGCCTTACCCTTTCCCTGGGGATACCCTTCCTCAGAAACACGCCTCCTCCGCAAAGCCCTCCTCATTTCCTCTAACCAGTCCTTCCCCGTGTCCCTTCGGCGTGGTCTTCACTCCTCCACACACTTACTTCAATCAAGCTGACTAGACTCTGAGCGTCGTCCATTTCTGCATCTCTCTCCACCCCCAGCTTCCAGCACAGGGTCTAAGACACATATACACACATTAACTGATGAAATTAAATGAAATATGTAACTAATCACCAAAGCAGGGGAAGAGACAACAGGATGGAAATGAAATATGTTAGAAGCCTAGCTTTATAAAACATATCTCAAGTATCTTTTAGTTTCAGATGAAGTCCAAAGCCATACTGGTGTATAACCTATAAAGAGTAAAAAAAAAAAAAAAAAATTCAAACCACAAAATCAGTGTGAGTTAATTTTCACTCACACAAAGTCAATGGACCTTTTAAGGAGCAATACTAAAATAAATGCAGCACCTCAATTAACAAGAACGAATTACTCCATTTCATTTGGTGTCACCAGGGTATTGACTGGATGCAAATGAAATTAGCTCAACACTCAACACCGATGTCTGTCTTGCCACCCAGTCTATCACTGGGGGCCTCTCCAGTGACTGCGATGAGGCAGACAGCGCCAGGCTGGCAACCATGTCAGCTGATGGAGCAGCCATGGTCAGGTAGAAGCTTGCCACAGCCTGTCCTTTCCTCAGGGCAGGGAAGTGTGAGCGTAGGGGAAGGGGAATGTGACCACGTGGGTACGAGGGTCATCTGGAGAAAGAGTTGAGCAAGAGGGAGAAGTGTCATCATACAGAGACTGGACGTCCGCAGCGGGCGAGCCTGACACCCACACAGCAGCCTGCCTGGTGTGGGCAAAGAGAACACCTGCTTGGCAAAGCTGGAAGCGCACGCAGAGCCGAAATCCCTGGTTTGTTTTGAAACAGATCCTCTTTCAATACTTACTCTTGCCAAGTGGCCATGATGGCTGCTCTGTCACATGGTTAACAAGAATTAGGTTAAGGGAACTGAAGCAAATTCTCCTTTTTAGATAATGTTTCTCTAGCAAGTTCCAACACCAGAAAAGCAAGACTACACAAGCCAGGAAACCAGGGCGGTAGTTTAGGCTCTTCAGAATTTGTATAAAATCCAAGTCTAACGAGAACTGTCCTAGTACCCTGTGGATCCCAGTCCATAGGGAATCTTGAAGGTGCCCAGAAAAACTGCTTACCACAAATTTATATTTTGTTTTCAATGAAAAAACTCTTAATTTCATAATTTTTCATACCACTTTTTTCTTTTTTATTTAAAATATTATAACCAATTAACATACTAGATAACATTGTTTACATTCCAGTGGTGCATGTTTAATGACTAGGGCATGAATGATTAAAAACCACAATAATTACCTCAGCATTCCCTACAAAGTGCCCCATTTTGTTTTGTCTAGAGAGGAGAGGGGAGGGGAGGGAACGGAACACAGGGAAGGGAGAGGAATGAAGAAGGAACGGCATCATATAGGGAGAAAAGCAGATGTCAGTTATCATACTTAGGTTGCAGGTTTCAAAACCTGTTGAACAGGATAAGCTATAATGAGAAAATAGATGTCACAGTCCAGGTAGACAGCTAGTTCAGTTTAACTTCATCATTCGGCTAAAAGATTAAGAGCTTCTCAAAAATATACCAAATATCGGGCCTACAAAAGTAATTTATTTCTTCGTAAAATTTACTAAGATTTATTCCTTTTGTAAAATGTAAAGAATGGACTGATGTCACGAGCAGGTTTCTACTTACAGAAACAGACAGCATAATGTCCAACGAGCACATCTAACAATTTCCCGAGACGGACAGTGGAAGATTTGACAGGTGAGTCTCTCTTACTGATGCAAGGTATATATTTTACATACTTACTGGTAATGTGTCAACACTGGCTATAAAGTATTTAACACACATTTATAATTCACACTCAGTGAAGATCTAACAGTCAGGGCAACAGCTTACTTGGGAAAGCACAGAAAATTAGTGTGAGGTAGTTCAATAAAAACCTAGTTCAATTTGTTAAGTTACTGTGAGAATAGAACATTGTGCAAAACTAATCCACAGGTAATATTTCTCAGAAGTTTCAGTAACGAAGAGAATCGAAACCAGAAATGGCCAGAAACTGATACTCTTACTAGACTCTCCTTAAGAGCACTTAACTAAGAGCAGTTAGTTTGAAATTAGGATTTCTGTTTTCCTTACCAGTTTTCTAATCGTACCCCAAACTATACATTTCTGCTTCAATGCCCTTTACCTCTTCATCTTTCTTGCTATTAAGGAAAAATCAGTTTCCTCTGATTCAGGAAAAACCTAAGAGAGATCAGTAGAAACACAGTGTGTCCTAAAACATAAAGGATCGGAGGCAACATTTAGGGGGGCTGCTAACGACAGAACAGTGGTGTTTGCTTTTTCTACCGGTGAGTTTACGGGGGTCGTGGGGCGTCATGCATTCACTCTACAGCTAGTGTCTGACTAATGAACAACAACTCACAAACTACAACAGTTTTTTTTTTCTGAAAATAGACTATGTTTTTACCTCAAAATGTTGTACAGGCTTGTGCCTAGGCAACAATGAGCAGTTACGTCTTCAGAGTGCAGCACACACAGGCCAACAGTGCGTACCAAGTCTTATCTGTAACCCCAACTGCATTCACTTGCCTGCTGCTGACTTCACTACCAGACATCGATGTCCTCTTCACCTTCACCTTTTCAGACAATGCAGCAGGATTAGCGTGGAACCAAATAACCAAAGGGCTGACGGGAAGGTCTGCTGCTTTGCAGTACAGTCAAGCTTCTCGATATCATTAAGGGGGCTGGGTGGTAGCCTCCTCACTTAAGAGGCTGGCATTTCTCTTAGGAAGTCTGGTGTCAATGCACTGTGCCTTTACCAACTTGGAAGAGTGCACACCAGGAGCAGTCAGCAGCCGAGGATGTGTGACAAAGTGAGTGCTGCTGAGCAAACAGTATGCAACAGTTGAGATGCTCCTTTTATATGTACTATGATTAAGCAATCCCAACAACAAGATCATTTAACAAATGGTTGGAATCCATTAGAGGGTAACAGAATAGTATGGTACATATTACAGGGAAACAGAACTGTAATCCCGAAGAAGTATGTATAAAGAATTAGTGTCTCTTTCCTCACCTAGAAAGTTGAATAAAAAATCTTGGTCAAAATAATTTTCTGACAGTAAGACGATGGGTATTTAAAGTATAAAAAGTTGAAAAATCAAAGTTAGAAGACAAGCAAGGTGGGTTTACGTAAGTACTGCTTGACAGAAGAAATCATACTTGTAATTCCTCTTAAAAACCATAAACGTTTAAGATGTTTTAAAGGTTCAAAAAGCTTCTAAAATAAAAAGAACTAGAACATCTTCAGTTTAACAGACTTATAAGAGAAGAGGGAAAGTTGTATTTAGATACTGCATTTTAAAAACCCAGGGCACACAACACTAACATACAGACTTTCTATTCAGGGCATAACTTAAATATTTCAGTCTACATGACTAATAAAGAGTTTTCTTTGAATCAACTGAAACATGCTGGTCAGCAAGCGGGAGCTGGCATATACAATAAACGATACAGTAACAACACCTGGTTTTCCCTGCTCAACCAAAGTCTGTATCAATAGAGATGGCTTATCAGCAAGGAAATACAAAATATGAGAATCTTCTGAGAGCATGTCAGTTGTTAAAGTGCAACAGTGAAATAATCCATTCTACAGAAATAAAGCTAGTTAATCGTCAGACTAATACGAACTAAGAACACATTCATGCTCGAATTTCTTCTGAAATCATAAATCCAATCCTGTTCCTACAATTCAAAAGGTGTTATAGTCTCAAAACTTTAATTTGCCTAACAAAGTGAATGCAGCCTGTCATACGAGTAGAAAAGGGATTGATAAAACGGCTGACAACCTCAAGAGACTAGAAATCACGACTTTAAACCATCAAAAACAAACTTGCTATTTCAAAGCATATAAAAAGGCTATTAATGTATTTTAATCCTAAATATTGCACATTAACAATGACCTAAAATACCTTACTCAAAAGGAATTTTGCACGAAATGTATGAATAACATGCCAAGCGGGCTTTCAGATGCTGCACGCTGAGCCACACCCGTTCTTGCTCCTGTTGGTCATTAATTCCAATGGGCTTTCTGCCTGGAACCTTTCGCTTATTTAAGTGTGCATTTCCCAGTTCATTACATGATATCCCTCTTGTTCCAAAAATAATAAAAAGTGCCTGGGGCATTACAGACAACGTATTTCAGAGATAATGAGACTTCAATGACATTTTACTTAAGAAAAATTCAGTTATAGAGAAATAATTCTGCAGATATAAAATGTAAACAGTTAACATACAACTTGTCAGGAGCAGCACCATTCTTACACTGTTCAACATCCACATTGTGTGTTTTACTGAAAATCAGGTATTAAAAAAAAAAAAAGGAAAGACTCAGACTAAATAACCACCACTTATGCCTGCTCTGCTCAATGTGAAGAAACAGTCCTTAAAACATGATATCCTATATATGGCTGTGTGCTACTATTTTTAGATGAACGGTATATTGCTCATTTTATACATCACCTACAGAAATCTAAGTAGGCTTTGGAACCTCCCGACAGCTAGTATAAATATGATTATGCCACAGGTAGACTCAAATGGCCAGAAACACCTTGAGAACTGGTGCTCAACTGACTGATACTCTAACAGGAAACTGGACAGGTCCAAGGGCCCGAGGCTGCAGGAAAGGGAAAGACCAGACTCCAGATCACTGCTGGGACCCACAGCCTGCGTAGATTCACTCAGTGTATACAAAAACAGGCTCACGGCTAGTAAAGGTGAACCATCTGTTTATTTGCATTGAAATGTATTATTCATGAAGTATCCTCTTGATTTTACGTGACCATAAGCTTTGAGCATGCCACAGATTTGCAGAAAACACCATATTCTCCTACTTTACTTTTGGTGGGTGGGATAGGGGGATAGGAGAGTGGTGGTAGACGCCCAGCATCTTCATTGACATGCTCTGAGTTATTCTGCCATTTAGATGATGGGGCTTTTGCTAAAATTTGTGTAGGATTACCTACCAATTGTTGTTAACTAAATCAGAATTGGCAAGTAGAAAATATTGGAGGCTTTTTTTTTTTTAAAAACACGTTCATCATTTACAGTAGTTATTCCTGAATATAACTGGCTACAGGTTATTTTCCCTCATTCCTCTGGGGTTATTTCATTGATAAGCACATAACCCTGAAGGATAGCATCATGAACAAAACATTTGAAATAAATTCTAATTAAAAAAAACTATAAAAATCTTAAATAATTCATGATATAGGCAAGTCACCACATAATAGTTGCTTTGATAAACAAAATCTTACAAGTTCAGTAAAAAAAAATCAGCAGCATAAGATAAAGCAAATATGCAAAAATTTAAAACCATGATAAAATAATTAGGTTTACATTATACAGTTAATTACAGCAAAAATACAATACAATTTTGTTGCTGTTTTAAAACACAACTTAAGTTTTAAATTACATCACTTGAAATTAAAAAAAAATAAAACTACTTTACTACAAAATGAATTCTACATTTTTGAAAAATCACTCAAAAATAAGACCACTGAATTGTTTTCAAAGTAGTTCTATCAATGACTAAACGACTCCCCAACCCTCCCACCCCCCCAAGGCCCAAGTAGTCATCTACAGCAGCCCAGAGGTCCAGCTGATGCTTCTAGACTGCTGTCTGTATCCGAGGCCAAAGTCGGATCTGTTGACATTGAAGACACATCATTGACAGACGATGATGACGATGGATGTTGAGAGCCATTGATCACTGCTGCACCTGTGCTATGAGAAACAAAACAGCAAATCAGTTGCAGACAGAGTTGCAGACCGAGCTACTTGTATTGTACTGACTATCTCTAGTGGTCAGTAACGTCTCTTTTGGCTTTAAAAGGCTCACTAAAAATAATCGCAAGTGATACTCAACCCAACACTAACACTTCACTGCAAACTATGAGGTGAGAATTCTGAAAATGTCTGGAAACCTGAAGCCCTGTCCTTTCTACTAATTTGTTTTTCATTTTCAATTCAAGACAAAAATTGTTAAGTCCAAGCCATATTTAGAAATGATCCTATGGTAAGATTCATGAATTGGCTTTAGGTTGTGTATGAATAATACTGATAATACATACAAAACTGTCTGTATTGCATTTTGTTGGAGAGAGGATCTCAATGGGATGTATGACTCAAAAAGTTAAAAACTGCTGCCCTAATAAAGAAATGCTTTATGACATCTTCTCACTGTGAAGTCCAAACAATCCTTCTGGTACATCCTGTTTTAAAGCAAAAACCAAGACAAAGACCAAAATCAGCTTACTTCAAAGGATCCTTAGTTCAACTGCCCCATTTTACATGAGGTTACATGACTTGCCAGAGTCACACAAGTGCCCTAGTTAGGTAAAGTCAGGTCTTGTTGTTTCTCTTCTAATACTTGATAAATGCAAATATGAGTTTATTAAACAGATAAAGTTGGGGAAGACCTTTACCAAAAGCATACCCTAACAAGAATTTCCTGGATTTTAAAAAGTAATAGGAATACTTAACATAGAAAAATCCTCTCAAGGGGGTTCGGTAAGGAAGGAGAGGGAATGACATGGGGTAGGAGATGGGGAATATGTTAAAGGTGATTCATGCCCTAGGTGAGTGCTTTTGAACTAAATGATCATTAAATAAAAGTCACTGCAAATTTGAGTATATTAAATAATGCAAGTTATATAAAAGTCTTTAAGAACACATTTATGGAATAAAGAGAAATGGCTTACAAACTGAGCAATAAGAATTTCTTAGGGGTGAGTTTCAGGGACCCAATGATGTTAAAACAAAACAGGCTGAAAAACCACTGCTCTAGAACTCAGCACATCAGTGCTGGGGTGGAGGCTGGGAGACAGAAAGGAATGGAACCACAAGGGAAAGAGCAGGAGATGGGAGGTGAAATGGGAAAGGAAAGCAGACCAGGCACTTTAGGCCAGACAGAAGAGAGAAAACGGAGAAATGTGATAACATTCTAGACACAAGGAAGGTCCATTAGGTTCCCAGTCGGAGTGAAACAGAGACATTACTTGTTTGGAAGTCCAACCCATACAACACTGTGCACCTAGAAAAGGCTGCACCTTTTCTAACTGAAGTGTACAGAATACATACCATGGCTAGCTTCAAAGACTTGTACTGAAACGTTCAAATCATAAAAGAGTTTTATCATATATAATTTTTCATGCCTCTGTTTTTTTAGTCCAAATTTCATTTTAACCAAATTTCTTAAGCTGATAAAAAATTAACTTTTAAATGCATCATAATTAAAGTTATTTTAATCTGAAAATCAAATACCTAAGGGAAAAAAAAACCACGTGTTTTTTTCTAACCTTTAAAGCAATACAGTAAATTCTCAAAATCTGAATGGCAATAATATGGAAAAATCTTTAATTTCAGGTATCTGGGTCATTTCCCTCTCGGTGAGTCTCTACACACTCAAAAAAGTCATGCAAACTCATTTTAATATTAGCCAAACCAAAATAAAAATAAGATGCAATCCAGGTGAAAAAATAATATATTTGAAAATCAAGTCAAAATGGCACTGTGATTATCTGATATTTTGATTCATTAAATACTGTTTCCTTCTGTTTTTGCATATAATTAAGAACCGAATATTTTTATAACAGATTAATTTACTAACACTCTTCTTTGCAAGCTACAACTGAGAATCCAGAAATGTCTAGAAATTTGCAGTCCGGTCTTTTTCCACTGACTTATTTTATAACCATAGTCAAGTAATGTCTAGGATTCAAATTCTTCACTTATACATTAAGAACAAATACAACTGCTCTATCATGAGATTAAGTTTACTCAAACATATGGTACTTTGGATGTGCCATCCACTAGAACAGTATGCTAAAGTGTAAAACTCTCCCTGATAATGGACTTTTTCAAGTTCTATTCGAGTCTCCATCATGAATAATTCACTTATATGACTACTGTATATCAATACAAAGCTAATTAACTAACAGCTATAAAGCATTTATAATATAGCTTTTTAAAAAAGCAACTGCAGGTAAAAGATGTCAAAACCAATTTATATTTTCAATAGATCTATATTATAATTTGGAAGATTGCATTCCTGATTAAGAATTTAAAAAACAAAGAATTAAAAGAACTCAAAATACAACCAAAAATGTTACAGGAAGCTACAAAAATTGTTTAAACAAATATATGTTTATAGTACAATAAAATGGGCACCTAAAACTATAGTTATAAATCTTACTTATAAACAAGATGTTAGATACGACATCCAATTTTTTTCTTAGAATGCAGAAGAGTTTTAGAAGGATGATTCAAATGGCACAGTTTTACTCAAATTCAAGATCTATCTGTTGAAACATTACTCAGCCTTCAAGGTTCAGCTCAAATTTAATCTTTTCCATAAAACTGTACTAATCTCTGTAGCCAGAAGTCTCTGCTGGCAGCCAGAGACCACATGGGATCTGGAAAAACCATGTCCTCTAAACTTACTGATAAACATGGCTTCAATTATTACCTTTTCTACATAAAAAGATCTATTGTCTTATATCATTTAATTTTTCTAAACTTTAGTTTCCTCATCTGTAAAATGTTCATAAACAATCCTATCCTTGGGGTTTTGGAGGGCCAAATGAAACAAAGTACGTAAGCCACCGGTGTCTGTCATGTAGTGTGTACTTAATATGTACCTGTTACCTGTCATTTAACTTTTCCTTTCAATTCTTTATGCTTTACAAGTACTAAAATTAAATATAAGATGAGCTTATGATAAAAGAAAATGTTTACATCCTACAAACCAGCGTTCTTCTTAGAGATAGAATACTTTCTGACAGGAGTTTTATCGTTACTGCCTTAGTTAAATCAAAAATACCAAAAGGAGAAAAGCGTTAACTAGGCATCATGTTAAGTGCATCATGTTAAAATTTTGCACTGAAGCTCTAGTTTATTTATCCAAAGTAAAGACTGTTAAAATAATAGAAAGGTAAATATAATGGATTATGAGAAATTTTTTCTTTAAAGACAATGCCAACAACAAAAAAAGGTTTTAAATTTCTGTTCTTTAATGGAAAGTCAGTAGCACAGGAAAAGATGTGCATTTTATGAAGTCAGTTACTGACATATTAGTACAATGCACTGGTACAACCGTGTGCCAATGCTTTCAAATTTAACCACCCAAATTGTACCCCATATACTTACTACACTTTGAATAATGATGGTAGTAAATATGGAAAGAACTGAAGGTTTCAGGCCACTGAAGATTACAATACAAGAAGTAAACTGTAATCTTAACCAAGCTTATATTGTAACCAACCTAAAGGAGAGGGCTGCCCCCGTATAACTCCATTCTTGGTTCTCTCCTCCAAGTCCATAACTTCTTTGTATATCAATTCTGAAAAAGAGGTGAACAAAGTTCTCAAAGTCTGAAAGCCAATCTCACAAGATACGTATGTTTCAAATAAGAAATTTTTACACACGTTAAGTACTATGAATAGTTTCCTTACGATGGTCCAGAAGTGTCAGACTCCCTGACATTCAAAGGTGTTAATAACAAGTCCTTGATCCTCAACCATGAATTATATTGAAAGAAAAAAATCTCTGCTATAATACTCTGAAAGGTGGGGATAGAGCTGGGGTTAGAAGCTTTATCTTTCTTACTCTACCAGCACTTTGTACTATAACCGTATCACACATAAATCATTCTGTACTAAAAATGCTCATTTAATTCTCTCCGTGAGGGCTTGAATCAAATTTGTCTTATGAACTTCTATTTCCTGAGCCCTGACATTACCTGATACACCGTAGGTACTTACCCACAGATACTGTTCAACAATTTAGATGCAAGAGTATGTGGAAGCTTCTTTAATCAGAACAGAATACAAATAAATTTTCATTAAAGGAAAAGAATCAGGCAGCTGTAGTTTAACTCCTTCTGAGTTGAAACACGGCATGCTATCACTGCCAAGACTTCTCCATGGGAATCTTGTTCCTTAACTAGGCTTCTGGCCAGTGTGCAGACTGCTGGGAGGACTGCTCCAGAGGCAGAGAGATGCCGGACTGCCCTACCGGTGGATGTGCCTTTGGCCCTGTATTCGTCTACATGATCCTGACATCAAGTGTGACATGCCTTGTGAGCCTGCAAGTCCACTTAGGAAGAACCTTCTGGTGGATGCTAATATTGCCATTATTCACTGTCTTCTCTGGGTCACGAAATCCTTTGAGAATTGCATAAAAGCAATAAACCCTCTTCTGAGGAAAACGTACAAGCAAAAATGTTGCACAGAATTTCAAGGAGTCTGTAATTCCTTATATTTTTGACAAATTATTTCTGATCACAGGGTATGGCAACATTTATGCTGATAATAAGGTAAAACAAATGGATACCCTGGAATGAACAGGAACTACAAATACCTAAGTTTGCCTACCACCGCGGTAACCTACTTGGGCTGGGAAGGGGAAAAACAGGAAGTCATGATAGAGGAAAGAATGGGAGATGCTTTTCTTCAAAGAAACAAAAAGGAATGATAAGCATTTTAGATAGGAGGTTTAAAAAAAAGAAAACATCACCTGTTTATGAAAAGGGATTAAGGCAGGAGAACCAAAGCTAATTAGGAGTACTACCTAGATAAAGCAATCTGTAATCAATGGCTTTGGCAATGAATTTTTCTTTCTGAAATGATGCTAAAATTCTTAAGAAGATCTTTAAAAAGATAGTTTGTAAGTACTCACTAAACTGCATTTGGGGCTGGGGAAAAAGATACAGAATAAAGATAAACATGTTTAGAGTAATCAAAAATCCCAGCTACATCCTTC
The DNA here is from genome assembly GCF_009834535.1 of Camelus ferus. NCBI lineage: Eukaryota > Metazoa > Chordata > Mammalia > Artiodactyla > Camelidae > Camelus > Camelus ferus. The sequence continues at coordinate 60,832,696 of NC_045706.1, read as the reverse complement.
TACAAATGAAAGTATTATGTTTCACTGATTTTAAATATGCACTTTTTTCATGGTTTAAAATCTCTGAAATTGGGTTGCATCTTATAATCAATGGTGCAGTACAGCTGGCATTGTTTTCTCTTTCTCAGTGGCGCGTTACGGTGTTTTACAACTGGTGACCTATTAAGATTCCATGAAATACCGTAAGTATTTATTGTAGATGTAATGATATATAAAAATATCTTTTTAGATATTTTAATACATACTCTGACCCATAGTTACTATACTCTTATAAATTACATATCTTACATATACAGATGCACTAGGTTCTACTCAATTCTATCATTCTGGTGGGCTCTATAGAGTCTAACTATATGTCTCCCAAAGTCAACTTACAGAAAACTAGTCTCTGGTTTTTTCTAAGAAGAAAGAACCAAATTCATTCCTCCCCGGTGAATTGATAGATGGATTACCTGCTCTGGTTTATACCTCCCCAGTCCCCTTTCCCTTCCAAATAGTTAAGGTCTTAGCTCTTGTCTTCTGTCTACCTGATTTTCAGATCAGGTGAAAAAGGGGATCAAGTGACTTGCCCAAAGTCATGAGCTTCAAGAGCGGTCAACACTCTAAATGACAACAATATAAATGGAGGTAAACAGGATCTAAAAGTTACATGGCCCAAATGTCCCAGAAAATCTTGTAAAGAAATATTTTAACATTTCCATGACTAACAAAGCATTATTAATGTTCAACAAAAGTAAAAAAAATACAATAAAACTATTATATTAGATATGCAAAGATTAAAAATTAACTCACCCTGCTGGTGAGGGTAGGGGTAAAACAGACACTCCTACACAACGCTGATGGAAGTGAAAAGCGGTACAATTCCTTTGGAGAGGAACTGGAAATAACTGAAGAATATCCTCTGGCCCAGCAAATCTCCTTGTAGGACTTTTCTTACAGGCATGTGCACGTTCTCAGATGTGCACAAGAACACTGCAGTTGTTTGTAACAGTAGACTAGACACAACTTAAAGGCTCTTCAAGAGGTTGCTGGATACAGGACAACCTTGTGACACTGCCACACAGTAGATCACTAACCTGGCACTAAACGAAATGAGCCAGGAAGAAGAGAGAATAATCTCTAAAATGTATGATTATATCAACAAAGCAAGTGTGCTGTATGCAACCACTGGTGATTAAAACAAGGTGGGAGAGAGAAAGCTGAGACATCAAACACACGTTTGTGTATCTGTAGACTGCGGAAAAAAGTAAGTTCTAGAAAGCACTAAAGTGTCTGTGTCTGGGGTGGGGAACACAAGACATTAGGATTAAGTCTGCGAGGGAAGGAGACTAACTTTCTACTTTCGTAAAAATATTAATAACTATATTATCAAATATCAGTTACGAATAATAGAAAATGTCTTTCATTTCCCTAACATGATGAATAATCAATACAGAAAGCCAGAAGCTCTTCCAGCTTCATCTTAAAGAATGTGGTGAATGTTACCTTTCCACTCTTCTATCGTGTGTTCCCTTTCATCTAACTGCTTGTCAGGTATCTTTGGTGGTGGCTGAAAAACACAAGGCAATAATAATTGAGCCAGTTTATTGGGAATATGGAAATTCTTCATAATTATTTGAAATATTAGTCAGACAGAAGGCCTGGAAAAATATATCATTAGACCAAGATTAATCAACAATCAACAATGTTCTTGTGTAGAGAGGCTAGTTTTGGAAGACTCCATGACAGGAAAAAAGATGTTTAACCCTGTTTTTCTTTTCTTCTTGTTTTTGAAAACTGTCACATTTTACTTATATCATAGAATTGTGCAAGGCTTTGGAAACAATAATATGTTTCACAACTAAATTAAGATGTTTCCCCAAAGAGCTCCTCAACATGCTAACTCATCATATCAGGTATCGAGGCAAAAAGGCAAGAAACTGGGAGGGAACCTTATTTTGTGTAAGAAGTGATTGGGTATGTTCGTTCTCTTAAGGAACTTTTCATGCAAAAATAGGAAAACACCATGATTATTTATTTGTATTTTTATTTAAAAATTTAAAAATCCTCTAAACCTAACTTCAATTCTAACTGTAAGAGTGTAATATATTCTTAAAACATTAAGAAGACAACTTACAGCCTCTGCTTCAGAAGGATCATACCAGACATTGATATACGGGTGCTGGAGAGCTTCATCTACGGAGATCCTTTTAGATGCATCAATTACCAGCATTTTGGATAACAAATCCCTTGCCTGACTGGCTGCAAAAATAATGATGTTAATGTATACATATCTCATAAAAGCTTTAAAATTATCAATACATTTCAGAAACTTGAAATTATCACTTATTAAAAATGTTTTTAAAGGATAGAATTTACTATAAAATTATGCACATGTTTAGAAAATACAAAATTACCAAAAAAAATTAACTAAAAATAAACTGAAACTTCACATTGTTCCACTACCCAGCGATAATGTTATGTCCCATAAGAATATAAACACAACCCCACGTAACCCCCTCATACACCGAACTACCCACAAAGGGATTAAAGATATATATTTATCAAAAGTACCTTTAAGTTTGTTGTGTTCTGAGTCAGCTGGGAAAAGTACATCAGGGAAGAGTTTCTCAAAGCTATAGCCAGCATATTTAGGTCTGTTCTCGACGTAAGTCCTTACTGTTGGCTGTAGTTTCTTCATGAATTCAGGACATGGCGTTCCAAGCTGTTCAATAACTTTATTCCACTGATCAATATCTAATATCAAGTAGCTAAGAAAAATACTGTGTATCTAATGTCCAACATATTAGTCACATCCATATTAAAATAACAAGAAAATGGCAATTAAAAAATCCTAAGAAAGAATGTGGCAGTTATAAATCTTATAGCCACCTTGTAAAAGGCAATGACTGCAGGTGGACAAAAAGATCAATAAACAAGCTTTGTTAACCTTATTTATTATGTGTATGTGTATGTCTACTAATACTGATTTTTATCATAAAAATGGAAGCTTAAAATCACAAATTCTAAATACAAATGGTAAGTGGCTCAAAGAAAAATGATAATTAGTACCCACAGGAACTCTAAATGTAAACTGTACACAGTTCTAGAATACAAAATTTGCCTTTTCTTCCAGCTTATCGGAAAATATGAATGCATTTCCAAGAAGGTAAGAAATATTTCTTATCATCTGTACTGCTTTTTTGAGTTTTCTACACTAACAGAAAAAAATTAGTAGCAATAAAAATGATGGCTCTGATAAAAGTGGCATTTTCTTTTGCCATTCTGTTTAGCTTATGTTAATAAAAATTTTTTAAAGCTCTGAAATTTAAAAACATAACTCATTATTTTGGTAAGTTGTAAGGTCAGAATCCCTGGTCTCTTTCCCCCGAGTCTTTAACACTTCAAGTCCTCCCTATGGACTAAGACCTAAAACTTTATTGTAATTCAGTGAATATGGCTTTTCCCATTCTTCTTCCTAAAACAATTTCAAGTGTCACTAGCTGATAAACACATAACAGATCACTGTTAATGTAAATATTAAAAGTAGTCAGCTGAACAAAAATCATGAACCTAAATCTACTCATCACCATATAAAACTATTACTGCTGAAATTCTTTGGCAAACAGATCCGTATGTTATGCTGAGTAATGAGACAACAACCAAAAGACATAAAACACACAGAACATCAACAAAAAAAGGAGGTGGGGGGGTACAAAACAAAAGGATGACCAGAAGCAACAGACAATTCCAAAATTCATATTAAGTCATAAGTACTTTTAGACTTACTCAAGTGTAAAATTACTGGGAAATTTTAATGCAAGCCATGATTTTTGATTTAGGTCAAATAAATCAACTCAAAGCCAGCAAGTGATTGTGGATAATTAACTTGAGCAGTTTTCAGAATTAACATATGAGACAACCAATGAATGAGGGAAAGGAAAGTCTATGTCAAATAACAGGTGGTATTTTGAAAGAGTAATTTAACAATACTTTCTTATCAGGGAGAGACAAAATACATTATACCTGACCAAGCTGAAGTGCTGTCATACATTTTGACCTTTAGAAACTACACTTTAGGCCAAAGATAAGGATACGATCTGTACCTGGGAACAAAACACCACCTTTGATCATTTCTCCCATGATGCACCCAACTGACCAAATGTCAACTGAAAACAAAATGCAATGACATTAACGTAAAGATTTTGGTTAAAATAAAAAAAATATAAACATTAAAAAAAAATCACGCACACCATGTATACTTCAAAATTATAGAAAGCCGTATAAAATAAAAATGAGTGACAGTGAATGTGCTCTAACTACCAGCAGAGACTGTATGTCCTACTGCCAGATGCAGCCTACAAATATTTCAGCTTCATCTCTCAACAATTTTTGAACTATAACAGCCACAAACTTTACGTCTGTTTAAAAAACCCCACCTGTATGAATGTGCACTCTATTCATTTTCATTAGAGAACATACTGGGAGTTCACCTGACTAATTAAACTGCTGCAGCAGCACAAGGATACAGTCCCTTCCTGGAAAGAGGATTTTGTGGCAAACCATTTCTCCCATAATGCACCCCACAGACCATAAATCCACTATATGTTTGCAGCACAAAAGAAGGAAAAGCAAAGCAAAAGGTTGTTAAAATCAAAGAAGCATAATATGACTGCATTATATAAAAACGGCAAAACATCACAAAAAGAAAAGTGATCTTAATTTTAGCTAATGGAATAATTTAAAACACAAAGTATTTTTCAAAAGGCTTTGATTCACAAAAGCAAATGTGAAGTGTGGCCTTTTAACTACATATTTAATTTTAAAGTGAGAGCTATGCACAGAAATCCCATAATTAAAAAAAACCTATGTATCTTGTCCCTGAGAATTTGTTTACAAAATATAAGAACCAAACACACATCTTGTAAATTAGGCTGAAAATGCACATGAAGTAGCAAAATTTTAAAAATAAAATCTTGATACTATTTTGAAGTTCAACTGTGCATTATACTCTCTCTTTAAGTCAAATGAAAGAAAAAAGCATGAGCAGAAATAATCGAGTATATCAAAAGGTTTAACAGAAAGAATGTTTCTATGAATGACTATAGTTAAAAAGTTAAAACTCTTCAGAAATTTTCAAGTTGGATTTCATAAATCTGCATTGAGAAGTGCTAAGTTTATTCTGAATTGAAAGTTATCTGTCTTTTTGGCAACACTATGCTGCATTTACTCTACTGTTCCCAAAGGAAAGCACGCAAAGAATGAACAAATAATCAATTAAGGAAACTTAGTAAAAAATGTATTTCATATGTTTTTCGCCTTAAGTTTTTTAAACCCATAAATCCAAACTATTTTGACTTAAGAAGTTAGTTTTGGCTGAATACAGTATGAAAGTTCCCACAGATTTATTATCTACAGTCTCCTGGTGGATTTATTGGCCCTTGTCAACTTTAAATGAGAGCTCTAATCAATGCTGAAAAGAATCTGCTAGACACAGAAATGGGCAATTTGAGGACCTCCACCTGTTTCACTAAAACTAACAAATACTCTGACATTTTCTATCTTTCGGTTTCAAAGTCGGATAAAAAGTAGATGCCTGTAATTTAATATAAGAAAGGGAAAAGGAGCAACGTGAAAGGAAAGCTTCAGAAACCTGCATTTGTTTTTGAAGTCTGAAGGCTCCAATTCTTGAATAGCAAAATGTTAGGAAGGATGTTAGAGATATACCCTTTACCCATGCTGCAGAACTCAGGCACTTAAAAGTCTGTACTTTCTAGTACACTCATAAGGAGACGGCTAGTTCATTACAGAATTTTAGGAGTTAAGTTGGGACAAATTTTGGAAATCCTATGGAACTAAGGTTTCTCTAAAATTTCACATTAAAATACATTAGAATCTTTTTACATTTACAGCATGATTCAACTTTCAAGGATAAAATTTTAGAGGAAAAACTAGTATTCATAAACCAGTTCAGAGAAAAACCTTTTCCAGGGTTTTCATTTTTGGCAAAAATCTATGACAATAATTTTTCCCTATGGATTTTATAGAGAATAGCAAGATTTAGTTAAATATTCAGAACACAACTTATGCAGGTAATCTTAAGAAAAACATTTTAAAACAGATTTCAAAAGCTGCAAGCATGAGAGAAGATACTGTGTGGGTTAGTAAAGCCTTTCCTCAGAAAACAATAAGCCTGATTTATATGTAAAACTAGCTTTACAGGGCCTAACTGCTTAGTCTATTGGGCAGTTTAAATATATTCTGTTATCTTACACTTTCCAAAAAGCATTGGGGTAGCTTGCAATAAAAGCCATATAAAACAACGTTGTTAGAACAGGTGGGGGTGGATGGGAAGTGTCCCCAAAAGGAGGAAGGTCTTATGTTTAACCCTGCTGGCTAATGCAGTTACATAATTAAGCATTACATTTGACTCAGTTTCCTGGGGGCAAAAAAAGGCAATAAAGTGATCTATATAATTCTTATCTAAGAAAGGAAAGTATGTCAATTTTTATGTCAATTTTTTATACGATAGTTTTTCTTGGTGCTAATTTTTGGTAGGAGGCTCCCAAGATCACAATTATAGGACCGAGTGACACATTACACATTATCTGTGACAATCAATGGTTTTACAGCAAATGCAGAAGTAATCTTCATGCTGGTCACTGGAAGTACCAATTCTCAAAAAAAAAAAAAAAAGTCTAATACTAAACCTAACATGCTGAATTCTATATGGTATAAACAACTTTAGGAAAAGAGTAAGAAACAGTCTATTTCAGAACAAAAGAATTATAGTAAATGTTTAAAGTGTTTGTTTTTAATTAGCTCAGAAAAAGAAATTAAGCTATAGTCCTGAGTTCAATGTTATCTTTTATAAAAAAGAACCCAGAAGACTGACTTGATACAGTTTCCTGATTCGAAGTGAACTGCTGTTTCGGACTCCTTCCTAGCAAAAATGTCTAGGTCCTATTTCAGGAAATGTTTCAGATTAAATTACCATATTAAAAAAGTTATGGTTTAAGTCAATAAAATCCTGTATAAACTTATTCATCTCCTAAATGACTGAGATTCAACAAAATTTCTTAAGTATAAATATATGTATGTATATGTATACAATTTTTTAAAATTCATGAACTACATGCCTAATAACTTCCTTCAACCTTGATTCTAGTGCTGATATATATAACTGACTATATTCACACATATTTATGCCACTTCTTTAAGGCTGGACATAAGGGCTTTGATGAAACAGTGAAAGTGACCCTCCGAAAGGTCTCTTTACATCAGTTATCCATCAGCTTTGCAGAATGGCCTTGTTGTAACTCTCAAAGTTTGCACTGAGCGCTACTGCTATTAACTTTTGTGTCATGGGGTTGGAAATGTGTGCAAATATCACTAACGCAAACTAAGATTACTGAAGGTAAACTATTGGTCCACTGTATACTTCCTTGAGCCCATGTTAGAATGCTCATTTTCAAGTTACAGGCAAGCAAATGGCATATGTTCTGTTACAGGGGCCATGGCAACAAATTCTTCATCCAATGGTAGTGTTGATGGTTATGTATTTGTGTTTAAATAAACAGGGGCCCCCAAGTTTTTTCAAACATTTATGACAGAATTTGTAGTTACTTGTAGTTTCAGTTGATAAACGTTTCTAACAGCGATACACATTTAAAACTATGCACTTCATTTTAAGTATTTACATAAGAAATCTGAAAAACAGAAGCAAATAAACCAGAACATTATTCAAGGAAATAGCGTTTGCTGACCGTTTTCTTTGTAGCCCATCCCTAGGATGACCTCAGGTGCTCTGTAGTAGCGAGTCACTACGTAAGGTGTCATCATAAAACTAGTTCCTGCAGTCCTGGCCAGTCCAAAGTCAAGAATCTTCAAAGTGCAGTCTGATTTTACTACTATATTACTGGGCTTTAAGTCCTTCAAAAATAAAAATAAAAAAATTACTGCTATGATATAAACAAATACTTTGCAGTCCACAAGTTATAAGATCACTTGTAAAACAATTCACGTTAATTGTTCATTTTTCTCACTGTAATTATTATCACTGCACAGATTCATTATAACAGGCAAATTTGAGAAATGAGCTTGATGGCATTTTAAATTTATGAATACATACAGTTCTTAAAGAAGTTAGCAATGTTTTATTTGCTAGAAATTATGATTAGGTAGAAATTAAGTAGAGTAAAAGTGATTAGGAAAGGCATCTCAAAGCTCACATAAGAACTACTATGGTAAAAGAAAGAATCTTAAGTTAGCATTTATATTCGTTTGTATACTAAATTACCAACTTTTAAAAAATCTCATTTTAAAGTCACAATAAGCTTTATACAGATATTATACATCAACAATGGGCCATTCTATGTCAACCAAAGCAAATGTCATTTGACCTTTCGAATCGGTAGATGTTCAACTCTAAAGGACTGAAATAGTCATTATCAGTCTTTCCATCACTGATTTGCCACCCAAAGTCATACAAATTTGTTCATAAAATTTTTGACTGACCTTAGAGTTAGGACACCATTGTCTTGGTGCCACTATCCATAAAATTACTTGCTATTGATACTACAATGTCTTTGTGAAGAATTTCCCACCTGATTCCAATACACTGAATTAATTAATTAAGGAATTCTGTGCTATGATCATTAAAAGGCAGCAGCATAAACACTCATGGCTTCAAGTTCAACCAATCTTGCCTGTTAGCTTCCATAAATCCTATTATGAACTAAGAGGCCAAAGAAAGCAAGCGTACACCCACATACATTGAATACCAATGACTAATACAACGGAAAAGAAAGCAGACCTGAAAGATAATGGTTACTTTTGTAATGTCTATAATCCAGAAGGGCATGTATGTTGTCTGTAACATATTCTGATAGGCAATCATGGATGGGTTTAGAAGATGTGTCCTCTAAATGTTTTATCAAATTAAAAATAGGTATCAATAGGCTTATTGAAGTAAGATGAAAATTTTCATTATTGCTATCCTGTAAATATGTTGCCACTGTTTCCAACATATAATGTCTCAGCAAAGTAACACTGCACATTCAAAAAAAAGTATTACAAACTTTGATACTACTTCAATGTCTACCATGTTGGTTAATGATTAATGGCTCTTCATACTACTGCATTCTAGTCTAGGAATAAGGTTCCAACCTTAAACACTTTTATTCTGAAAAAATTAAGAACAAAACACAATTTTTAAAAAACAAGTATTTTTTGTTAAGAAAAAGAAACTCAAAAAAATGCCTCAAAGAGTGTCATCTGAGATCCATTCTTGCATATCAACATGTATCTCTCTACAGATGCTAGTAGCACTGCTATCCATATTTGTGAAGAAGAACTGAACTTGTGTGAATGTGTGTGGCAGAGGTAGTGGACTAACTCAATATTTCACCTTTGCTCCCACATTTTTCCAGCCCAAATGTGATTAATTCTAGTCAATGAATGTGAGTGGGAACAAGGAACAGAAGGGCCAGTGCATAACATCTTTTTGTTTCTTGCCCTGCTCTGGTGATGAGTAATATTCTAGATAGTGAATTGCTGAGCATCTGTGTAAAGCAGTCTTCACCTCACCAAGACCTGTGCTGGACATGCAGTGTGGGAAAGAGATCTTAGTTGTGTTAAGTCATTGAGAATTCAGTGTTTGTTACCTTGGCCTACTTGTGATACTGTAATTTATAATCAGAAAAATAGATATGGTCTTTGTCCCAATTAGTGGCACAGAGGCCTTAGAACTCTTGGAATTTTCCAAGTGACAAGAGCAATAAAGGTGAAAGGAGTGCATAAGAAGTACCTTTCAACTACACCAGAGTTTATGTTAATGGGGTGTCTTCTGGAAAGTGTGAAAGGATGAGACTGGCTTCCCGGGAACCAACAAAGTAATTAGAGGGTTGGCTCTTTCAGCCCCACCCCACAGACCTCCTGGGAGGGAAAAGGGGCTAGAAATAGAATTCAATCACCAATGGCCCAATATTTAATCAATCAAGCCTATGTAATTGAAGCCTCCATAAAAACCCCAAAGGACTGGTACAGAGAACTTCTGGTAAACAAATAGAGAGAAACACATGGAGGTGGCTGGGAGAGTGATGTACCCAGAGAAGGCTTGGAAGCTCCATGCACGTTCCTACATACTTTGCCTTATGCATCCCTCCATATGGCTATTCCTGAGTTAGGCCCTTTGTAATAAACCAGTAATCTAGTAAGTAGATGTTTTCCTGAGTTCCGTTAGCCACCCTAGCAAATTAACTAAACATGAGGAGGCAGTTGTGGGAACCTCCAAATTACAGACAGTAGACCAGGAGCATTGGTAACAACCTGGGATTGTGACTGGAATCTGAAGTGGGGGCAGCCTTGTGGGACTGAGCCTTTAACCTGCAGCATCTAATGCTATCTCCAGGTAGATAGTGTCAGAATTGAGTAAAATGATAAGATACCCAGCTGGTGTCCAGAGAATCTGAGAACTGTTTGGTGTGCGAAAAACTATCACACATATGGTGTCAGAAGCATTATGGCATTAGTGTGAGAATAAAGGAGACACAGAAGAATGTCTTCCTTTATATTATTCTGACACTGAAATTGATACCAGGAGTGGGGTATTACAATTATAAACGAAGGATCATAGCTTAGCAGCTGAGTAGCAGTTCAAAGGTTGGAAAGGTGATCCAGGTTATAGAATAGCAATACATTCATTACATTCATGACACTGTCATCTACAATAACCAGAAGCTCTAGAACAGGGGTTGGCAAATTAATGCCTGCTTGTTTTTGTGAAGAAAGTTTGATTGCAACACAGTCACACTCACTCATTACCTACTGCCTATGGCTATTTTTGTGTTACTGTCATAAAGTTGAGAAGCTGTAACAGAGACTGCAGCTTACCATCAGCAAAACCTAGGATATATACTATCTGGCCTTACCTTTACAGAAAAAGTTTGCTGACCCCTGCTCTAGAAGAAGAGATTGAAAAGCAAAACTTTAATAGTGTGTGTAGGTGGCTACTGGGTGCATATCAAAGAAGTGGCCACTTTACAAGATATATTCAAAGTCCTAAAAGGAAAAACCTGCAACCTAGGATACTCTACCCAGCAAGATTATCATTGAGAATAGAAGGAGAGATATAGAATTTCTTGAACAAACAAAAACTAAGAATACAGCACTACTAAACTAATCCTAAAAGAAATATTGAAAAGTCATCTCCAAATAGAAAAGAAGCAAGAATCCACAAGAAAGAGACAATCACAACTGGAAAGTAAATCACTTAAATAAGCCAGTACACAGATTAAAAAATAAAATAAAAATTAAAACATTTAAAAAGAATTGGCCACTCTACAAGAAGAAATAAAAGGAACAGAGAATCCAGAATTTCAGGGCTTTGCCATTCTGGAGAAGTTAAATGTTACTAGATCTTTTAAAAAAAAAAATGGTGGATTGTTCAGCAAATATCTCCTCTTCCCAACTTATATACTTCTTCACCTTATTGATGGGCCTAGACTAATTTTGGCCAATGGAATGTGAGGGAATGTGGTGTTCACAAAATCTGAAGAGAAGTTTTACATGTGCCTGATTGATTTAGCATGGCTCTTGCCCTTCTTTCACTGTGAGAAAAGGATGTGCCTCAGGAAGGCACTCCTTCAGCCTGGATGCTGAAACCTGAACATGAATCAAACCCTGAAACTGACTCTGTGACCTGCAGCAGTGCCACACAGCCAAACTGCAGACCCCTAAGCAAGCAATAAATGTTTTAAGTCACTGATATCTTGGATTTGTTTTTAATGCATTATTTTCACACAGCAATTCTGAAAGCCTTTGAGGTAAAAAGACCTGTAAACTCTTTAAGCTGATGAAAATATTTCAGACTTGCCAACAGAGGCTTAAAAAACCATAAAGGTAGACATGGAGTCCAAGAATCTATAGAGGCAGTGAGCTAACAGATGTGCTCTGAAAAGAACTGTAATGAAAAAGATAAGAAGCCTCCTAAGTTTCTAAGAGAGTTGTACTATTAAAAAAAAAAATTCTAGCCTTAAAACAATGGTTCTTAAACCAGGGCAGTTTTGTTCCCAGAGGATATCTGGTAATGTCTAAAGAAATGTTTGGTTGTCATAATTGGGGAGTACTACTGGCTTCTAGTGGGTAGAGGCCAGGAATGCTGCCAAACATTCTATAATGTATAGGAAAGCGCCTCAAAAGAAAGAATTATTCATCCGAAATGTCAGTAGTGTCCAGGTTAAGGACTGCCTTAAATGACACTAGGGCCCCCAATCTTTTACAGATAGGAAGCTGAAAAAGCTGTGCAGCCCTCAATGAGAACACATTTCCAATACTCACTTGATACATATTCAAGAAGGCTGGTAGAAAAGACTCTCCACAGGGTGGAGAAGGTATCACAGAGAAAAGAGAGTATTCCTTGCAGAGATAAGATTCAGGGCCTAATCACATAGGCCAATATCACATATGAACACAGATGCAAAAAATCTGCAACAAAATAGGAGCAAAACAATTCCAACAGCATATCAAATTACACACTATGACCTAGCAGGACTCATCCCAGGAATGCAAGGGAGGCTCAATACACAAAAATTAACCAATGTAATGTACTACATTAATTGAACCAAGGAAAAACAAATATATGATCACCTCAACTGATGCAGAAATGCATCTGACAAATCCAACACCTTTTCAAGATAAAAACTCTTAAACCAGGTATAGAACGTATGTGGTGAAAAATTAATCCTATGTAAAGAGAGGTATGGTATTTGCCCTCAGCTACAGCTGATCTCTAAGCCAGTGGAATGTCCTGACTGACAGCAGTGACTTTATTTGCCAGGGGGTTTTTGTCACAGGACAGTCTAACAATGTGATTTATGACTGGGGCTTTAGGACACATGTTAGTTCCAACTTCTGGAGAAATAGGAGACTAAAGGTATTAGCGTGAACCTTAGGGAGGGTTGGAGACTAAGGGAGGCAGCATGTGATTGAGCAGCAAGGAAAACTCTGGAGTGAGCTTTCCTTGTTGGCAATACTCTGCATGCATTTTCATACTTTGTGGCTGGGAGAAAAAGGATTAATGACTGAAATCTCCATGATGTCTCCCACATTCTGCCCTAAGCACCTCCTTCTTCAGTTGGTTTTAATTTGTATCCTTCTGCTTAAAAAAACTTTTAAGTGTAGTGCTTTTTGGAGTTCTGTGAATCATTCTAGTGATCACTGAATCTGAGAGTGGTTGTGGGGACCCCAAATTTGCAGCCAGCTAGTCTGAAGTGAGGGTAGTCTTGTGGGGTTTGTGCCCTCTAACTGTACAATGTGATTAACTCCAATGCAAAAGGGAACTTACTCAAACAGATAAAGAGTATTTAAAATGAAACCCCATAGGTAATATCATACTTAATGGTGAAAACTGAAAGCCTTTCCCTTAAGATTAAGAATAAAACAAAGATGCTCACCTTTGCCACTTTTATTCAACATTTTACTTCAAGTTCTAGCCAGAAAAACTAGGCAAAAAACAAACAAACAAAAAAACCCCCAAAAAACCAAAGCAACAACAAAAGGCACCCAAATTGGAAAGGAAGAAATAAAACTATTGTGCAGATGATGTAATCATATATAGAGAAAACTGTAGGGAAAAAAAAAAAAACAAAAAAACAACCCTAATAGGATAAACTGAGCAGAGGTGCAGGATATGAGATCAACACACAAAAATCTGTTCTGTTTCTATATAACAGAAACGAACAATCTGAAAAGGAAATTAAGAAAACAATTCCACTTATAATACCTTCCAAAAGAACAAAATACCTAGGAGAAGATTTTAACTAAGGAGGTGAAAAGACGTACACACTAAACACTACAAAACATTGCTGAAAGAAACTAAAGATCTGTTGTAGACTGCACTGTGTACCCCTAGCCCACACCCCAGAGCAAATGTTGAAGCCCCAACCCCCTAATGTGACTGTATTTGGAAACAGGGTCCTTATGGAGATAATTAAGGTTAAATGAGGTCATAAGGGTGGGGCTCCAATACAAAAGAACTGGTGCCCTTACAAAAAGAGAGACACCAGAACTCACTCTCTCCCTGCATGCACAGAGGAAAGGGCATGTGAGGACACAGCAAGAAGGCAGCTATCTCCAATCCAGGAAGAGAGGTCTTCTCAGCAGAAACTGAATTTACAGGCACCTCGATCCTGGACCTCTAACCTCCAAAACTGTGAGAAAATAAATTTATGTTGTTTAAGACACCCAGTCTGTGGTATTTTGTTATGACACCCAAACAGACTCATACAACCTATGTAAATGGAGAGACATCCTGTGTTCATTAGTTGGGATACTAAATATAGTTAACATGGCAAAACTACCCAAGCAATCTACAGAGTCAACAAAATTCTTATTAAAAATTCCAGTGGCCTTTTCTTCAGAAATGGAAAAGCTAATACTCAAACTCATATGGAATCACAAAGGGCTCTGAGTAGTCAAAATGATATTGAGAAAGACTAAAGTGGTGGACTCACATTTCCCCATTTCAAAATTTACTACAAAGCTATAGTAATCAAAATAATGTGGTACTGATATAAGCATGGACACAAAGGCCAATGGAATAGGGAACTAAGAGTCTAGAGGTAAAACCACATGTCTATGGCCAACTGAATTTCAACAGGGGTGCCAAGAGCATTCAATTAGAAAACAACTGTCTCTTTAATAAATGGTGCTGGGACAACTGGATTTCTATAAACAAAAGAATGAAGTTGGCACCTTATTTCACACCATACACAAAAATTAATTCAAAGTGGGTCAAAGACCTACACTTAAGAGATAAAACTATAAACCTCTTAGAAGAAAAACTAAGGATAAATCTTAATGACCTTGGATTTGACAATGGATTCTTACATATGACACTAAAAGCACATGCAATCAAAGAAAAAATAAACTGATTTTCATAAAAATTAAAAGCATTTTTGCATCAAAAGAGATCAAGAAACTGAAAAAACAACATATAAAATAGGAGAAAACATTTACAAATTACATATCTGATTAAGATCTAGTTATCCAGAATATACAAAGAACTCAACAACAAAAAGACAAACAACAAATTAAAAAATGGGGCCAAGGGCTTGAATAGACATTTTCCCCAAGAAGATATATAAATGGCCAACAAACATGAAAAGATACTTAATGTTATTAGAGAAATGCAAGTCAAAAAACCACAAGATACTACTTCATATTCAACTAGGATGGCTAGAATGAAAAAAGACAGTAAGTATTAGCAAAGATTTGAGGAAATTGGAACTTTTTGTGCATTGTTGGTAGGAATGTAAAATGGTGTAGACATTGTAGAAGACAATTTGGTGGTTCCTCAGAAAGTTAAATACGAGCCAGCAATTCCATTCCTAGGTAGATACTCAAAAGAACTGAAAGTAGGAATTTAAACAAATGTTCATAACAGCACTATCCACAAAAGCTAAAAGGTGGAAATAACCCAAATGTCCATAAATGGATGAATGGATAAAGAAAATGTGGCAAATACATACAAAAGAGTATTAATCAGTCATAAAAAGCAATGAACTATTAATACATGCTTCAGCATGGATAAACTTGAAAACACTATGCTCTTAAAGAAATCAGACAGAAAAGGTCATATATTATATGATTCCACTTATATTGAAATAACCAGGAGAGGCAAATCCATGGACACAGAAAGCAGACTGGTATGATGCCAGGGGCTGGGGTGAGAGGGATACGAGGAGTGACTGCTCGATGGGTAGGAGGTTTTCTTTTGGGGCAATAAATATATTTTGAAATTTGCTATTAGTGGTGGTTGCACAATGTTGTGAATACACTAAATATCATTGAATTGAACACTTTAAGATGAATAATTTTACATTTACATGAATTTCACTTCAATGATCAAAAAGAGAATATGATAATTTTTTCTACTAACCCGATGAATAATTCCAGCAGAGTGAAGGTGCTTGATTCCACACAGCATCTGGTAAAGAAGGTAGGACATTCTTTCATGATCTAGTTCCATTTGAATCACTTGACAAAGATTTGCATCCATGAGCTCCATGACTATGTAACTTCATGGGAAAAAAGAGGACAGCTGAAGTACACAGTAACAATCAGAGAGTAATATACTAACAAAATTTTAACTGTCACACTTACACATCTTGAAATTCTTCTAGGGACTTCTGTGGTGTAAAAACATTCAACAGGCCAATTATCTGTGGTAAAAGCAGAGAAATAAAAAAATCAGAAATTGCTTAATAATTTTTTTAGAGGAGCTGCAAATACATAGATTAAGAAAAAAAAACTACCCTCAGTGTAAAAATTTTCTAGTCTTATGTTCTAAGCTCAAGCAATCTTTTTTATTTTATATATTACAACTTTATGGCCAGGGGTTGGGGGCAGGGAGGGAAGCAGAGCACAGAGGATCTTTAGGGCAGTGAAAGTACTCTGAATGATACTATAATGGTAGAAATATGTCACTATACATTTGTCTAAACCCAAGAATGTAAAACCTCAAGAGTGAAACCTAATGTAAATTACGGATTTTGGTGACATGGACGTGTTAATGTAGGTTCCCTGACTATAACAAATGTACCACTCTGTTGGAGATGTCAGTAATGAAGAAGCTATACATGTATGGGGGCAGAGGGTACATGGGATATCCTCTCAGTTCTGCTGTGAACCTAAAACTGCTTTTTAAAAAATAGTCTTAAAACACACACAGGCACACACACACACACACACACACACAAACTATATCAACAGAAGAGCCTCACAAAATCTATTCCATTTATGAACACTCAATTATCAAGGACCTACATTATATAATCCTCTATAATTTGTAAGCAAATCTGAAATACCTTCTGCCAGCTCTTATCCAACTCAGTATTTCTAAATAATCTCAGCCCTTTCGCCTGCTGGTTTTTCATTAATACTGCACTTCCCCAGTTTTCCTCATTTCCAGTCTATTCCACTAGTTCATCCACAGGCATGTGCTCTTTCCTACTATTCTGTCTTAATCCTCCTCCTTTCTCTATCTGTATCCTGTTCCTGGGTGATACTATGTATGTTTTTTTCTCCAAACATCTCTACGTGGGTAACTTGTAAGTAGGCATTAAAAGTCCTTTTTTAGCTTATGAGTCTTAGATTTTCCTTGATACTTCACATGATCTCTCATAAAATAATATAAAATTGAACTCATTATCATTCCTACCCAAATCCCTTACTTTTCCAGAGTGCCTTTTCTTTTACAATAGAAGGTTCAAAGTCTTTTTTGACATTTTTTCAATATTTGCACCGTAATAAATATTTAAAAGGATGTTGCCCACTTTACTGGCAGTTTGAATTTCAGCCTCTTCTTTTCACTCCCTGTGCTACTATACACGTTGAGGATTCTAACATTTCATCTAGGCTGTTCACGCTATAATAACTTCTAACACTTAGT
Source organism: Camelus ferus (assembly GCF_009834535.1). Classification (NCBI taxonomy): domain Eukaryota; kingdom Metazoa; phylum Chordata; class Mammalia; order Artiodactyla; family Camelidae; genus Camelus; species Camelus ferus. The sequence goes on along the minus strand of NC_045706.1, from coordinate 60,815,265 downwards.
TCCCTAACAACGATTTTCTGCAAATCCAGCTACCATTTTACTGCCTATAATATACGGTAATGAAAAGACCTGATAGTATTACTCACCTTCTCAAAAACTTGATTCTAATAACAACAAAAATTACAACCCCCTCTTGCAGTACATTCAAAGCCCTCCACGACAGGACAGCAACCCACTTCATCTCCTGCTGAGCCCTCTACTAAACTTGATACTTTATCCATACTAAATCAGTTTAAAGAATATCGTTAAAAAAAAAAAAAAACCACAAAGGCCTTTAAACATACTATTCCCTATGTTTGTTATTTACCTACTAAACTCTAACTACTAAAACTTCAAGACAGGCCTCTTTGGAGAGTCTGACAACCCCCTAGTCCTCGACAGAGCTGAATATTCTACTTTGTCCCCACAATATCTTATGTGTTATTATGGCATTTAACACACTATAGCATAGTTTCACTTTCACAACAGCCTCATCCCAACCACACCAAAACCCTTGTTAGAAAGAATTGTGTCTTATTCCCCTTTACAATTCCAGCATATAGGAAAATATCTGACACACATTTCTGAAATGTCTTTTGACAATTATACTTAGAAATGGGAATGCTTTTCTAGGTATACACTTCATGTGGGCAGAATCTAGGTTACTGATTTAAGCATAAAGCTTTGCTTTAGAGGCATTCAGGTATTTGTTCAGTGAATAAATTCGGAAAAATAATTTTCAGATCAGAGAGGTTTTAAACAAATTTGTTTAAGACAGAGGAAGTGATAATAAATATTTAGTTGCTTGAAATGAATTCCTGTCTTCTAACCAGATGAACTGAATACATATACCTGGACACTTGGAGAAATACTAAAACCGTTCTCATTAACATCTGGGAAATCCCAGAGTAGAAGAGAGGTGTTAAAGATGAAAGCCATTTAGACACAGAAAGGTGATGAGTGGTTGCTTAGAGCTGAGGGGGATGGGAGATGGGGGAATGAGAGCTAAAGGAATGGGGCTTCCTTTGAGGTGATGGAAATGTTCTAGAACTGACTGTGGTGACAGTCACACATATCAGTGAATATACTAAAAACCACTGAACTCTACACATTAAACAGGTTAGTTGTATGGTATGTGAATTGTATCTCAATAAAGCTGTTATTAAAAAAGATTAAAATGGACAGCTTCAGCAATTACATTAATTATGTAATCAAGAAAATTACATCAATCATAGACTTACATCAACAAAAGTCAAGGACTGATTAAGTGGGTGGTATATGACTACTTTGAAAGAAGTAAAAATTACTAGAAACATGTAAAATTTTATTTGTTTATTACTTCTGTGAATAAAAATAACAACAAAACAATAACAACAAAGAATAGCAGCAGTAGATCAGGGAAATGCAACCAGATATAATAAAGATTTCAAAAAGGCATTTTTGAAAATGTCACTAGTAACAATATCCTTGTGAACAGGTTGAGGAATTGAGGAGATCTGGGCAACTGTTATAGTGAGACATGTACTTTTTTGCGGTATACCCAAAAGTTGCTAATGAATTAATCCAACTATTATGCAGGCATCCTGAGCAAAACTAAGTGAAGCGAACAAGTGAAAAATCAGAACAAAGAAGAAGAAAGCGATCCCCAACAGTCCAGTAAGAGGAGCCAAAATTCACATGTGAAACTGAATAGGAAGATACAGAAAGTACTAATACTTATTATCTAAAACAAAACAAAACAAACAAAATGAATGGGAAAGACCTGTTAGTAGGTCTGTGACAAAGAATAACTTGCTGAGATAATGTGAGTCAGATGATGACCTGATTTCCAAACAGGATTACAATGTCCACACTTAAGAAGAGATGATATGCCTCAGTCCCTCTCAGAGGATTCAGTCAGACACGCAGTACTGTGTACTAGGTGACAGAGCCAAGTGCATTCAGAAATAAGTGACCAAGTTGAAAAGGAAATTCAAAACCGTCTATGAAAAGAGTGGAAAATGTACAATATGAATGTACTTAGTACCCCTGAACTGTACACTTAAAAATGGTAGACAGTAAGTTTTATCTTATGTGTATTTTACCAGAATTTTTAAAAAAAGAGAGAATAGGAAAAACCAGAGATGTTTAGACCAACGAAGAGATGATTTGAGCAAAACATGAAATTGTTTAACAGCCAAGACATTACAGAAACATCCATCCATGAGGGAGTGGAAAAATCCCATTACCATTCTTCTTTTCCCTATCTCTAGTTCCACATTCATTCACTGAACAATTCACTGAATAAGTATGCTCTGAGCACCTATTCTGTGCCAGCACTCTTCTAGGTGCCAAGGGTATTGCCTAGATGAATTTGCGACACCCACACTAGAGGGTTAATCATGTGAAACAAGCTTTCCATGCCCTCTATTTAGGCGACAGAATCATCTTTCTTTGAAGTCACTTGCCCAAGCTCAGGAGGAGGGTGTCACTGGCCATCACCCTAGTATAAAACCAAGGGAATGCCACCATTATCGCCACAAAACAAGGCACAAGCACTTCTATTCCAGAGCAGGAGCCACCAGCAAAACCCTGACAAGCAACAAGCCTGGTTCCCATGCAGAACAAGAATGGCTGACACACCTTCTTTCCCCATCACTGATTGAGCAATCTTCTCTCTCCTTAAATCTCAGCACTTTTTTCCATTTGCCATAATTTGACAATTAACTTTTACTGCTTTATTACATTTGATGTTTAACTCTTTCTGTATTTATTCTGTCTTCAAAGTAATACTGTAATCTCCCCAAATGAGTAGTCTAATCCTTAACTTCCATGAATGCTTCCCCTTAGGGGCCAACCTAACAACTGCAATACATGGAGGCTTGCACATAACTAGCTCTCAAAATGTGGTAAATTGTGTTATATGCAATCAGAAAGTACAGAGCTCTTCATATCTTATAAACTCCCTTGGACAAACACCACAAAACGTCTCCAATCAGATGCTTTTGGTTTAGTACTTCATAAAACTGTCCCTTTCAGAATTCACTCCTAGTTTGTTTCCTCTTGACTTGGAAAAATCATCCATTAAAATAATCATAAAAGTAAAAGTATGCTTAATTTAAGTTTAAAAAAGTGTAAATGGGATGAAAGTCATATGTTGAAGTCTTTAAAATCATTAGAAAATAGTATTAGGAACGTTTTACTAATTTCACTTAAATATTTTTTTAAAGTTTCTGCTAAACTGCTTTATCCAATAGTATTAAATAACAGTTCCAATGTCGAAGAATAAGGGGAAGGGGGAGGGAGGGTTTAGCTCAAGCACTAGAGCACGTGCTTAGCATGCACGAGATCATGGGTCAATCCCCAGTATCTCTTCTAAAAATAAACAGATAAACCTAATTGCCTCCCTGCTAAAAAAATAAAATAAAATAGAAGTTAAAAAAAAAAAGAATGGGAACAATTTCATCTCTGTGCTAAGGCTTCAGTTTTTGGAAATGTCAGCTTAATAGAAAACAAAAAGCAGAAGATGAGATCAAGCCTAAATAAAGTTCTAAAACACCTCCCTCTTTAAAGATCCTTTTGCAAATTAAACGTCAGAAATTTATACAATCTAAATTTCAGAAGCCATTTTTCTTCTGACATAATTTAATAAAGTTGAGAAAAATTTCACAATGTAGATATCCCTTTAAGCAATGTTTCAATCCAAAGGAACAATTTAAAGTACCTATTTTAAAAGTTTTTTGTTATCAATGTATTCATGAACAAATCTTGATTTCATTTATACTTAAGAAATTTTCTACAGTGTTCACTTACATTTTTGTGATTTACACATTTCATAAGAACTAGCTCTCTGTAAGCACGCTTAGCATGAGTTTGATTCTGAAATGGCCGGCTTAGCTTCTTGATTGCAACGTTTCTTTCAAGAATGGCATCATACGCTGCACTGTAATAAGAAATTCAAACAACAACAAAAAACTTATAAAAATCTGCAAAACTGAATTTATGAAACATTCATGTAGATTCCTCACTTTCTCCAAAGATAAATGCAAATGAATCAATTTCCAGACTTTGATGCTCAACATGTTTTTTCTAGACCTATTACAGCATATTCCAGCAAAGGACAGCATTGTTACCTGTTTCTTAATATTAAAAGTAAAAAATTGACCGTGAAGAAAGAGACTGTTTACTGGGTGTCGTCCAAGACCACCTAGCATACAATGGGCACTCAATGCACAAATGTTTAATAAGTATTCAGGTACAACAGATAGCTTAAAGCCTAAATGAATCCTTTTCCTGAAATCTACACCAAGGAAAGACAGGATAAAGAATACATGTGGTCATAAGTTCTACTCAAAATACTTGCTGAAGAACTCTACATTAAGTACCTCACCTTCTCCTCTTTAGACACAACAAAATGAATATAGAAAGAGGAAGGCACATATAGAGGCATCTATATGAAAGATTATTGTTTTAAAAAGTAAACACTTAAAATTTGCTTTGGAGGAGAAATTAAAAATCAAGGTATTTATAAACATAAATGCTAGATTTCAGGACATTAGAAGTGGCTTCATAACTATTAATGAAACACCTATAATTCTGTGAAATATAACACTATACTCATTACCCTTCACATCTTCCTTTACTGTATGACACTGACTAAATGGCACTTCGCAAATGACAGGTGAGAGAAAGTAAAGCACAAGTAAGGTAAAGTGTCTTAAAATTATACACTATCATGATTGAAAGAGACTAAAAATCATTTGGATTAATCACTTCCTGTTATAGGGCCAAAGAGGTTAAGTAATTTCCCCAAGGTTAGCCAGAAAATCAAAAGCAAAGCTGAATGAATAAATGGACACATGTACATATTCTATATACAGCATAAATAACCATTGCCTGTCTGCATATATATATACATACTCATACCAAAACATACATAAATATTATAATCTTTACTTAGAAAATGCTGTTATTTATAGATAGGTCCTTCCCAAATGAAAAATAAATATTAGGGGTCAGGCAGAATTAGAAGTTTTGACTCAGAAAAAGTATGTTTTATTTTTAAACACTGAATTCACTCCTATTAATTTTTTATCTGCTAAATCAAAGTAATATTTCAAACTCTAAAAGTTCTAAAGTTCAAAAGTATCTAAAAGTTCAAAAGCACTATTTTGTACCCAAGGTAATTAGATTTCTAACTATTAATTCCTAAGTGTGCACAAATTAGAAATACCTGGGGACTCAGAGGCCCCAATCCAGACCCAATGAATCTTACTATCTATAATTGGGGCCAAAATAATGCCTTTTTAAAAAAATTTAAGTTCTTCAGTTGATTCTGATAGTAACCCAACAGTGACGTTTAAAATATTTTTTAATGTTTCTCTATTTCATAGCAATCTTTTATGAAGGAATAAGCAAAAATTTGAAGGCATTTATTCCTTAGGACAGAGGCTGGTTACCTTCCAAAGCAATTAAAAAAAAATTCTGGTACACAAATTTCAAAAAGCACTTACCTGAGGATAAGGGAAAGCACAGAAACCTAATAGATTTTTAAATCCTATTAAATATTTTATAAATATATTCCTCACAACAACACTGTAAATTAGATAGGAAAACAGGCTTTAGAAGAGCTAATTTGTCATGAGTCACAAAGTTAATCATAGAGCTAGAATATGAACCAAGAGTGAGCTATCAAAAGCCTTTCCACATTGACATTACATTATTTTCTTTAAATTTAATTTGTGGTTGGTTAAATGTGATCAGTTAAAATGACCACCAGCCAGCCAATAATGCATTTTTTTGGTATTCTTTTTTATTGCTGTATAGTCAGTTTACAACACTGTGTCAATTTCTGGTGTACAGCATCATGTTTTAGTTATATATATCATACATATATTCATTTTCATATTCTTTTTCATTGTAGGTTACTACAAGATATTGAATATAACTCCCCATGCTATACAGTATAAACTTGTTGTTCATCTATTTTATATACAGTAGTTAGTATTTGCAAATCTTGAACTCCCAGTTTACCCCTTCCCATCCCCTTTACCCCCAGATAACCATAATTTTGTTCTCTATGTCTATGAGTCTGTTTCTGTTTTGTAAATAAGTTCATTTATCTTTTTTTTTTTTACAATTCCACATATAAGAAATATCACATGGTATTTTTCTTTCTCGTTCTGGCTTACTTCACTTAGAATGACGATCTCTAGATCCATACATGTTGCTGCAAATGGCATTATTTTATTCTTTTTTATCAGTCAGCCAGTAATACTTTATAAAATAACCCAGCTTCTGTAATTTGTTATAGTATAAATTATTTTAAGAATACATAAAAGAATAAAAATAGAATACATAAAAGAAAAAAAAGTTCCCATTACACAAATTTGCTTGATTCTAATATTTTTATCATATTTGCTCTGAATTTTTAAAAAAATAAATATATTATTTTAGGTTTTAAAGTCCCCTTCTTTCTCTTTATTCTCAGAAGTAAGTACTATCTTGAGTTAGGTGTTTATGAATGTTTTTACACTTTTCTACATGTATATGCATACATAAATATATGGCATTGTTTTCCATATTCTAAATAATATATGTGGTATAATCATGTGTGTATATTATACATCTTGCTTTTACACTCAGAATTACACTTCTGATTATCCTTGTTGATATATATAACTCGTTAATTTTAAATATTGTATAGTATTTTGCTGTATGACTATTTTTTACTCTCTTACTAATGGATTTGATGCTGTTACCAATTTTTTGCTATTATAAATTGTATAGCAAAAAACAGCCCTTTGCAGGTCTCTTTCTACATATGTGCAGAAGTTGTATGCAAGAGTTTTTCTAGAAACTGGGAGAACTGCAGGGATATAAACACTTACGATTTTTTAATGGATCCCAAAACAAATCTGGTTCAAAAAGAGGTAATAAAAATATAATTATGCTTGAGTGAGGCTTAGAATTCCCTAAAACACTAGCTTATTATGCTAACTTAGTGATCTAAAATCATTAACAGAACTGTCCCAAAGAGCATTTTGATTTTCAGTTTATAAGGAATTATGCTGATCCATAAAGCCTAGGCCTTTTGCAGAAATTAGCTTGTAAATCAATTTTAAAGATACATAGGAGTTTTGAAACAAATATAGAGATACTAGCTGACTTCATTCCCCAGCGTAAAGTAAGATTTATGAAATTCCAGAATTTTGTTGCAGTGTAAAAGTGATGATTAAGTGAAGCTTCTTATTAAACAATTAGCTATGGGAAGAGATGTAGACATGGAATTACCAAGCATGCCACTTACTCTTTTCTGATAGGTATTTGTCTTTATATGCTTATGATCAAGTATTTAATCATAATTTATACTTATCGATGACAGTGCTGATTTTAAAAGTTATGTTTTATGAATAATGAAAAGGTCATCAATCTCAGAACAAAACAACTTACCATGCTATGGCTTTAATTTAAATTTTATAGGTTTGATTAAATTTTTTGAAGCAAGCTAGATATTTACCAAGGAATCTACACTGTGAGAGTAGAAAACAGAGCAGTTAATGATTCTTTGCCTATTTTTAGAAACAAAAACTTACCACACTATTCCTTGAGCTCCTGAGCCTATAGGTTTTAAATTCTGATACCGTTTCAGGACTGTGAACGTAGAATCTCCAATCTCTACACTATAAAAATTGCTGTCACGCTTGCTTCTACTCATGGTGGCATGCAATTAATTTAATGGCTTCATCCAAAAATTCACTGAGAAGCTGCAAAATATAACAAAATGTGACATTAACAAAATGAATTTGTTTAATCTTAACATTCAAGTCACCACTCTGTTCACAGATTGCTAGATCATGTTTAAAAAAAGCTGCTTCATTAGAAAACACAATTAGAAAGAAAAAAAATCACAGAGCCTGGTTAGCGCACCTGTTATACTTAAGGAAACAACTGGTGGTTTATAAAAGAAAAGAAAAAAGCAAATAATTATAACTAAACTTGTTTTAAGGTTACTTCCACAGTTTAAAACTTTAAACCAGTCCTTTTCATATGTTTATTATAGAGTACTGAAATCTTAATTTTTGTAAGTGATAGGCTAGTGAGCTGGTTATCACGTTATCACCCCTACCTAACAAACTAACAAACACAGAGCCGCACAGTCTGTCATTATAACATAGCCCCTGACCCACAACAGCAACTTCTGGGTGCAATGCATATGCTGAAAGATATGAGAATCAGGGTAGCAAACAAAAGATATAAAGATACAAGATAAAGTTATTTAAAAAATAAAATGTAAGAATGAGAGAAGCATTTAGTATATTAGGATATCAAAACAATACTGTTCTGAACTGTTTGGGGCATTATAACCATGACCTAAGTCCTGACCACAGTTTTTTTTTTTTTTTTTTTTTTTTTTTTTTTTTTACCATTTGTATGATTATAAGCCAAGGGAGTCTTTTTCTACCCATCTGAATATTGGTTAGTGACAAATCTATTATCCATCCTTACTAGACAAAAGTGGCCTATTCCAAAATGCATGCAAGACAGCTCCGGCTACTCTCCACATCCTGCAATAACAGAGAAACCAGTTAGGTCTAAAGAACTACTGCTTTTGTGTGTGTGTGGTTGTAAGACAAGGCTGACAACAACAACAACAAACCCAAATCCTGGTAAGACTTACAATGCAGAGATTTAATCCAACAAATATTAAGTGCTTACCATGTGCCAGGCACTGTGCTATGCCCAGGGGCCAGACTATGTAGAGGCCCATAAACTGGATTCTAACAGTGGAATTCTTAGGCTAGGATAGATGTCACTGGAAAGTACAGAACAAGAGAGTGCCTTGACTAGATACCTAGCTGCTAGCTGGGCATACTGCAAGAGGAGGGGGAACAAGAGTTGGAAGAAGAAAACTAGTGAGCTATTGAACTGCATTTCCAAATGAAATAAAAGTAAAATTAGTAAGAAGTCCTAGGTATGTAAAGTTAAAAGTAAACAAAAACTAAACCAAAAAGTTCAAACAATGTAGGTTTTAAAAGAGAAGATAAATAAATTGGAAGTAACTGAAGAGGTAGAGAAAAGATTTGGATAAATTAAAGACCCAGAGAAACAGTTTCAGAATCAATAACTAAACTAGTCATGTAATTAACTCCAGAGAGGACTGAGTAAGTCTCATTAACTCTGCCTAAGTTGACAGACCGTATGCTTTAAAAAAAAAAAAAAGTGTAGTAATGATGTAAACACTCAGCTATGCTCATAGGATGATCAAATACAGGTACTGTCAACCAGACCAATTTCCCACCTTAACTTGGATTCCCTCTTGCCTACCAGCGTAGGAAAAAGGGAAGAAGAGAAGTGGGGTCAGGAAGACAGGAAGTGTTGGGTGTCAGGCCCTTCATCAAATAGTCCATAGATCTGTCCTGGAAACTGGGTCAGCCCAGGGCTTGAAGACAATAATGATGGTCTCCTGTAATCTGCACAAGGCTTAGAGGCTGAGTGCAGATCTGACGGTGCTTGTACCTCAAGTAGTCAAACTGTGTTTGTAGATGAGCTGTCTTAAGCCTTTTTGGAAGACTGGCATTCCGTTCCTTAGGAAGTTAAAGGATCCTCTCAGAGAGAAGGGGGTACTCTGCAGTGCTTCACAGGAGTTTGCTTATTGTTACCAAAGCAGGTAACAAACAGACTGTGTTTTGGTTTCCTAACTTGCTGAAAATCAAAGAAAAAAGCGGAGTAGATCCAGGAATATACTTTCTGCTAAACAATTAACAGCAAGGAAAGGCTTCTCTCTATTCTCAGCATAGCCCAGCAGCAGGCCTGGAGTCCATGGTGCCCACATGAAGTCTGGACAAAGCTGTGGCTCAGCAATGACAGCAACCACAACTCCCCAGGAACAGCGCAGGGGCAGCAGACAGAGGGCCCAAAGTTAAGTTGGCAGCCTCAGCCAATAGCACCTTCTGCAGAGGCCACAGCCACTCCTATGAACAGGAGAGAGAACTCTACTCACTTATGCTCGGTTGTACAATATTTACTGGAGTATCTGAGTCAAACTCTGTGCTCAGTACTATGAACACAATAGTAATTAGCGCTTGGCACTTAACAGAGCTTGTAGTTAAGACAGAAAAGCAATCTTACGCTATTTAGTACACCATCTGATGGTAACTATGGCTGTGATCAGAACAAGGAAGGAAAAGGGCAGGGTGCTACAGAAGCAAGGCTATGCTAGTCCAGGCTCAGGAAAGGATTCCCTTGATATGGAATGTTCAAGCAAGATCTCAGTATTGAATATGTGCTAACCAGGCAGGCAGAGAAGGGAGCTCTCTAGCAGAAGAAATAGTGCAAAGGCCCTAAAAAATTCACCAACTCTGTACCATTTGATTAGTTTTTTTATAAACATATACAACCCTGTAACCACCACCAAATCCTATAACCAGAACCAAAATCATGATATAGAATATTTCCATCACCACAAAATGTTCTGTGTATGGCCAATCCCTGCCCCTACCCTCAACCCCTGGTAACCAATGAACTGCTTAGTTGTGCCTTTTCTAGATCTTCACATAAATGAAATCATAGCATGTCATTTTTGTGTTTGGCTTCTTTCACTGGCCCTAATGCTTTTAAGATTATCTGTGCTGCAGTCATTTTTATTACTGACTGGTTTTCCATTGTGTGAATACACCATTTGGACACTTGGATTGTTCCCAGTTTGGGGGTTGCTATAAATAATGATAGTATAAGCAATCACACATTTTTTTTTTAATCCATCTTTAGTTAATACCTAGGAGTGGGATTTCTGAATCCTATGCTTAATAAAAAACCGCCGAACTGTTTTACAAAGTGGCCATACCATTTGTCATTCCTATTAGCAATACGTAAGAGTTCCACTTGCCCCACAATCTTTTGATTGTCATTAATTTTTCCATATATATATATATATATAAAATAGTATTTCATTGTGGTTTACATTTGTATTTCCTAATAACTAATGATGCTGAGCATCTTTTCCTAGGCTTATATGCTATACATGTATCCTGTGGTAATGTACCTAATTAAAAATGTAACTGTCTTCCTTTTATTGAATGCTTATATTTATATATTCTGGATATATATCCTTTATCAAATGTTCGCAAGTATTTTTCTCCCCATTTGTGGTTTGTCCCACCATTTTCTTTAGTGTCTTTTTTTTTTTTTTTTAAACTTTTTACTTTGAAAAGAACTTTAGAATCACACAGAAGTTGCAAGAATAGTACAGAGTTCCCGGGTATCCTTCACCAAGCTTCACCCAATAACAGTATTTGACATAATCATAGCAGAATTACCAAAATGAGAAAGTTGACACTAGTACAGTACTATTAACCGAACTACAGACTTCACTCAGACTTTATGAGCTTTCACATGCACTGATTCTGTGTATGAATGTGTTTGCATATGCAGTTATACATATGTATATTTATATATGCAAACTTATCACATACACATGTATTAGTGTTATCTCCACCACAATCAGGATACAAAACTGTTTCATCACCCTCAAGAAACTCCTTTGTGCTATCCCTTTATATAATCGCACTCTCTAGCCAACCCTAGCCCTGGCAACTGCGATCCATTTCTATCATGATTTTTTTTTCCTTTAAAAAATGTTATATAAATGGAATCACATACGAGTACTCTTTTGAGACTGCTTTTCTCACTCAGTATAATGTCCTTCAGATCTTCCAAGTTGTTGGTATGACAACAGATTCAGTTCTTCTGCATCCTTATCAACACTTGTTCAAGCCAGTGCTTTTAATTTTAGCCATTCTAGTGTGTGCAGCATCCCATTATGGCTTTAATTTGTATATCTCTAATGGCTAATGATGTTGAACATCTTTTCCTGTGCTTATCTGACATCTGTATACAATCTTCGGTGAAGAATCTGTTCAAGTATTTTGCCCAGTTTCTAACTGGATTGTTTGATTTCCTACTGTTAAGTTCAGAGTTCTTTATATACTCTGGATACAGGTACTTTGTCAGACATATTTTCTCCCCGCTGTGGCTTGTCTTTTCATGCTCTTAACAGTATCTTTCACAGGGTTAAAAACTCTTAATTTTGGTGAAGTCCACGTTACTGATTTTTTTCTTTTACGGATTTTGCTTTTGGTGTAAGAAATCTTTGCCTAGGCCCTAGATTAACAAGATTGTCTTCTATGTTTTCTTATATAAGCTTTATAGTTCTACACTTTACATTTAGATCAATGATCCACTTTTTCTTAATTCTTGTATAGGGTATGAGTTTTAGGACAAGGTTTTTAAAAAAAATTTTGGCAGGGGTTGGGTGGAGGAGATGCTACAGATGTCTTATTGTTCTATTTGTTGTAAATAGCATCCTTTCTCCATTGAATTGCTTTTGCACCTTTGTCAAAATTCATTTGGCTATTCTTCTGTTGAGTCTACTTCTGGTCTTCTTGTTTCATTGATCTACCCCTTGACCAGTAGGTACCACAATGTCTTGAGGGCTAAGTCTTAAAATTGGGTAGTGTGATTCCTCCAAATTTACTACTCTTACTCAAAATTGTTTCCAGTTACTGCACCTTTCCATATAAATTTTAGAATAAACTTGGCTATGTCTATAAAAAATATTGCTAGAATTTTGACAGGAATTGTGTTACTAATGAACTTGAATAGCCACTTTCGAAAAGCAAATGTTTTTAATTCAGATGAAGTACAACTGATCTTTTTTTCTCTTACGGTTTGGCTTGGTACGTCTCATCCAAGAAATAGACCTTTCCAGGGTGACATTTTTTTTCCTATGCTTCTTCTATGAGTTTTATGGTTTTAGCTCTTACATTTAATTGAAATCTATGATCCATTCCAAGTTAATTTTTGGGAATGGCATAAGGTAATGATTAAGGTTTGCTGTTTTTGTATATGGGTGTCCAACTGACTCAGAACCATTTGTCAAAAATACTAGTTTCTTCCATTGAACTGCCTCAGCATTTTTGGAAAAAATCAGATGAACCTAAGTTTGTGCGCCTGTATCTGAACTGTATTCGATTCATTTCATCTATATGTCTATCCTTAAGCCAATAAATACCATGCTGTCTTGATTAATACAGCTTTACAGTAAGTCTAGAAATTAGGCAATGTACATCATTCAACCTTGTTGTTTTTCAAAATTGTTTTAGCTATTCTAGGCCCTCTGCACTTTCATATAAATTTCAGAATTAGCTTGCCAATTTCTACAAAAAAGCCTGTGGAGACACTGATTGGAAATGCACTGAGTAGTAAACATCAATTTGGAGAGAAATGACATTATAATAATTTTGAATTTTCTCATCTATAATATGATACTCCTTTCCATTTATTTGGTTCTCCTTTTAAGTTCTCTTAGCAGCATTTTATAATTTGCAAAACACAGGTCTTGAAAAATTTTGTTCAACTTCTCCATAGTATCATTGATATTTAGATGCTATTGTAAATGTTTTCATGTTTATTGTAATAAAAATTTTAGTTGTTCATTGCCAGTACAAGAAATACAATTAAATTTTTTTTGCATAATAACTTTATACTAAGCTCATTTATTAGTCTTAGTAACCATTTTTTGGTGGATTCTTTGAGATTTTCTACATATACAAGCAGTTTCATTTCTTCATGTCCAATCTGGATGGCTTCCCATTCCTTTCCTTGTCCCACTTCACTGACTGTAACTGCCATACAACCCTGAACAGAAGTGGAAAGAGCAAACATTATTCCCTTATTCTTGATCTTAGGGGGAAAGCATTCAGTCTTTCACCACAAAGTATGATGTAAATCACAGGATTTTACTAAATGCCCTTTAACAGGCTGAGAAAGTTCCCTTCAAGTCCTAGGTTGCTGAGAGTTTTTATCAATAAGAGTATTGAATTTGGTCAAATGATTTTCCTAAATCTACTGAGATAATCATAGTTTTTCTTTCTGAGTAGGTTCATATGATGAAGTACACTGATTGTCAAATGTTAAACCAAACTTGTACTCCTGTAATGAATCCCACTTGGTCAAAAGTATTATCCTTTTTTTTTTTTTCCATAGCACTGACTCAGTTGGCTAAATTTTCATTAAAGGTTTTTCAATCTATTTCTGTGTCAGATACTGGTCTGTAGTTTCTTTCATGTTAAGGGTAAATGTTTACCTCATAAAATGAGTTGGGAAGTATTCCCACTTCTTATTTTCTGAAAGACTGTGTAGAACTGATACTATTTCATCTTGAATGGCTGATACAACGCCTCAGTGAAGCATTCTAGGACAAGAGATTTTTTTGAAGGAAAATTTTAACTGCCAATTTATTTTTTGAAAGTATATATAGGGCTGCTCGGGTTACCTATTTCTTCTTAAATAAGCTTCAGTAATTTGTGTTTTTCAAGGAATTTACTCATCTCATCTAAACTGTCAAATTTAATGTCTAGAGGATCTGCAGTCATGTGTCCTCATTTATTCCTGCTATTGTAATTTGCATCTTCTCTTTTTTTCCTGATGAGTCTGGCTAGAATTTTATCATTATTACTGATCTTTCTAAAAAGCTAAAATTTAATTTCTAATTTTCTTTATTGTTTTGTACTTCTCTATTTCATTGGTTTCTGCTCTTTTTATTCTTTTTTATTTGTTTTGGGATTACTCTTGTCCTTCAGTTTCTTAAAATGGAAACTTAAGAGTACTGATTTGAGAACTGCTTTTTTTTGTATAATATAAGCACTAGATACTATAATTTACCCTTAAAGTACCACTTTATAGCTTCATCTCACAATTTTACTGTCATATCCATATTTAATGATAATAAAAGCAAAAACTTTTGTAGAGTTTAACTTTATGCCAGGTCCTTTTTCAAGTGCTTTATAAATAATCTTAATACTCACAATACTCACAACAGTCCTATGAGGGTTTTCTAACTGTTTATGGCTAGAAAGTAAATTCAGTTACTGTCACTACAACTTGGCTGGAAGTATCAGTTCCATATACTCACTATGTCTGATGTTTCCTTATGTTAAGAAAGGAACTATTGTGTTTCCATTTTACATATGATGAAATTGAGTCTTAGAAAGGTTACTTATGGTTACAAAGTTAGTAAAGAGTAGAGTGAGGATTTGAGTCCTTTATCCATACACTGTATTGAGTCCAACAGAAAACAGGTCTTGGTGCTGAAGAAGATATGAAGGAAGAGAAGTTATAAACACGTTAAGTCTTAAGCATGTTGAGTCTGAGATACTGCCCCAAAACATCCAAGTGGAAATATCAATTTGGTAGCTAGATACAGAACAGGACCTAAGAGGAGAAGCCTGGATAAAAGATATAAATTTAAGAATGGTCATTGTTATTGAAGCAATGAGAAAGAATGATATTACTCAAGAGGATGTAGTAGTAAGAAAAGAAAGGCCTAAGAGTCAGCTTTGTGGATATCCACATTTAATGAGCAATTAGAGAAAGATAAGCCAACAAAGTCAGAGAAGATGTAGCCAGAGACATACATAGAAAATGAAGAGAATATGCTGGAGAAGACAAAGGAAGAGTGTTTTAGGGAAGAGAGTGACCAACAGCATTGACTGCTACAGAAATATCAAAAAGCCATTTGAGTTGAGTGATGTGGTAGAAGCTGGATTAGAATGAACCGAAGTGTGAACAGGGTATGACTTTTTAAAATTTATTTTTATTTTAAGGATACAAATGAATTACTTATTATTTATAACTTAGATGACTGATTTCTTGAATATGTGTAAGCACATTTGACTGTCTTTTATGATTGGATTACTGCATTGTTGATTCTTATATTGTGGTTGGCTTTATTCCTTTGATAACTACATAAGTTTAAAAAGCTAAAGCTCTAATCCGTTCTTAAAAACAATGAAGAGTACATATATGCAAACAAACAAAAGTGCAGTATATTTGTATTTACATGCAATATAATGTGTATGTGCAGTCAAATTACAATAATTCTACCTAATAAAACTGAAAAAAATGTATTTTTATTTATTTTTTAGATGATGAGAATATACATGCCATTTATGTCGTCTAGGATATGATTTTAGAAATAAGTTAAGTGGGTGGAGCTACTTCTTTAGAAAAGTTAAGCAAAGAAGAGGAAATGGATGGAGAAAAGTATATGGTCAAGGGAGGATGATTAGATGTACAATACAATATACAATACAGTGCAGCATGGCATAGCGCACAATATATATAACATAGAGACAACCTCAACACATTCATCTGCTAATAAAAAGGGCCCCAAAGCAGGGGAAGGGTGAGACGAGAGGAGTGAGAGGAAAACTGAGGTTTCAGTTAGCACTACATCTCTGAAAAAGTAGAAAGGAATGGGATCCAGAACACATGTGTGGCCATACAGATGGAGATACTGGTGTAGCAATGCCATCTGAAAATACGTTCAAAGGACTAAGGCAGAAAGAACAATTCCTAAGACAAGGGCATGAGGATACTAGTGAAACTTATGGAGGATGCATTTGGTATACTCTTCTCTCCATGAGGAAGCAGGAAGAGGAAGAGAGTGAGGAGGAAACGGTATGGAGTCTGTTAACTCAGTCCCCTACTCAGGAAGGTCCATTTGTGGACTGAAAAAAAAACTCAAAAACCAAAACCAAAAACAAAAAAACAAAAACAAAAAAAAGCAAAGGAACTATAGTTTTAGAATTTAGATGTGACTGGTTATAAGGCTCACAGGAATAAGAGAAAAGACATTATCATGCCATTCAGTAGATGAGTAACTGAGGCACAAAGGGGTTAACATGCAACATAATGTCATGGACATATTGAGTCAGGTTTCAAAATACTCCTCTGCAAGAACACTACACTCATGTCAACATGGCTAAATGATCATCCCCTAAAGCTCTCATGCACCGGATTTGCTCATTTAACTTTTTTTTGGTGGGGGGGGGGGATATTTTCACCTCTTTTTTGTATCTACCCAAATTCTGTGTAACAAAGACTGGCTTAAATATGATCTTCATGAAGCCTTTTCCAGCTTGAATCTAATTTCTCATCAAAACTACCTTGCTATATATTTAGATATGCAGATTTTACTATCAGACTGTGGTCTTTTTGAGGGCAAGGACTGTGTCTCTTACACTTTCAGATTTCCAAAACATGTCAGTTCTTCAAGAGTTAAAATTCAATACATAACTGCTAAAAATGTTAACCAAGAATGTGAATCTTTTTAAAGTAACAAATTACTTAATAAATTGTTCTGTTTATCTTCACCATTGTTTTCCTTCATTAGCAGGGAAAAGAAAGATTGAATAAGATTTTTATGACTCAAGGTCTATTTCTGTAATGTCTATACAAGAAACAAGACTCAACTGCTACCAAGTTGGCCCATTCATAAAATAGTTGGTCTGGTGAGCCTGAATGTAGGGACAAATAAGTTAAACTAAACAATTACAAAAAAATGAACTTAGAGAAAAAAAGAGTGAGTTCAATGCAGCCATACAGCCAGGCCTCAAAGACAATGGAAAATAATTCAGGCAACACAACAAAGCCCAGAATTCAAGACAGCTGTAATCATCGCACATTTTGAGACTAAGTCACTGGGGTGAACTGGAGCAGATCTTTACTTATCTTGCTTTCATGACTACCAGCAAACCCCATCTGTGATGGTTAATTTTATGTGTTAAACAGACTAGGCCACAGGGTACGCAGATATCTGGACAAATTGGTCAAACATTATTCTGCACGTTTCTGTGAGGGTGTTTGGATGACTCTGACATTTAAATCGACAGACTGAGTAAAGCAGATTGCTCTCCCTCATGTGGGCAGGCCACATTCAATCAGCTGAAGGTCTGAATAAAAACAAAAAAGGCTTATTCTCCTTTAAGTAGATGGGAACTCCTGCCTGACTGCCTTCAGACTATATAACTAAAATATTAGCTCTTTCTGAGTCTCGAGCCTGCTGGCCTTCAGGCTAGAACTTACATTATCAGCTCTCCTGGGTCTCAGGCCTTTGGACTTGGACTAGTATTACATCAGCTTTTCTGGGCCTCAAGCATGCTGACTGTAGATCTTGGAATTTGTCAGCCTCCATAACCATGTGAGCTAATTCCTTATAATCCATCCATCCATCCTATAGGTTCTGTTTCTCTGGAAAACCCTGACTAATATAACACCTCACTTTACTCCGAATATTTCTTCCATATAACTCTTGGCTTCTACTATCTCACGGTGGCTGCATGCTGCTTTTTCCTCTTCATCTTCTACTTAGGACTCTGCCTGAACACCAGCTTCTGAGAAATGCCCTTACATGACAAGCCTATCTAAAATGGTACCCTCTAATCATACCCTCTTCTTTCCCCAACTTCATTTTTCTTCAAAGCACTTACCACTACTGACATCTTATTACACACAAATTATCTGTCCTCCTCAAACAGAAGTTCCATGAAAGCACGAACTTTGGTCTGTTCATGATTAAATCACCAGAGCCTAGAATAGTAACTGGCATTCCTTCAGAAAGACTCAAATGCCTGACATTTTCTAATAATAACTTTCGCCAAGTCTTTTAGTAATAAGATTCTCAGGCTTACAAGAGAAGAAAATGTTGATGGCATTCAACCACCACCAGAGACATTTCTTAAAACCACAAATTAGGAATAGCAAATAAGAAGTGTCCCAGATGCATCTTAAAGGGAATTTTATTCATGTTAGTTAATTCTACATAATTACCTTTAGTTTATCTCGCCAGAAATGTAATTATGATGAGAATTTTTAAAAAGTGCTAGGTGTTAGAAGAAAATGATTCCATGACAAACAGGTTTCTGTAATAAAATGTGCCTATTCCCAGCAGGGTGGGGGGGAAGACCTTAATTTCAGTAAATTACACCATGTTTCAGAATCTGTAAACTCAGCAAGATGGGGAGAAAAACAGCATTTCCACTTGATTGTGTTAACCAGATACGACAAATCTAAGTTGAAGACTTGCAAGATTAGTAAAAAGGCTTAACTGTCCAGCTACAAACCTATCATCAATCCCTCAGAAACAGGTTCTGTTTTAAGCTCTATCACATCTTTAAGTTGCCCTTCATTGGATAAGACCTATAGCTTGAGCTATAAAAATCTTTGTTTACTACCAACACATTAACAGCAAGAAAAGCTAGAGATTAAAAACACAAAATTTTTCCCACATAAATCTGTAACATATATTAAGTGTTTCTCCTATCTTCTCCCCCCTCATACCCCATAAAGAGATATATGACTTTCTAGAGTAGTTCAATAACCTACATACGGAAAAAGCTCATGAAGTCACTTAGAAGACTACAGGAATATAGCATGGGTGTCCAACATGTCAACTGGCAGGAGTGATAAAATGACTTGCTTTTTTCCGGCTTGGATTTTTTGATTCACAAATGTTAACAGGGCTAACTATTTAAAGTGTTATTTATTTGTTCCTAAAGGGCTCTCTAACAATTTTAAACTATAACACAGTGAAGTGCTTTGAAGGAAAAAAGTCCTTGAATAATAAATCCAAATGACTTAGAGGAAGAAGACCTCAAAAAACAAGGCACACTAGAACCATTCAGTACAAGAACAAGTCCTAACAGTGCTCAAAAGGCCCCAGCAGTATTACAGCCCTGAGTAATAACTATGATACTCCTGAGGCATTAAGAAATTAGGCGACCAGTGTATTCCATTTCAGAAAGCCAGAACTTGGCTAATAAATTTGTGTAAAGCAAAGTTATGTTTTTTAAATGTTAACATATTGAGATTTCAAAAATCACATATAATATGCATCATTCATTGGCAATAAACATACTGCCAAAAAGTCAGTTAATCCTCACATCCTTACAATCTCCTTTCATGTTCCACTGTCTCCTGACCCCTCTGGAGAGCCACTCATGAGTTCCCAAATCCGGTGGCCTGCTCAGTCAACTCCTCTTTAACCTCTCAAGTTTCTCTGCAAATTGCTCAAACCCTGTAAGCACCTTTTCTCTGCCTCTACCTCTCACTCGTTAAATATACACAGTACCTAAGACGACCTTATCACTCTCTGTATTTCTCTTCTTGGTGAATGCATGGATTCAATTATGACTCCCAATTTTGTTTTCAGCCCTGACCTCCCTCCTATATTTTCAACTGCCTCTTGGTCATCTTACTATGACATTCTAGAGGTATTCAAAATCTAAATAGTGAAAATCAAACTTATCTTCCTTCCAAAATGCACTCTTCCTTCCATATCTATTTTTATTATCAGCAGGACTATTTGCCCAACAACACAGGCACTCTCCAAAGAAACTACTGGTTCATTTCCCTTTAGTGACACCTTCATTTGAGGATCAGTTCTCACACTGAGTTACTCTCACTTACTGTCTGCACATAAAGACTCCTACCCAGGCCTTTAACAACACTACTCTCCTGTTGGAGCTCCCATGCTTTTACTTCTTTCCTTCCTCATGTTATATTCCATGGCCCATCAGTTAGATCACCATGATGGCAATATCCCTGCCCTGCTCTCTCCTGATGCACCAACCTGAACTTGCACTTCATGGACCAAACTAGCTGTCTCCTTCTGAGTGTATACCTAGGCTGCTGAATGAACAAAAACCACAATGGTGCATATAAACCCAAGGCCTTCAATCTAACCTAGGCAGAAAACCCCAGATTTCCCTAGTCAGCTACCCTCTCTAATTTCTACAAGGTCTATTTCAGAGTCTCACTGCTCTTTACATCTTCAGCCGTACCTTACTTGTAGATAACTCCAATTCCTTTCCAGAGAAAACAAGTCAGAAAATAACTTCCCTTTACTAAACCAGGGTCCATACACTTCTTTTTGCTTCGTTCTTCACTATTAGAATGCAGCAGTGCTCTGAATAACTCTTCTGATCTTAAACAAAAATACACACACACTTAAAAACACTATTTCACTGTCAATAACAAACACTAGCCATTGACTCCTCTCTCTCCTTCCTCTCCAGCCAAATTTCTCAAGCACTGTTTATATTTGCTATTTTGATCTCTTTACACTTCACATAAGCCATCATATAAAGCCAGGAAATGGTAATTTTCATCTGAATTTTATCCGTACTTCTCATGACACTCAATATTTTTTATATTATACTAAACGTTGTCTACGTACCTATTAACTTTTTATTGAAATATAGTTGATGTATCCGTTAGTTTCAGCTGTACAACACAGTGATTCAACATTTAAATACATTACGAAATGATCACCATACTGATAGTTACCATCTGTCCCAATACAAAGCTATTACAATATTACTGATCACAGTCCTTAATGCTCTATAAATTACATCGCCATGACTTATTTATAACTGGAAGTTCATATCTCTTCATCTATTCTACCCATTGCCATGCCTGCCCTCCCCTGTGACAACCTCCTAATTGTTCTCTGATCTATGAGTCTGTTTTGTTTGTTCATTTGTTTTGTTTTTCGGATTCCACATATGAGTGAAATTATACAGTATTTGTCTTTCTCTTTCTGACTTATTTCACTTAGCATAATGCTCCCTAGATTCATCTAAGTTGTCACAAATAGCAAGATACCATTTTAAAAAAAAATATTCTTTATCCAGTCATCTATTAATGGACATTTAAGCTGCTTCTACATCTTGGCTATTGTAAATAATGCTGTAATAACCACAGGGGTGCATATATCTTTCAAGTTAGTGTTTTTGTTTTCTTTGGTAAATACCCAGAGTTTAAAATTAATGGATCCTTAGTAGTTCTATTTTTAATGTTTTGAGGAACCTCCACGATGTTTTCCATAGTGGCTGTACTAATTTACAATCGTGCAACAGTGCACGAGGGCTCCCTTTTCTCCACATCCTCACCAACATCTGATATCTGTTGTCTTTTTCATTACAACCACCCTGACAGGCATGAGGTGGTATCTCACTGTGTTTTTCATTTGCATTTCCCTGATGATTAGTGATGCTGAGCATCTTTTCATATGTCTGTTGGCCATCTGTATGTCTTCTTTGGAAAAGCGTCTATTCAGATCCTCTTCCCATTTTTTAATCGGATTTTTTTTTTTTTTTGGTATTGGGTTGTATGAATACTTAATATATTTTGTATATTAATAACCCCTTATTGAGGTTATTATTGGGGTGGTAATTTGCAAATATCTTCTCACAGTCAGTACGATGCTTTTTTGTTTTGATGATGGTTTCCTGCACTCTACAAAAGCTTTTTAGCTTGACACAGTCCTCTTTAATTTTGCTTTTGTTTCCCTTGCCTGAGGACACATCCAGAAAAATATTGCTAAGACCCCTAATATTACTGGATTATTGCCAATTTCTTCCTTGATATACGTTAATATTTGCTTTATATACTTAGGTACTCCTATTTTGGGTGCATATATATTTAGAAGTGCTGTGTCTTCTTGTTGGATTGATTCCTTTATCACTATGTAATGCCTTTCTTTGTCTCTTGTTACAGTCTTTGTTTTAAAGTGCATTTTGTTTAATGTAAGTACTGCTTTTTGTTTCCATTTGCATGGAATATCTTTTTCCATCCTCTCACTTTTAGTCTGTGTCTTCACATCTGAAGAGAGTCCCTTGTAGGAAGCATATATATGGGTCTTATTTTTTAATCCATTCAGCCACTTTGTCTTTTGAATAGAGTATTTAGTCCATTTACACTTAAAGTAATTACCAATAGGTATGTACGTACTGCCATTTTGTTAATAGCTTCCTGGTTGTTTTTGTAGTTTGTTCCTTTCTACCTCTCTTGCTTTCTTCCCTTGTGATTTGGTGACTACCTTTAGGGCTATGTTTGGATTCCTTTCTCTTTATTTTTTATGTTATCTATTATAGGTTCTGATTTGTGGTTACCATGAAGTTCATATATAACTATATATATTTATATACATATATATATATATAGAGAGAGAGATAATAAGTCTGTTTTTGTTCAGTCTCTTAAGTTTGAGCACATTCTGAAAGCACTACATTTTTACTCCCCCTCCACCCCATTTTGTTTTTTACCTCATATATTACATCTTCTTGTTCTGTGTATCCCTTAATTACCTATTGTAGATATAAATGATTTTTACTACTTTGTCTTTTAACTTTCCTACCTGCTTTATAAGTGGTTAATCCACTACCTTTACTGTATGTTTGCCTCTACCAGTGACATTTCCCCTTTTGTAACTTTCTTATTTCTAGCTGTAGCCTTTTCAGTTCCACTCAGAGAAGTCCCTTTAACATTTCTTGTAAGGTCAGTTTGGTGGTAATGAAGACTTTCAGCTTTTGCTTGTCTGCAAAGCTCTGTAACTCTCCTTCAGTTCTGAATGATAGACTTGCCAGGTAGGGTATTCATGGTTGTTAAGTTTTTTCCTTTTATTACTTTGAATATATTGTGCCACTCCCTCCTGACGAACAAAGTTTCTGCCGAAAAGTCAGTTGATAGTCTTGTGGGAGTTCCCTTGTTCATAACCAGTTGCTATTTTCTTCCTGATTTTAAGACTCTATCTTTAATTTTCGTCATTTTAATTACGTCTTCCTGCAGACCTCTTTGGATTCATCTTGTTTGGGACTTTCTCTGCTCCGTGGCCCTGGATGTCTGTTTTCCTTCCTCGGGTTAGGAAAGTTTTCATCTATTACTTATTCCAGTAGGCTCTCTGCCCCTCTTCTGTCTTCTCCTTCTGCGGCCCTTACAATGCAAATGTAAGTGTACTTGATGTTTTCTCAGAGGTCTCAAACTACATATTTTTTAAATTCTTTTTTTCCCCCTATTCATCTTGGGTGAATTCCAATACTTTGTCTTCCAAATCACTGATCCATTCTTCTGTATCATCTATTCTACTGTTGATTCCTTCTAGTATATTTTTCATTTCAGTTATTAAATTCTTCAGGTCTGACTGGTTCTTTGTTACATTTCCTAATTCTCTGCTGAAATTCTCACTGTTTTGTTGCTGTTGTTGTTGTTGTTCATTCTTCTCCCGAGTTCACTGAGCATCTGTAAAATCATTACCTTGAATTCTTTACTGGGTAGATTGCTTACATCCATTTCATTTAGTTCTTTTTCTGTGGTTCTGTCTTGTTCCTTCATTTGGAACATATTCCTCTGTCTCCTCATTTTGTCTAATTCTCTGTATTCATTTCTAAGTATTAGATAGATTCTTTATGTCTCCCAAATCTTGGAAAAGTGGCCTTATGCAGGAGATGTCCAGTGGGGCCCAGCAGCATGCTTCCTTCTGGCCACCATAGCTCAATATTCCGGGCTGTCCCCTATGCGGGCTGCACGCACCCTTCTGTTGTAGTGGAGCTGACTACCGTGAGCACACTGATAGGTGGGACTGGCCCCTGGCCCTACTGGCTGTGAGGCCCTGCCTCATGCGGTTGCTGTGGTGCATGTGGCAGGTTTCCCAAGTGACTGCTATGGGCTGCTTGCTGGCAGGGCAAGCCCCCAGCACTAACAGGCTAGAGTGAGGATTCCAAAATGGTGCTTCCTAGTGCTGGTGTCAACAGGGTAGAAAGAAATCCCCCAAATGGCTGCCACTAGCATCCCCAGGGAAGTCCCAGCTGCCTCCTACTTCTCCAAGAGGCTCTCCAAGATTAGTAAGTGGGTCTGACCCAGGTACCTTTCAGATTACTGCCTCTGTGCTAGGACTCAGTGTGTGTGAGATCTGTGTGTGCCCTTTAAGAGTGAAGTGTCTGTTTCCTATATCCTTCCACCTCTCCCAATCATGAGCCCTGGTCGTTTTCAAAGCAAGATGTTCTGGGAGCTTATCTTCATAGTGCAGGAATATGATGTGGAACTTGGACCCCTCACTCTTCAGGAAGGTACTCTGTGGTTGTAAAAGCCTTCCTATTTGTACATCGCCAACATGGGGGTGTGGGTCCCAACTAGACTGTGTCTCTGTCTTTCCAACAGTCTTGTGAGGTTCTTTCTTTGTATCTTTAGTTACGGAAAATCTCTTCTGCTAGTCTTCAGGTCCTTTTCACAGATAATTGCTCATAGATAGTTATAATTTTGGTGTGCTCATGGGAGGAGGAGAGTTCAAGGTCTTCCTACTCTGCCATCTTGATCCCCTTCCTAACTGTAAACTTTCATGTCAACCAAGAAAAGTCAAGTTTCTTGTTTAAACAAAGATAAAACATGCAAAGAATTCAATATAAATAAAATAACTAATATACTAATGCTCCCAAACATGATAATAATCATGGTTGCTTATAATTAATTAAATTGCATTTGTCTACAATGTAGACTTTCCACATTTAGAATGTTTTCATTACCAAGGATCAATCTTTTATCCTAGTTAATGACATCTCTCTAAACTTGAAATGTATTTTCTATTAACTACAATGGTCTTAACTGGAGCTGTGCACAAATAACCACAGTATCTCAATCGATATTAAAGTTTTCTTTGTGGGCTTGGTACCTCAGATGGCTCTTGGACTAACTAACACCTTCTAATCATTCAGTTGAAATGGCAGTGTTTTCCAAACTATGAGTTCTAACTCACTGATGTGTCACTGAAATCAATTTAGTGGATTCGAATTTTTTCTTAAATGAAACAGAATAGAGAATATCAGAGTATAGCTCACATGTTAATAAGTATTTGTGAAACTTTTACTTATTTCACACATAAACACAAATGTGTACTGTGTCACAATAAATTTTTCTCCTATGGACCACAGTAAAAAAAAAGTCAAAATAACAAATCAATGATATGTATAAGACATAGAGAATTAAAATATATATTGAAAAGTGTTTTTAAAAACCTGCTGATTTTCAACTAAGAGTAAGTTATAGTGGGTTAAACATTATAATATACCTAGGGCTCTCTTATTACATGAGGACATTCACTCACAGTCACATCAAACTACAGGAAACAGACAAGTATTCTCAAAGAATTCTCTTCTTCTGTTTTGTATTTTTTGTGGACTTTCTTTATTCACCAAGGACATTCTGCAAGCTATGAAGTAGAACTGCTACCTATTAAAATATTACATATTGCGACTTCTCATTGAATCAGGAAGTGACTAAACAATACAATATGCAATTAAGATTTGGATGGAGTTGATTCAACAAGATGTAATTATTATCCAGTTGTCATACCACAAATGTAACTCATTGAACATGCTCGTTCCCTGACAACTGAAAGTTCCTTGCTTATATTCATACCTAAAATACCTTTTAGATACAGAGCTATCAACAACAAAATGGCTAGGAATTCAATATATTTTTAAAAAATACCCTTGCCAAAGATTCTATAGGCAGATGAATAACTGTTACATTTCCCTCAAAAAGATGAAATAAGCTCTTTAGTTTATCATTATTCTGATTATCAAGAACTGGTAAAGTTTTGGAATTTCCACACAAGGCAACATTTTGTAAATATGGTAATAATATTATCAACACCTGACAATATATAAAAAGAGAAAAAAATCTCTGTATATCCAGGCAGTGTGTGGATGATTTACAAGATGACATGAAAGTTATAAATTTACTTACGATCATGGGAAGATGGCATTATTTAACTGAAATCTGATGATACAAAATGGTATCAGTGAGTTCAAATCAACAGCACTAATTATTTTTCTTAATAGTTGTGAAAGTACAATATCAACTTTGAAGGATATGTACCTAACGATTGTTTACTGAGACAGTGAAAAAGTATAAAGACTACAGAGCCAAGAAAAATGATACTACAGTCATAGAGAAATCAAGTACTCCCTTTTAATAAGTTTTTTAATTGCTTGTTTTACTTTATTGTAGTCTTGATTCTTTAAGAACCTTGGATAATGATCTTATTTCCTGTTTTACACAATTTAGCTGCAAAACCCTTAAACAACAGAGAATACAAAGGAGTTTTATGAAAAGAAACAAACTGTTATCTAGTTACAATACTGTTAATACTTTGTGCATTTTTATATCAATAACTTGCTATTTTCCCTTAAATCATATACTATGTTTTCAAACTGACAAAAGTAATTCATAGTTATTACCATGGGTAAACTAAGTATATACATATACATATGCACAGACAATGCTTGAAGAATAAGATTAAAAGTAAACAGCTTCTCTGGATAAATCAAATTTTATACAAAGTTTACTATTATTCTAAGGTTATCTGTCAAAAGACAGTATGACTGATCGTTCTAATTTGTCAAGAACACTTTTTTACATCAAAGATCTTAAAAAAAAAAATCAATTTTCAAAGGCAATCAATCAATCCATTGCTTGGAGTTTTCTGCCTTTAGCATATGGAAGTATCCAACCAGTAAAGGTAATTATCAAAAATGGTTCTGACACTTCAGGAATTTTTTTTTTTTTTTTTAGTAAAAGAATAAAAGCAAGCCTGTATATTCAAAAAGGCCAGGTTCCCTTTCTGGAAGCAAGCATCATCTTCCCAGGATACTACACAGATGCCTGTAAAGAATGAGAGCTTTAAAGAAGGTATACGATATGGATCCAAATTTGGTCTCAAAACATACTAGCTCGCTGATCCTGGGCAACTTACTTAACCCATTTGATTCCTCAGTTTCTTCATCCATAAAATGGAGATATTTTTATTTGTCTTCCAGGTTACTGGAAGAATCAAATTAAATAATAATACACTGAGCTGGCACATGATAAGCATTCAGCCAATCTCAGTTCCCTTTCCTTTTCACTTAACAACTCAAAATAACTAACCGTGAGCATAAAATATTTCTAAAGAATACAGTTTTAAAATTCTTGTTTTCATGTGTATCAACAAGGACAATGTAAAAAAGAGATAAAATTCTCCTCCTACAGTACTCATAATTGATTACAAACATAACCTCCATCAGCCATTTCATTCTACCAATCACCTGGCTTCAGAAATTCAAGGAAAAAAATTAATGCGGTAGGCTCCATACTGATAAACATGTTCTGTTTATTCATCTGGTATTTACTAATAGGACAGTATCAGACAATGGACACTCAATAAACACTGCTACTGAACTGAAGCGAACAGCCATAACGTGCCTCAAAAACTCCTAAAGTATCACCATATTCTGCAAAACGACTATGAGCCAGGAAAAAAAGAATGAGTTAATAACTGTATGCCCAGTTTGAGGGAATCTATATACAGATTACTGGCAAGTGAACTCAAGTCCAAGACTGCTCTTGAAAGGAAAAAATAAAATCTAAGCATTGCAATACACTGTTTTATATAAGGAACACTTCAGCTGCTTTTCAGATATTTGTAAATAATCAGAAAATGTGGGGAAACTTGACATCACATACATGTAAGTTGGAATGATTGGTCCAGATAAGATGTCATCCAAACAACTTAAAAGCAAGCAGTAATCAGAGAGCAGAAATCACAGGCAAAGCAAGTAAATGTCTATATGAGCTGACAAAGTGGTGCACTTGAGCCATCTAGTGGATAAGGGGAAAAAGTAAGTTTAATTCTGTAAGAAAAATGTCCTATTGTCCCAATCTCTTCTATAAAAACAGTAATAAGGTATATGTTTGGAGGAACAGTAAATTACAATTATAAAAGATAGTAGAGACCTAAGCAGTAGTACTGGGAAAAGATGAAGGATAAAGTGGTGACAGATTTGTCCAGGTGGAACTCAAGAGTTCATGGACAATTAAAGATGAATACTAAAAGCAAACACTACTCCTCATGATATTTTTCTTGAAACTATATAACCATCAGACTACATGTAAATTTGTAAAAGGCCATTATAGAAGATAAGAAAAATTTCCTACCAACTACAAAGTTCTGAGAAAGGGCTACAGGCAGTAAAAACAAGGAGACTCAGCCTCTTGATTGAAAGAAGAAAAGGGAACCGGAATAGAGTGAATTTCTATGGAACTAAATGAAGAAAATGATGATGCCAACATTCTGCCTGGGGACTCCCATCCAGTTAGGGTTATGACAGCCCCAGCTCACTTAAGATCTCCCATGACTCCTCTTCCAGCAAAGAGGGAAAGGTAGGTTGAAAGGATCCACTTTCAGTGGCATCTGTTCCAGCACTGAAAAAACAACACGAGGTCCTGTGGAGCAGTATGAGATTGGAAGTGGAGGGAGAGCTTTGGAACTTGAGAAAATGAAAACATTATAAAGTAAGCGCGGTGGTAATCAGAAGTCAACTCAGGGAGTCCACTGGAATAGACAGGCAACACGGGAAAACCAGGAAGATGACAAGACTGGCTGACGTGACAATTTTGAGATCTCCGTAATGTGATCAGGTGGTGGCATCTTAACAGTTATACAATACAAAAGTTGAGCAGTTTTTAAAAAGTGGGTCAGATTTCCACCTCACATATAAAAGCAGCTAGCCTGATACCACTTCCATAATATTTATCAATTCACGTCTCTCATTTCTTTTGATCCTACTTTGGTTATTTATATTTCCCTTTAAAAAAAAAATCAACCACTCATCAAGATTATAGATTTACCACTTCATCAAGATTATAGATTTACTGGTTCAGAAATTACAAAGAATTCATCCTATGAAATTTATTATATATCAAAAAATGTATTAGACACACACTTAAAAAAATAAAGTGAATGTCAGTGTAACTGCCACCCATTACCAGGATCCTTGAAATTCCTCCCCAACACCATCCTTCTCTCTCATCCACAAGAAGTAACATTTATCCTAAAGTATGTGAAAACCATTCCTTTGATTTTCTTTATACAGCTTCATAATCTAGGTATTTAACCCACTTACATTTTTCAGTTTTGCCTCTTACTGAATTTCATACAAAAGAAACCATTGTGCATATATTCTTTGGTGGTTTGCTTTCACTTGATGTTATAACTGTGATGTGTGTGTGTGTCTGTGGAAAGGCATTGCACTGTATGAATATACCAGTTTTTTAAACCAATCTACCGTTGATGGATATATTTAGGCTGTTTCCAATTTTGGGCTATGATGAAAAGTGCTCCTATAAACATTCTTGTTGGAATCTCTCATACACATTTGCTTATGCTTTTCCAGGGTATTTACTTACTTTTTAGTTTTTCTCTTTTTGAAGTCTTTTTCCAGTTGATCTGTTAAAGCCTATGTAACAGGCTTGGAAAAGAATGACAAAACTAAAAACATCTGCATGGAACAGTAAATTATAAACAAAAAACTACTAAAAGTGACATCCATAATTGAGTTAATGAAAAAAATTAAAACTTGTGGGATACAGTTATATAGTATATTGATGGAAAGCTATACCCTTAAAAGGTACTTTTTAAAAAGTAAAAATTAATAAACCAAATATTAATCCAAGAAAGTTAGAAAAAGAACAGTGAAATAACTTAAGCATACACAGTAAAATGAAGAAAATAATGAAGATGAGATGGGAGCACAAAGTAATAAAACAAAACAAACAGTACAGGGAATGGCAAAACCAAGAGCTGGATTTTTTTAAAAGACAAACAGAAAAAGTTGGAGGATTCACATTTTCAAAATACTACAAAATTACAGTAATCAAAACAATATGGTACGGCATAAGGGTGGGGAGTTTGTCTTCTTGATCCTGGACTTGGCAATGGGTTTTTAGATATGACACCAAAACCACAAGTAGCAGCAGCAGCAGCAGCAGCAGCAGCAGCAGCAGCAACAACAGGATGAGCTGGACGTCACCCAAATTAAAAACTCTGTACATCAAAGGAAATTATCAAGAAAGTAAAAAGACAACTCATAAAACAGGAGAGAATATTTGCCACTCATATCTGACAAAGGTTTAGGATTCAGAATATATAAAGAACTCTTACAATTTAACAACAAAAAATAAAAAACCTAATTAAAAAAATAAGCAAAAGTATTTCACCAAATAAGATATACAAATGGTTAGGAAGCACATGAACACTCAACATCACTGACCATCATCAGGCAAATGCAAATCAAAACCATGAAATACCACTTCATATCCATCAAGATGGCTAGCTATATTAACAAGACAGACAATAACAAGTGTTTGTTGGCAGGGATGTGGGGAAATTAGAAGCCTTGTATATTGCTAACAGGAATGTAAAATGGTGCAACTGCTGTGGAAAGCAGGTTGGTAGGTGCCTCAATAAGTTAAACATAGAATGTTCATGTGACCCAGCTATTCCAGTCCTGGGCATATAACCAAAGAACTGCAAATACGTGCTCAAACAAAAACGTGTACACCCATGTTTATAACAGCACTATTCTCAATAGCCAAAAGGTAGAAACAATCCAAATGTCCAGCAATTGATGAATGAATAAACAAAATGTTGTAATGCACTATATACATACAATGGAATGTTATTCTGACATAAAGAGGAACAAAGTACTCACACATACTACAACAGAAATGACTTGAACTGAAAACATATTGGAAAGTGAAAGAAATCAATCAAAAAAGGGCACTTATTAAATGGTTGCATTAATGTGAAATATCCAGCATAGGCAAATCCAGACAGACAAAAAGCAGGTAAGTGGTTGCCAGGAGCTGGAGTGGGGAGAATGAGGAATGGCTACTTAATGGGTACACGGCTTCCTTTTGGAGTGATAAAAATGTCCTGAACTATATAATGGTACTGTAATTGTACTCAATGTGACTAATGCTAAATTTTATGTTGTGTACTTTAAGTTTTTTGAAAATTAAAAAAAAATTGATAAATCTCTGGTGAGACTAGCAAAAAAGGCACGAAACTCTCAATATGAGTGGTGAAAAAAAATGGATGTGACTACAGATGCTACAGACATGAAACAGATAAAAAAGGATACTATAAACAAGTTTTATGTCAATGTTTTATCTACTTGTTCTATCCACTACTGAGAAAGCTGAAAACTCTCAGGTTATTCTTATAGATTCATCTTTTTTCCTCCTTGCATTTTTTTGGCCTTATATATACCTTATATACCTTTTATATACCTGCTACTGTGACCCCAAAATATATAATTGGGGCCACAGTAGCAGGTATATAAAATTTAGAATTGCTTTATTTTCCTATTAAGTTGAAACCACCCAATTTATCTTTAGTAAAGTTTTTCGCCTTAAAGATCTACATTAGTGTTTGCATGATGAATCTTTCTGCGTCCTTTCAGTTTCAGCTTTGTTACACTCTCCTTTTTTTTGGGTGGGGGTGGGGGTAAACTGCATAATTGAATTTTTAAAATCCAGTCTGACATTCAAAATTAATGGCATAATATATTTTATATTTAATATTTACTGATATATTTGGATTTATGTCCACCATTTTATATTTTCTACTTATTCTGTAAACTATCTTTTTTTTCCTTTGAATTTCATGCTTTTCTTTTCCTTATCCCATTTCCTACACTATGTCAGAAGTTATTCCTTCTGTTTCTTTCAGGTGCTAATCTTTATTATAACATACATGCTGATTAATTCAGATTCTGAGAAGTTGTGTATCTTTACTCTCCTCACCAACAAGTAACTTAGAATACCTAAAGCTGATATTCATCCCTCTTTAACATATATTATTATTGGCATATATACTAACTCTCCTTTAAGAAGCTCATGGACACAATTACTGTCTTATACAAATTACTTGTTTAGATTTACCACAGTATTTATTACTTCATGTTCTTTTCAAGCCTTCGTACATTGAGTACTTTCATTTGAGAATCACCTTCCTCCTACCTAGAGTACACTTTTCAAAATTTCCTTTCGTGAAGACTTCCCGATTGTCTGTTTGAAGTGTCTGAATTTCCCCTTAACCTTTTCCCTTGGTGTAGAATTCTAGATTGTTTTTTCCTTTTATTTCCATTCCAGTGTCTTCTGGGTGTGACACCACTGAAGGTAAATCTCTCTTCCCTCTCTAGATAGTTTTAAGATCTTTGTCTTTGATGTTCTGCTGTTTCACTGTAACAAAGCTAAGTGAGAACTTCCTTTTATTTAACCAGCTTGGGCTCTTGTGATTCTTGAAATGCACAGGTTAGCATCGTTAATGAGTTGTACAAAATTCTTAACCATCATCGTTTCACCTGTTAACTGTTCCCATTTTCTCTTATGGAAGGCCAATTCAAGTAAATGCTTATTCTTAGATAGTTCTCAACTTCCCGTTCATAGTTCTCATCTGTTTCTCTTGAATACATGCAGGGTAATTTCTTCAGATGTTTCTTTCAGTTCATTACTGCCCTCATCAAGTTTACATGAGTGGTTACATCCATCTATTAAGGACTTTTTAAAAGTTAAGTTAGTATGATTTTCAATTCTGTAAATTCCAGCTGCTTTTTAAAAGAAATATTTTGGGGATATTCTTTACAGTTTCTTAACCTTGGGACATATTTTCAACATGTCTTTAAACGTATTAAGCAGTTAGTTTACATTCGATGTCTGGTTACTCTTACTTCCTAGCGGATCTCCTGCTGTCTCCTGCTCATGGTTCTTACTTAGTTTCTGTGTGTTTTTATTTTTGACTGTCAGTTGATCTACTTACTTCGAATTTTATTTCCAGGAAAACTTTCAGCCCTGGGATAGAGATGAGTTTCTCCAATGAGAATCTGTATATGCTAAGAGCTTGGAGACACATTTATAGTATGATCACTACCATTATGAGAGTAAATTCAATATCTTAGGGAAATTTTTTTAGATCACCTAGGTGGTGCTAAATTCAAACTGCAAACCACATAAGCATCCACTGCTGAAAATTCTCAACAATAATCTTGCACCCACATATCTACACTAATGATTTCTGAAGTGTGGTCCCCAACCAGAAAAAATCATCATGACCTAGGAACTTGTTAGAAATGTGAATTCTCAGGTCTCACCCCATACCTACTGAATCATAAACTCTGGGGATGTCAAACTAGCAATCTGTGTTGAACAACCCTCCAGAGGATTCTGCTGCATATTAAAAACTGAGAAGCATAGAGAAAATTAATCTCCCTCACAGTCATGAAGGATGGTGGGATTGGTGGGGATTTCTAGTTTAACCCTCTGAGGCTCAGCTTTTAGGGGAAGAGGATGACTTATTAGATTTATCATCTCAGAAAGACCTTACTATTTCCTCTTGTTCCTCAGTACTTCCTGAGGCTGAGGAAAGGAAACTCAAGTTTACCAGGTTTTGCAAATGCCCTCTGGATAAAAGCCAGTTTAAGCGTCACACAATTAATTTCTCAGAGACCTTATGCCTTCATTTAGCTTTTTTTCATCTGCTTGCCTATGGATATCCAATTGTGCCAGCATTATTTGTTGTAGAGACTATCCTTCCTCCACTGTCTTCTGCATCTCTATCAAAAATCAATTAGCCTCAATTGTGTGGAGCTATTTCTGGCTTTCAGGCCTGTTCCACTGTCTAACTGCCTGCCAATACCACACTGTCTTGATTATGCTAGCTATATAATAAGTCTTGAAATTGAGGAGAGTGATTTGCCCCATTTCATTCTTCTTTTTTTCAAATTGTTTTAGCTACTCTACTTCCTCTGCCTTGCCATACACATTTTAGAATAATTTTGTCTACACCTAAAAATATACCTTCCTGAGATTTTGATAGGAATTTTGTTAAACTTGTATGTCCATTTTGGGAAAAGAGATTTCTATACTATGTGAAGTCTTCCAATCTATTGAATAAACTGTCTCTGCATTTATTTAGGTCTTAGATTTCTTTCATCAGTATTTTAGAGTTTTCAGTATACAAGTCCTATAAATGTTTTGTTAGGTTCATATTTAAGTATTTCTTTTTTTTTTGGAGCAACTGCGAATGGTATTAAATTTTTAATATCAGTTTCCACATGTTCTTTGGTAGAGTATAGAAACTGATTTTCGTATGTTAGTATCATACCCTGCCATTTTGCTGAACTCAATTACTAGCTTTACAGGTCTTTTCACAGCTTTCTTGGGATTTCCTACACTTATGATTATGTCATAGGCAAACAGGAACAGTTTCATTTCTCTCTTTCCAATCTGTACACTTGTTTTTTCTCCATCACATTGGGCTGGCTGAAACTTCCAATATTATGCTGAACAAGAGCTGTGAGAATGGACATCCTTACCACCTTGTTCCCAATCACAGGAGGAAAGTATTCAGTTTTTTTAACAAGTCTGGCTTTAACTGTATGTTTTCTGTACATGTTCTTTATCAAATTGAGGAAGTTTCTCCTTTTCCCTAGTTTTCTGAGCATTTTAGTCATGAAGGGTGTTCTACTGTGTCAAAAGCTTCTTTTCTGCAACAATGGATACGATCATGTGATTTTCTTCACTATCCTGTTAGTATGGTTGATTATATTGACTGATACAAAGTCCACTTGGTCACAGTGTAATTTTTTATACATTGTTGAATTATATTTACTTGTAATTTGCTAAGGAATTTTTTGCACCTATACTTATGAGGGATATTGGTCTGCAGTTTTGTTTTGGTTTTTTTTTTTTTGTACTGTCTTTGTCTGATTTTGGTAACAAGGTTAATAACGGTTTCATAAATGAATCAGAAAGGGTTCTTTCATCTTGTATTTCCTGGCAGAGATTGTGTAGAAATAATGTGAATTCTTCTTTGAGAATCTGGTAAAATGTTCCAATGAAAACACCCAGGTCTGGTTTTTGTTTTAAAATTACAAATTTAATTTCCTTAATAGTTTAGGGCTATTCAAATTATTCATATCATGCTGGGTGAGCTGTGGTAGCCTGTGCTTTCTGAGTAATCGGTTCATTTTATCAAAGTTGCTGAGATTTACTCTACCTTCGTTGAGAATTTATATTTTTTCATTTGTTACAAGTGTTTATAATTGCTTGTTGAAACATTTCCTTGGTGGCTGCTTCAAAATCCTTGTCAGATAATTCTGACATCTGTGGTATCTTGGTGTTATTAACTGCTTTCTCTATTTTGAGTTGAAACATTTCTGGTTCTTGATATATTTCCAACTGAAATCTGCATTCCTGGGTATTATATTATGAGACTATGGATCTTATTTAAATATCCTGTGATAGCAGGCTTCTTCTGACACTGCTCTGGTCGGGGAAGAAGGACACAGCCTTGTTGTCTGGCAGGGTGGAAGGAAGTGCAGGTTCCTCAATAGACTTTTGCTGACCACTGGTAGAGGGGAACTGAAGGAGGAACTTCTCATACTGGGTGAAGGTAGTTCAGGATCCTCACTAATAGTGCCCTGGCTGGGAGGAGCGCGTTGTTACTGCCCCCTCCGCCCCCATGACTTCCACTGATACCATGGAGGGGAGAGGTTGCCTTGTTATGTCTGAGGAGAGAGAAAGTCTAGGTCCCCACCTGGCTTCTGCTAATCAGGCGGATTTTTTTCCTGTGCATTTGGCCGGAGTGGAGTGGTTACTATCTAAAAGTTTTCTGCCTTACTAGGCTATCCCATTCCTAATCCTTGGCTAAAGAGGATAGACCTTTCTTGAGGCTTCTGTCTGTGCCAAACATATCTGGGTTGCCAGCTTCTCCATACCTATTCTAGAATATATGACTCCATAAGAAAACTTAGGATTTTTACAGTCATGCTATTATTTGGGTCCTGAGAGACTAAGCCAATCTATCTTCTTTTCACTTTTCCAAGTCTTTTATTTGCTTTATACACAACATCCAGGATTTTAGCTGTACTTAGCAGGAGTAGTAGGGAAATGTACATTTATTCCATCCTTCTGTAAGCAGAAGTCTATACTGCACCATTTTTAAGTTTACTTTTGTATTTTCTTCAGGCTTAGGCTTGGATAGAGAGAGTGGCGTGTGTATGTGTGTATGTTTAAAAAATCAGATCTTAGACTCAAAGAAATGTTCCTGTTTCATTTTATTCTCTATAAATACTTCGTAATTTTACTTATTTCACAAAATATTCAGAATTAGCTTTCTAACAGGAAACAGCAAAGAACCCTAGGCTTGTATACCGGCTGACTCACAAGCCAAAATGAGAAGGAACCCAGTTGTTATGAGAGAGAGTCGATCATAAAGAAATGAAGTGGAGAATTCACAAAAATATCAGATCAAGCCATGAAACTGGGAGTTCCAGACAAGCTTATTTAAATCTCTAACATTTCCTATGGTCTTGTTTATTCTCTGCACACTTTACTCTCAGAGATAAGTATGTTAAATTCTCCCACTAGGATCTATCAATAAAAAAAGAATCTTTCTGTTCTGTTTAATGTTTTATGCCTTGAATTCTACCACATCGGATATTCCTATTATTCTTGGTTTCCTTTACAATTTTGTAACTTTTTTTAAATGCTCGTAAATTTGCTTTTTAACTTTTAACCTTTCTGCTTCAAGATTTTGTTTTCTCACTCTCTCTGGATTTCAGTAGGTAGAGAAGAAGACATAATGAGGGACGTCCATGATCATATAACAATCTTACCTAGAATTCCTGAACTCCTACAGCATTTTAACTTTACTTGTCTCAGCAATTATAACTACATTATTTTGGCAAATTCATATATATGTTCTCTCTCCATAGACTGCAGGCATTTGGAGGGTGGAAAAATTTTTTATAACTTTTTCAGAAGTTTTCCAAAGTATTGAGCACATTACTTTATTTATAGAAGACATTTAACAAATATATTCTGAACTTAAATCAAATCAAGTCAGGACAACTAATCTTTGCACTAAGCACTGTGAGGCGAGGCTAGAGAATATATCAACAATGAAATCCCAGTAAGCAGTCTGCCAGCTTGGAAATGCATGCTGAAAATGGCCACCAACAAGATATTCAATCAGTTTCTGTACAGTGGCCTGATGTGAAACTCCCCAAAGCAGGAGTGAACAGAATTGCTTTGGTTAAGTCATGATGAAAAACTAATGACTAGTGGGAAACAACAGCAGATGGTCAATCTGGCAACAATCTTAAACGGGGGTATCTCTTTAGGAATAAAGACAACAGGGAATTATAAATAGTACCAGAATCTGTAAACTCAAAAGCAGCTCACAAAATCTGTGCAGTTTTAAAAATGTATATAGAGAAGCAAATCTGTTACCCTAAACTTACTAAGCTTCATCTGGACCATATTTACTTACAATAATTTTCAGAGGTGACCAGCTATAGTTGCTGCTAAACTATTATGGTCACTGAGAGAACCCACTAATAGAGTCAAAACAGCATGTGATCTTTGTTTGCTCTGATATTGCTCTATTTTTACCAAATATTCAATTTACATTCCTTAAATGTATCCTAAGTGGGAGAAACTGGAGGTGTACCAGAAATGAGCTATGTTCCATGGGTAACCCATATGAAACTGAAATACTACAAACCCACATATCAAATAACCCAGATTTTTAATTGATATATTTATAGCACAAATTTTCCATATACTTTAATGTATGGTATCGTCTTCTTTTCTCTGTCTCCTTTACTTCTGACTCCCTGTTCTCTACTGTCTTCTCTTGAAAACAGTAGAAACAAAAAACCTATGAAAGCTTCAGTGCTTGCCTTTTTTAGGCAAATTAAGACTGAAATCAACTGCAACTTTCACTTCAGGTCAAGTTAGTTAATTATTTTGGGAACTGGGCCTAGTGCCCATCATCTCAAAAAAAAAAAAAAAAAGAAAAAAAAAAAGATAAGACAAAATTCATCATGGCTCTCACTCATTTCATTAAAAAAAAAAAATTAATGCCCAACCAAATGCCCATCATCATCCATGGAGTTCTATACCTCTATGACCCTGACCAAGGCCTCTACTCCTCCTTAACTTTCCCAAACCATTCTATGGAGCCATCATAACTGCAGCTTCAAATTCCTCTATATCCTATATTTTCCCCAAGCACTTACTCTGCTTCTTTGCTTTGCATAAAATCTTATCTTCTCTCAAACCACCGCTTCTTATGCTGCTCTCTCAAATGGTGGTGTAGGTAGGTATCTTGCTTACTCCCCACTGTTCCCTTCTATCCTTTCCAAACTCTTATAAGACCCCCCCACACACATACAAACCTGCTCCTTTAAAGCTCATGTAACTCAGCTATAATACCCAGTTGCCCTCTTTGTTGCTATGATCTACCAGTCTCCTAGCTACCCCTGCCCCCTGACATTCAGTGAGGACTTTCACACCATAAAATCTTCCCCTTTACCCTAAGCTTTGCTATCATCCTGTGATATCAACATCCCTGAGACCAAACTCTCCAAAACTTTCAGTTCTTCTGACATCCTCATCTATAATAATCTACCTCCTCATCTAACCTGTGATCACTACCTGGGATTTAGTCATCATCTGAAACTGACCCACTTGGAGAAAACATAGTTCAGGTATCCTATACTAACCACTATCTCTTCCTGGAAGCTTGTTTATAAACTATGCTTATTATGAACATTCTTTGACCCCAGATGATATTTTAGTACCTTAATTTTGTAGCTTCTACTCATCTATCTTCTTTTTTATTCTTTTACTTTCTTAGGCAACTTAAATTCTATGCTCCAGCCTGTTAAAAAAAAAACTTTCATGAATACCCTAAGCTCCTTAGATTCCTGTCTTATAAAATTCCCAGCCTAGACAGAATGTCAGCTGTCTGCTTGCTCCATACTCCCGCCCAAGAGCAAATAGAAAAAGGA
Organism: Camelus ferus; assembly: GCF_009834535.1. Lineage (NCBI taxonomy): Eukaryota > Metazoa > Chordata > Mammalia > Artiodactyla > Camelidae > Camelus > Camelus ferus. Next base: position 60,775,948 of record NC_045706.1, on the reverse strand, counting down.
ACACAACAGGATAGACAGATGCAAGTATCATTTCATGATCAACCTCAATGAGTGTGCAATAATGTTCTTTTCTCTGCAGAATTACTTTCTATTCTCTATTTTTATTTTAAATTTTTTTCATTCTCTTCTAACTTTTAATCCCCATCATTTCCTTCTCTTCATAGAAGAGAAGCTATCAAACAAGAAGTCTTGCAACTTCTAGCTACCAAACACCCTGTACATTCTCCAATATGACTTCTGCTTCCATCAAACAGGTCTCTCTGAGACTACCAATGGGATCTTTTTAAATCCACATTTAATTTGATCCCTCAGAAATACCAGACATAGAAGATCAATTGAATGTCTGAGGCATTCTTGTGTGGCAGGTTGAAAAATGCTCCCCCAAAGATATCAGGTCCTAGTTCTTGGAACCTGTGAATGTTCATGTGACACAATAAGAAATACATAATTGATTTAGTCCCTGACACCTAGCTCCTAAAACCCTGGGAGCAGTAAGCATGTCTTTTGTATACTAATGAGATGATTGGTGGGTGGAGGCCCACAAGTAGCTTCAGGATGAATGATGGTTGCCAGAAAAACCAAGGCATGATTGTAGGGTTGGAAATTTAGGCCCCACATCTTGACCTCCAGGAGGGGAAAGGGGCTGAAGACTGAGCCAACCACTGATGGTCAATGATTTAATCAACTGTACCCACATAATGAGACTTCCACAAAAAACCCCTAAACAATGGGGTTCAAAGAGCTTCTGGGTTGGTAAGCACATCAAGGTTCTGAGGAGGGCACATCAGTGCCTGGAGAGGGCATGGAAACTGCACACTCCTTGCCCCCATGCCTTGCCCTATGTATCTCTTCCATCTGGCTGTTCTGAGTTTCACCCTTTATAATAAACCAGTAACAGTAGATAAGAGTCCTTCTCTGAGTTCTGAGAGCCATTTCTAGCAAATTATCAAATCTGAGAGGAGGGACTGTAAGAAACTAACCCCCTTCACCCCTGACCTCAACTTCATAGCCATTTGGTCAAAAGTATGGGTGGCCAAGACTTGGAACTGGCATCAGAAGTGGGGGTACTCTTGTGGGACTGATCCCTTGACCTGTGGGATCTGCACTAACTCCTATCGTTAGTGTCCGAGTTGAACTATAGGATGACCACTTCGTGTCCAGAGAGTTGGTGAACTGGTTGGTATATGGAAAAAATCCACATATTTGGTGTCAGAAGTGTTGTGTAGTTTAAAAGCTCAGAATAAAGGTTTGGCAGATGTAAGTATATTAAGGATCTTGAGATGCGACTGTCCAGGATTATCCAGGTGGACCCTAAACACCATCACAAATGTCCATATAACAGAGGTAGATCAGACACAGAAAAAGAGGAAGCAATGTGACTATAGAGCCAGTGATTAGAGTGGGGTGGCCACAAGTCAAGGAATGGTGGCAGCCACCAGAAGCAGGAAGAGTCTCTGGAGGGAGCACCGTCCTGTCAAAACCTTGATTTCAGCCTAGTAATACTAATTTCAGACATCTGACCTCCAGACCTATGAGAGAATATAAATTTCTACTGGTTTAAGCCACTAAGCTTGTGGTATTAAAGCAGCCATAGAAAACTAACACAATGTAGCTTCTTTAATAATTCACTGTCCCAGTGTACAGAAATCAGTTCTTTGGCTTCTTGAATGATTCATTATCCTCTGTACCTGGACATTAAAAAGGAGAATTCCTCAAAGGCTAGGCATTCTCTTTTCTTTCCGTATTCCTTTGTTTCAGTTAGTTTCATCCACATCCACAGCAATTACCACATCAATACAAGAGATCCAAATGTGGATTTTCAACTCTGATTTTGCCTCTCATTTCATGGTATTTCCATTTGAATGTTCCAAAGTCATCTCCAATTCAACATCTCCAAAACCCAAACCTGGCCCCCTTCTAGTATTCCTAGTCTCAGCACCTGGTACTCTACTCTCCAGCCACTACATTAACTTTCCTCCATTCCTTGGAACATGCAAGGCCCTCTCTTGATAGCTTCTGCATAAGCTTCCTCTCAGCTTAGACTGCTCTGAACAAGTCCTTTTCAACCTACTTCCTTCTCCTTACTACTGAGTTCCTGCTCATCTATCAAATCTCAAATTCCAGTTCAGCTGTCACCTTCTCAGAACTTCCCCTGACTCTTCAATCTAAACTGGGGGTCCTTATACACTTTTATGATGCCATGTTCTTCTCACTGTATTTATCAAAGTTCTACCTGTTCATTTATTTTTGCGATTAATCCCCTTCACTAGACTATAAACTCCAAGAAGGTAGGGAATGGTTGTTTTATTCACTCTATATTCTAAAAACCTAAGCATAGTGCCTGGCATATAGGAAATACCAGATAATATTTGCCAAGTGAACAAATGAAAAATGAAAACTATTACTTCAAGCGCTAATGTCCTAGAAACCACCTAACCTTTCTTCCTTTACAGTTGGCCCTCCATATCTGCAGATGCAGAACTCATGGAAACAGAGGGCTGACTGTTCTGTGCCATTTTATACAAGGGACCCGAGCAACCACAGATTTTGGTATCCATGGGAGATCCCTGAAGATACTAAGGGATGACAAATTTTTACATTTTGTTACCAAGACTATTACTATGTTTTAACTCAGATCCACAGCTATTTAGATTTTCCTAAGGAAAGAAAAAATGTATCACTGTCCAATATTACCCATTATGTATTAAATGGGGTTCACTTCCTTTAAAATAATAGTTCCTGAAACAACTCCAAAAATAAAAATTAAAAAAGCTGACTTCTGCCTCTGGCATGGTGGAGTACTGGGATCAGATTTACCCTCTTTCAGTAACTAAAAAGTGGAGAAAACGTGATACTGCTATCAGACACCAGATAAGAGAGATTAGGTCTTCAATCCCTAAGGGGGAAAAAAGGAAAACAAATAAATTAAGCCTTATAGTTTCTCTGCTGTCCTGCCCGGGGCCTTTCCAGACCACTGTGTAGAAACGGCCACACTAAATGGAGCACAGCAGCCTTGCTGAGTTGAGAAGCTAGATCAGGAAGGCAAAGGTGACCGAAATCTTGAGGGCAGAGTAGACAGAAGAGAGCCACTCAGAGAAAGTGCTCCAGCAATGAGCATGGGAGTCCTTTTCTGTCTTTAGCCAAATGCTAATCTACACATGCATAAGGCAAAACTCCCAAAGTCTGAGGCAAAGGACAACTGCCAGGGAGCTGTAAGATAAACAATTTCCACAATTTATTCTGAAACAAGGATAAAAATTACCACAGACTTCTCTGAAATTGTCAAGTCAGAGACAGGAAGCTACAACTTTAAAGTGCTGAAAGACAAAAATGTACTTACATATCATATGCACAGAAATGCGTATCATTTGTCTTTTTCACTCTCATCCTCTTACAAAATGCACAAGAGTTTTCCAGAGTCTAAGAAACCTATGATACCACAACAGATTATATTGTTTTTTTCTTTTGGAAAATAGTTAATTTTTATTAAAAAGTTATTTACGTTAACTTGTAATTGGTTTATTATTTTGTAAATGAATTGATGCTTTTTAAAGTTATTAATTTTAATTTTTAATAAGGTAAATTTGATAGCTATAGCCCACATAAAGAAAACCTGTTTAAGATCTTCAATAATTTTTACGTAAATATATTCCAAGATTTAAACAGTTTGAGAATGACTGCTTTAGGCCTAGTGGAGTCATCAAATTAGTGTTTCCCTGTGATGCCACAGAGCTTGTGGGAAAGTTTTTCATTATAAATTCAGTTTCTCTAATATATACACAGCTTTCTTGTTTTGTCAGTCTGGAGAATGCATTATCTTTAAAGGAATTTGTCTTTTTTTCTTATTAAGTTGTATGAACTGTTTATATATTCTGGAAATTAAGCCCTTGTCAGTCTCATCTTTTGCAAATATTTCCTCCCATTCTGTAGATTGTCTTTTTGTTTTGCTTATGGATTCCTTTGCTGTGCAAAAGCTTATAAGTTTAATTAGGTCCCATTTGTGTATTTCTGCTTTTACTTCTATTGCCCAATCCAAAAATGGGCAGAAGACCTAAACAATCAATTCTGCAATGAAGACATACAAATGACCAACAGGCACAAGAAAAAATGTTTAATATCGCTAATTATCAGAGAAATGCAAATCAGAACTACAATGAGGTATCATCTCGCACACGTCAGAATGGCCATCATTCAAAAGTCCACAAACGATACATGCTGGAGAGGATGTAGAGAAGAGGTAACACTATACTATTGGTGGGAAGGTAGTTTGGTGCAGCCACTACTGAAAACAGTATAGAGATTCCTCAAAAAATTAAAAATAGACTTACTATATGATCCAGCAATCCCATTCCTGGGCATATATCCAGAGGGAACTTTAATTCGAAAAGATACATGCACCCCAATGTTCACAGCAGCACTATTCACAACAGCCAAGACATGAAAACAACCTAAATGTCCATCAACAGATGACTGGATAAAGAAGTGGTATATTTATACGATGGAATACTACTTGGCCATAAAAAAGAATAAAATAATGCCATTTGAAACAGCATGGATGTCCCTGGAGAATGTCATGCTAAGTGAAGTAAGCCAGAAAGAGAAAGAAGAATGCCATATGCTATCACTTATATGTGGAATCTAAAAAAAAAAAAACAAAAATAAACAACTTATTTATAAAACAGAAATAGATTCACAGACACAGAAAACAAACTTATGGTTACCAGCGGGGAAAGGGGGTGGGCAGGGATAAATTGGGAGTTTGAGATTTCAGATACTAGCTACTATATATAAAATAGATAAACAAGTTTCTACCATATTGCACAGGGAACTATATTCAGTATCTTGTAGTAACCTATAATGAAAAAGAATATGAAAACGAATATATGTATGTATATGTATGACTGAACTACTATACTGTACATCAGAAATTGATACAACATTGTGAAATAATTAGACTCCAATTAAAAAAAAAGAACTTGTCCATTTCACCTAAATTATTATTGTTAAATAATTGTTTATAATAGTCCTTTAGGATATGTTATGATATCCCTCTTTTACTCTAGATATTGATAATCTGTGATTCCTTTCTTTTTATATTGTTTAGTCTGACTACAGATAACAATTTTATTGATTTTTTCCTCCCAAATATTAATTGTATAAATTTTGACCCTCCAATACATGACACAATTGGGGTTTTGGTGATGGCCTTCGAGTTCTCATAATACCCAATGGCAATGGTGGTATAATCAAATATATAAACATTTAGAAGATTTGCAGACCTCATTCAACCAGTATTTTCCAAATTATCAATGCATGAGCAAAAAATTCATTTAAATGCAAGATAGATCAATGGATTTTAATACAACAGAGCAAGAAAATTTTATTTATATGGTTTCAGATTTCACACTGCAGTTAAATTGTTGAATTTTGGTGCAGTATAAAAGAGGAAGATCTAAATTACCTGTTTAATGAGACAGGAAGTAAACACAAGCACTTCTGTTGTATACTGAAAAATAACTGTTACCTGAAAAAAAAAAGCACCTGTGCAACTATTTGAGCTGTGAGCCACTTTTCCATGGATCACTACCATTTTTACTTGAAAGAAATGGACGAACTATTATTTGGACTAGAGTATCCAGAAGACGTTCTCTTGAAAATGAACAGAGTGCTTATTACTTCAAGGAAAACAAATGACAGTATTTACCACCAATGATAAAATTCAAACCTTCAGAGAGGAGGGTATGGCTCAGTTGTGGAGTGTTTGCTCTAGCATGTATGAGGTCCTGGGTTCAATCTCCAGTACCTCTATTAAAATAAATAAATAAACATATACCTAATTACCTCTCCCCTAAAAAAAAACCAACTTTCAAATTCAAATTAAAATTTTGGAAAACTTCTACCTGTTCCTGGGAGCCTTGGCAGCTTCCCAAGATTCTTCCAGTAAGACAGGCAGTGATACTAACAAATTTTTTTTTTTTGTATTATATAATGTGGCAGTTTGAACTTTTTGGTTTCAAGACTACTTAAACCCTTTAAAATTATTGAGGATCCCATAGAACTTTTATTTTGGGGGGTTGAATCTATCAGCGTTTACTATATTAAACATTAAACTGAGCATTTAAATTTTTAAAACGTATTTTAAAATGACAATAATGAACCTATTACATGTTAATATAACTAGTATTTTGATGGAAAATAACTATTTTTAAAAAAACTCTAGTGAGAAGAGTGCCTCTGTTTTACATTTTTACAAATCTGTTTTCCTGTCTGGGTTAATTTCAGACAGCTCTATTCTCTTATGAACTTCTAACACTTTGTTACCACATCACAGGTAAGGTCACATGGCCTCTGAAAAACTCTTGAGAATAAGCGTGAAAAAGGCAAACAGCATGTTAGTATTGCTATGAAAACAGTCTGACTTCATGGAACTCTTACAATGCCTTCCTATATTTTCCATTAATAAAGTTAAGAGATGGCTAAGGTATAGAAACTAATGTTGTAAATCTCTTCTTCAATAAAAATTCTTACTCTGTTAAGGGCATATTTCTTTTAAGCAAAACATATTTCTTTAGGCTCTACCCCTAATCAAATCAAAGCAGTTATCACTACTCTAGTCTCCAAATAATACATACTAACTACTTTTGGATGGCTTACAAACGTATACATGCATGTGTGAGCCCATGTGTATAAACATATATAATCTCTCTCTCACATGCACAAAATACATGGAAAGAAATACACCAAAATAATACTAGCAATATTATTGTAATTTTGATCTTTATTTTTCCCAATATTCTATACGTGTATGCATTTGATTTTTTAAAAAATAAACAAAAAAATGCTTCCCACTACTCTCTTCCTCTCATTAGCAGTGGATAATATTCTTTTCAATGGGAGTGTGCTCTGACCTTAAGGAACCAGCAGGCCTTAGTATTTACAAGGAGGGAGAGAATAAGAAGAAAAGGATTCCAGGAAATAGAATGCAGTGGACTCCATGTTAACCTATCAAAGGATGGAACTTAGAATTCTGATCTAAGAACCTAGGATTTCCACTAAATTACGTTCTTCTTATAAAATAATCATCCCTATACAGTGCCAGCAGGAACTATGTACATCAATAAATTCATTACAAATATTTATCTCTCTGTACCTTCTGAAGTGTTCTCACTTACTCTCTTTTGATTTTATAACACCACAAAATACAGTACTTTAAAATTCATACTCTAAATGGATTTAATAAACTTTAAAAAAAATGAGACCTCAATCTTTTTGGACCTTATCACTATTCATGAAAATGTTTGTCTCTTGGACAAAAATAATTGCAGCAAAGGGCCAATAACTCAGAGCAATGCAATACAAAGCTTTGAATTCTTCTAATTAGGGATCTCAAAACTCTATTACTTAAATAACTGGTGCCTGCACACCAAGGCATTATGGTAGTACAAGTGCCACCCATTATGCTGTAATTAACATGAGAAGAAGGGGAACATGGTGCTGAATCACAAACAACTCTTCTGCTTAACTAGTGGAGGAAAGGCAGCACAAAGCAGTGACTGAAGCTCAGACTCTGGAGCAGATTGTCTGGATTCAGATTCTGGCCCCATCATCCTGGGCAATTTACTTAAGTTCACCTGCCTCAATTCCCCCATTAGTAAAATGGAGGAGAGAGTAGAATAATAAATAATACAACCTACAAGGTTGTTAGAAGGATTAAATTGTGGGTTTATATTTGTAAAGTGCTGGCACACAGTAAATATTTGTTAAAGAAAAAGTAACAAACCCCTGAAGTTCAAACACTTTAAAATTAATGATGAAATAATTGTAGAGATGCAGAAAAGCCAAATCAGATCATTCAGAATACTGTATACTCAATTTTCTAGCTCCTTAAAAGGGTATAGCAGTATGGTGTTCAATTATCTCTCATACAGCAGGAGTCCAAACTGCCAAAGGACAAATCACCTTCAGAGACCTCATAGAAGACTATGGCTCTATGTTTATGTCCAGATAAACTGAACCGAAAAATGTTCTGTTTTTGAAGTAAGGAAGGATACCCTGAGTACTAGCATTGACAGGAGGCCTCAGCTGTTCTACAGACTACCAGAAAAAAGCAAAAAGGCAGATCCTGTGAGGCATATCGGTTCAAAACTTGAATGAAAGAAATGAACAATCATATAAAATTAAGACGGAAACTAATTTTCTAAAGAAATGGAGTGTTCCAGGTTGAGGCAGGATAAGTTCAAGCTGAAACACAGACATCGTATTTGGCCAGGAAGCCGGGAAGCACTCAATGGACATTCAGGTCAGATCAAACTGTCAGAGTAGTCACCTAAAGAAATTCCCACTGGCCAAATCTGGGACAATTTGAGTATTAAAGAGAATACTGACACCTAAAACAAGCAAAAGAAAAAATAACAAGGATCAGAGCAGAAATCAATAGAATTGAAAATAAGACAACAGAGGAAAAAACTCAACAAAAACCAAAGCTGTTTTTTTTGAAAATATAAACAAAATCGATAAACACATAGCTAGATTAAGAAAGGAAAAAAGAGAGAAGACACAAATTACTAATATAAAAAATGTAAGAGGGATCATCTACTAATTGCATATACATTAAAAGGATAATAAAGGACTATTATGAAAAACTCTGTACCCACAAATTTGATAACTGAAGTGAAATGGACCAATTCTGTGAAAGACATAATCTACCAAAATTCCTATAAAGAGAAATGGATAATCCGAATAGGTCTACACCTATTAAAGAAACTGAATCAGTAGTTATTAAACATCAATTAAAAACACCAAGACCAAATGGTTCACTTTTAAGTGAACATTTAAGAGAAAAAAAAAATCAATTGTCTATAATCTCTTTCAGAAAACAGAAGCATAGGAAACACTCCCTAACTTATTCTATGAGGGCAGCATTATCCTAATACCAAATCAGATACATTACAAGAAAACTATAGAGCAATATCTCTTACGAACACAGATGCAAAATTCTCAACAAAATATCTGTAATCAAATCTAACAATGAATAAAAAGAATTCTATACCACATCAAAGGGGGATTTATTTCAGGAATGCAAAGCTGGTTCTAAAATCTATAAATGCAACACATCACACCAAGAGGCTAAAGAAGAAACATCATATGATCATATCAATGGAAGAAGAAAAAGCATCTGATGAAATCTAATACCCATTCATGATAAAAACTCTCAGAAAACTATCTACCCCCTCCCCCTCAAAACACCCCCTATAGTTAACACACTTAATTGTAAGAAACTGGTTACTTTCCCTCTAAGTTCAGGAACAAGGTAATAACATGTCCTCTTTCACCACTCCTATTCCATATCATACTGGAAGTTCTAGCTATTCCAATATGACAACAAAAGAAAATAAAGGGTATAGAGATTGTGAAAGAAGTAAAATTGTTTGTTTGCAGATGACATGATTATATATGTAGAATTTTCCAAAGAATGGACAGAAAAACCTCCTTGTTGATAACAGCTGTTTCCACTTGGGTATGGATTAATAACTCTGATACTGCTATACACATATACATACTGGAATTGAACAATTAAGTGAATGGATGGTATATGGTGGGAGGCAGGTATCTCACTAGGAAATTCAGTGACCAATAAGGGGAGGATGCCAGAATGATTTATGTAGTAATGGATTAGAATGGAAGACAGTAAGAATTCATGTGTGCTTTAATATAGACACAGATGGTTACACACAAAAATATTTGTAGACATGTATATAGACACATATTTATATACATGTGGGTTAATATATACATATTCATTTCTTTGCTCTGCCTGCCAAGAGTGCCTAAAAGAAACCACATTCCAGAAACAATAAGCACATCTAGCACCTCCATCTTGGTTTCTAACACCATTCTCCAATAAAAGAACACAGGGCTCCTTGGAGAAATGGCTAATTCTAGGTCTGGGGCAGAAAATGTACAAGATGAGCTTGGAGCATCTTGTAGTGCCAGAAAGTAAGGATGTCCTCAGAAACAAATAACACCAACTCTGATGTAGGTATGTCAAAGGGGCACAGGAGCCAACTAAAAGATCTCTTAATAGCCAAAGGTGGAACAATCTGAACAAAATAAAATAAAGTAGTACTGGATTACAACCCAAGGTTTAAAGTAAGTATTCATACATCCATAGTGATATTAATGATGGAATAAATTAATAAATGGGAAAAGAGAGAGAGTTCTCATGCAGGATTCCAAATAATTAATACATTCTACTCTCAAGGAGGGAGCATTTAACTCCTCATTCTTCAAGTGTAGGCTGCACACAGTGACTTCTTCCAAACAGTACAGTAGGGAAAGGGGTTAGAGGAGAGATCTGACAAATACTATCTCAGCCAGGTGATCAATGTCAACATCAACAGTTGTGAATTATGGTATGCACTCTTGACATTACATGATGAAAATGGCACTTTACCTTTGTGATCTTCCTCCCCCAAATCCATAACCCTAGTCTAAATATAAGAAAAACATCAAATTCCAATAAAGAGGCATCCCACAAAATGCCTGTACGGTGCTCCTCAAAACTGTGAGGGTCACTAAAAATCTCAAGAAATGTCTGAAAAACTCAAAGCCAAGAAGATTCTGAGGAAACATGACAACTAAATGTAATGAGGTATCTTGGATGGGATACGTGAAAGAGAAAAAGGACATTAGGTAAAAGCCAAGGAAAGTGGAGAAAACTATGGACTTTAGCCAATAATAATTCATCAATATTAGTTCACTAATTATAACAAATGTACCATACTAATGTAGGCTACTGATAACAGAAGAAACTGGGTACAGAGTATATAGGAACTCTCTGTAACATATTATCATTTTTTTTGTAAACCTGAAATTTGTAAAAAATAAAGTCTACTTTAAAAAGGGACAGTGACTAAATAATGATAACCACCCCTCAAACAAAAATCTCTGTAATACCAAGAGAGAGAGAAAGAGAAATAAAATTTTTTGACATCTTTGGAGATGACCAGTCACCCATTTTCAGAGTTGAAATTGAGTTCAGAGTTTCAGAGCTGAAAGAATTCTCAGAGTTAGAGTTGATACATCAAAGGAAAATAAGCATTTCCCTCATTTTTTCAGGAAGGACTGTAGTTTAATCTCAGTTGACATGGGAGAGGTCTTTTATAGGGAGGACTGTTAGCTGATAGATCCAGAAGGATGACAGGGTTAGAAAAGCACCACTTTACAAGCCCAAATGAATTAACTGGTTTAGACAAGGTTTATCAACATATGCTAAAAACATCAGGTAAAAGGCTGCTGGGAACAGAATATTTGCAGGGAACTAAAATATCACCTCACCGATCAACTGCTGATTGCAAAGTGGGGGAACCATCTTTATTATGGACAGATCTAGTGAATACCACTTTAACCAAATGATCACATTTCAGGTAGATAACCTGATGTGGTATGCCTTGTATCATGAATCAACATAACATACATAGAGTATCTAAGCCCCAAAACCTAAATATAATGCAACCTTTAGTTCCAACCCTCTGTTCTTAGGAAACACAGTGGCTAGAGAGAAAAGTTAAAGACCACAAGGAAACAATCAGACAAATCAAGAATGAGGGAACATTCTATAAAATGACCAGTCTGATCTCTTCAAGAAGCTACCATTGTGGGGTAGAAAAGTGGAGGTGGGAGCAACAGTAGTAAATTAAAAGTGACTAAAGTAACAACAATCAAATGTAATGCATGAACTTTGATTGAATTCTGGCTCAGGAAAACCCACTACAAACAACTGGAAAAACTTGAATACAGACTAAACATTAAGGGTTTTCCCTCCACCAAAGATGACATTTATAAGAGAATGTGTTTAACTTTAGGAGATGCTTTAGGGGTCAAAAGCAGCCAAAAAAAAAAAAAAGCTCTATTAAGAGAGAAATAAACAAATATAACAAAATGTTAACTATCGTATCCAAGTGGTAGTATACAGGTGTCAATTGTCCTATTCTTTTCATTTGTCTGTTATGTTTGAACATTCTTAATAAAAGCTGAGGGTGATGTGGAAGAATACAGTCATTAAAAAAAAAAAAAAAAAAAAAAAAGCTGGCTAAATGATCAGTTGCAAACCACCGGAAGACAGTAATAGCAATTTCTTCGGACAGGTATAGCAAGGAAACACAGGTTTTAAACCAGTCCCTATGACACATACACTACATACATAAACACTAGAAAAGGAGGGGCATGAAAGAGATAGAATCAGTTTAAGAAACAATTCCTATCTTCTAAAGTTTAAAATATCAACCAAAACTCTACTGATAAAATCACCTAAGACTGAACACCTCCAATATCCCATTTTTTTAAGAAGAAAAAAGGGACTAAAAAAGAGAGAGCTCCCTCTTCAACTACAATGGTTGAAGAGTGATAAAAGTTTTGTAACTTTGAAATTTTAGAAATATATGAGTGAGTTGGAGGATGAAGAACATAAAGAACTCATGAAGACCATAAATTAATTTACATACATAAAAATACATGTGAAGATAGAACACGAAATCAAAATCAGCAACATTTCATGTCTTATATTAATAATGGGTTTCATAGAATTAAATTCTCTCTGCAACCTCTTACTTTACTAGTGCCTGTGCTGTAGGCATATACCGCTACAACCATTAAGTCCGGTCCCAACGTCAACCCCTCCATATAATGACTTAAAAAGTTATCCTGGGGTTTCTCTGTGGGACAAATTCTAAAATTTTACTCAATATAACCGAGTAGATACTTCTTATTGCCTCCTCCACACTATCTAGGATTCTCCAGCCTTACAACTATGACAATATCTTGCCAACAAATATATGTATGCCTGCCATTTCTCATTCCTGATCGACATGAAAATGTTACCTTATCTTTAACCCCCCCAAACTTTGCAAAAATGTCATTTTCAACTGCCATTTGTTTACCTTTTTCTACTCTTAATCTTATTTTCCTTTCTCTAATAATTGCTATAATGTATATACAATGAATATATATTGTATATATAATGACAATGGTACTCAAACTCTCACTTTGAGAAAAAACTAAAACCATATACAACATTCCCTTATAATGGTTAACTAGGTACTTCAGACCAATTCTTATACTGAGAGCAAAGGAAAAACCTGGACATCCCCTTTCCCCAAGCAAAATTAGAAAAACAAACATAAAATACCTCTTTGAAGGCATCAGACTGCTAAAAGGGCAGTAAAAAAAGCATGGAGGCTAAGATCTGGGAGAGTAAGGACATCATCAGAGGTGAGCCAAACATCTGGGGGCCATTTTCTCAGGAAGCATCTGCCAATTCCGTAAGGGTGGCTGAGAAGCCGAGCTAAACTTGCCAGATTTGCAAGGCTGGTGGGGATCAGGTGTTAATTATTAGAGGTAAGGAACCAACAAAGTACAGGGATAGAGAAACAGGGGGCTGATAACATCCCTGGTTTTATGTTGAGACCCCAAAGGATCATATCCTAGGATTAAAGAAAAAAGAAAATAGATCAGCCTTTGCAGACTCTGGAGAGCTCAGCTTTGAAACACTTTAGTCTCTGACTGGATTAAGATGATCCTTAAATTATCTCTATAATTTTTCATACATAATGTCTTAATTAAAAAATCCAGGTATAGGAGACTAAGACAGTATGCTAAAAAATTAAGTGACACAAAAGCCTACAGGAAAACACTTACAGAGGATCAAGATAATAGTTATCCAATACAGACATGCTTAATATATTCCTTTTTTTCTTTTTTTAACCAAGAGCCATGAAAGACTGGCCCTGTTTCAAAATTTCAAATCATACTTTATTTCCTAATCCTTAAATTCGATCTGATTGATTTTTGAGGAATTCCCACAGCTGTTCTAAAGCCTCCTTTGGTCCACATACATCCAAAAAGAACACAACACCCACTAAAGTAAGAAAAATCAGTCCTCCAATCTAAAAGGAATTCACATGCCCACAGACAGGCCCTCGAACTCGCTCTACTGGTACAATCCCCAAGAGGAAGCACATCCCCATTAAGTTGCCACCAGAGAGTGAACTGTTGCAGGAAGCCACCATAACTCAAATGACAAGTTTTCAAGCATTTTACATCACAACCATTACATATACACCTCTGTGTGTATCTATATGTAATGAATTGAAACACAAATTTCAAAAAGCAATTCTTAGCTCCAGTAAGCAAGATAGAGTGATTGACAGAAGGATAGACATGTAGATTAATGGAGTAAAACTGAGAGTCCAAGGGGGATAAAACCCATTAAAAACAAACAAGAATGGTAAGAGAGTTCAATAAGAAAGCACAGTACAGTTGACTCTTGAACCGCCCGTGCAATTGAAAATCTAGGATTACATTTATGGTCGGCCCTCTTTAATCCACATCCACATCCTTGGATTCAACCAACTTTGGATCATGTAGTACTGCAGTATGTATTTGTTGAAAAAAATATGCATATAAATGGACTTACACAGTTCAAACCTAGGTTGTTCAAGGGTCAATAGTATTTTCAACCAATAGTGCTGGGACAACTATATACCCATATGCAAAAGAATGAAGTCAGGTCCCTTCTCACATCACACACAGATTAACTCAAAATGAATCACAGACTTAAATATAAGAGCTAAAACTATAAAACTCTTCACGATATCTTTACAAGTTATCTTCACAATCTTCAGTTAGGCAGTGATCTCGAAGATACAACACCAAAAGCACAAGCAACAAAGAAAAAATAGATGAACTGGATTTCAATAAAATTAAAATCTTTAGTGCTCCAAATGATAACATTAAGAAACTGAAAAGACAACCCCCAAAATAGGAGAAAATATTTCTGAAATACTTGATAAGTTCTTGTATCTAGACTATATAAAGAATACTTACACCACAATAAAAAGATAAATAACCCAATTTTTAAAATGAGCAAAGGGTTTGAATGAATATTTCTCCTAACATATACAAAGCACGTGAAAGATGACCAATATCATTAGCCATTAGAGAAATGGGAATCAAAATTACAGTAAGATACCACTTCAAACCCATTAAGGATGGCTGTATCAACAGACAGACAATAACAAAAGCATCAACAGGATGTAGACAAACTGGAACCTTTCATACCTTGCTGGTGGATATGTAAAATGATGCCGCCACCCTGAAGAACAGTTTGGCAGTTCCTCAACATGTTAAACGTGGGATTACCCACGTGACCAGCAATTCCAATCCTAGTGATATACCCAAGAGGACTGAAAACATACATCAAACAGGAACTTGTGCCTGAATGTTCAGCATTACTTATTATAGCCAAATGCCCATCAACTGAAGAGTGGATAAATAACATGGGCTATATCTATACAAACGAATATTAATTATATCATAGAAAGTAATAAAGTACTGATACATGCTACAAGATGAATGAATCTTGAAAACATTACGCTAAGTGAAATAAGCAGTCACAAAAGATCACATATACATCCTATATGATGCCCAGAAAAGGCAAATCTATGATAGAGACAAAGCAGAAGATCAGTAGTTACTTGGGGCTGGGGCTGGGACTGGGGCAGGGTTTATGGGTGTAGGTGTGTGTATGTGCACATGAAGGAATGGGAAGTAGAGTTGTTAGAAACTCTAACAAGCAGAGTTTCTTTTGGGAGTGACAAAAAATGTCCTAAAATTAATTTGTGGTGATAGCTGCATTACTCCATGAATATATGAGAAAGACTTTGAACTGTATTCTTCAAATAGGTGAACTGTAATGATATGGGAATTAAATCTCAATAAAGATGTTAAAAAATTTTAGCGCCTTGTTACTTGTGATACACTGTGATATTTTCCATTGCATTTCATTTAAAAATGTAATCTCTTAAATTCATTCTACAATCCACAAATGGGCCATGACAGGCAATTTAAAAAAACACTGCCACAGAGTCCTCTAACAGTACAGCTGGCCACCTTCTCCCACCTATGAGCAGGATTAATCCCCTCAAACCTCACATCCCAGAAAAAGTCCCACTCTTCCTGGTCATCTATTATTTTCTGAGTTGTCATTGCCACACTGCTATGTATATCCTCATTTTCCCCAATTCCACAACCCCCCCCTAAATACTTTACTGGGCCTTCTGAAATTCCTAATTTGTGACAAGCAAACAGCCAATTTATGTTACCTTTACTATTCCTTATCATTGTCTACCCTCCCTCCAATTCTCCCTCACTGAGGACATTAGCAACTGGTACATAGTAGGTACCCTTACTCTGAGCTTCACCATTTACTAACTTCATCATTCATGCAGACTGACTGACATCTTTAATACTTCAGCCCTTTAATTCATTGCCCTCCTCATTTCCACAGATTTTCTCTTCTATTCCACCTCAGGAGCCCACTCCCAAGGCTACCCTAGATATTATCATTGTCAGAAGTTGTTATATCTCTGTCTGTCATTATCTCTATTTCAAGCATCCTACCTGACCACCACATTCAATCCTTCTGGTTCTCTTACTTCATCCAACCACCACCCGCAACAATTCTAATTGAAATTTCCAATACATTGATGCTACCCCTTCCTTACTATCCGTCCTGACTTCACTTCCTTTCTTGTCCATGTTAGATTTCATGATTCATTACCACCCCTCTAAGCATTCCCTTTAAAAAGCCCTAATTTCCCTTGTTCCCTTTCCTTTTATTTTAAATTTTTAATATAAAATATTCTTAAAGTATAGTTAATTTACAATATTATGTTAGTTTCAGGTGTGCAGCATGGTAATTCAGAATTTTTAAAGATTATACTCCATTAAAAGTTATTATAAGATAATGGCTATAATTCCCTGTGCTACGTAAGATATCCTTCTTGCTTATCTATTTTATACACAGAAGTTTTTAATCTCTTAAATCCCATACCCTTGTCTCGCCCCTCTGCCTTTCCTTCCCCGCCACTGGTAACCACTAGTTTGTTTTCTATATCTGAGAGTCTGTTTCTGTTTTGCTATATATACTCATTTGTTTTTTTCACATGTAAGTGATATCACACAGTATTTGTCTTTCTCTGACTTATTTCACTAAGCATAATATTCTCTAGTTCCATTTATGTTGCTGAATGGCAGAATTTCATTCTTTTATGCTGATCTAGTTTTATGTGTCAACTTGGCTACAGTTCTTCTATTCAATCAAATACTAATCTAAGTGTTGCTGTGAAGGTATTTTATAGATATGGTTAACATCCACAATCAGTTGACTTTAAGCAGAGGAGATTATCCTCAATAGTGTTGGTGAGCCTCATCCAATCAGTTGAAAGGCCTTAAGAGCACAACTGAGGTTTTCCTGAGGAAGACAAAATTCTGCTTCAAGACTGCAGCATCAGTTCCTGTCCAAGAGTTTCTTGCCAGCCTGCCCTACAGATTTCCAACTTGTCAGCACCCATAATTGTGTAAGCAAATGCCTTGAAATTTCTTTATATACACATATGTACATACATATTTCCTAGTGATTCTGTTTCTCTGGAGACTCTGACTGATACACTTGACAAAACCTCACCCCAGAGAAACTGAAACATTTGTCTTATCTTTGCTTATATTTAACCAGTTAAATAATGCTGGGTGGGGGAAAAAAATCACAAAACCAGGCTAACAGATACCACTTTAAATTCAAGACTTTCTAATGCTTAAATGGTCAATCAATACTTCTTAAAAAACTGTTTTAAACACCCCCATTCCCCTCCCACCTCATACCAATGAGAAAACAGAAAGCAGGAGAGAAGATGAAAGCCAAGAAGATAAACTTTCATCTTTCAGCAACCAAATTTCCTTGGAAGAACACACAGCTTTTCTGCATTCCCTATTTGATGCAAGACATCTTTCTAACAAAGGCCAATCTCTCTACTAGTGCTCTCCACCTCCTTTCCCACATATTCTCCTTTTTATTCACTGAACCCTACATTTTTCTTTACCTACCAACCTACTTCTCTGTTCCACTTCATTAGAGAAATACCATCTGCAAATTCTCATATAATCTGGAATTAGGGAAAGATTTGCTAATCTTTCCCTAATTAGAAGTCAACAACCAGAAGGACTGGGAAGCTTAACTACTGAGGAAAAAAAAATTTCAGCATGACAAAACCATCACAAGCAAATTTAAAAAGCAAACAGTAAACTAGAAAAAGTATTTCCAAAAAAATAGCACAGAGCTATTTTCCCTAAATATAAATCCTACAAATCTAAAAAACAAAACAAAACAAAAAAAACAAAACAGTAACAAAGCAACAGAAAAATAGGCAAAGGTATGGATAGTTCACAATAAAAATACCAACAGTCCTTAAAAGACAAAAGATGTTTAACCTCATTCATACTGGTAATGAGAAAAGCAGCAGGCATCCTTACACAGTGCTGGTGGAATGTTGGAACAATCTCTACAGATAGCACTTAGGCAATATCTATCAAAATTATAAATGCACATACACTCTGACCTAGCAATTCCACTTCCGGAAGTGTATCCTACACATTTCTATACAAGGGGGAAATTATGTATGCACAAAGTAATCCGTTGCACCATGGTTTTTGATAGCAAAAGACTGAAAACAACCTAAATGTACCTCAAAAAGGGGCTACATAAGAATGTTACACCTGTATAATGGTATTACTGATTAAATTTTTGAGTCTTCCCAAAATTCTTATATTGAAGCCCTGACCCCTAGGTAATAACCTAGGTAATCAGGTTTATAAGAGGTCATGATAGAGCCCCTATAATGGGATTAGTGTCATAAAAAGAGGAAGAGAGAGCAGAGCACTCTTTCTCCATATGAAGTCACAGTGAGAAAGTGACATCTGAAAGTCAGAAGAGTCCTCACCAGGAACCAAATCTCCTGGCACCTTGATCTTAAACTTTCCAGCCTCTAGAGCTGTGAAAAATAAATGTCTGTTTTTCAAGCCACCCAGTCTATGGTATTTTGTTATAGCAGCCCAAGCTAAGACAAATGGTATACCATGAAGGTGTTTAAAAAAAAAAAAAAGAATAAACATGCTATTTATGTACTAATAAGACTAATATGAAATCATCTCTAGGCTATACTGTTAAGTTAAAAACAAAAGGTGAAAGATAATGTGCATGGTATGCAACTTAAAGAAAAAACAGGGGAGGCACAGGACATATACACATAAGATACACAATCCTTCACTGTCAGTTCTGAAATCCATAAAGCTTTGAGAAATACAAGTTTATTGTAAATTTAGTACAAACCTATTTGGTGTCAAACCTGACCAAAAATTCCATAAGACAATCTGCAATTTTTATTTATCCTTGCTGTACTATATTTATGCTTTCAATACAGAAATCTTAATGTGTTTGATTATAGGATGTAACTCCTCCTCCTGCTAGGGTTTCTGGATAGTAGAGTAGATGCGCTACATTACCTTTCTACAGTCCCCTCATCCCCCACCCCCCAAAAAACCCAAAACTTAATTCTGAAATACTTCTGGACCAAAGGTTTTGGAAAGGAATTATACATCTGTATTTACTTGCACACACATAAACTATCTTTGAAAGGAAACTTAACACTGTTTCCATGCAAAGGAATGAGGTGGCTGGGCTGCACAGGGTACAAAGGAAATTTTTCACTGTATACCTTTTTAAATCTTTGAAATCTGAATCAGTAAATATACCACTTAGTCAAAAGATAAATAAAATGTAAATAAAATAAAATCACTGAAAATTTAAAATTTTTAACAGAACAGACAAAGCAAGATGCTTTGGTTTTTTATTTAACTGAAAACTGACCCTTTCTTAAATCACAGGGAAATCTGTACAGTGATGGCTTTCCTTTATCTCACTTTTGGTTGACCCAAATGGCATCTGAGAGAGAATCCCCCTCTCAGGAGCAAGGCAGAGAATGGTGTACTTCCATTCCCATTAACAGCTTTTAGGAAATAGCAACCTCCCAATGTTTTTGATACATCATGCCAAGCAAAGCACGTGTGCTTGACTGTTTTTCTCTTCTAGTGTCCCCAGAAATATGATGGGGCTTAGGCCTCTCAGCAACAGGAAGCAGTGAAGCTCACACTTCTCAATATCAGAGAAAGGCTTAAGAAAGTGCTCCCAGCAAAAATTTTGCCTTCGGTTTTCAGAAAGCTTCAACATAGTAGAGTGGGAGGACTCCAGTTAATATTTGACTAGCATCTTTTCTACTACCTGATTTTCATACTTTTCATACACTTATTTTGATACCCTGTTGTGTTTTCCAAAATGGATCTGAGATGACTATAAGGTTTGCATTTTCTTCTGACTTAGATTTTGACTAATCTGTACCACACTCTCAACTTTAACCAGAAATGAGGAGAGACGACATCTTGCTTTCTGTGGTTTATCTAGTGAGCATTACTTTAAAAGGCAGAGCTAGAAATGTATATGGTTCAGAAGTCCCCAAATGCCCCAACATCCGGCTCTAAGCCTGATAACTAAAGAAATTCCCAATGAAATGCCTAACAATACTTGGTTTCTTGTATTAGGACATAAATGCACTTATGTTTGTTCTTATCTCCCATCAAGTTATACTCAGTGAAAATAGAGCCTGACTTCTACTTCCTGTGGCCCCCATATCACTTAATACCTGTTTTGGTATAGAGTGGTTTCTCAATAAATACTACCTGTGCAAAACCAGCATCATCTCCTAGTTGCTGTCCTCAAGGAGGAGCAAGAAATTTAATGTACCAATATAACCACAGAAACACTACTCAGAAAACTTAGAAAAACACAGAAAAGAAAGATAATAATTCCTAATGCTACTTAATAATCTCTAGAAAATGCTTAATGAACTGTTGTGGTTACCTGATCTCTAACAAATCTGCAGTCTTCACGTAGTCAAAGATCTCAGTAAGATCAAATTTAAAAGATATGACAGTATTCCATTTTCTTCAAATGTGGGTACATGATAAAGCTATTCTCAGCTCTTGGATTCCCATTCCCTTAGATATCTGCCAAACTAAACCTAGGAAAGCTCAGGCAATTCTCTGCAATGGGAAAGGTAAATGCGGCAAAACAACATTGTATCAGAGAATGTGGTAAATTTTCCCTTTAGTATTTGCTTTTGGAACATTTCCCACTTTTTAGGCAGAGAGGATTACTAGTCCAAATGTTAAAATCATTTCAGTCAATTCAGATTAGATAAGACGATCAAATTTTAACTAAACCCCCAGAGATGCAGAGGGAAAGAAAAAAAAACTAATGTATTCTGGAGAATTTGAATGTATACTGTACATCAAAGTGGTTTTAAATTTACTTGGCATTTAGCATTTGTTCCAAGTTAAAAAAAAAAAGTAAGTGACAACAATAGCTAAAATTTCTTTAATACATACATTTAGTGTTCCAGGTACTGTACATGCAGTACCTTGATATAAACCTCACAGCCCTATGAGAGTATGTGCTATCATCACTCTCATCTGATAGATAATAAAACAGGCCCAAAGATGTTACATAACCAGAACGAGCCTATGCCATATAGTTAGGTAAATTTGGAGCATGGATTGAACTCAAGGCTGACCCTAAAGTCCATGCTAGCAACTTTAACTACTAAGTTTGGGCACCTTAACTTTCTAAAGAATTGGCAGATTTTAACCAAACCTAATGCACTACCAAAGAGGAACAGGAGACACAGACATATATTTGTGCTATATTTGCTATATCTGTGATATAATCCACCACCCTGAAAAAGAATGGCAATTAGTAAGTTTTCTAAAAGTCTTTATACACATATATACTCACATATAATTTTAAAAACTAGATTTCAATGAAATTTGGCCTGCCCAGAGAATTGGGATAGGCTTTTGTGCATTTGGGGGAAGCCCTCTCATAATCTTTTAGAAGAACATAAATTCACTCTTTAGATATGCCTTAAGTTCCATCCCTGATCATAAGCTTCCTGAGGCTAATATACTCTTCATTTTCACATTTTCCACTAAGTCTCTGAGAGCACTAAGTTTCGTTAGTAAGTATGGCTTTGTGTAATGAATAAAATCTACCATCCAAAGAACTCATGTTAACTTACAGTGAAGCTTTTTATTTGATTTGTAAGTATAGGTATTACAGAAAATATCTGACTTAATTTTCTCTGCTTCTGTAAATTATAAAAATCTAATTTTCATTTGCTGTTCTTGACACAGGATTCTGCTATCACCCAAGAAGAACTCTTTTTACCCCAGTATGTTTTCTGAAGAACCACCTATCTGAGGAATAATCTATTAAAAAATTTAAAAAGAGAGTTCCAAAAGCCTTTACAGTTCTAAATCCAAAAAGGTAAGCCACTTGTCTATGGCTTTAGAGCTTGTTGATGACAAAGTCCAGATGACAGCAATGAGAAGTGAACCCACGTCTGATTCCTGGATAGGTCTATTTCCACCTATTACCCTGAAATGACAGGACAGTTTATCTTAATACTCCTGTCACCTTTTAGATAATAAAAGTTTGTTGACTCAGAACTCATTTCTGAAATCAAAGTTCAAGTTAATCCACATTAGAAGCAAGAAGACGAAGCTGCTGAATGTTCATGTAAGGAGCTCATGACTAAGACAATAAGCATCACAGCTCACAGAAACAGGCAAATGATTCATATCTAAAGCTATGTGGCTATAATGACTTCCTTGCACTACATGAATCAGAATGGCTACTATCCATACCACTGACCTGACCAGAGACCTCTAGAGAGCTGGCATCTTAGTATCAGGCATTATTTTATACACGTGCAACAAAGCATCTCAACTATCTAGATGACTCAAATATGTCAAAATGGAACTCACTGACAAAGTGAGACAGTAAGAATCAGGTGTCTATTCAACAACCTCTTAATTGCCACTAGGATAGTTTGTGACTAGTGACTTAACAAATTATTTCAAGTTGTTTCACTGAGGATGAATATCATCACAAAGTTATTTCCATAATATTAGGCATCGAGCAAATATTTAAGATTCTAACTTCATTAATTTCGGTAAAATTTATTCTTAAACTAATTTCCTCTCCCAGTGGCTTTTCTCCCAGGATTTAAAGGAATATGAAGGCTATCGCTTCCTAGTCTGCCAGGACACTTAAAGGGAGCTCTTTTCAAACTCATTAATGGAATATGCTTACTAAAAGAATCAGTGCTACCTTTTCCTTTAAAGATAATGTAGAGTGGAATGGGGGGGTGACTGCTAATGGGTGTGGGATTTCTTCTTGGAGTGATGAAAATGTCCTGGAATTAGATAGTGGTGATCAGTGCATAACTTTGTGACTATATTAAAAACCACTGATGCACACTCTAAAAGGGTAAATTTATAGTATGTGAATAATGTCTTGAAAAAGCTGTTATTTTTGAAAACCAACAGAATTTAGAAAACAAAGCAAAAAAAAAAAAAAAAAAACCCCTCTGGTTTGATATGTATATACAGCCTGACTGAAAATTTGTATCAGTAACTCTTACTGGAATCTCACATACCTTAACTAGGTAGAGCAATAAAAGTTTAGTATCTCGAGATTTTCATCCCTTATCTTAATAATGTATTATTTTATTTCTTTATTTGTACTCTAAATCAGAGAATGATAAGCTCACCTGAAATTCTTTCACATCCAAAACAAATGCTAAAACATACTAAGCAGTGAGTAGAAAAGAGATGTAATGTGGATAAATTAGTATTATTTTGAGTTTTAGGCCCACATGCCTCACCAACAGTATTAGTAAAGGAAGAATTTAAAATTAAACATTTCTAACAAACACTTCTAAAATGTTATTAGAAAATAAACATTTCTAATAAAACTTTCACGCCATTTATTTCCTTTGTTCTAACTTTTCCACTTAAAGGAGTATTCAGAAACTTTTCAAGTAATATTCACAAAAGGACAAATGCAATTATTTTAGACCCCTATTGAAGTATCATTCTGTGTGCGTGTCTCTGTATGTATATAAGTCACACAGAGACACACACACATATAGAAAAAATTTTAGACAAGGTTTAATTTTAGGATAGTCAATGATTTAGAAGTGATAGGAAAAAAACCGATATTGAAGTGGTTCAAAAGCAGCTACTCTCAAGACCGATAATACGAACTGATCATTTAGCGGCAGGGAAGACAGTTTGCATGAGGCTTCCAAAACCTTACAGAGAACATCAAATGCTTTTTCTTTTTCTTTTTTTTTTTTTTTAATAAAGGCCTGAGTTCAAATATTATCAATCGTAAAGAACTTTTCATCCATCTGATTTTTACTGAACACAGCATATTCCAGACTAGGTGCTGGAGACACAGATCCAAGACAAACTTGTCCTCAAGGAAGTCCCATTTTGATTGCTTGTTTATGTCAGGTACACGAAACATGTTCACTTATAGCATCTGATCCCCTAGGCTTAACCCACAGCAGGAGATTCTGAAGTAAACATTACAAATGACTGTAAAGAAATATATAAAAGCTGTTGCACGTTTAGATCAAATTTAACTCTATTTACTAATATGTGTAACATTACACTAGAAGTTCCAGGTGCACTACTAAAAAACAGTAAAATGACACAGAGTGTAAATATACCTTCGTTAACACACATAATTTATACAATCGTCTTACTTAAAGATACATCTACCTTATTTCAGTCAAAGTATCTTCGTTCATTAAAGGATGTTTCTCTTTACCCTCAAACTCTGGGTATAGTACTGAACAGTTGCTGAATGAATGAATGAATGAAATAAACAGATGTTCTAATTACCAAGGAGGTACTCGCTTAATGCTTATCTCAAAACACAATGGACTGACAGACCAGAATTCAATTGGAAAGATCACTGAATCTCAGAGGTAAAAATAGTAACCATTGGACATTGATACCGTGCAGTCAACGTGTTATTAAGTTCACAGTAAACATATGATGGGAAACTTTCAGAAATTAAAATGAAACATGTTCATCACAATACTTTAAAATAGACTTGGTTCCACCACCTAAGGGTTGGGAACACAAACGCAAGACAAAGAGACGGGAGAGTAGGGTGAAACAGTCAAAAGGTCACCATCGAGTGACCCTCAAGAGAAATGCGCGCTGACCACTGAAGCTCGCGCCGAGCTTGACGGACACCTCCCGTCGAAGCCACGGGCCCCGGCTCTCCCTCGCGGCCCGGAGCTGAAGGCCACCCGAGCCCCTTTCGACGCCGCCGCCTGCGTTTGCCCAGAACATTAGCACAAAGAAACCACCGAGAAACAAAACACCGTCCCGGTGGGCGCCGGGCAGGCTTCGAGACCCGGCGATCAGAACGCTCTCCGCTGCTCCCCGCCGCCGGGAGAGGTAGCCAGGACGCGGCGGACCGCCAGGGCACCTCAGTCCCGACCTTCCCCGAAGTGTTTC
Source organism: Camelus ferus (assembly GCF_009834535.1). Classification (NCBI taxonomy): domain Eukaryota; kingdom Metazoa; phylum Chordata; class Mammalia; order Artiodactyla; family Camelidae; genus Camelus; species Camelus ferus. Next base: position 60,750,622 of record NC_045706.1, on the reverse strand, counting down.
AGAACTTGCCACCCGCCCCCCGCTCCATTTTCCCCTCCCGACGTGGACGCGGGACCCGCGCAAGGAGGGCGCGCGAGGACCGACGGGCGGAGCTGGGGCGACGGGCGCGGGGGGGTGGCGGCCAGGGCGCGCCGGAGTCCTGCAGCCCCACGCCCCCTGGCCTTCCCCCGCTTCCCCGGCCGCTATTGTTCCCGCGCCGCCCCCGCCGGCCGCGCGCCCCCCGCCTGCCGCGCGCTCCCGGCCCCACTCCCGGGAGGGGGTCACGGCTGAGGAGAGGCGGCGGCGGTGGCGGCGGCACAATAACATAAACACTGCGGGGCCGCCGGCCGCCCCGGCCCTGCGGCACCCGCCGCACTCACCCGGCAGTGCAGCGAACGACGACAGGAAAGCCCGGCGGCGGGGACCGGCGCCGTCCCGGCGGTGGCCGCGGCCGTTACCCAGCCTTGCTCGCGGCTCCGCACTCCGGGCCGCGTCGTCCGGCCTCCGCCGCTCCGCTGAGTAACAGGGACGCGGGCCGTCACCGCGCACGCCCGCCCACGTCATCGCGCAGGGCCCCGCCCCCGCGCTTTGAGAGCGGCCCGAGGGGCGGGGCAGCCCCGGGGCCCGGATTGTGGGGGCGGGCCCTCAGTCCGGAGGCGGGGCTACTTTAGGGGACCGGTAGGATTTGCTGGGGTCGCCCGAAGGCGCAGCTGCCAGGAGAGCCTCTGAGAGCCGCGTGTGAGGGGCGTGGCGGGGAGCCGAAGGGGTGGGGCCCTCCTCCTGGCACGTGGCGGTGTGTGGCCTGAGCGCCCCGTTTGTGTATAAGGGCGGTCAGCTAGTCCGCGCCAAAGCCTCAGGGGCTCCTCTCCCCAGGATTTAAAGGTCAGGTGCACTTAGATCAGACCCCCCCGGGGAGCAGGCACCCCGGCCAGGGCACACACCTGAGAGACGAAGAACTCTTTACTTTGACCGGCAGTGCGTTCCAGTCTGAGGACACCTGCTCCGGGCCCAGCAATCCACAAGCTAGTAGTCTCTTCAACCGCCTGGTAAAAGCTGCCTCCTGTTTTCCCGAAATCCACTTCCTACAAGATTCCATGCATTACCCTATTTGTCTCTGGGCCCCACAAGGCGTGTAGATGTTAGTTATAGAAGTGACAAATTGGCAAGCCCTTAAATATCCAGCAATGAGTGGAAAGATGTCTAAATTACATACATGCTTGCAATAGAATCCATTTTAGCAATTTAAATGCCATTTGATCAAGAAATTCTTAACAACATAGGAAAATGTTCATTATACATCATTAAAAGAGAAGCAAGACTATATATAGTCTATATGTAGAGAATGATCCTACTTATGTATTATGTATACATAGAAAGAGCCTGGAAAGAAACGTGCCGAATTATTTTAACGGTAGTTCATCATTGGACTGTGACTAGGTTCTCTTTTATACTTTGAGTATTTTTCCGTAGTTTACAAACTATATTCATCATCAGAAAAAGTGTATTACTTTAATAATGAATTATCCATATTTGTTGAGTAAATGAGTGAATTCAGATAGGCTATCTTCCACATCATGTCCAGTGATTCTGAAATGAAACATAAATGTGAACATTCATTCATTCTCTCCCCAATTCCTCCTTTCTTCTCAGGCTTCTTTATTTCCTTCCTTCCCTTATTTCTCAGATAAATATGTATTACATGTCCATTCTGTGCCAGGTACTGTGTTAGCACTGGCAATACGATGAAGCTTACAGATTTAATCACTATAATATAGAAATAATAACAGTAAACCTACAAAATGATCACCACATTATAATACAAACTGATATGGATACCCAGTGTTATGGAACTAATTGATGGAATTAAGAAAGGCAGGAAAGCCTTCCTTGGGGAAATGCCTCTTGAACTGAGAATAGATTTAACTAGGCAGAAAATATTTCAGACAGACGTAACAGTGTGCAAGGGTCCTGTGGTAATGTGGAGCATGGCAGATTAGAGAAATTGAGGACAGATCAGTGCCACTGGAAGAGGAAGGAAGAAGAGGCTATGAGATGAGTTGATCTAGAAGATTGGAAAAGGACCAAACCTGGTGAGCCATACTACCCATGTTGAAAACCTTGTCTTTATCCTAAATGCAATGGGAAACCCCTGACATGCTTCAGCAAAGGGGGTGGCATGGTCAGCATGGCATCTTGAAAGATTCCTTGTTGGAAGGAGGCCAGATAGATACAGGAGTAGTCTAGATGGCAGATGGTAGAAGCTTGGTCAGGGTGATGGTCACAGAAACAGTAAGGGGAAGGATCTGAGGACCATTTAGGAGATCCAGTGACAGAACTTGGCGATAGATTAGATGAGCAGTGAAGGAAAGGGAGTCATCAAGGAAAAGTCACAGGTTTCTTGCTTGTAGGCAGCGATGGATGTGGGTGCTGGTTCACTGAGATGGGAATCTTGGAAGAGGACAGGGATTGAGTGGAAAGATTGTGAGAGCAGATAGTTGAAGCCTTTTGATCTGTCCAAAAGAGATGCCAAGCCGTTGGGTATACAGAGCTGGGCTCAGGTGGATAAGAGCTGAATCATTAACAGATAGTGATGACTTGTAGCCTCGGGTGTGGATGAGCTAGCCTAGGCCTGAGGAAGGAAGGGTAGTGAGCCAGAAAAAGAAGAGGGCAGGGAGTCAGACTTGAGGAATTCAGCACTGCATGGCTAAGAAAACAAAGAACTGAGAAGGAGCTACCAGGAGATAGAAGGAAAACCAGGAGAGAGGGATTCAAGAAGGAAGGAGTGATCAATAATATCAAATATAAGAGGAGGCTTAAAATCCTGGGATACTTAGATCCGGAAGCGGTTTAGAGTGGGCTGAGGAATGAATGGGAGATTGAAAATGAAATGGTGGATATTGATGAGTCAGGCAGTGAAAAAAGACACAAACATATTTTACATCTGATAAGAAGACTGTTGAGAGGGAAAGGTGAGATAGAAGGAAAAAGCATGACTGTAAGTTTCCTGGGAGGGTGGGCCGGGGGAGGTGTAGAGGTTGTGTGATTGGACACACAAGCATTGACAGATACCTCCTGTTCCCCATCAGATAACATTAAAGACCTGAAGGTAACAAAAGACAGTATAATCAGAGCAGTTGTGAGATGAGGGGTATGGCAGAACAGAGCTCCCAAGGTTCATGCTAGTTTTTATAATGTTATTAATAGCCTCTCTTACTTTCAACAGAGAGGGTTTCAGACTTAGCACCAGCCTGCCACTGTCAGCTTCCAATTATCTACATCTAGAAAGGATGTCCTGCAGGTTTACATGTGTGTATGTGCATGTGTTTGATTTCAAAAGGCATTTCACTACTTGTGATTGAATATAATCATCCCTGATATTCTGCAGATTCAAAACCCTTTTTGTAACCCAGACAGGACTCTGGCCTCCTCCTTCCTTTTCATGGCATTGTTCTTTGTTAATGTATTATGGTTCCTTGTGAACCTACTGGGGGCTGGCTCAGAAAAAGAGGAAGAGCTAAGGAATTCTTTCATTATTGGCGTTCTTCCCCTAATATTCTGCCCCTACTTCCCACAGCTTAGACATACCTATGCTAAATTGCCCTCTCTCCATCCACATCCACATATTGAAGATAGTCAATATTTATCCCCTGGAGAAAAATACAATGGGAATTGAATAGGATGGGAAGAACATGTCACTGAAGTCCTGTAACAATAAATAAAATCCTTGCTGTTGTTTTAAATAAATATATATTTAGGAAGAAGGGTTTTCATCAGATCTCTCAACAAGGATTCTCTGCCTCCTTTACAATCCTCTCATCTCCAGTTTCTTCCAGCCCAGTGGAATTTTGCCATTTGTAACTCCTGTAATTGCAGAAAATTTGTCTAGGTCCCATGGCAGAGAGAAAAAGAGCATCTCATTACTGGTCCCTCTCCCTTGGAAGTTTTAGGGAGGATACATCTCCATTGCTCCTCCATCTCCATCTCTCACTTCATCTTCATCCCCCCTTCCATCTTCATCTCTAGCTAGTGGGAAGAGATGGGGACACCATCCTGTTTGGATCCCCTTGCGTGGGCACATACCCACATACTTAGAGAAGATGGGACCATGCAGAGTGACATCACGTTCAGATACCTGGCTCACTCTACCCTCAACAGCAGGCTGGGGCATCAGGACCCGGGAGGCAGAATTTCCCTGTTGTTTCAGAGGTCAGCAGCCCTGAGAGAAAGACTGGACAGGGCTGAAAGAGGCAAGCCAAAGAGAAAACAAAATACCGAGAGCTGGCCTGTGGAGCAGAGATTTTAAACACAAAAGAAAAAAACAAAAAAACAAAAAAACACTACACAAAAAACAAAATCCCCCAAGGAGACTTGCCAAGGCACTAGATTTCTCCTCACCCCCAAAAGCCCCACAAGCTTATAGGTCTGAGGGAAGAAGTCTAAGAGCTCCAAGTAAAAGATGAGTTCAAGGATTATTGAGTTACTCAGTTGCCATCGAAAAGCCAGGATTCAAAATGGCATATATAAGGGCACAGCTCTAGAATCCTTGCCAAGTCAGAGAAATAGAGACAATACTTGAAGGGGTGTATCCAGGAGCTGGGTTTTCCTGGGCACATCAGGTGGAAAGGCTGAGGGCAAGGAAATTGAAAGTATTCCTGAGAGGATCAGGATAAGGACTCTGGGGTCTGGGCTGGACAGGAAGGCCAGTGAGGCCAAGTGGAGGGCAAATAGATTGGGGCAATATTCACACAAGGAGCAAGGGCTTTGGGTACTTTAGGACTGAGAATGGTTAGCAGTGCACATAAGGGCATGTCAGAGGGAGAGGGACAGAGAGGAATAAGATGAGATAACGTGGTTTAAGTTTCCGACGTGGAGCAGCCCCTAGGCATGCTCACTACTGTGAATTATTGGTCTAAAGTAGAACTAAAGATTTCTCAAAGTGAGTAGTCAAGGCACGGTTTGCTTTTTGTGTTCGACAAGTAGTTTGACCAGATGTCCCAGGTCGTCCAGGATGGGCCCATTTTGTATCTGTTGTTCCAGTATGATTATTAATAATACTTCCCACACTTTCAAAAAGATCCAGGTTTGAATGACTAAATCCAATGGCAACAGTAATAGAAGCAGCGGCGGTGGTGGCAGAACTGGCCATGGCCCAGGAGAGACGAGGGGATCTGTGTGAGCGCAGGGCTGGGACCCCAGGGGGAGGCAACTTCCCATCATTCTCCGGACCCCATCCCTGGGGCATCTGCACAAATATGAAGGCTTTGACCTGAACTCAAGGACAGACACTGCCCATACTCAGACAGTTAACTTTGTTTACTACAAAATTGTAGTTTTTTACAAAGTAAAGATACAACATAGACATCGCGATAAAGTGTATCAGGGAATTATTAGAGTTCTTCAAAGAGTTTAGAATACCTGGTTTTGAAAACTGCTACAACGTGGCAAAGCAAACATATACAGGCTTATTTCTGCCAAAATAAAAATTAAGGATTGTTTTATTCAATGAAAAAGGATGCCATTTTCACATGAAGCTGCAGGTGAACCAATTCCTAGTGAGGAAGATAATTTTAAAATTAATTAGTCCTTGTAATCGATGACAGAGCAAGACAGCAATAACGCACAGATAGGTGTTTTGAATTATACACAAATTGTGAAGCCACTTTTGGTTTCTTGTTCACCTTGCACAAGTTACAGAAAATATCAGAGGAAATGCTAAAATGGTATTGCCTAAATTTACATTTAAAATGATAGGACTTATATAAAACTGACTTTTACAAAGACTTAAATCTTTTTGGGAAAGTTCTTTCTTAATAATCATCAGTTCCAGATATACTAAAATTTATGATTTTAAATAAATGTATCAGAAATGTATCCTGATGTTATTACAGCCTATAAAATACTCTAAACAGCACCAGCAGCCGTGGCATCCACAAATTCTTCTCAAAGTTTAAAATTATCAAAAATTACTTGCAGTCTTCACTTGCCAAGAGCAAGTGATGTCACTTTCAAGTATATCCAAAAAATTGTATCCATTGGAAGTTGTAAAGCACGATTTTTCAGTTATATATAAACATATATATATTCATTGTCACATTTTTTTCTCTGTGAGCTACCATAAGATCTTGTGTATATTTCTTTGAAAGTTGATTTTTAAAAAGTTGTTAAAACTAAGTTTTGATGACCTGACAAATAAATTTACAGAAAAATGACCCAGAAATTACTATGATCAATCAAGATACCACATTAATAAAGTATTATATTTCATTATAAAAATTATGATATCAAAAACAAATAGTATGAAATAATGTAAAATTATGGCACTAAAAGTACAATCTTTTTTGCATTTTGTAGATTTATGCTGTTACTCATGAATCATTATTAACCTCATTATATTTTATAAGTAAAGTACTTTAAAGGAAAAAGGTTTATACTTTAGTACCTTGAATGGTATTTTTTTCCATGCTTTTGAACAGGGGTCTTCTGTTTTCATTTTGTACCAGGTCTGCAATTATATAGCTGGCCCTGCTTTGGGCAGTGAATTTACCCATAGTGATTGTATGATATGGGATAGAAACATGCCCAAATACCTTGTGAATGTCAGAAAATAAGGAAATGGCAGAAGGAAAGCTTGACAAAGAAATAGCAGACCTCTCAAAACAGAGGGGCTCTGGCCGTGGGGAATGAGTGCCAGCACTTGCTATGAGGACTGAAAAGGCAGCTCTGTCTTCAGGGAGGCCAAAGGCGGTCAAGGTAGGGAAGGGAGAGAAGTGTTCCATGGAATCCTGGGGGAGGAGGTCATTGCTGTTGATTGGTTTGTTTCCCCTCAGCAAGGTTCAAGTGAAGGTGGAGACAGGTGAGATGGCTCAGACAAGCTCAGCTTTAAGCAAGGAATTACCTCAAGGATGAGGCTGGGGAGTGGAAGCTGCCTTGCTCATCAAGGAGGTTAACTTTTAATTTTATTAAGACTTCTGCAAGGTATTTGCATTATATGTTTGTATCAGACACTATCCCCAGAGGAAATAAGTAATGGAGTAATTAAGGACAGTTTAATAAAGGGCTATTTCTGGAGGTGTAGGAAGGGTTAAAGGAATCCACCAGGTGGTCATGCAGTATCTAAGGGCTAGCAACAACCTGGGAGCCTTAACCACACCTGGGTCTGGAGGGACAAAGGAAAGGAGTGTTTTTCAGCATCCAGCCAGGGCAGCTGTAGGAAAGAGCCACTTGACAGGGGCTGTGGTCTGTGGTAGAAGGATACAGACAGCCCTCAACAAATAGGTAGGAAGTGAATGCACACCCTGTCTCTCATCCTCTGTCTCCTGCCATTGCCCACTGCCTCCCGTTGTCCATACACAGCCACAAGCAGAAGGCCAGGGAGTCCACCAATACAGTCCATACAGATGTTCACGCCCCAAGTGCAGAGCAGATGAGAGGGTGGAGAGTGGATCTATTTGCAGGGACAAAGAGTATTCAGCATTGTGTATTTGTATATGGTATATCTATTATATATACTGCATATATATCATGATATATGGTATCTATTATCGATATGATATCACATCACATTATACATATAATATGTAATATCATATAGATGTATATGTACACATATACATAAATAAAATCTTGTGATGAGTGATATCGTATAGATATATATATATATATATATACACACACGTATAATCTTGGCCAAGGATAGAGGGGTAGAGGGGCCTGGGGTTCAGTATATATATATATATACATACATACACACACACATTATAGGAGAAACAGCCAAACTAAAGTTTGAGAAGTAAAGAAAAATTACAACAAAAAGCTATCACCTGCTACTAATTGCCCTCATATTTCTGGTTCTTTCAAAACTCTCTGAATATATAGGTAGGCAGAAAGAAGGGTGCTTTCTAGTTTGCTTGGCTACATTTCCCCTGGGGCAGGCAGGAACCATAGGAGAAGGGGAGGCAGTTCCTGGTTCTATGTGTGTGTGTGTTTGTGTGTGTGCACATGTTTGTGTGTGTAGGGAGGGTGGAGGTACAGGGCAGAGACCTGGGTCAGATATTGGTGTTTTAGGGTGGAGCCTGATAATGTTTCCCTATTGCTCTGTTTGAATGTCTCCATATTTGAACATGATCCTCACTGGCCCAGAGCCAGGTATAAAATGTGTTGGACTAGTCCCATAGAGCTACTACAGTAGGGCAGTGGTGCAGTCCAGACAGCAGCAAAGAAAGCATCTGGAGAATGCTTGACATGTGTTGAAATAGGGCATTTCTATTGTCCTGGGGGCCTTGGTGTCTTTGGTTGGAATCCTCAGGAACCCCATTCAACCTCCAGCCACTACTCATTCTCTCCAACCTGATTCTATCTCATCTTCCCTCCATGCTCTGTGCCCTTCAAACCTTCTTCCTATCTCTTTCTTCTTTTCTCTGCTCCCCTAAACCAACTGGAGAATCTTGAGGGGGTCCTGATGGCAGTAACCAACAGATCTGCTCATTCCAGGGTCCTACCCTAGTTTTAAAAGATGAATTTTTTCAAGAAAGATTTCCAATATTTCTAAACAGAGTTCCTCCATAAGAACTCAGCGGATGTAACAGGAAGTTTACATCAAGAAAATAAAGGTTAGAAATAATGAGGCCTGGGTAAGACCTCAGTATTTAGTCAAATTCCTCCACTACCCAGGAATCCCTGAGAATCACTTCGGCCTATTTATGAGCTGCTGATGTCTGTACTCCGTCACTTCCCCAACCCTTGCCTAGGTTAGCAGACCTTGGAGATCACAAGGACTTTCCCTTGTTGAACTTATTGGTTCTTCTACACCAATGCCAGATGGGAGAGAAAGTGAGACCAATCACTCAAAATGAACACTCACTGGAATCCAAGAGATACAAGTTTGCTCTACAAAGGGTTTTTGTCAGTGTCTGTCCCAAACATGATATAGCATACAAGTGTAGAGATGGGCCAGGTCATGCTGGGAATGGCCCCCAGGAAGCCATGCTGCTACCTCTTCTCCACCCTGATGGGATATGGAAAACAACTACTTAATAATAACTAATAATTTATAAGATAACCCTGACAGGAAAAGAAACAGAGTATATAAAAATATATAATTTTAAAACTAGAAGAATGAGAAAAAAATGATTAAAAGTAACAAATAAAAGCTAAAGCAAAAAAAAAAAAAGATAGAAAAAGAAATATTAAATAGGCTGGATAAATAGAAAGCACAAATTAACATGGTAGCTTTAAACCCAAGTATATCAGCAGTTATTTTAAATGTAAATGAAACAAAATCTCCAGTTAAAGATAGAAATTATCACTGTTAATTGAAACAGAAAAACAACTATATACTATTCATAATTGACAACTTTATCTTAAAAAGTTTGAAAGGAAAAATTACTGGTAGGAGATTTTAATATTCTATTTTCAGTAATTCATAGCATAATAACAACAGAAATTCAGTAAGTGTATAAAATATTAAATAACTTGACCAAATGGTCATTATTTAAAATGCTGTTATCAATAACTGCAGAGTTCACATTCTTTTCATGTTCAGAGAAACATTTATGAAAATGATCCAAACAGCAAAACTTGAAAATTTTCAAATGATTAAGTAATACAAAGCGTGTTCTCTGATATACTGCTCTTAAATTAAAAAAATCGATAACGAAAAGAAACACATTTGTAAATAATCTATTGAGTCAAATAATTAATCATAATGAAAATGAAAAAATGTGAACTAAGAATGAAAACAAATGTACAACATCTGTGAGATGCAATCAAAGTGCTATTTAGAGAAAAATGTTATAACTTTAAATGTCTTAAATTAAAAGGAAAAAATTACAAAAACTTAATTGAAATACATTAAAGAAATTCCCCTAAATACATAGAAAGATATACCATGTTCATGGATTAGAAAACCCATTATTGCAACAAACAAGCTAGGCATCCACTCCAAGATGTTAGAAAATAACAGCAAAATAATTCCAAGGTAAGTAGAAGGACAGAAATAATACATAAATATGAAAACAAAAATGGATGAATTAAGTAGGAAACAGAGATAGAGATAGAGATGGGGGAATGACTAACCAATGTCAGGATTTTTTTTAAAAAAGTGACAATTATAAATACAATGGCTATTAAAAGGAAATTAAATAAAAGACAAATTCCTAAAAATAAATAACTTATCAAAATTAATTCAAGAAGAAAGATAAAATCTGAAGAGTCTTAAACCTTAAAGAAATTGAGTAAATTAGAAGAAAAATCTTTCCATAAAGCTTTAGCAGACTCAGAAAGCTTTATCACCAAGTTCGATCTAAAATTCAAGGAACAAATAATTCTCTTATTATATTACCAAATCACTTTATGAGGCTATCATAACCTTTATAACTCAGAAGGTCAATAAAGAAAAGAAAATAAGCTAAATTCACATAAATATTAATGCAAAATTTCTAGGCAAAATATTAGCAGACTGAATCCAGTAATGTATAGAAAGGATAACTCATCATGACCAAGTTGAGCTTATCTCAGGAATGGTGATTTAACATTAGAAAATCAATTGAAATAATCAACTACAGTAGCAGGTGAAAGGGGAAATATCACATGATCATCTTAATAGATTCTGAAAAACTGTTTGATTTTTAAAAACTCATTCCTGGTAAAATTTTAAGCAAACTCTGAATAGAAGATAATTTCCTTACACATTACTATGTGTTTACTCAAAACAACAAACATCATCATGGCAAAATGTTGAAGACTTTCCCTCTGAATTCAGAAATCAAATGAGCAAACCCATCTCCATTTCTAATTAATATTATACACTATGCCCTTACCAATATGATAAACAAGCAAGAAATAAAAGATATGAGGATCCAAACTGTCACTGTTCAGGAACTATATGTAGATACATGTTGATAATCCAAGAGACTCTACAGATTAATTATTATAATTAATAAGTTTAGGAAAGTAAACCATGTATAAAATTAATTATATTTCTATATATACCAAGAATAAGCATAATAAAATAAATAGTAAATAATATTTTATTTTATTTAGTACTATTTATTAAATAAATACTAAGATACTATGTGTATTAAAAGATATTTTAAAATAGCATAAAAATTTGGAGTACCCAGGTATAAACCTAACAAATCATGCAAAAGACCTCTATGAAAAAATTTATAAAACTTGATTGAAAGGCATTAAAGAAGACTTAAATATGGAGAGAGACATACTATGTTGGTGAATTGGAAGACTCGGAATTGCAAAGATGTCATTCTCCTTAGATTTATCTAAAGATTTAATGCAATTACCATCAAATTCTTAACTAGGACTAGAACCCTATTCTGCCTTGGCATTGGAAAGAATCCTTCCATTCTTCTTTTACCCTCTCTCCAACACTCTTTCCAAACAGGGCATCTTAAACACCTTTAAACTACTGCCTCTCCTCTTCATCATCTCCCACACACGTTACCTCTTTGCCATCACTCTGGCCACCATGGCCTTTCCAGCCCCTGGCCCTGTCAAATTGATTATCAGGCCCTGGGCAGGTGGAGGGAGGTTCCCAGAATGGTGGAGCCTGTGCTTTGGCTTAGAAATGCTTGTCTTTAAGGCTAGAAGGAGGAAGAAGTGTCCAAGTTCAGCCTGATGAAGAACTATGGCCTTTCAAGACAGAGGCAGTTGTGTGTGGTTCCAGTAGTGACCAGCAGGTGTCGCAGTCACCGGTGGGATGCCGCATGCTGGGTCTGCACCGTTGGATATGGGACTGCCCTGCCATTGCTCTTGGAAGCCTTTCTTTTTAGCAACTTGACAAGGGCAAAAGAAAATATCCAAGACAATGAGCCCCACTCCCTCTTTGATTATGGCCACCTCCCCACGTTTGGGTGAGCCCTTTCATATCGACATAGAGCCCATGACCCAAGAGAATATAAAGAATTCTTAGATTTCTAAAAGAAATGGTTTATTTAAAATATTTTTTACAGGGAAGGGAGGTGGGTATCGCTCAGTGGTAGAGCACACGCTTTGCATGCATGAGGTTCTGGGTTCAATCCCTAGTACCTCCATTAAAAAAAAAAAAAAATATATATATATATATATATTTTTCTTACAGGTAATAGACTCCCGAAGTAGATACAGGGGGGTGGTGTTGCAGACCTCTCCAGCCCTAAACTGGTTAAACACAGGTCTCACATACCATTTTTCTTTGCACTCTATAAAAAGTGTGCCTGCTGCAGAGTTGATTTTGGTAAATATTTGAGGAAATAATATAGATGATAATGTAAACAGGAATAATAATACTGATAACCTGTATTGAGCACATAAAATATACCAGAGACACCCATGTCCTTGCTCATTTAATTCTCACAATCATTCCATTTTAGCAGAGAGGTACTCATCCAGATTCCGGGGGCCTTTGGGTGGTGGGATAAATGAATGAAGGGGCAATTGAGTGATAGAGATAAGCTTCATTCTTGTTCTATTTTTTTTCAGGCCAGGCATCAGTCTGTGAATGGAAAACTCAGGCAGAATGGAGCCCACAGCAGGAGCTGGGAGAAGACCAGCAGAGGCAGAATTTCTCTTCCCCAGATGGGTGGGCCATGGAAGGCGCAGGAAGGCTGGGGCGGTACAGCTGTGTGTGTGGCCCAGAGCCGCGCAGCAAGCCCCCACCTTCTCATCTGTTGAGCCAAGAGCAGCACTATCAGAACAGACTGTGTATAAGCCAAACCCATCGTGGGCCATTTTTGAATGAAATCCACCTCATTCACCAAAGAAAACACTTGAGCAAGAAGTGGTGGGAAGATTGCGTGCTGGGGCCCTTTCTTCATGGACAAATCCAGAGGGTCTACTTCTCCTTGCCATGTGGAAGTTAGCAACGACAAAGGGTCAGCCCTGGCAAAGCCTACCTTCTCAGTGCAGAGAAGGCACCTGCCCATGGGCCCCTTTCCTGAATTTGGTGTTTATTTTTTTGATTGGGCTCTCAAAGCATCATTTGTCTCTTCCTAGCACCTTGCCAGCAGCTGGCACCTTGCCTGTTGCCACAGGAAGAAAGGACACAGGACCTCCGGGTCTTCAAGCTTCACCTTGGGTGGCCTTGACCTGCGATCATCTCCATCTGTTTGCACACTGAGGGCCCTTGTCTGCTCCTCTTCTGTCTTCAGAGCTGGTTTCAGTGGATTCTGGCCCCAACTCACTGCTGCTCTGTCTCTGAGCTCCGGACTTGTCTTCTTTTCCTCCTAGGCCAGAGTGTTCCATTTAACTCATTGCACCTGAGAGGGGAGCCACCCAAACCATCATGGGCAGGGAAAAGGTGTCTGCATCCACAGAACCTGGCCCTGAGGTGGGTGGTCCTGCGTGGGCCATGAGGACCCTCCCTCAGCCTCCTTCTCGTGACTTCCAGGGTTGGACCATAGGACCTTGCCATGGGAATCATAGCCAAGGGTGTGCCTTCCTTTCAATTATGTTTCAAAGAAAAACCCAGCTGCCTTTTTTCTAAGCAGGCAGTAGCCACACTTACCAAGGTCAGTCATGCTAAATCAACGTACATCTGTGAGATGGCTATGTACCTGACAGGTGAGCTTGGCAGAAGCTGGAACTGCGGCCCTGAGGTCGGTAAGTAAGGCAGCAGGTCCCAGTTCCTGCGCTGACACTTCTGGCTGATCTGCCAGTCTCGGTTGGCTCTGTCCACTGCTCCGCCCCAACCCCACCAGGCCCCTGCCCTCCCAGTCTGTTCTGTACATACAGACCCAGCTTGGCCTAGTCCTGTCCTTCTCAGCACTGCCTGGCCCGGGAACGGCCCCTTTCATGACCTTTATCAGGATCTTCCTTTCTCTGTACACAAAGCTTCTTTTCTGCTCATTCGTCTTCAAAAGTTACCCAGGTACCATCTGCTCCAGATTTGATTCAATCCAATTTTTTTTTTTAATGGAGATACTGGGAATTGAACCCAGGACCTCATGCATGCTAAGCACATGCTCTACCACTGAGCTGTACCCACTGCCCAGGTTTGAAACCTGGGTGTCCGATCTTTAAAAAAAATCCCTGCCCTCCCCCACCAACAGGACATGCAGTATTAGGGACTGAGCCAGGCTTTGGCATTTGTCCCTGCCTTGTCCCAGTCACCCGCTCCCTCACTGGACCTGCCCCTGGCCTTCCTGATTCTCTGACCCTCTGCACAGCCCAGCCCCTTGGGTCCACCTGCTGCTCAGTACCTTCTCTATTCCTCCCGAACTGGTCACCATCTTGGTCTTCCCAGTGTTCGCTCCAAATCGTTTCCATTTTCCAATCTGAATCTCATCATGCAGATGACTTTGAGTGCTGCTTTCCTGGAAGGATGGAAGCCATCTGACATGAGACGTTTCAAATTCCCTCTGTTGGTCTCAACATTTCCATGCCTTTCACTCATCCTTTTTCTCCCTCCCACATCTCAAGGAAAGAGTGACCTCTCTACCTCGCCAAGGCTTTCCCTTGTGTTGGTTCTTCCAGTGGAAGGAACACAGGTTTCGAAGTCTGACTGGAATTCAAATCCTAACTCTATCATCTGCTATAGCTGTGTCCTTGGGCAAATTGTTTGACTTCTCTGAGCCTCAGTTTCCTAAATCTGTAAGATGGGGTTAATACTTCCCACTCCCTAGGGTGTATGCATCTGGAATCATATACTGTGTGATAAAAAGCACTGACACACAGGAAACTCTCATTAAACTAGTGACTCCTGGTCCTGCTCCTCGGTAAGACCTCTTATCATCAATCATTCCCATGCTCTTGAGTGCAATTTCTGCTGCTTTTGGAATTCTCCATGGGTTTGATCACCATATCCACTTCCCTGCTGGGTGACCTTACCCAACTCAGTTAACTTCCCTGAACTTTAATCATCTTCTTTGAAAAATAGCAAAAAACATTGACCTCATAAGGTTGCTCTGAGAGACTAGTGAGCTGAGGCCAAAGAGAGACATCTCTATAGCATCATCGTGGGTGCTGTCTGGGTCCTGTGTCTGTCACTTTTAGTCTGTAAGGGCACAGATATTCCATCATCCAATCAGTGTGTATTTAGTGGGCATCTGTTCTGAGCAGGGCCTGTTCTGGGTGCTGGGGGTGCAGCATTGTGGCAGACATTCTTGGTTTTTCACCCACTAGACACACAGCTCAGTTTTCCTTCATCTCAGGGCCCATGTTTTTGCCATATATCAGGAAGCAGGTGCTCTGGAAAGATGGGCTTGTCCTCCCCAGCGAGAAATCGTGTCTGATCAGAGCCAATCATCCTCATCCTTTCCACTTTGGGTGAGCAGTGGCCCCATGACTTCATCTGGACAATCTTAAAAAAGAAACTGGCTAGGATTCAGAGAAAGATTCCAGAGAGACTTGAGGGGATGAAGTCCTTTCTGTCCCCTCTGAGCTGGTTGGGTTAGGATGTGAAGGCTGGAGCTGCAGCAGCCATTCTTCAGCATGAAGGGAAGTGCCAACCCAGGGCTCTGACATTGTTGAACTGCTGAATGTACATTTGCATGAAAACACAGATGTCCTTGATTGTCTAAGTCATTTTTTATGGTTTCATCTGTCACATGCAGCTGAAAATTTCCTGCAAGCACTAAGCAAGATGGATCATGTCCCTTACATCTGTCAGTTTGGAGATAGAAAATAAACAAGTTGACAAATAAAATATCCTATTAAAGTAAAAAATTATAACTGCTATAAAGAGAACCAAAGGGGAACCAGAGTGATAAAGGGAAAATGTTCTATGTGGGTAGCAGTTAGGGTCCTAGGCTGAAGAGCAGGGCACTTGGAAGAAAGCCCAGAAGAGGGGCACAGATGCTGATCAGTATGAACCCCTGGTCCATGGATGTCTCAGCCATTGGGGAGAGTGCCTTGAGAGGAGAGCAGAGTGGGTCTTCTTGCCTGAGTCTGACTTGGGGACTTCTTAGGAGTGAATAGGTGATGGCAGAAGGGTAGCAGAGCATCTTGTCGCATGTCTCAAAGAGGCTCAGGTTTTGGAAGGAGGATGTAAGACAAGTAGAGGAGCAAGAAAGATGCCTCCTGGACCCTATGGAGGCAGCCAAGTGAACCGAGGCTACAGGAGATAGATTCTGGCTAGGCATTTGGGGATGGGAAGAACTGCACATCCTTTGAATAACCACCACCTCAAGCAAGATGCAGAACTAGTCCATCACTCCAAAGATTTCCCTCATGGTATTCCTTTATAATCACCCACCCCTATCCCTGACACCTAGCAGACGCTAACCTGATTTCCATCTCTATAATTATATTTTGTCATATCAAGAATGTCATATATAGAGAGTCGTACTATATGTGACCCTTTGGCTTTTTCCACTCAGCATAATGCCCTTGAGATCCATTCGCATGTTGCACGGACCAATGGTTCCTTCTTTTTTACTGCTGAGTAGGATTCCATGGACAGTTTGTTAAACCATTCACCTACTGTAGGACACTTTGGTTGTTAACAGTCTCTGACTGTTGTAAAGAAAACTGACAAACAACTATATATGAGTTTCTATGTGGACAGAAGTTTTAATTTCTCTAGGATAGTTGCCCAGGAGTTCAATTACTGGCAAAGACATGTTTAGTTTTTTAAAGTAACTGCCAAACTGTTTTCCAGGGTGTCCGTGCCATTTTCATATTCTCAGCAGCAATGAGAGGCCCTGGATTCTGTTTAGAATAATATAACTTTATTATTTTAGATTTAATTAATTTTCTATTTCTGACAATTTCAACATTGGACCTTGATATAAAGCATAAAATAAGAGGCATAACTGGGAATTCGTTCTAGTGTTGAATTCTACTTGATTATATTATCCTGCTTTCAAAAACTGTATGTAAATATGGATTAACGTGGTTCTTGAAAGTGAAACAATTGAATTTTTTACAGATATGCAAATTCAAAAATTTCGGTACTGAATTAGGATTTTTCCTTGCTTTAATTTGAATGAAAGAAATCTTAACAGAGGTAACCATAGGAGGGGATTACTGTGCTAATGTTTGTAACAAAGAGGTGAATCACTGGTGACTTTAAGCTGCTGCACGAGCCTGGGTGTCAGTGATTTACTGACCGTCAGTTGCTCTCTGCTCAGCTATGAACCAGCCGCATGACCCCAGGGTTCACTTTCCCCTTGGGGAACTCAGGTTCTTCATTTGTACATGGTTGACCTGAATAAATTACTAAATAAAAATGACCTGGCCTTTGCTAAAATGCAGATGTCCTTGACTCTTCCCCAGAGGTTAAGGTTCAGCAGGTCTGGGGTGGTGCTGGGAAATCTACATTTAATCAAGTTCCCATTTAAATCTGATGAGTTGACAAATTTGGGAGAAATAGCACAAGATGGTTGCAATTATTGTAACTTGTAACATGCTTTACTAGCTAGTGTGGAGGGCAAGTAGCTTTAAGTAGGAAAAAGATAAATTTTGTAAAACATTATACAATGTTTATTAGTTTTTTTTTAAAGCAATAGAACACAAGGGTACAAGGGGTAAAAATCCAGAAATGGACAATAATTTCCCTGAATATGTAACAACTAATGACTAATAACTCAAACACTCTCTCCCCAAAGCAACTACTATTAAGTTTCTAGTGATTCCTTCTAGTTAAAGAATATATATAAAGTACAATGTATATAATGCTATATATAATGTAAAGAATACATATTTTATACATATATTGTATATTTTATATATAACATATATTGTGTATTATACACATACATATAAAACGTATATATTATACATATAGGATATGAATATAATGCATATTTATTATACATGTATTTACACTAGGAGGAATTTCATACAGGCTGCACCTTTTGTTTTTTGAAAGATTTCCTTGCAAGTGTTGAATGCCAGCACACACGTATCTACGTGCCTCCTTTGCAAAGCTATGTGTGTAGTTAGTTTGCCACTGTGTGTGAACTACAGTTTATCTGTCCACTGTTGGTGGACACTTCAGCGGTTTTTAGTTTTTCACTATTACAAAAATACATGGCAGTGAGCATCTTTTTCATATGCTTGAGTGAACTTTTGTGAAACTGTTCATGGGGTCAGTTCCTCACAGCTGGATTTGCAAATGACATGTACATTTTCAGTTTTGATGAATATCACCAAATGCCCCTGCTGAGAGTTTGCACTAATCTATATTCCCAATCCTGGCATATGGGACTTCTCACCAACCATGCCCTCACCAAGCCCTAGGTTTCATCAAACGTCATTATTTTATTTTTTGGTCAGTATATAAAGTAAAATGCATGGTGTCTCTTTTTTTTTTTTTAAAGTCTCACCACTTTAAAACTGCTGTTGATTTAAAGGGCTCTGGAGAGCTGTTCTTTCACCCTTAGCTCTGCAGAGATATGATCACTCTAATGCTTGCTGTTCCCTCTCCCTGCTGACTTTTGAACCTGAGCACCAGAGAGTGTGAGGATTCCTCTTCCCTTTTCTCCAACCACA
Organism: Camelus ferus; assembly: GCF_009834535.1. NCBI lineage: Eukaryota > Metazoa > Chordata > Mammalia > Artiodactyla > Camelidae > Camelus > Camelus ferus. The sequence goes on along the minus strand of NC_045706.1, from coordinate 60,732,217 downwards.
TTCCTATTTTTTAAGAAAACATTTTATCAAGGGGTGATTGACACACAGAGAGCAGTATATATTTAACCTATACAACTGGATGAGTTTGGAGATCAGTGTATATGCGTGAAACCATCACTACAATCTGTGCCACAAACATATTTGTCACCTCCCAAATTTTCCTTCTGTCCTGTTATGACGACGATGATGATGCTGTTGTGTGTGTATGTGGTGATCACAACCACATTCCTCTTGCCTTCTGACTGGCAGCTCCAGGTCATCGTTTCTCATTATGATCTTGCATGTTGCTCTGTCCTTTCGGTGCAGGCCCAAAGGGCATGGAGAATGGTTGAGTTACAGAAACTAACTAAGGCTCAGCTCTTGGCCGGCCCCTGGTTCCTTGCAGGGCTCTTTCTTTTGGTTGGACCAGGAGATAAAGTGACATCATTGTAAAAGCCCCCCGCTGAGTCCCAATCCCATTGCCTTCAGTGGCACCTAATCCAGCTGAGCTCTTACAGGCTCTCTCGCGGATCACCGGATTTGAGGATGCAGGCTGCTGGGTGGCTCTGCCTGCTAACTGGCCAGAGTCTGCACAGGGCTCAGGGCATGCGAGCCAGCAGCCAGAACGGGCAGAGCCTCTGTTGACTCACTCGCTGGGCCACCAAGTGCTTAGTAACAAACAGTCAACAAAGACAGCAGCACAGGCGACAGTGGCAGCTGAGTGGAGAGACAAGATCCCTGCTCGTTGTTGGAAAGCTGTCCATGATGAAGGCCTAGACCGTCACGGAGACTTTTTGGATGCAGCCTTTGACACAGGACCCAGGTACTCCTTGGCCTCATTCACTTTTCTCCTATCTGGATCAATGGAAGGGCAAACCCATTCACTGGGTCTGGGTATCAGGAATAAGAAAAGCTCAGCTGGGGTAGGCTCTGTGTCAAAGTCTCTTTGCAGTGTTGTCGGGAGCATGATTTGTTCCAGGCTACTAGTAGGGACTGATTTGCTTTTAATGAGTAGAGAATGAGATAACTTGGAGTTTAGAGTCAGACCAATTCTTGTTTGAATCACCACTTGGCTGTTCAACATCTGTGCAAACTCAAACAGATGCTTTAACTTTCCTGAGACTCAGTTTTGTCATCTGTTAAATGGGGATACTAGTACACACTTCACAGCAATGTTGAATACATAGGGTGACATATGTAAGGGGCTCAGCGCTAGTGCTGGGAGCATACGACTAGCCCAGTAAATGATAGCTGTCACTCTTTTTCAGGAATGAGTGTTTTGTTCATTCCTTACAGGAGGTCACTGGTTTAAGGTAGAGTCTCAGGCCATGTCTAGTTGACTTCCAGAAAACAATGAAAAAAAGAAAGAAAAAAAAATGTCAGTGATTCATCTGGTTTTATACGGTATGCCTAAAGGAAAGAAAAAACTCAGTTGGATCTTTTCTACACTTTAAATAACCTTTTTTTAAAGCAACAATTGAATTCAGAGATGAATATCTACTGGCTAGATCCTGTGATTTGCTGTAGGCTCTTAGCTGAAACTAATCAATTAGCTTATCAATTCAATAAGCACGTACTAAGTATCTCCTGGGTGCCAGGCTGGATGCTAGGTGGTGGGGACACCTCTCTGCTCAGAAGATCTTCCAGATGAGTAGAGGAGCCAGAGAGGTGGACCTGCACAACAGCTTATGGTGGTAGCAAGTGCCAAAGCACAGGCTTCTGGAAGAGATTCTGTCTGAGCACTGTTTGAATGCTAGGTGGGAATTAGCAGGAGGTGGGAGAGGAGGAGTTGGGGAAAGGCATCCTAGGAAAAATTAAGCATGTGCAAAGGCCCAGTGGCACCAATAAAGCATATTCTGGGAACAGCAGGCACTTTGGCATAACTTCAGTGAAGTGTGAGTGTGAACATCTGATAAGAAAGGAGGCTTCAGAGGTGAATAGGGCAGATCAAGGAAGGCCTTCTATAAAGTTTGTCTTTCTTCCTGAAGGTCCTGGAGGGCCATTGATTATTTTAATGAGGGGGATGTCGTGATTGCCTTTAAATATTAGAAAGATTATTCTGGTGGTAATATGGGCATGGGATTGGAGAGAGTGAGCCTGAAATAATGATGGATAGCCTAAGCTAAGGAAACCGCAGTGGGGATGTAGAGAACCTCCAAGCAGGTGCTGCCAACACTGTGAAAAAAACCAAACATGCATACATATGTATATAAGTTCCCTACAAGCGTTATTGTTGTGAAGGATGTGTCAATATACAATACTCTTTACTGCCAAGTGTGTATAGCCAGCTGATTCTCATGGAATGCATCCACTGATTTTTGTTGAACTCTTGTATCCTTAGTCACCCTATGTTTGCAATTGACTGATGAGTGTAGTCCCAACATTAACCGATATTTTTGTTTACATTGACAAGTAAGAAGAAAGTTAAGCAATGAAGGTGAATGAGTTAATTCCATTCATTTGTCAATGACACAAGTGACTTTTTTGCTGAACAGGACAACAGTTTTGAATTCTGGGAGAATATTTCCTCAAATTTTTGTTCTGTTTACCATGTAATAGCTGCAGACATGACACATTTTTGGATTTAATCTACATTGTTAATATTTTCTTTATCGTTTTCTTAAGTCTTGTTGACTGCAAAAATGCACCACCTAAAAGTTGAGAATTATATTTTATTCGAGGACATTACTGAGGGACTATAGCCAAGGGAGGCAGCCTCTCAGATAGCTCAAAGAGGTAAGGGAGCAGCCAGGAAATATAGGAGTTTTTGCTGAAAAGAAAAACAAAAACACACATGTAGTCAAACATCAAAGGATTACTGCTAATCACGACAGACATCTCAAGTTAATGATTTTAGTGCTTTTCTATGCAGGAGTCTGGGCTCACTGAACTGTATTCCTTTGATATACATCTTAACTATCTAGGGCCAGTATCCTTTTTCTCTCCATCCTGAATCCCCTCAGGGACCACCATTGGGAGTGGCTGCAGTGGCTGATGGCTTGATGATGGACTAGCATTCTTTGTTTACAGGAATGGCAGACAACCTTTTTCTTGTCCACAGCCCAGACAATCAACAAAACAACAAAGCAAGCCCTGATTTGTAGCTTTTGCCAATTTCTTTGGTATAAGTACTCCCACTATGGCCAATTCTAAGCTCCCAATGTGATATCACTGAGCACAAAGTTGAAAGAGATATGCACCAGCATACCATTATGTGTAATTTCTACCATATGCATGCAATTGATTTAAATAAGTTCAAGGGCATAGACAACATAGTATATAGTAAATTAATGAGGACATGGTGAATTCTGAGGACATTATTAATATAATTTATTTAATTGGAAGTTTCTATAACTTAATTTTTTATAATGGCTGTGTTTAACAACGAGCTTGCAAAATTTCTGGAGATTATAAATAATTGGCTCTCACAGGTCAGTAGGAGCCTTCTTCAGCACATCCTAGGATGCTAGAGAGTTTTAAAGAGGCAGAATCCATGGGGATGGGAATATGATTAGTGTAGATGGGAGAAGGGGATGTAAAGACAGGAATTAAGGTTACCTGCTTCTCTTTGTGGGTAACTGTATCACTTATCAAAATAAGAAATACAGGAATGGATTCAAGGTGCAAGTCAGTGCTGGACTCTTTGAGAAGACCAATATGGAAAGATGACTGTGATTTAAATACAGAACAGAGAAGGATGAGGGAGGTTTGCAGCCTTCAAGAGATGTCACTGGACCTCAAATGCCTGCAGACACCGTGCTCACTCCCCTGGTGGGATCCTGTTTGAATTCCCAGCATCTAAACCTCCAGGTCCGGCTCATCAGCACTCAGTGAAACTTATTTTGGCTAAGTTATTGTGCATTGATCCTCTCATTTTTATTTTATTTTTTACTCTAAAATGTCCTTTAATGCAACCTGCTGTTTTTCTGTCCATTAGTGTAAACAAGACAAGCTAAAAGGGGTGAGAACCTTTGTGACATAGTCATACAAAAGCATCCAAGAAGTGAATGTTATTGTAATTATTTCAATTAACAAATATTTGGGCTATAGGGAATAATAATATATTAGGCTAAAGGCTGACCTCTTGAGTTCCTTTTATTTTTGATGTAGTGTTGACTTCGCCCTATTATAAAATGAATGTAATGCTACTCTCTACAAAGTGTTTTTAGCCTAAAAATATCAGGAAAGCCATGTAAACCCTCCTGGAAAGACTCCAGTGCTGTCCCTGGCCCGTGCCCTGCTGGTCGCCATCCCCGCATCATCCCCTTTTGCAGATCCCTCCCATCCATAGCTTTTGTGTCCAGACCACACAAGCCCACCTGGTTTATGGCCTCAGCTCATCCTCTGATAATATCTTCACTAAATTCCTTTTCTTTGATCTAAGTGAGTAGTTACCCAGGTTCCCTGGAGCACTGACAAGCCCCAGGTATGGGTCTCCTTGGTTACTCAACACCGTAATCTACCCCCACATTTTAGGTGGCTGTAGCCATTGCCTGCCTGTCGCTGGTTCTTCCAAACAAGCTGATGGAACCAGGGCAGTGCTCTGTAGCTTGTAACGATTAGATGAACCACTCAGTGATCCCCACTGGTCTTGTTAAAATGCAGATTCTGACTCAGGAAGCCTGGGGAGGTCCCGAGTCTATTTCTGATAAGCTCCCTGGTGATGCCAGTGTGGCTGGTTTGAGGGACCGGACTCTAAGTAGCAAAGATTGCTGTGTACAGCCTGGCCCAAGGCCATCTGCAGCTCCACTGATGAAGCCATTTCTGTTCTCAAGTCCTAGTTTTGTGGGTTTGTCCCTACCCTACCCCCTGCCCTCACTGTATACTCAGTAATATAAATAGAAGCTATTATAAGACGCTACTATGTGTCAGACTCAATAAGCCATGTTACATACGAATAAAGACAAAAACTACTTTGCCCAGGGTAGATGAGGGTCAGTCCAACTGGACTTTAGAACCTGCCCGCTCAGCCACCACACTCTTTCTCATTTTCCTTCTGAGTTTCTTGGCCTGGAGCTCAGTGTTTTTAGTTGCTCTCCTCCCACACCTCTCCTCCCCGAGACTGGCTAACTCTGCTTCCCCAGACTTGGTCTTCATTTTTATGCCTGGTCACTGGCAGCTCTGTTGCTAATTGCCCTGATTTTTCTTGCCTTAGTTGTAAACCTCCTGCTTCATATATTTCCTTGAGTTAAAATGATTGGAATAGCCTAAAGTCATTGGAAATAGAGTGGGCAGTGAAGAAAAGCAGGAAGGTGATCTGGAGCATGCTGGAAAAGGACCAGTTTGTGGCGGGCTGGTGTCAGTCAAGGGTACATTTTAAACTTCCCCCATCAGAACTTCCCCTTTCATAGATTTAAAGAGGAATAAAAAGATGTTTGGCTATTAAGGAAATGTGTCAGACATTAAAAAAAAAGGTATCATCCAAGTATTTCATTTATTTTCTGTATCAGTATCATTTCTGTGTGATGCTGGTCACAGAGTCCGGGCAGCTCCCACTTGGTCATTCATTGATTTCCTCGGTCATTCAGCCTATGGGGAAAAGGGAGCTCCAGGTGGGAGTGTCCCCACGCAGCCAGTGGGAAGGACAGGCAGTGAGAGAGGGCGATGCATCAGAAGCCTGGAGAAGGGCTAGAGAGACAACAGGAAGTGGTCGGAGATCAGTCTGGAGGGGTGGACTGGAGGTCCCAAAAGCCTTGGTCTGGAGTTTGGAACCTGAAATGATCCTGTGGAGAATGGAAAGCTGCTGAAGGAGTAACACAGTGAGATTTGTGTTTGAGAACAAGGTCTCTGCAGAATGGAGAATGGATTGGGGTAGTAAGACTGGATGTGAGGAAACCATTTGGAGAATACAGTGGTCGATCAGGTGGGAGAATGCTGGGAGCTTAGACCAGGACAGTGGCAGGGGGGCTGGGGAGAAATGGATGTACTTGAGAGAGATTCTGAAGGTAAGGATTAAGAGGATGGGCAGTTGAGGGACTGGAGAGAAGAGTGATGCCTGAAGTTTTGGCCTGACTAGCTGGGTAGGTGGCGGTGCCATTTATCTGGATAGGGAGCTGGAGGGAAGATGATTTCAATCTTGCACATCCTAGTGGGATGGTCTAACAGGCAGCTGGAAACACCAAGAGGGACATCAGGAGAGAAGTCTGAACTGAAGACACGACCGGAAGTGGTGGGTTGATAGTTGGTAACTTCAGAGTATGTAGAGTGATTTGAGGAGACAGGCTAGGGCAGAAAGAACCCTGAGGACCACCAGCATTTGATATTTCATTGATTTATTATTACATATAATGCTATGGCAAATCTCTTTGAGTATATACCTTTCTCTGTTATATTCTTAGTGTAAATTCCCAGACAAGGAATAACTTGACAGGAGGGATGGATATCCCTTGGCTCCCAGTAAGTATTGCCAAATTGCTTTATAAATCAGCTGTCTGAAATTGGCCACACCCTAAATAAGGTCTCTGGGAGGAACAGTTTCATTGCAACCTCACAAGCACTGAGTGTTCTCAGGGCTGAAGCCAACTTGATGGATTGGGCCGCCCTGATTGTTTCCCCTTGCATCTCCTTGATCACCTGTAGAGATGGACAGGGCTCCATATGCTTTAATAAAGATTTGCAGTTTCTGTTACGATTTTTCTTAATCTCACTTTCTGCTTGCCTACTACCACAGATTTCTCTCTCTCTCTCTTTGGACAGAAATAGACACTTTCAGCTTGACCTTCATCCCTTACCACAGCTCATTGTTACGGCTCTTTATAGACGTCCCAGCGGGAAGCAGCTTCTAAACTCAGGAATCTAGAAGGGGAAATACGGTGACTGAAACCCAGGCAAGAAGCTTAAGACTGTAATTCTCTTCTTAAAACCACTTGGCATGTCTGGTGAGAAAAAGCTTTTGCTTCTTCAACCCTCAGCTGTTCTCACATGTCTCTTTTCTGTGCTAAATCAAGGTCTTTTGGATCAGTGAAGCTTGATACAGATAACTAAGAACTGTTTCTTTTCTAGCTATTATTTTAATTTCTTTTTTTATTGAAGTGTAGTTGATTTACAATGTTGTGTTAGATTCTGGTGTACAGCACAGTGATTCAGTTATGTATACATCTATTCTTTTTTCATTATAGGTTATTACACGATATTGAATATAGTTCCCTGTGCTATGCAGTAGGACCCTGTTGTTTATCTATTTTATATATAGTAATTTGTATCTGCTAATCCCAAACTCCTAATTTATCCCTCTCCCCTCCTTTCTCCTTTGTTAACCATAAGTTTGTTTTCTATGTCTGTGAGTCTATTTCTGTTTTGTAAATAAGTTACTTTGTACTGTTTTTTAGATTCCACATATAAGTGATATCATATGATATTTGTCTTTTTCTGTCTGACTTACTTCACTTAGTATGATCATCTAAATCTCTAAGTCCATCTGCAAATTCTGGCCATTATTAGTAATGGTCTCTTCTGAATGGATAACTTTGGCTGAAGGATGTAGCTTCACCCCTAGAGGAACATTTAAAACAAAGTATTCATTTTGCGGGCTTTGTGACAGAGTGAACCACCTCTCTATTTGCATTCGGTCGGGAGCTCACTAAAGTCGCTGCTCTGCTCGAGTCCCCTTTGCCAGAGGTTGGTCTCCTAGCTGTCGCTACAAGGTGAGAGGAGATTAAGCTCTCTCTAAAGAGGGGCCCTCCCGGGCTTGTCTAGCTCCTGGACCCCTCTGGAGGCAGACGACCCCTTCTCGCTATCTGGTATTCACAGATCACTTCCGCCAACGCACTTACCTCTCTCTGTTTCACATTTTATCTTGCTGGTAGGGTGATGCAATAGGCCAAAAAAAACCAAACAAACAAACAAACAAACAAACAAACAAAAAAAACCTGCTCTCTTTGTCTTTGGGTGTCAGGCAGAAATGGTTGTTTAAACATGAAGTCCCAGTCCACTTTCCAGACCAAAGTGAATGTCCGGAGGAACTTGGACCAAAAAACTGGCTTATTAATGCTAACTCCAGGAACTTTGTTTCAATGTTTATTTTATATTTTATTTTAATTTATTTTTACTTTACTATTTTGTTTTATTTTATTTTATGTTAACAGATTTTCCCTTTAGAGCACTCAGGATAATGCCTTCGAGGTCCATCCAAGTCACTGCAGATGTCAGCAGCTTGCTTTTCATTGCTGAGCAATATTCCACAGTGTGGATATTCCACAATCTGTTTAACCATTCACCAGATGAAGGACATTTTGGTTGCTAACAGTTTTTTCTCTGCATCTTCACTAGCATTTGGTATTATCACTTTTTTTCCTCTTCTGATAGGTGTGTAGTGATATCTTGTTATAGTCTTAATTTTCCTTCTTCTCACGGCTAGTGGTGTTGAACATCTTTTAATGTGCTTATTTACCATGTGTATACCTACTTCAGTAAAATGTCTCTTCCTGTCTTTTGCCCATTACATTTTTTTTCTAAATAGACTTTATTTTCTAGAACAGTTTTAGGTTCACGGTAAAACTGAGCAGAAGATAACAGAGATTTCCTGTATGTTCCCTGCCCCTTCTCATGTGTAGGCTTCCCTGTTATTAACATCCTTCACCAGAGTATAGGACATTTGTTACAACTGATGAACCTACATTGACACATCATCACCCAAAGTCCACAGTTTACTTTAGGATTCACTTGGTGTTACACATTCCATAGGTTTGAACAAATGTAAAATGACATGTATCCACCATTACAATATCATGCAGAATAATTCCACTACCCTAAACATCTTCTGTGTTCCACCAGTTTATCACCCACCCCCACTCTTGGTAATCACTGATCTTTTTACGGTCTCCATAGTTTTACCTTTTCTGGAACGCCATATAATTGGAATCATACTATACGTAACTTTCAAATTGGCTTTTTCCACTTAGTAATATGCATTTACATTTCCTCCATATCTTTTCATGGTTTGATAGCTCATTTCTACTCAGCCCTGAATAATATTCCATTGCCTGGTTGTACCACAGTTTATTTATCCACTCACCTACTGAAGGGCATCCTGATTGCTTCCAGGTATTAGCAATTATAAATAGAGTTATTGTAGACATCCATGTACAGGTGTTTGTATTAACATAAGTTTTCAACTCCTTTGGATAAATGCCAAGGATTACAATTGCTGGATTGTTTAGTAAGTTTAGTTTTGTAAGAAATAGCCAAACTGTCTTACAAAGTAACTGTACCATTTTGCATTCCCACCAGCAATAAACGAAAATTCCCGTTGCTCCACATCTTTGTCAGCATTTGGTGTTGTCAGTGTTCTGGATCTGGGGACTCTAATTACGGAATGCTCTCTTGTTAAGCACACACACATTAAGGATTGTTATGTCTTCTTGGGAGTATTGACTCCTTTATTGTTATGTAATGTCCCTCTTCATCACTAATTGTTTTCTTTGTTCTAAAGTCTGCTTTGCCTGAAATTGAGATAGGTACTCTCCAGCTTTCTTTTGATTTGTGTTATTATGGTGTATCTTTTTCCATCTCTTTCCTTTTAATCAGTCTGTGCCTTTACATTTAAAGTAGGTTTCACGTAGACAAAATGGTGGAGATTGTTTTTTAATCTACTTTCTCTCGGTTTCTGTCTTTTGGTTTGTGTATTTAGATTGTTTACATTTAAAATGATTATTGATATATTGCATTAAAAGCTGCCATATCTATCACTATTGTCTATTTACTATTTTTCTTCTGGCGTCTTTCAAGATTTTCTCTTTGTGTCTGGTTTCCTGTAGTTTGATAAGCATATTTATTGATTTTTTGGGTATTTATTCTGCTTGATATTTTCTGAGCTACCTGGATCTGTGGTTTGGTGTCTGTTATCAATTTGGGAAAATCCTGAGCTCTTATTACTTCAATTGTTTTTTCTGTTCCATCTCTTTTCTTCTTCTGGTATTCTAATTACATGTATGTTATACTTTTTGTAGTTGCCCCACAGTTCTTGGATAGTTTGTTCCATTTTTACATTCTCTTTTCTCTTTGCATTTCAGTTTTGGAAGTTTCTATTAATATATCTGCAAGGTCATTGATTTTTTTTTCCTCAAATGTGTACAGTCTGCTAATTAGCCCATCAAAGGCATTCTTCACTTCTCTTACAATGATTTTGATTGTAAGCATTTCCTTTTGATTTTCAAAAATAATTTCCATCTCTCTGACTACATTACCCATCTGTTCTTGCATGTTGTCCACATTTTCAGTTAGAGCCCTTAGCATATTACTCAGAGCTATTTTAAATTCCTGGTATGATAATTTCAAGATCTTTGTCGTATCTGAGCCTGGTTCTGTCACTTGCTGTATTTCTGCAGACTGTGTATTTTTCTTGATTTTATACATGAGTTGTAACTTTTTGTTGAAACCCAGACATGACGTAATGGGTAATAGGAACTGAGATACATTAGTGTGAGCATTTATGTTTATCTGGCCAGGAGTCACACTGTGTACTGTTTGCTATAGGTTTAGGTGTCTGAGGCTTCAACTTCTAGTATCTTTGCTTTTGTCTCCCCTGTTGTCTTTGGATTTCTCTAAAATCTCCTTCTTAAATAGAATCTTTGCAGTTCTTTACACAGTTATCCTCTGCTATTATATAGGAGTTGATGTAGTGGTGAGGTGTGGGGAGAAATTGTGTTCTATAATCCTATGATTAGGTATCAGTCTTTTAGTAAGTCTGTTCTCTTGGGCTGTGACCTTCACATGCTCTTCTTAGCTTCCTCCTCCCTTGAGGTGAGACAGGAAGACTAGAGGCATTGGGTTTGGGTATTTCCCCTCCCTTAGGTTTGTTAAACTCTGGTAAAGTCGCTTCACTTGCAGGGGAGATCAGAATACTCTTGGCTTATTTCAAAATGGTTATTTTTTTCTTCCCCTGCTGGAAAGCATGAGGGGATTTTTCTCAGATATTCCCCATGAGAATCTGGTGGCACTTCTAGAGACAAAACCCACAAAAACACAGGATCCCTTTAAGACTGGGCCCCACAGAATTTTTAATTGTTAAGCTAGTCCACCTTCAGCCTCTGCAGTTTGTCAATTGCAGTCTAAATTTTCCTTATTGTTACTGACTCCAGCCACTTCCGTTTATGGTAAGCTGTGGCCTTGTATTCACCCATCTCTTAATTTTGGGGACATCAGTTTGCCTTGTGACCTCAGCTCTCTGATAGACCTAACAAGAGGTGCTGATTTCAATTTGTTCAACTTTTTACTTATTGTTAGGATGAGAGTGATGACTTCCAAACTCTTCACATGTTGGAGCAGAAACTGAAAGTCTGCCTGTTGCATATTTTAAGGCTTAATTCATGTAAATTCCATATCAAACTTTTATATTTGTTAATGTAGTCCAATATATCACTTGTCTTTCATGGATTTTTGAATTTTTTATCTTGCTTAAGAAGGCTTTCACCATTTTATTTATAAATTAATTCAACATTTTTATATTCTAAGTCTCTCTCTCCCTTTCATTCTCTTTACCCCCTCCCTCTCTCTCTCCTATAACAGATACATAATATTTAGTATTTTAATTAATCTTAAATTTTGTGTGTAATACAAACTAGGAATCCAAATATACTTTTTGCCAAATGAGCAACTCTTGTCCCAATATCATTCACTAGTCAATGCATCTTTCCTCATTGATTTAAATTACTAAACTTTCCTATTCAATTTGATCTATTTCTCTTTTATATTCTGTTCCATTAGTCTGTTCATATGCCGACACCACACTCTTTTATTCATAAGGCTTTGTATAATACAACTATTTTTTGTTTTAACACTGGGTAAAAAGTCTTTGCAGCTTCTTCATTTGCATTTTCAGCTTCACCAGAGAGCCTGGCGTTATGGAAAACACACCAGGTCTGGAAGCCACTAAACCAGCCATTGTGAACTTTAAAAGATAACATACTTGAAATACTTAAGCTTTAATAAAAAAAAAAGTCTTTATATATTGTGAAGAATTTTTCTTAATTTATGGAAAAGTTTTCCCCTGATGACTGCTGACTTTGATCTTTGGGCTTTCCCCTGCCTTTGTTATTCTTATTTCTCATCTTCATTTAGATTTTTTTTTTTTTTGAACTAGTAATCCATTGATCTAGCTAGATAACTTTCTTTTATTTTCACACTGTCTCTAACTGTGTGCAACAATGTTGATGCCCTTGATTCAGTAGCTCAAGGGATGTCTCATGTTCTTTCATTTGAAAAAAAATGCTTTAGAATTTCACACTTTTCTTTCATTGCTAAAACCTGTCTCCTCTTACACTTGCCAGAAGAAATTATGCCACAGCACGGTTCTGTGGCAATTTCAAACCATTTTGCATGCTTAATATTTGGACTTTAACATTTGGCTAATGATGTGCAAAGATCAGAGGAAACTTTAAGACAGAATACTTCCAAAGCAGAGTGAAAGAACGCACTGCGTGAAGAGGGAGTACCACAAATGAATGGGGAAAGAAATTCAGTGTCCTATTGGCTTACTAAATTCAACTTTGTTACTTGACCTTGTTGTTATTACTTGGTGGTGCAAAACATCTCAGTTCTAGGAAAAAGACTAAGTAAATGTTTACCAGTGTTATTTCCATATTATATTGACTTCATTTCCCCTGTTTACCAATCATGTAAGAAATAATTTATATAACAGAAACATGTTTGTTGATCATAGATTTACTAGAAAAAATAATGTTATTGTTCAAGTCTTCAATATCATTATTTTATCTGTCTAACCGATTTCTAAGAAAAATATGTTATCATCTCTTCCTATGACTGTCCCTTTATAAATTTTACCTGGTAATTCTGTCAATGTTTTCTTTATAGATTTTGTGGTTGTATTTTTGGTGCATTTAAATTCATGACTGATATTTTTTTTAAAGGATTTTCTTGGTCATGATTTTGAGAAAAATTTGACTTTTGTCTCATTAATATTGCTGTGCTAGCTTCTTTTGGTTAGTGTGCTTCCATAGCATTCCTATCCTCAGTTCTGTATTTTCAACTTCCCTGTCATTTTGTTAGAGCAGGCAGATAGCTAGATGTGAGCAGAGAAAGGGGGACACAGACCAAATGACAGGAATTGGTCAGAAAGGAGGGGCACAGGCCAAATGCAGGAAACCACACATCATGTAAGCACCAGGGGTCCCTGGGCAAAGAAAGAAAAGCAGGAACCTATGGGCTGATAAGGGGTCATGCTTTTTGGGGTGACAAGTGGCTTGGAGAAGAACAAAGAAAGGTGAGAAAAGGCAGGAATTTCCAGTTTCTGAACCTTTCGCTCATTATGCCCTCATTTCAATAAAATTAGCCTTGCAGATCAGAAATACCCATCATGTACTGACGCCATGACACTTCTGATCCAGACTAAATAAGGACAAAATTCCCTCCTCCCTTTGGGAAGGTGGAGTTGGGATGATAATCAGGGAATATGACCCCAACCCTTCCCTCCCCAATGAATATTCCGCCCATTCATCTTTACACCCTATGTAACTAACTTGCCAAAGAAACTCAGGGCAGCCGCTCACCTGAGCCTGCCCACTCTCCCCTGAGAGTGTACTATCCATCCTTTAATAAATCCTCACTTTACCTTTTTTTAGCCACTACATCTTGTCTCTGAATTCTTTCTGGGACGGGACAAGAACCTGGAACACCAATTGCATCTATCGGTAACAATTTTGCTTTAAGCTTCCTTTAAACAACTCTGGCAGGACTTTCTTTTCCCTCTAATCTAATGAACTCAGTTTTTTAAAAAGCTTTTTCTTAACATTAAAGATATGTAAAGAAAAGTACAAAAAATTATAAGTGCACATCTTGATGAATTTTCCCAAAGTGAACACACCTGCATAACCAGCACCCAGATCAAGAAACAGAACATTACCAGCATGACAGAAGCCTTACTTGTACCGTCTCCACCACTATCCCCTGACTAAGGGTAACCTCTATCCTGACTTCTAATGGGAAAATTTAGTTTTACCTTTTTTTTTTTAAATTATATAGATTGAATCAGACGGAATATACCCTCGTGCATGGCTTATTTTGCTCATTATTCTACTTACTAGATGCATTTAGTTGTAGTTTGTTCAATCTCATTGCTGTAGAACATTACATTGTGTGGTGTGTGTACTATAATTTATTTATCTATCCTACTGTTTATAGGCATTTGAGTAGTTTCCAATTTGGCATCACTATGAACAGTGTTGCTATGTCCATTCACTGCATGCCTTTGGTGGACATGCGTAAACCTGTTGAACATATACGGAAGAGTAGAAATCTGGGGCCGTGGAGGAGGCATATGCTTAGCTTTAGTGGATATTGCCAGGTAGTTTTCTAAAGTCATTGTACTAATTTACACTTCTGCCAATGAGATATGACGGTTCCAGTTATTCTGTCTCTTCACCCGCACTTGGTCCTTCATGTCTTTTTCATTTCAGTCCTTCTGATGGGTCTATAGTGGTGTCTCATTGTGATTCAAATTGGAATTCCCAGATGACTGATAAAGTTGAGCACATTTGTATATGGTTGTTGGCCACTTGGGTATTCTCTTTTGGGATGTGCTTGTTCAAGTTTTTGCCCATTTTTTCCTATTGGGTCTGTTCTTTTAAAATTGATTTATGGGGTTTCAGAAATATATTTCAGATAAAACTCCTTTTTTGATATATGTATTACAGATATAGTCTTCCCTTCCCTGCTCCCAGGCTATCATTTTACTCCTTAATGGCTGGTGTCTTTTGCTAGAGAACAAATTCAGTCTTTTAGTGGGTACATTTAGTTTTTTTGCATTTATTGATTCCTGATATATTATTGATGTGTTTGGTCTTATTTTGTTTGATTTATTTATCATTATTTTTCTTTGTTTTTCCCTTTTCTGCCTTCTGTTGGATTGATAAACATGTGTATTCTTTTTAAAATCCTTTGCTGACTTGAAAACTATAGATTGTATTTTAATTTTTGAGATGTGTACCCTAATTTTTTTCTTTAGTTTATATGCTACTGTTAAGATAAAATTTCTAAGACAAGTATAATTGCTTTGTAGATAATCTATCTTTATATCTGATAACATACTTTGTCTTTGATGTTCTGCAGTGTTAATGCAATGTGTCTAGGTGTGAATTTATTTTGATTTATCCTGTTCGGTTCTTGAATGTACTTTGTATCTAAGGACTCACATTTCTTTAACTCTGGACAACCCTCAGCTATTTATTTATTTCTTCAAATATTCCTCCTTTCTTATCTGTCCATTCTCTTCTGGAACTTATGCTAGAAGAATGTTGGAGCCTTTCAGTTCTACCATGCACCCTGCAGCCAGAGTGATCTTTTAAAAGTATAACTTCTATTATGACAGTCACCTGCTTGCAGCCATGTGTGCTGGACATCTTCATAATCACTCCCTGTTTCGGCTTTGCAGCTCTTCCACTGTTTATACAATTACTTTTTTGTGTGTTAACTTTTTTCCCATTGAAAGACCTGGAGGAGTTTCTGTTATCCTGGATGAACCTGGATGAACCCTGACAGATGATGTCTTCGTTAATATGACGTTTTATTTGGCAAAATTCCAAATACCTTCCCATGGCTTGAACACTCCTCTATGATGTGAGCTCTGCTGACCTCCTAGTCTCATCTTGTTCCATTCTACCTCTCCTCCATTGTACACTAGCCGTATGACCCTGCTGTGCACAAAAGACAAGATAGCAGGATTGACTGCTATTCTTTGAAAAAGCCTGCTTGCAAGATTGGCCCTTGGCTGATGTCTGGGAATTTGTTTTTTGGGAGAGTCTCTCCCACCCTGACTGATAAGAGTGTTTATCTGTGCCTAGATGGTGCAAACAATGTGGTTTATGCTCAATACACACTTTCCTTCTGGGAGTCTGGAATTTTGGTATGAATTAGGGAAAGTGTGCATATGTGGTCAGTCCCCAATAAAAACCCTGGGTAATGAGATTTCTTGGTAGACAATATTTCAATCATGTTGTTACAACTCACTGTTGAGGGAATTAAGCATATCTTCTGTAACCTGACTAAAAGAGGACTCCAGAAAACTTGCGCCTGATTTTCTTGGGATTTACCCTATGCAACTTTCAGTTTTTGCTAATTTTTATCCTTTCTCTGTATTAAATAATAACAGACTATGACTATATACTTAGTCTTTTGAGTCCCCCTAGTGAATCTTGGGACCATCACCTAACACACCTTATGGGTATGTGGAGGCATGAGATACTGTGTAGTGTTTCAAAGTCCATTTATTAGAGTCACTTATTTCCAAAAGTAAAAAAAATTTTTAATGAAGTACAGTCAGTTTATAATGTTGTGTCAATTTCTGGTGTACATTACAGTACTTCAGTCATAAAGGAACATACATATATTCGTTTTCATATTCTTTTCACCATAGGTTACTACAAGATATTCCAAAAGTAAATTTTAAACAGACAAAACCTTCAAGAGAATCTTTGTGGATGCATTTTTAATAGATATACAGGCAGTGTAAAGTGTGAAGAAGCCTTACAGTCACAGTGAATTAGTTACATAACGTAATTATTAATCACAGGATTGGACACACTAACTTCCTGTTGCAAATGTTATTGTCATCTCTGGGTGAAACAAACATTCTTCTTTACAGCAAGCCTTCTAACAACTGTGGTTAGAATTTCCAAACATACAGTTTCAAGGTTGTAAGTCACAGAGATTGTAGACTAACTATTAAAGCAAATAAACAAGTACTGAGTCAGAATCTCAATTTTAATAAAATGTAGTATACATATAGATTTAACTTAAATTTTATAATACCTTATAAGTAAATCAATAATCTTCCCCCGCTCCCCCCCCTTATCTTTCTAATCCTGAGCTTTCAAACACGGGTCAACGATTTCTTTACTCAGTCTTTCATTAAGTACCATTGACATTGTCATGATTTCAACAGCAGTTTTTAGTAAGGTTGAATCAAGATATTATAATCCCCTCCCCTACAATTCCTCAAATACACCAGTTCATCACTGCCATAAGGCTTGACCTCAGCAATTCTCTTCTGCCATCTTTGCAAGGCTCTCTTTCTTGTTGAGATCTCAGCTTGGATGCTACCTCCTTAGAGAAGTTTTCTCTCTAAAGTAATTAGCTATTCACTCTCCCATGCTTTTATCTTTGCAGAGCACTTATCACTCTCTATTTTTACAGTTTCTCATTTCTTTATTCATTTCTTTCATTTTTCTTCCCCACTAGAATATAAGCTTCCTGAGGAGAGGGATTTGCTACATCCCTAGTGCCTTACACGTAAGTGGTCAGTGTTCATGGACTGAATGAATGAAACAATAATGCTGGATTTAGAATTCTCTTGATATTTTAATAACTTTTAATTAAAGTATAACATACTATGAGCACACCCATCTAACCACTGTCCTGATCAACAAATAGGACATTAACAGTACTCCAGAATTACCCCTTTGTTTCCCTCCAAGTCAATATGCCCCTCTCCCCAAAACCACAGTTTTGACTTCTAACACCTAGATTGCTTTGTGAACTTTATATAAATAGAATCTTGTATAATTTTTTGTCCAGATTGTGTCCTTTAATATATTTGTCATATTTACCCATGTCATTGCATGTTGTGCTAGTAATTTATTTATTTATTTTTGCTGTCTAGTATTTTTCTGTTAGAGGTGACATTTGATCCATTATATAATTGATGGCTATTTGTATCGTTTCCACTTTGGGATTGTTATAAATAGTGCTGCTGTGAACATGCTGGTGCACATCATTTGGGGCCACACATATGTATTTCAGTTGCATACCACTAGGTCATAGTGAATGTATTCATTCAGCTTTAGTAGATCATTAAAACTAGTTTTCTAATGTGGTTGAACCAATTTACCCACGTACCAGCAATGCATAAGATTTCCAGTAGCTCAGCATTCTCACCCATGCTGGGAATTGTCAGTCTTTTTTGTGCCATTCTCAAGTCCTTATTATACCAATAGCTCTTTGATGCCTTCAAATAGATTCAAAAATTTTTATTTAGAATTCTTAATTATCTTGGGTGGGAGGATTGGTTTGATATTAAATAGTCCCTCTGAAGAATATTTAAGCCTCAACGGGTCTGGAATTATTTTTATTAGAGGATGATTGACGGAGAGAAAAAGATTAAAAAAAAAAAAAAGGGGAAGTCATAATGGATTAAGAAGGAAAGGGAGAGGGTTAGGAAGAGAGAGCTCTTGTATAGGTTGCGTGAGAGGTGACATTATCTTTGGAACACTACCAAGGAGGTGAGAAAAAGGGGAGAATGGTTGGAATTTTTTTCTGGGTGTTCTAAAAGTATCACATCCCCTGGTTCGATATTTTTAAAAGAGCCTGCAATAAAGATTCAAATTACTTTAAATGCCTTTTGGTTGGTAATCTGATGGTCCTCTGAATGCTTGTGAACTCAATTCTGTCTAGCTGTGTGTGAGTTACATCAATTTCTTGTTTTAAATTTGTTTAAGAGAGATCACATAATTCACCAAATCCTTTCCTAGTCAGAGAAGCATAGTATAGTAAAGAGCTCTGGCGCTAGACTGATTTTTATATCCTTCACCCCATGATTTTATTGTAAAATTTTTCAAATATTCAAGAAATTTGAAAGAATTGTACAGTGAACACACACAACTTAACATTTAAATCCCATCAGTCATATTTTTTATATTTGCTTGATTGCAAATCAATCCTTTAATCATCTATCACCTTTTTTTTAAGGATATCTTTTATTTATTTTTTTTGAGGGGGTGGTAATTAGGTTTATTTATTTATTTAATGGAGATACTGGGGATTGAACCCAGGACCTCGTGCATGCTAAGCACATACTCTACTGCGGAGCTATACCCTCCCCCTCCATCTTATTTTTTCAATGCATTCCAAAGAAAGTTGCAGACATCATACCCAAACACTTCAACATGCATATCATTAACTAGAATTCAGTGACCTGCTTGAAATTTAATCCTTATTAGTTACCAACAGTGTGCATTTGAGCATGTGACTTCAGTTCTCTGAACTTTGGATTCCTAATAGGTAAAATGCTCACATTAATAGTTACTTTATAGCGGGTTGTTAGGTGGCTTAAATGATATATGCATATACATACACATATGTATTTATTTACAGAGAAATGTTTAGGTGCACATATTTACTTATAAGGCATGCTGTAGGTTTGCATAGGTAGCCATTGCTATTGCCATTGTTAATCTGTGCCCTAGAGGTCAAGAAAAAGTTATGGCCACTGACCCTCCTTCCTAACAGAGCTCCCTACCAGGAGGATGATGCTTACAGGGAGCTGCCGAGGGCAGAGGACTGGTGCATTACACAGACATTTACCTATCACAGCATGGTTCATCCTCCTGTCTCTGGGATTTGTAACCACAAACATTACAGGAACTGCATTTCTGTGGACAGAAATTCTAGTCTTGGGCTTTCTCTTCTATTCAGTGAACCGATTATGGGAGCGATTCAGGAAAAGCCAATTTTTCTTTCACATGCTGTGAAATCAGCATGGAATGCCAAACAATTTCCAGACAAATAAAAGGCTGTCCAAAGAAGGTGCCATAAGGGCAGAATTTAAACACGGCCTGATGATAGTCACATGGGGTTTTCTTGTCCTCTTGCTTTCACTCTGCGTGGCAGGGAGTGTGCGGCCTGGAGAAGCACTGCTGGGACAGGAGATGGGTATTTGAGTATTCTCAGCCACTTGTGGGACATCAAAGAACTATGGAGAAGTGGTCAATAACATAGGTACAGGGGATAGATAAGAAAGGTATATGAAGAGGGTATAGAGTCTTAACAGTGAAACTTGGATGACAGAGCACTTAATTATAATCAGAATGATCAGCAATACATCCCATTAATGTGACTCAGGCAAATAAAGCTCATGAAAAAGTGCTCAGTACCCGTTGTAAGAGGTTGTGTTGTAGAACAGAAAAGTCCCAAAGCTAAAAGTTCAGCTAGTTAATCTGCAAAACCTTGGACCCAGGTCCAGAATCTCTGAAACTCATCTGTAAACTAAATATTTAGACCCGGTAGCTTCCACTAGGGAAGTGAAACAAAAGTTTGGGAAGACAAAGACAGAGCATTAATAATTATAATATTCCTTTAAGGATCAGCCTTGTAATCATAAAGAAATGGGTTTATTTTTAAGATGTTTGAAGTATTTAAGAAATTATGACATATTAGAGAACACTCAGCATGCCTGACTTGTGATTTAATGTGAATTTGTAAGGATGTAATTAGTTAAGTTTATAAACAGTGTTTAAGGGTAGAAGGTATATGGAGACACATTCAACTCAAAAACAGTCAACTATTGGGGAAGGTATAGTTCAAGGGGTAGAACGCATGCTTAGCATGCAGGAGGTTCTGGGTTCAATCCCCAGTACCTCCTCTAAAAATAAATAAATGAATAAATCTAATACCTCCTCCCTTAAAATTTTTTTAAAAAGAGTCAACAATTCCTTGATAATTAGAATTTGAAATTATAAACATAATATTAATTGCATCGGCACCACAAAATATGAAATGTTTACAAGAACCTGAATTGATATTCCACCTTTATTCTTTGGATTTATAGGAGTCGTGTATGTATATAAGAAGACTTGGCCTGATAGGTTTGTAACTTTGCTTTGGCTTAATTAAAAGTATTAAAGAAGTTGTGGTATATTTATACAATGGAATACTACTCAGCCATAAAAATATTAAAATCATGCCATTTGCAGCAACATGGATGGCCCTGGAGAATGTCATTCTAAGTGAAGTAAGCCAGAAAGAGAAAGAAAAACACCATATGATATCACTCATATGTGGAATCTAAAGAGAAAGACAAATGAACTTATATATAAAACAGAAACAGACTCACAGACATAGAAAACAAACTTATGGTTACCAGCGGGGAAAGGGGGTGGGAAGGGATAAATGGGGAGTTCCAGATTTGCAGATTCTGACTGGTATATATAAAATAGATTAACAAGTTTGTACTCTATAGCACAGGGAACTATACTTGATATCTTGTAGTAGCTTATGGTGAAAAAGAATTTGAAAGCAAATATATGTATATTCATATGACTAAAACATTGTGCTGTACACCAGAAATTGACACAACATTGTAAACTGACTATACTTCAATAAAAAAAAAGTATTAAAGTTTAAAATGCAGTTCAAATGTTCAAGGGAATTTAATTACCTAATTTTGAAAAAGGAGTTAATTTTCAGGAGTATTTAATATGTCAATCATAGATGTGATGTTTAGTTTATGATGTGTCAGCTTGGCTAAGCTACACAGTGGAAGGAAGCCCATTCATGGAGCAGGAAGTGGGTTCTCAGCAGACATTGAATCTGCTGACAACTTGATCTCGGGCTTCCCAGCCTCCAGAATTGTGAGAAATAAGTGTCTGTTGTTTATGAACGTCTGTTGCTTATAAGCCCCCTAGTCTATTCTGTTAGGGCAGCACAAACTCACTGAGACAGTACTCAAATCCATCCGGTGGTTATTTACCCAGTTTTGGAATGCATAATTGGAATAGGTATACTTAGTCACTGGCTTAACACCCACATTGGCCCCCTGACCTATGGAGTGAGGGCTCTTGTGGTGGGAAAGGCCAAGTGAAAGCCACTAGAAAACAGTCAACCAAAAGCAATACTGCATTTCTGGAGGGATTACAAAGATTAGTGGCACCACCAAGGACTTGAAGATGTAGGGTAGGGACGCTTATCACATCCTTGTCCAGTTCTTCTATCTGACCCGTGCAGAATACAGATGGATCTTGGAGAGTGACGGTGGATTGTTGTAAACATAATCATAACTCCTGTTGTCCCAGATGTGGTTTCATTGCTTGAGCAAATCAGCACATCCCCTGGTACCCAGTTTGTAGCTATTGACCTGGCAAATGCCTTTTTCTCCTTTCTTATCCATAAGGACCACCAGAAGCAGCTTGCTTTCCACTGTCAAGACCAGCAGTACACCATTGGCATCCTTCATTAGGGGCATATCAACTCTCTAGCCCTCTGACTTTTCTTGGGAGGAGAAATGGCCGGAGGTCCAATCTATACCGATTCATCGGCCGTGGCCAATAACTTAGCTGGATGGTCAGGGACTTGGAAAGAATATGATTAAAAAATTGGTCACAAGGAGGTCTGGGGAGGAAGTATGTGGTCAGGCTTCTCTGAGTGGGCAAATTACTACTGGTTCTCTGGAGAACTCCCTGACAGTTATATTATGAATTAGTTGAGCATTCATCAAATATCCTGTGAAGTGGTTCTTTTTTATATCAATCACTGGATGAATGGAGCATAATACTTTAAAACTGAATTTAAGGTTTAAGACAAAGCAGCTTTAAAAATTCACAACATCAATACATTGAATGCTGTGGGGAGGGTAGACCTCAGCTAT